>NC_056661.1:16413585-17013585 GCF_018350195.1 Panthera tigris | reverse complement strand
TAGACACGGGCTGTATTGGCTGGTCTAGCACTTGGCTTCCATTGACCACAACTCCATGAAAAGTGTTTCATCTCGAGGTTAGAATTGAGAGGTTGGAGGGGTGCCTGTGTGGCTCAGTTAGTTCAGGTCAGTTAGCTCAGTTAGCTCAGGTCATGATCCCAGGGTCGTGGGATCAAGCCCCACATGGAGCTCTTCTGCACATGGAACCTGTTTGAGATATTCTCTGTCTTTCTCTCTCTCCCT
Organism: Panthera tigris; assembly: GCF_018350195.1. NCBI lineage: Eukaryota > Metazoa > Chordata > Mammalia > Carnivora > Felidae > Panthera > Panthera tigris. The sequence goes on along the minus strand of NC_056661.1, from coordinate 17,013,342 downwards.
CCCTCCCTCCCTCCCTCCCTCCCTCCCTCCCTCTCCTCCCTCTCCCTCCTCTCCCTCTCCCTCTCCCTCTCCCCCCTCCTCCTCCTCCTCCTCCACCTCCACCTCCACCCCTCCCCCCCTCCCCCCTCCCTCTCTGCCCCTCTCCCCAACTCATGCTCTCTGTCTCTCTAAAAATTTTAAAAATTAAAAAAAATAATAAAAGTCCAAGGCTTAAAAGCGGGCCTCCTGCCTCCAACGACAAAAGTCTGCTGTCTCCCTGTCACACCACCAGAATACCTTTAACAATGACTTGTAGAGACTTAGACTCCAGAGCAGATGGTGACTTTTAGTAGTGGCCTAGTTCGGGTACGTGGCAGTAGAGGTGCTGGAAGAACATCTCCTAAAAGTCACAGCCTCTTGAACAGCGGCAGAGGACTGGTCCTGACTCAGAAGTCTGGGGCACTGCTCGTGGGAACCTTCAAGAGTTCGGTACCTTCCCTGCACCCCACCTCATCACACTCCACTCACTGGGTGGCCAGTCCCATGTCTCTCTTTCCCAGAGCAGGAGTCCTTGCCTGTCCTGTCCACTTCATCCCCGCTGCACTCTGCCCGCCGAATTCTTCCCCTGTATGCTTGCCCTCAGCCTTGCTCTCTCACCCAACCCCAGGTTGCCTGTGGGGTGCTGTCCCCCACCCACCCCTAAGCTCCTACTCTTATCTACACTTCCTGCCCTCACACAGTCCTTGCTTCTCTGCAGAAGCTCTTTTTCTCTGCTTTAGGCTCCAACTCCTCTGTATCCCTTCTGAAAGCTCTCCACACAGGCCATGAGCCCCACATTCCTCCCTCTTCCAAAACCTTTCACCAGGGGCCACTTGGGTGGCTCAGTTGGGTAAGTGTCTGACTTTAGCTCAGGTCATGATCTCACAGTTTGTGAGTTCGAGCCCTGCATGGGGCTCTCTGCTGTCAGCACAGAGCCCTCTTCAGATTTTCTGTCTCTTTCTCTCTCTGCCTCTCCCCGACTCATGCGTGAGCGTGTGTGTGTGTGTGTGTGTGTGTGTGTGTGTGTGTCTCTCTCTCTCTCTCTCTCTCTCTCTCTCTCTGTCTGTCTCTCTGTCTCTCTCTCAGAAATAAATAAGTCCCCATTCTCTGTGCAGGGCTCATCCAGCCCCTTTGCTGAGTCCTATCAGACAGACCGTGAGTAGCATGGCCCTAACCTGAGTATGTTTTTCTTAACCTTTTTGAGCCTGCTGCTCCTCAGCAAAGTGCAGGTGATGGGTAATAAAGTGATGCAGGTACCTCAGGGAACAGCAAGTAGAAAGATGCTACAACCAAGTGGCAGCTCTCAGGAGTAATAGGAGTGACACTCATGTTATTTTCTGATTGCTTAACTCAGGCTGGGCCGTGTGCTTAGGAAAATCTGCTGTTGTCCTATCTCTAACCCCCTCCTTCAGTTTATTGCACGTCATCTAAAATCCCAGGTCATCCACAAGATTGTCTAAGTTGACTGGAAGGTTCCAGGTGTTTTGGCTTGCTCCTTCTGTTGTTTTCCTCTTCCAGCATCCTGCTACCCTTGTACATCTATGGGATGTATGATGTATAACATACTCTTCCTTTCATCCCCATTTCATTCCCTAAGTTGATAGGCTCCTCATCACTATCTGTATGTGTCCTCGCACTGTGGTATGGGCACCCAACAGCATTTGGCTCTGATGGCCAGTTGGTATAAGAGTGGGTGGCAGTGTCAGACCAGAAGTAAGCCCAGTAGCTGCTCTTGCCTCCTCTGAAGCGATTTGACCAAGCTGTCCTCCAGTGGATGGACCTTGGAGACTCCTCTGCTGGGCTCTCAAATGATTGCATTGTAGAGCTCAGAAAGATGGGCCTCAGGGCCCAAAGCTTGCTGTCCCGTTTATTCTGAGGCACGATGTTGGTATACTTTGCTTTACAAAAATTGTCCCCCAGAGACAATAGACCACTCTTCCCTGACTCTCGAACCTCCGGAGTTCTCTTCACTGCTACCCCTGTAGTGAGGGCCTCCTTTGTCTGGGTCCTACCTAGGTCAGAGAACAGACACTGGAAATAGATGGTGTGAGGCTTGAAGCTTTGTATGTCTTTCTTAAGACAGGGCTTTTTCTAAACAGTGACAGAGGACATCCCTTAAGTTGTCTCCAGTACTGCTCTGTATGTTTTATTTTTTTTATTATTTTTTGTAATGTTTATTTATTTTTGATAGAGCACAAGTGGGGGAGGGCAGAGAGAGAGGGAGACACAGAATCTGAAGCAGGTTCCAGGCTCTGAGCTGTCAGCACAGAGCCTGATGCAGAGCTCAAACTCACAAACTGTGAAACCATGACCTGAGCTGAAGTCAGACGCTCAACCGACTGAGCCACCCAGGCACCCCGCTCTGTCTGTTTTAATTGACCATTAGCTATCAGATAGTCCCATGTCCCAAATTTTCCAAGATTGGACCTCAAGCATTCTTACTTCTAGCTGTCTCAGAACTATGTCTAGAAACCTGTATTTAATTTTTTCTTTCTTTCTTTCTTTCCTTCTTTCTTTCTTTTCTTTCTTTTCTTTCTTTTCTTTCCATTTAGAGAAAGAACACATGAGTGGGGGAGGAGGGCAGAGGGAGAGGAGGGAATCCCAAGCAGGCTCCATGCTCAGTGCAGAGCCTAACTAATGTAGGGCTTGATCCCACAACACTGGGATCATGACCTGAGTCACCCAGGTGCCTCCTTTGTTAAATTTGTTTAAATTTTTATTTGTTTTTAAAATAATCTCTATGCTCGGGGCGCCTGGGTGGCGCAGTCGGTTAAGCGTCCGACTTCAGCCAGGTCACGATCTCGCGGTCCGTGAGTTCGAGCCCCGCGTCAGGCTCTGGGCTGATGGCTTGGAGCCCGCTTCCGATTCTGTGTCTCCCTCTCTCTCTGCCCCTCCCCCGTTCATGCTCTGTCTCTCTCTGTCCCAACAATAAATAAAAAACGTTGGAAAAAAAAAATTTTTTTTAAATAATCTCTATGCCCAACATGGGGCTCAAGCCCACAACCCGAAGATCAAGAGTCGCACGCTTCACTAACTGAGGCAGCCAGGTGCCCCGAAACCTGTATTTAGTTTCATACAGCTGACCTTACAGAGATACTGAAATCCCTAGATTTATAAAAACAAAACCATAGATTCTCTTTCCTTATTCTGTAGAGACTATAATTTACCTACATGTATGTAGAGTTCATATGCACATGCAAAAGAGTGCTTCAACCTTGGTTTGTCCCCATTAAACTAGTCTCCTTTGCTTGTGGCCCTTTAAAACCAAGCCTAGCAGCCAAACTTCTGAGTTTAAGAGAAAATACTCCTATCTAAACCAGGATTGGCAAACTACAATCTGCAGACCAAACCTGGCCCATCTCCTGTTTTTGTATGGACCACAGGCTAAGAATGGTTTTTACAGTTTAAATGGCACAGGTGGGGGACTCAAAAGAAAAATACTTATATCATATGAAGATTACATGAAATAACACATTTCAGAGTCCATAAATATTTGAGATTCAGTCTCACCTATTATCTACGACACCCGTATGCCATCTGTAACTGCCTTCATGCTACCTACAGTGGCAAAGTTGAAAAGCACCTGGGTAGCTCAGTCGGTTAAGTGTCCAACTCTTGATTTCGGCTCAGGTTATGATCTCACGGTTCATGAGTTTAAGCCCTGCATTGAACTCCCCACTGACCGTGCAGAGCCTGCTTGGGATTCTCTCTCTGCCCCTCCCCTCTCCTTCAAAACTTAACTAATTAGTTAATAAGAAAAGCTGTGAACAAGACCATATGATCTGTAAGGTCCAGATATTTACTATCTGGCTCTACAGAAAATGTTTTCTGAAAGTCCTGAAGGCTCAGTGTGAAACTGCAGACAAGGAGGTATTTTACTGTTCTTGTGTATAGTGTCTCCGTTTGTCAATTTCAAACCGGTAGAAAGAGATGAAGGTATTATCCATTTTTCTTGCTAATCCCCCACAACCACCACCACTGTGGTTCTCTGGGGCCAGTGTTTCATGGTGGGGTTTTGAAGGAGAGACTTTTTTGTGGACAGGACTTGGAGATTCTGGTCAGAATCGCTTTATAATGTTGATTTCAGTTGTGACCAGTACCTTTTCAGATATTTCCTCCCACAAAGCCCATGTGTAAAGCTCATTCTTAACTGAGCTGCTATCCTCAGACTGTGCACTCGTGTGCTGTTAAAGTCCTCTCCATCCCCTGTGGTCTGTGCTTGGCATTTTGTGTCCTCAGGAAGATGTATGACCACTGTCCACCCAAAGTAACCAAAATGACAGCTTATTTTTAGGGTGTTTTTCTTGTAATGATTCTTCAGCTGCCTGCCTATACCAGTGTTTAGGGTAGTCATTCACTCCATAGATGCCCCATTATCCTTCCTTCTCCTCCAAAAAATGAAAATCTGGGCATAGAGATTATTACAGATTATTGTTCTTTTGGTATTTTAAATCCTTTGGAGGGTTAGGTATTTGTATTTAGCATTCTTGGGCATTGAATTGATCCCTTTCTTCCTAGTACACTTACCTTAATACTTTAAATCTCTTTCCACAGGTCAGATACCAGGCCCAGGTTCCATGATCCCTGGGCAGCCCATGCCAGGCCGCATGATTCCCACCGTTGCAGCCAACATCCACCCGCCTGGGAGTGGCCCAGCTCCTCCCGGTATGCCTCCAATGCCAGGAAACATCTTAGGACCCCGGGTACCCCTCACGGCACCTAACGGCATGTGTAAGTAGCGTGGTGGGGGGAAGCATCACCCTAGGGTCTCTCTGGGAGGGCTGGAGACAAGGGACAAAGGCTTTGTTCTCTAGATTATCTATAGTGTGGCAGGTCCGTGGACAGTGCAGCCTGTGACAGGGATTCCAGAAGATCGATCTGTGGTCCATGCTCTTCACCGCCCCTGATGAGCAGGTGCACAGGTGACGAGTGCAAATGCTTGCAGCATTTGGCTGCATGTGCCATAACCTTTGTGGCCTGCACTCTCGACACTGAGGTCTGTGGGGAGGCCAAAAGGTCATTCCTCGCCTGCTCCTATTTAAGCCGGTCTAGCTTGAATCTTATTAGACATACTGAGCTGCTAGTTGTTTTCCTACAGGAGCCTCTATGGACACAGGTTTCAAAATTGGAGGGTCAGAGAAAGAAAAAAACAGTTTAGGGCAGAAATAACAAGTTTCTCATATCTACTCCGGGATGTCGGTAGTAGCAACTTAGACTAAGGAGGGAGTATTGAGGGGCTATGTTGAGAAGGAACAGGAGGTCCCAGCAGACTCCATGGAGAGGACACAGTGTGTGTCTGGCAGGTGTATGAAGCCAGTTCCTTGCTCTCCCTCAGTCCTGGCCTCCAGAAGACTGCTTCAGAAGCTCTGACCTGTCCTTTACTCCTGTAGATCTTCTCAGAATGGTCCCAAAATGCAGTCAGTAGTGGCCAGATAACCCAGCCACGTCTTTAGTCCTGGTTCATTTAGATGTTCACATACGTGCCAAGGAGTCAACTCCTATTGACGGTACCGAGAGCTAGGTCTCGAGAATTCCTAGTCTCCAGGAGCTGTAGTTGGGAAAACAAGAAACGAACAAGTGGATAGTAGTATACAGGATTTACCACAAAGTGCCTGGAGTGCGCTGCAGCGCTCAGGGAGGCTTCACAGGGCCAGGAGGCAGGCTGCATAAAAGCTCATCTCCTTTCTCTCTGGGCCCCTAGGGACTAAGATAGTGTGGGAGCATGGAAGAAAGCCGTGTAGCTGGGTATAGGATCATGACAATAGAAAAAATGATCTCCTTTGAGTCCCGGTCAGAGGTTGTAGTATAGGGATACTTCTTTTCCTTGGCAAGAGAACCTTCACGTCGTTAACTTACAGATGGTAGGCAAATGTGTCAGCCTGCCGGGAGACTTGCCCGATTTGCCATCCCAGTTGCAAGAGCTGAGATCACTGGTCTTTACACTGTCCAGGATTTCATCCTGAAGGGCCGTCAGGGGAGCACCTTGAGAATATGGGGGGTTTCAGGTCCCCACTACCTGCCACAAGTGAGTGTTTCAGGGATTCTGAGCCACTGACTTGGCTGTTGGGTACCAGGCAGGCCTCCTCGGCCAGGGTGCTTCCTCCCTTCAGGCCTTAGTTTCCCCCTCTGAAAAGAGGACTCAAGAGATTTGACCAGTGGGCTCTCTCTCAGAGCTTTGAAGAGCTTTGGCAGTTTGGTGGCAATCTCTTGGGGGGAAGTTGGATGAACTGACCAGTGAGCAAGGCTGTGCTTGAATTATTTATTTGTTTCATATGTTTTTATTTCTGACAAAATCAAAAGGTTTTAAAAGCCCTGGATTAAATAATCTCTAGGGTTCCTTTGTACGCTAAGCAGCTAAAGTTGAAATAGGAAAGAGCCCCAGACACTGATACTAATTGTTCCCTTCAGGACCTGACCTAGTTTTGGCCAAAAATCCAAGGACTGCAGTTCAGGAGCTGTGGGGCATCCCAGGACTGTCCACCTTGTGAGCAGCCGCCTCGAGTGAAGCTCTCTGGCCCTGGTGGAGACACTTAATCAACAAGAAGTTATTGATAATCTATTTTGTGCCCACCTAGGCCAGGCACTGTGAGAGAAAGAAGACCCAGAACTTGCCCAGGAAGGAGCTTATCATTTAACTGAAGAAATAACAATTAGAACCATCAAAATGCAATAAACTCAAAATACACTTAAGTTCTGACAAGGTCTGGAGTGATTCTTGGAAGGGGTGGGCCTCGCCTTGGAGGAGGTTGGGACAGATTCAGACACCCCAGCACCTGAGCGGGGACCTGGAGGGCCAGTGGACCTGAACTGCGAAGACCACAGTGGCAGCAGTGCCACAAAGTCTGTGCTGATTGCCTGCTGCGAGGAAGATTACTTCCCGTGGCATCTCTCTCTGAACGGGCTCTTCCCCAAGCCCTTGCGTTTCCAGCAATGACGAGTCCCTCTTGGCTGTGTTTGCAGATGCCCCTCCGCCGCAGCAGCCGCCACCGCCTCCGCCGCCCACGGATGGAGTCCCTCCGCCTCCTGCTCCAGGCCCACCAGCCTCGGCCGCCCCCTAGCCTGGAAGATGCAGGCCGTGTCCACGCCCGGCGCCACCAGCTGGAGTGCGGATGACGAGACTTGTGTTCCTCAGCTTCCTTGGGTTTCTTTTAGGATTTTTCTCCTCACAGCCCCAAGCACGCATCCCATATTTCCCCATTCCTCTTGCCAGCCCTCTCCATGCTCTGACACCTCTTGTGTTAGTTCCTCAGCCAGTACACAAGGAGAGGCTTATGGTGACAGTGTGCCCTGGTCATCCTGACAGTAGCCCGCATCCCCCACAGCCTGGTGTGGGGTATGCGTACAGTTTCTCTGCAGGTCCTGTCAGCATTAGATTTTGACGTCTGTCATTTTGGCTCCCCCACAGTTTTTTGCTTTGTCTTATGTGGATAATGCTTTATAATCATTATCTTTTTTTTTTCCTTTGTCATTGTTGCTTTAAACGAGAGCATCCTAAGTTAATAGGAACCAAAAAAATGGTGATGGGCAGAGGGAATAGCCAAAAGGAACATACCTAAAGGCATTATAAGTGACCTTATTTCTGCTAACCTGAGCTGAGATTGGTGCTGATGATGAAGTTTCATGAGACTTTTGCCCCACACAGACGCACCAAAATTCGAAGAGATGGGGAAGGGACCCCACTGATTTTATTCCCAGCGAGGACCATGAGGGACCTCCACCCTGAGTAGCGGAACACGCCCCTTCAGTCCCTGGTAGGGTAGCGCACAAGCATTAGAGCAGACCCACTCCATCCCTGGCCCACCGGTTTGGCTTTCTATGCAGATGGTTTGTTGGTTTGGGGGAGGGATTTGGGGAGGCATTCCTTAGTTCCCTAGACTAGCCAGGAAAGCTGTAGGAGTCTAGGGCAATGACTATCGAATGAGTCTAGTCCACTATTCACTGCTTTGTACTCATTCTTTTTTTCCCTCTTTCAAAAAACCTTTAAAAAGGAAAAAAAAAGAAAAAAGTAAGTAGATAGTGCTGAATATTCTAGCTCATGGAACTTGGTTAGGATGGCTGGGGGTTCAAGTCCCCAAACTACCTCTTGCAGTCCAGGGTGAGTGGGGTTTAGTGAAGCGGTACTTTAGGTTTGGGATGGGATTGGAGAAGTGGGGCAGGATCAATGGCCTCTCATACCTTCTCCCTTCCCTTTCTGAGATCTCACATTCCATCTGTCAGGGTTGCCAAGGAGATGCTGGGGGTACCAAGGAACCCAGTTGGCAATCAGAGCATCATGCTTTTGAGGGCTGGGGTACTCGGAGTGGGAGATTGGAATGCCATTCCAGAGGAAGAGCCACAAAAATGCCTTAACTTGAGCCCATTTCAACCCCTGCTGATGAATGACTTGAGAGTTCTTGGTTTTCTCTTGTCCTTCCTGCCTTCTGTTCTTCTGTGGATGGGGGAAGGGTGTGTTTGGTGGAGCTTGATTTCCAAAGCACCTGGCCTCTTCATGTCACCCTCTCAAGTGGCAGTTTCATTATTTAGAATGCAAAGTGGAACACCTTTTGGGTATCTTTTTCTATATATTCTGTAAAGCTTTACATATGAGAGGATGTAGGGAGGTATTTGTAAAACACCTCAACTTTTTCTCTTAGTATCAGAAAGCAAAAAAATAAATAAAACCACAATTAAAATTTGCCTTTCAAACCCTCAGGTGTTGCCTCTAACCAGGTAGCCCCGGTTACCATCAGAGTACTGGAACCAAGGAGACCTTGTTCCTTTTGTGTGTGTGTTCTAGACTCTCAGAGTGAAAATGAGCTCGTTCCTGCTGGAGTTTGATTCCAATGCATTTGCCTCCAGAAAGATCCCAGTGCCTTTTGACAGTGGCCAGGGTTTTTTTTCCCTATTTCCTGCCAGTCTTTCCCAAAGGAAACTCATTCCAAATACTTACCTTTTCCACTGGGTTCTTAGAAGGAAAATGGAATTCTGGTTCATACTGTGGTCCCTTGTAACCTCAGGTCTTTAATGTGATCGCTTTCAAATTTAAAAGATCCAGGTGGAAATATTTTTACTATGCTGGTAACAATTCTACAGAATACCTGAATTCTTAACACTGTTATGTTTCAATATAAGTGGTGACTTTTTCTTTTCATGTCTTTGATCTGGTTTCGTTCCTGTAATACAGCCACCCAATTGGGGGGGGGGGGATGGGAATAATACGTGGGGTTTTTTTTTGTACAAACGTGTCTCAGTGTGGTGTTATTTTGGAGAAGGGGGAGTTTTGGAAGATTGGAGGAAATTGATCAAGAAGGCCTAATCTCCCTTTTTCAGTGAATAAATAGAACGTTTCTGGATTCTAGTCCCATTCTCTGCATTCACACATCAGTCTCTTCATGTGTCCTATGAAGAACCTAAATATTCAGCCCCACCCAGTCCTGGTCAGCAATTAAAGTTCAGTGATTCGGGGCCTCCTGACTGACCATTTCATGACACTTAAGGAGTATACAGTTAAATGTGCCTTGCCCACTGTTTGTTTCCATGGTAAAAATGAAGAAAGGGGTATGGCCAACATCCTGACCCTGCCAAGAGAAGAATGAGTAGTTTTGCTTTGGCAAGCTAGAGAATGTCAGGATGCAGTGTAGACAGCCTCAAGTTGGAGGCAGGCCTTAAGGGCAGTTAATTCTGTGAACCTTGATACACTTTTAAGGACAGCCTTTGAGCACCCACAGATGCAAACCCTGTGCAGAAGACAGAAGCCATTGCCTTCAAGATGCGTATGAACCCAGTGAGGCAAAAAAAAGTGGAATCTGGGTCTGCAGAGAGGTGAACGTTCGGCTTCTTCCAGAAGTGTGCCGGGCCAGTTGTGCTTTGCTTTCAGACCTGTTCCAACTCTTCCCTCCAGTAAGGGGTGTTCAGGCCAGCGGGGTCCCCCAGAGTTCCATTGCTACCCTAGGGTGATGAAGGAGGTTAATCCTTGATCCAAGTTAAAGACTGGTTTATAAATTTGAGTGTGAGTTCTATTTAAAGCATAACAGGACATGTACAATCAATCAATCTCTCACAGTCTCCTCAGATCCTTACTGTGGTGTGGTTCCCCCAAATGTGATTAAGGACAGCAGTTTTCCAACCTCAGTATGGATCAGGGTCACCTGATAGGATTTTTCGCATGCAAGCAGCTGAGCCCCGCCCTCAGAACTGATTCAGTAAGTCTGGAGTGAGTTCTGAAATTTTGTGTTTTTAACGTATTCCCAGGGGATCCTGATGCACCTGGTCAAAGGACCACCCTTTGAGAACCACTACTCAGGAAGGCTGTATGGTAGAGCAAGATCTCCACGGTTCCTGACAGTCCATCCTATGAGCTCCATTAGCCCAGTTAACATTTGCAGGCGTATGTGCCAGGCATTGGACCTTGCATGCCATGAAATAATAACTATGAATAAGGTAGGCAAGGCCACTGCACCGCAGGCCGCTTATGCTCTTATGAGGTGGAGGAATACCAGACCCAAAGTAGCTAGTAAGAAATAGGATTTTTTTAGAGAGTGCCAAGTGTTCCTGAAGAAAAAGAAACGGTGTAATTGAGCTTTCTGGGGGGTAAGGTAAATAGTCTGTGAATTGGATGTGCTTTCACAATTTCTGTCCTGTCCTGTCCCACTGGATGTGATAACCCGAGGAGGGTTCATCTTTCCAGGAAGACCTCATCCTAATAGAGCACCCTTTTATCTGGATATGCAGTGCCAGCCCTGAGTCTTTATGGAAACCCCGCTGCTTTCTGTTCAACCGTTCCTGGAACATGATGGCACTTCAGTTGCTCCTGTTGACGGAGGACTTCTTGGGGACAAGGTCAAAGTACTTTGATCCCCTGTTAATGGGTTATATCCAGCCAAGAAAGTCACCTTGCAGAATGGGATGGAAGTCCAGGAGCCCTGATGTTGGGTCTCCTTGTGAATGGCCCCCCTGGACTTCATTTCCCTGTGGCTTGTTTTTAGGCCTGCCACCTCTCCTATTAGGAAGCACCTTTGACCCTGAACTTGAAACCAGAGCTGAGACAGTAGTGACTAAAGGGGGAGAGTCCTGTGAATCAGCTTAATCAGAGGTTCCAAAAACAGCCGGAGCTAGCTCTCCCCGCGGATCCCCCAGCCCTCTCCCAACTCGTGAGACCCCAAGGAGGGAGAGCCTTTTCTGATCCCCTCTTCCTGTTCCTCACCTGCCTTGAAGAACTAGATCCATCTTTATTCTCTTGTGTCCCCAGAGGCCTCTCGAGGCCCTTCCACTACAGACCTTTAGGGTATAGCCTTTGCAAACTTCAGCAAAATAGCCATGCCTTAATACAGCACTGTGACCACCACCTTTAGACAACTGAGGAAAGAAAATACCCCCCACTCTCTTCTACGGCAACCTCCCACCTAAGGTGCTCTCACTACCACCAGATGGTCCCTGAGGGAGTTAGGAAGCAGCAGTGACATTGGATGGTAATAACCCCGTTGCACAAGCTGATTTCCATGGCTGATTTGGCCCTGCCACTTACGGATTTCCCATGGCCATCCAGATTGACTGGCATTCCTTTTTCCGGTCTGCTTATGGTACAGTAGCTGTGGGGTTCCTGAGAAGCACTTGGAGAGGTCGCCAGCTGGGAGAGGCCTAGTTGCTCCATATCTGATGCTGTGTTGGCTGTGCTGTGTGGCTTTCTCCCAAATCACTTGGCTTTAGGGTAATGAAATTCAGGGGCTTTTGCAGCAGTCTTGCAGCAAACCCACTGCCTGCCTGGACAAGATGCCCACCTCTAAATTGTCACATGCTTTTCTAGGATCAATACTTGTACAATTGAGAAGAACCCAGTTCCTGCGTGAGGAGGTGGTTGTCAGCGCTAATAACTCAAGTCCCTGGCCCTTGGTTCTTCTCTTCTTCCTGGTAATAGTGCAAGAAGGTCCACTACTAGCAGCTCATCCCCCAAAATGGTCAGAGCTGACTGCCCTGCAGCCCAGAACTCTGCTGGCAGGGGAGAGGCCATGCTAGATGGCCCTTTCTGACTCTGACTTAGGACATGAGTCTGGATTATTGTCACACTCTACCCTGTTAAGAAATCATAGCATTAATGTTTCAATGCCCAGGTGTGGGTGTTGGGGTTGGGAAGAGAGGCAGGGCTTCCATTCTGCCAAGTGAGGCCTGACCTCTGCATCCTGATCACTCTTATGAAATGAAGCAAGAATGAAAAGGTTTGAAATCAAGATCTTAGCATAAGTCCTGGCCTTACCAATCTGTGTCAGTGTGCAAATGTGCAAAATGGTAAGGTATTTGTAGCATGATGGTGAAGAACGAGACAAATTAGAGTACAGTACTAGGAAAACTAAAATGACAGTAGTTACTACTGAGGAACCATGCTGCATCCTGTCCCAATGAAAGTATGTCCCAGCCATGGCAACCAGAGCAGCTCCTGCCCTGGACAGCCCCCTAGTTAAGCTAGAGGCTTTCTGTGCACATGGAGGCAGGCTGTAGCCATGGCAATGGGCCTTATGCCTGCTTTGGTACTGGAGGCAGGTTGCCAAACCCAATAGGAACCTCCGAGGCATATGGAATCTTCATAAAGCATCCCTGATGCCCAAATGCAAAAAACTTGAATGGACATGGGCACAAGCTCTAGATCTAATTTTCCTTTTCTTTCACTCCTATGTCTTAACCACTGTGCCCAGAAAAAGTATTGCATTCACTGGACACTATGTTTACCACTTTCAACATATGTGAGTTGAGTTACTCTCCCAAGGTCACACAGATCTGATGCCGAATCCTGCTGTGTCACACCCCATTGCACGATGAGCTTCCATCCATCTCAGAGGTGTCACCAAACCAGGTATGCTGTGCTGAGTTCTGAAACTGCTGGTGAGGTCTGCTAGGGAGGATCAGAATGAAAGTGAGTGGCAACCATTGATATAAAATCCCAAAATGAAGAAGGTTAAAATTTGTCTCCCAGGAAGGGAAGAAGGTCGTTGAGGAAGGAGACTTTCCATATTTCATTTTATACCATATGCTCGTTATAATTCAAAAATTGAACTTAAGGGGTGTCTGGCTGGCTCAGTTGGTGGAGCATGCAACTCTTGATCTTGGGGTTGTGAGTTCAGACCCCAGGCTGGGCGTGGAGCCTACTGAAAAAAAATTTTAAGTGAAAATAAAAATATATTTAAATATTTAATGAAATATTTTAAAATGAAAAACAAGTAGCTAGAGTCTTAACAAAGAAGTGGAAGAATGGCCCCGTTCAGACCTTATGAAAAACACGCGAGTAGTTGTCATACCCCAGACCTCAAAGGGACCCATCCTTGAGGCATCCTTCCCACACAGACTGGCCTCAAGAAGGAGGAGATAGACGTGTCCACCAATATCCTCCACTCTGACAAACCACCACTCAAGAGTCCAGGAGACACAGAGAAGCAGAGGAACACCTAAAAACATGTACATAGGCCAAAAAAGAAGATACAGGGATAAGCTACAGACAAGGGAAGCGAGATGGGGTTGGAGGCTGTATTAGTGCCTCTGTGGCCAACCAACAAGTACAAAGCCCAGCCTGACCCTCTGCTCAGAGAAGGTGGTTGTTCCAAACTGGTATTTACTGTCCCCAGAGGCAGCAAGAAGCCATGTGGAAAGAGCCTCAGGAAGTCAGCCCCTTTGCGGAAAGCTCCAGACCTATGGTTCTGGGGTGGGAGTACCTGGTTGCCATTCATTTGTTTATGCTTCTACACCACCTCAGGGAGCCTCCCTGTGCCTGACCCTGTGCAAAGTGCCTTGCAATCCAGTGGGGAATTATCGTAGACAATTCAGTGACAGGTTCGCAGAGGCAAAAGGTGACAGGAACTGAGCTTTCTGGGGTAAGGAGTTTGCCAGGCAGACCTGGAAGGAAGGGAACACCAGGCCTGCTTAACAGACCGCTGCAGCAGTAGTTTCAGTGAGAGAAACACACTTTGAACCAAGGAAATCCCATCCAGAGCCACACGCTAGGACATTAAGGGATAGATTCTCCAATTTAGTCATCTATGTGGCTGCCTAGTTGCAGAAATGGGAGTGTCTCAAATACCAGGGGTGTCACGTCTAAAGTGTTGACCCTGAATGTCATCATTCGGGTCATTAACACATCAGGAGGTAGACGGTTGCTTTGGGCAATAAACTAGGTAACTAGGCCACAACTCTCCAGCCAAGCAGGGATCTGGGGATGAGGGGTCCCTGGCCGAACTGAGCTTTGGACGGCCCGCAGACTACTCTAACTCTGGGCCTGGTGCCCGCGCGTCCATAGGCTGTGATCTAGGCCATTTGGGTCTGTCCAGGAGCTTTAACTTTGGTGACCTGGAGCACATGGGCGGTGATGTATCCTGCGAGGAAGGGACCAGGATTAAAGGCCGCTGTCCAGGCTGCCCCGAAGAGGCAAGAAGGAAGGTGGGTTAGTCGCAGTCAGAGGAAGGTCTTGCCCCCTGCCCCTGGGATGCATTGCGGCGGGCCTGGCTGTGCAAGGTATGGGCTTTGGCTATGGACGGATTAGGTCTGATCCGATTAGAGCCCGGGCCGTCGGCTTCGCCCCCTTGCCTGGCGCTGCCAGCGCCCGCCCCGCCCTCGTGGACACCCGCAGACCTCCCCGAGACCCTTCCCCTCCCCGAACACGGCATTGGCGCAGAAACCTGAGAGGCTCCGTGCACCCCGGGCTCGGCTCATTTCCACAGCTCCAGCTCGGGCTTCCGCCCCCTGCGGCCCTTCCGAGCCCCGCCCCAAGCTTGCGGATGTCTGGGCCCCCGCCTCCGTGCTCGCCGCGTGGCGGGTGGGTTCCTCGCAGGTGGGGGGCCCGTGCCAGCCCTCCACGGGGAGGGCGGGCCCCGCCCCACAGGTCTCCCGCCCGTGCACCTGTCGGCTAACGCCACGCACGGCGCTGTGCTCCGCACCCGCGCTACTCCACGTCCGTTTGTCTTGGCGTCCCGAGCCGGGGGTCTGTCTGTCCCCGGCAGGCGGATCGAGCGGGGCCGGCGTCAGAGCTACGTGCGGCGGGGCGGGCGCGGCGGGCGGGGTGGGGGCGGCGCTGAGCGCGGCAGCGGCGGCGCGGGGAGGCGGGGAGGCGCGGCGCTCCGGGGACAGCGGCGGACGGCGGCGGCGGCGGCATGCGGCTTCTCGCGCTGCCCATCGTGGGCTGAGACGGCCGCAGCGCGGGCGGGAGGCGCGGCGGCCGGTGAGCCGAGGGCGCAGCCAGCCGGGCAGACCGCGGACAGCGGTCGGGGCGCCGCGCCATGGGCCGAGCCGGGGGCGGGGGCCCGGGCCGGGGGCCGCCGCCTCTGCTGCTGCTTCTGGGGGCCGCGCTGGTCCTCGCCACCCGGGCCGCGCCGGGTAGGTACCGACTGCGACCAGGACCCCCGCGGCCCTCGCGCCCCACCCTGGGCCAGGGTCCCGCTGGCCTCGGGTACAGGCGGAGTTAGCGAGCTGTGGCAAGGGGGCGGGGCAGCTCCTTGCCCGCGACCGGGGCGGGGGAAGGGGCGCGCGAAGAGGTGGGATACTTGGGGGAGGCCGAGGGGTTGGGGGCGGCCCCGGCCGGGGTGTTCGGACAGAGGTGCCGGTTGGGGGAGGGGCCTGGGTGGGAGGGGCCTGAGGGTGAGACTTCGGGGCGGGACCTTGAGGTGATGGGGCCATGAGGATGAGAGTTGGGGCGGGGCCTGGCGTGGGGCGGGACCCTGAGGGTGCGACTTTAGGGCGGGGTCTGGAGGTGAGGTGGAGCCCTGAGGGTAAAACCTCCGCCTTGGGTGGGAGGTGGGAGCAGCCGCGGGTACACTGCGGGCTTGTCGGGGGCGGGGTATGATGGCCGAGGGGCGGGGCCTGAGCGAGAAAAGGGCCCGGGCGGGGTGGGGGCGGGGCCTTGGGAAACCTTGAATTGGTCTCTTCGGGTGGGCGGGGGGCGGGGCCCTGACGCCGCGCCCCCTACCTCCCGTCCACAGCCCGTGAGGCTGGCAGCGCCGTCGAGGCCCACGAGCAGGTGAAGAGCATCCTGGCGAGGGAGCCGACTGCCAACGAAACGAGGGAGAAGGCCGGCCCACCAGCAGCTGAGGAAGATGAGACCTCGTGGACCGCACCTGGCGGTGAGCAGGCCATGATGGGGCCTAGTGTCGGGCCAGAGGAGGTGCTGGAGGCGTCGGCAGCGGTGACCGGCGCACCCTGGCTGGAGGCTGACAGCCCTGGCCTGGGTGGAGTGACCGCAGAGGCCGGCAGCGGCGACACCCAGGCCCTTCCAGCCACGCTCCCGGCTCCCAAGGAGGCCCTGGGACAGTCATCGATGGCCCCCTCCATCCCCAAGGCTACAGAGGCCAGCAGACCACCCTCCCCCACACCTGGCGACATGCTGAGCCCCGGCCCAGAACACCCCAAGGAGAGCCCCTTGGAGGTTTGGTTGAACCTGGGAGGCAGCACACATGACCCTCATGGGCCAGAGCCCACATTCCCCTTTCAGGGCACAATGGAGCCCCAGCCAGCGTCAGATATAATTGACATCGACTACTTCGAAGGATTGGATGGTGAGGGCCGTGGTGCCGACCTGGAGAGCTTCCCAGGGTCGCCAGGAACCTCAGAGCACCACCCTGATACTGGGGGAGAGACCCCTTCCTGGAGCCTGCTTGACTTATACGATGACTTCACCCCCTTTGATGAATCTGACTTCTACCCCACCACATCCTTCTATGATGACCTTGATGAAGAGGAGGAGGAAGAGGAGGATGACAAGGATGCAGCGGGAGGTGGAGACCTGGAAGATGAAAGTGACCTTCTGGTGCCTACCGAGAAGCCTGGTCTGGGGCCCGGGACTGGCCAGCCTACCAGTCGGTGGCATGCTGTCCCCCCACAGCATACTCTGGGGATGGTCCCTGGCAGCAGCATCGCCCTCAGGCCCCGCCCTGGAGAGCCAGGCAGGGACCTGACCCCAAGCGAGAATGGCACTGAGTGCCGCAGCGGCTTTGTGCGACATAACGGCTCCTGCCGGTCAGTGTGCGACCTCTTTCCAAGTTACTGTCACAATGGCGGCCAGTGCTACCTGGTGGAGAACATAGGGGCCTTCTGCAGGTAAGGGTGTGGCAGGCAGGTGCACAGGGGCTTGTAAAAGAACTCCTGAAGAGTGTATGTGAGGCAGACTCAGCAAAGAGGGGGATGTGATAGGCACAACTTCCAAGAGGTTGTATGTTCCCAGGCCAAGAGGATCAAGAGACATTCACTCAGATATCTTCTATGGGGAACTACTTCTTAAATGTACTTCCTGTGATCTCATCACAAGGAGAGATTCCTCAGAAATAAGATTTTGTATTTCCTCCAAGCGTGTTTTCTTTATCAAACCACTAAGCTTTATAAAGGCAAAGGGAGGGGACTTCTCTAAGGGTTTTGGAAAGAGGTCTTTACTGGCTTCAGGTGTTTCGTTGGAGAGTTCCGGCTATGCTAGCAGAAAAAGTAGGCCTATAAGCCGACTCTGGAAGAAAGATGGCTGCGGAGCACTCGCTCTGAGCCATGTGTGCGGCTACAGGAAGACCCTATCTCCCTGCAGGGCATGTGTAGGGAGGTGGGCATGTAAAGTCAGAGTGAGGACCTTCTTATTGGGAGCAGACCCCAAAAGCAGCCATTCAAAAAGGTCAAGTCAAACAAAGTATCTTTCCTGGCATATCAGATGTGGTAGGGTCTCTTAATTTGGGGTAGTGGATTTTTCCCTTCTACCTTGATTTTTGTCTTCCTTGGGATACCCAGTGCAGAATGTTTTGAAGACCCAGAGAGGTTAGTGTCTCTAAGGACATTGACTGTAGCCACCATCCCATGCCACCTCAGGAATACCTCATACACCTGCGTCATGGCGTGAGAGCTCAATGGTTTTTTGTGGAAGAATCACAAGTCAGGGGTGATGTGGATAGTTTCCTTGTCTCCATCCTCTACAGGCCCTAGAAGTAGAGTAGAACCCCCAGATTCCTCTGGTACCTGTTTCCATTGGTCCTAGGAGGAGAATTTCTGTAATCTGGGGGGTCTCTTTAAATGTCATTCCTGATGTTTCTCTTTCTTGGTTTTTTTTTTTTTTTGGAGGTGTGTAAAGAATTCAAATTCTGTAGGTCTTGATGTTCTGATAGAAGAATAACATGTAGAAGGCGTGAATGTTGTGCCTTTGGCATTAAAGCTTGACTTCTAGTTCCTTCTTTCATATAAATGATCGTGAGATGATTAGGGTCAGTCATATAGGATGTGCCCACACTGTTCTGATTGGAGTAGTCCAGTCATTGCTAAAAGGAACCATGATCAAGAAATTATGGCAACAAGACCTTGCCTGTTGGTTAAGGGCTACCAGAAATATGTGGAAACCCTGTGATTTTGCTCCTCAAGCTTTCGTTAGGGGAACTACAGTGATGATTTTAGCCTGGGAGCAGTGAAATCATTATCTTCCACCCTATCGGAGGCCCGCATTTTCACCTTCAAAGTAGTCTTCTCCTATCACAGTATGAAATGTAGGGTCCTTGCTGCTTCTGGAGAGCTAGAAAAGGTCCCAGAACCTCCTGGAGCTCTTGGGACGCCCCAGTGAGAAATTAAGCTTGTCCTTAGTAAGCTGTGTGGGTGTGCTGACCAGGGACCCTCCAGTGGGTCCTGCCTCAGAAGGGCTTTTCCATAAGTCTCCCCCCGCCCACCTTCCCCACCCCCTCAGCCCCCCCCCCCTTGCTCACCTTCCATCCCGGGGTCACTCTCCGGCCTCCCCCCTCCTCCCCCACAGCCTCCTCCTCCCGCTGTGCACAACCAGGCTCGGCTGTGGCCCGGAAACTGTTTTGCATTCCACTCACAGGAGACTGCCAAGCCCTCAGTTGCAGACTGCAGCATGCCTTTGTCTCCGCCGCCCTGGCCCACTGCAGGGAAATGATCGGAGCTACAGCAGAACTTCTCCAGAGCAGCAAGTTAGCAGGATCTTCTTTCCCCGCCCTCCCCAGACACATAGCCTCCCTGGACTGCAGAGGGTCAGTTGGAAAAGAAAGAAATTTCCTGTTAAGTCACATCTCCCCACCCTATTCCGGAGGTGGAGGAGCCCAGTTCTCCAATACTTAATTTCCCCATTCCTGGACCCCTTTTCTCTTGTCTGTCATTCACCCTGAGGTTCATGTCCTCCCTCATTTGCCTGCTTCTGTATCCTTCCACATCTTTCCTCTTTGAAGCAGCCTGGTTCCCATGGAAACAGCAATGTCATTGGAAGAGTTGGAGCCTGGGAATGTCCCCAAGGGCAAGAGAAAGTCACTCAACAAAAGGACTAAGACCCACCCAGAGGGTTGATTCTCACTGTGCTTTCCTGACATTTCTCATGGTAATAGGACACGAAGTTTTAGGGGCAGAATTTGGGGGGCTGCGATAGGAGGGGAATGTACATCCATCTTTGTGTTCGTCCTTGTCTGTCACTTCCTTACATTTTGGCGTCTGGATAGCCTGGTGAACTAGATGGGACTGCAGAACAGCAAGATAGGTTCTCACGTGCAGAGTGAATTGACTGCTTTTGGAGCCAGAGGTCCTATTATCTTGTCTTTCACCCAGAGCCAAGGGCAGGGGGAGCTGAGAGAATCCTGTGATTGTCATTGAGGCTGCGAGGGGGAAAGCCAGGGTTCTCACCCTCCGCAGTCACTTCATACTCATGGGAATGACCAGTTCACTCAGTTTCTCAGTGCCCTGGTTGCCTTGTTTATATCATGGACCTTAGCGCTGCTCTGCCCACTTCATGGGACGTCTAAGATTTACTTAAATTCAAGTTAGTTAACATACAGTGTAGTACTGGTTTTAGGAGTAGAAGCCAGTGATTCATCTCTAACATACAACACCCAGCGCTCATCCCAACAAGTGCCCTCCTCAGTGCCCGTCACCTCATGGGGTGGTTGTACAGAGTCTCAGCTATGAGGCCTGCACAGATCGGGGACATCTCACTTCCTCAACACAGTCCCAGGAATGGGCTGTTGAGGTGAGTATGGGGCTCAGGGACCAGGCCCTCGCTGTGGCCACGGCTGCCTGCCTGTCATCTCAGTCTCTCTCTGTCGCCGCCACAGGTGCAACACACAGGACTACATCTGGCACAAGGGGATGCGCTGCGAGTCCATCATCACCGACTTCCAGGTGATGTGCGTGGCCGTCGGCTCGGCCGCCCTTGTACTGCTCCTGCTCTTCATGATGACAGTGTTCTTCGCCAAGAAGCTATATCTGCTCAAGACAGAGAATACCAAGCTGCGTAGGACCAAGTGAGTCTGTGTGGGCCCGCCCCACCTGACCCTACGTCCGCACCCCTCCACCTGCTCCAGGGACATCGTCACGAGGGGCCCGGGCACCTGCTCTACATCCCTAGTTGTGTTTTTCACACCAAACACTCATCCAAGTGTATCCATTCCTATGCGGGATGTGCTGGCATTGCCGTAGAGCCCAAGACCCCGTGGCCCCTCTGCCACTGTCTGGCACTATTCCCCACACCCCCCACCCCGGGGATAGATGGTGCTTAAAGAAAAGGCCACCAGTGCACCTGGCTGTGGTCCCCCGTGTAGGTCACTATGCTCACCCCACCACTGGCTGACTGCACCTGTTTCCCAGGGCTTTGTCCGTCATGGCCGGTGTGAGGATCCCACTCACACATCTACAGGAAGGAACCCCAGCTCCCTCAGACCTGCTGTCAGTACGGGCTCTTCCTCCGCGAACACGGAAGAGAAGGGGCTTGGCAGTGCATTGCTGTAGAAAACTTGTCAACCCTTGGTCGGGACAAAAGTGCAAGGAATTTCGGGAAATCCACTTTACCTCTCCTAAGTAGAATATTGGGCGTGGGAGGGGCTAGGCTTAACTTCTGCTGTGGATTTTAAGGGCCAGATGGGAATAGAGTCTCGTGTCAGCTTCTCTCTCAGCAGAGGAGTGGCTGCTGTGTGCTTGTGTCAGTCAGCACGCATTTGCCTTTACATCCGTGCCTTCAACACTTGGACGTGACCTTATATGCTGAGAGAATCACTCTTAGCACTGAGCCAAAGAATGTCCTAAAGTGTCACTGGAGTCAGAAAAGGAGGAGGTGGCAGTTCAGCCGCCTGGGGGCCCGTGAGAAAATTTATGCAGAACTGCCCCCAACCTCCCTTTTACCCTGTTGCCCCCTTATCCCCTCCCCCTGACCTGAGACCCCCTCCAGAGAATGTGACTGAAGGACTTTCCCTGGGTCCTGGGAAAAGGACAAACACCATCTGTTGTTGCTCCTTTGCTGGGTAAACTCATGCAACGTGCACTCGCTGGCCTTTCAGCTCACCATCCTGGGGCAGAAGGGGTCTCTCCATTGTGCCTGTGCACTGAGGCGGGGCCGTATCTGTGCCTGTGATCACAAGCCAGGACCCTTGTTTCCCCACGCCTGCACCCAGGGCGGCTGCAGCAGAGGGGAGCAGAGGGAGAGGGTGCGACCACCTATCAGGATAGCTGCTGAGGAGGGTGGGGGAGAGAAGGGGCAACTGCTAGGGGGGCAGCAGCCAGAGACAGGGCCCGTTCTCGGCCTTCCTCCCCTAGCAGGCTACACATTTTGTACAGAGCATGGACCCCGTGCCCCTTCAGCTCAAACGCTGTCACCCTCATTTCCCAGGGCCGGTTACCGCTCTGATAACACCACACGTAGCACGACAGATACTGCTGTGCTGTACTGACTCTAAGATACACATCGCCCCTGCCCCCATATTCACATGCCTGAAATTGGTTGCTCGTATCTTATAACCACTGTTGGCCAGATGCAGTCATGATGTAGTTGTGAGTGCCTGGCGTTCGCGATCCTGGCCAGAGCTGTTCATATCACCATCAGTTCTTTATCTAATGTCACAATGAGCTACTTCCAGTATATAATAAACGCTCTAGGTGATAAGAAAGTATTGGATCACAGTTTAAATGGTAGAAGTTTTTTTCTCAGCGGTCCAGCAAGTAATGGCACATCTTATTACGGCCCATGGCATTTGATGAAATACAGTATTTGACCCAGGAAGCTCTCGTCAGGTTTGGCCGTGATCACTTCACTCACATTTTCCCTGCTCTCTTCTGTCCTAACCAGCAAATTCCGGACCCCGTCTGAGCTCCACAACGATAACTTCTCCCTCTCCACCATTGCCGAAGGCTCTCACCCAAACGTAAGGAAGCTTGGAGACACTCCCCGTACCTCCTTCCCCCCTGCCCTCACCTTGGCTCTCTGTGGTAACTTGTCTGTCAGGTAACTCGTCTTCCCCCCACAACTCCCCTCAGGCTAATGCACACCCGGCCCCTACCCTGTCTTTGATCTATTTCCAAGTGAGTGTGGAACCCCTCCCCACAGCTCTGGAGGTCAGCTCAGGGTGACCTGCTGGGACGGGGATTGTGGAACTGAGGGCAGGATGGCGTGTCATTTCCTTGATGCGCAGAGTTACAGGTAGTATGGAAGCTCTTTGTCTAGGAGGACTCCTGATTTTTAGCTTCGTCTAGACTTTAGAAGTCCGATTTGTCTTTCTCCTTTTCTCTCTATTTTCTGTATCAAGAAGAAACACTCTGCTTTCATTGAGAGAGAATTTCCTGGCAGGCACTGAAGTGAATGGTAGTTGCTCTTTGGGATGAGAGCAGAAACCTCTGGATGGCTAGGAAAACAGTGTCCTTTGTATTGTTTAAGCACCCTAAAACTGGCAGGCATATATCCACTGGTGAGGGTAAGGTAAGCACAGAACACTGGTGGAAGCATGAGTCTGGGGGTAAGTTCTCTTCTTAGGAAGATGGGCTTGTAAATGTCAGTTGAAACCCAATAGAAGGTCCCAATAGACCAGTTTCTAAAGATCCGGGCTTAGTGTGTTATCTGGACCAGACAACCAGTTAAGTACTGGATACTGTCAGAGAGAATTTCATAAATAAAGCGGAAACCATCCAAGCTCCAGATCGTGTCATGGCCAAGTCCAGGAATTCGGCACATGGCTCGTGCTACCGTATGGGACAGCACAGATCTAGATCGTTGTTTTCCTTTTATAGATGGGTAAAGTGTAGCCCCCAGAAGGAAAAGAGAGAAGAATAGTAAATGGGACCTTGTTCACCAAACCCCAGGAAAGAAGAACTTGGCCTGGTGGAGGAGGAGCAAAGAGGTCCTTTAAATAAGAAATGAAAGAGGTTAGTTTAGGATAATTTTTTGAAGTCTTTGATATAAAGGGTAGAGAAACAACAGATATTATTTTACTTGGTATGCATCAAGATATTAATAAGTTCAAGATGGACATAATAACCGAGGAAACAAGATGTCTTATAAACTTTAATCTTGATAAACACATTCATCAGCCCACAGGATATAGGCCTGTGCGTATACCCCCTTCCCACCTAGCCCAGCGCCTCGAGGTAGTATGCATTCAGTCATCTGTGGAATACTGGTGACTGATGGCCTACTGCAAGGTCTTCTGGTTCTGTTGTCTGATCTGCCATCTCATACATGTGGGGCAGCAGGTCAGACCTGTACGATGGTTCCTCCAGTCAGGGTATTCATTGTCCGCAGAGTGCAAATGTCTTAAGAAAGTTTCTGACACATACATTTTCTGTCACCCCAAGTGTAGAAAGACTCCTTCCCTCTTCCCAAAGAGGGAGAGGAAGGAATTAGCTTTTCTCGGAGGTCTTGGTTGCATGAGCCAATACAGAGGTTTCCAGTTCTTCTTGGCTGACCCAACTTTGTGGAAGGGACAGCATTTGTCCATGAACGTTCCCACTGACCTTGAACTCAGAACATGGCAAGCCTTAAAAACGGAGTGGAGCAGGGACTGGGCAGCTATGGCGGACTCTGCTGAGAAGGGCCGTGGGGTTTTCTGGGCAGTACTCAGGACATCTCTCAGTGAAGTGGCGGCAAGATGAGTTCTGGAGGTCTCTGTCACCTCTTGGATCTCGAAGGTCATTCCCACCTGGCATCTTTCCCTCAACTTGTGTCCCAGGGGACATCATGTCCTCTCTGCCAAAGCCCTGAGCATGAGAGGGGATGCCTGTCCCATCCAGCAGGGTGTGTACTTGTGGATTTTCTACCTTCATCTCTTAACGCTCTCCACCTAGCCCAAAAGTCAGACTTGGTCATACTGAAGGTCTTGCAGGCACTGGCAGTTAAGACCGTTGCCACTTTATTATGACGTGAAGCCCTATCTGTTGCTTCAGCCGCCACATTGGCTGCTTACCAGTGATGTTAGCAGCAGGATGAAAGCCGGGAGATCTCCAGGCGAGCTGGGAGGGGGAACCAGGAGCCTCCAAGTCACACCCGCCCATGTAGTCTCTGCCACCTCCTTCCCCTCACCCCTCAAATGCCCTTGGTATTGAAGGCTCTGAAAATTTTGGAGAGTCCTACTTATCTTAGGGGTTATTTCTTTTACATAAGTGAAGTGGACTGAGTGGGTCATTTTCCCCACCCATCTCCAGCAATCTCTACAGGCCACACTCTGAATGATTTCAGACAACATCTGGGAAGGAGCCGCTGCTGGTGTCTGTGCCGGCGACACTTCCCCTCCCCACCACGGCTCCAGTGGCCTCGTGCGGCTCCTCGCCTGGGTTCCACAGCCAGGGAGCCAGTGGCCGAGAGTGCGTGGGCCCTGGAGCTGAGCAGCCAGCCCCCGAAAGGAGCATCGGGGAAAGGGGAGGAATGGCTAGCGTGTGGGCAGCACAGCGTGTGGGAAGTCACCCGAGTCCCACGGCAAACGCTGCACCGTCAGCGAAGGTCGTGGATATAACTTGGTCTTCCTGAGATTTGACAGACCTTCCAGGATTTCAGTCTAGTAATTACTAGACTTGTCCATGGGGTCCTTTAGTCCTCCCCTGTCCTCCCCATCCCCAGTTTAAATCTTTCTTACTCCTAGGCTCGATTTCTTTCATGTATTTGGTAAAATACTGACTGCCCATCCCCTTCTGAGAGAGATTTGTGTCTGGACAAGTGGGGGTGCGGGCCTGAACCCACACTACCCCTGGGCTGAAGGATGTCCATTTGGCTGGGGTGGAATGCCGGGAAGGGGGACGCAGAGCAGTTGCCAGGACTTAGGCCAGATGGAGGGCCAGCTCCGTCTCCACGAGTGACTTCTGCAAACCAAAGGCAGACGGGCCTTCTGCAGAGGGTTTCAGCAGCCCTAAGCTTAATAGGATCTAGTTCTGGAGGAGACATGTGGATTAGGATAGCTCCATCTTGGTTTAGACACTGCCTCACCTGTGCTGTTTGTTGGAAGTACTTAGCTTGTCTAATAGCATCGTGGGATACATATGTTCCTTATTTTTAGAATATCCGTATCCCACCTATCGGCCCAGAAGTCGGCTTTCTCATCTGTCTAAATCCCATGAGCCCTCAAGGGGCCAGGTTTCATTTGGGCCCTCACCTTCATGGCATCACAGCTTAGATGTCCAGATCTGTAAACACCCCTAAATCTACTTTTCCTCACATGATGCCCCTGTTTGCCCTCAAAGCCTGTCTGATGTCAAGGATGGGGTGGGGGGAGCAGGATGTGGAACAGCACGGAAGTGAGAACTGTCCTCGTGAGAGGGTGGGTGAACACAGGCTATCCTCTCCTGTTCCAGGCTTGCTGTGATCCAAAGTCTGTTCTATCCAGGATCTTTACTTTTTTTTTTTTTTTTTTAAGTTTATTTATTTATTTTGAGTGTACTTGGGCATGAGTTGGGGAGGGCAGAGAGAGAGGGAGATAGAGAATCCCAAGCAGGCTCCGTCCTGTCAGCACAGAGCCCAACAGGAGGCTCAAACCCACGAACCGTGAGATCATGACCTGAGCCAAACCAAGAGTCGGACGCTTAACCGACTGAGTCACCCAGGTGCCCCGACCCAGGACCTTTAAAGGCCCACCTCTCAAGCTTCCATGCCCAGTGTCTTTCCCCAAACCACGCAGAAGTACATGGAATGAAAATTGCAGATCTACCCCCTCCCGCTTCCCTCTCCCTAAAGCCTGTGTGTGTACGTGTGTGTACGTGTATACATATACTTAATATATCATGGAGATCTTTCCATCTCACCACATCTAAATTTATGCTCTTGAAAAGGTTTTTTTCTAAATCTCTCCCAGCAGTAATAGAAAATACCAAGTACCTGAAATCTGCCTCAACACTATATGAAGTTCATTTCTTCTTATTCTTGTGGAGTTGTGAATGGGGAACGTGTGTTCTCCTGTTGTCCATAAATCATTCCTGAGGTCTTTGAAACTGTATTATAATGCTGTATTCAAGCCAGTCTTCTGAAAAAGTGCTAAGTGAGGCTGGGAGCAGGGGGAGGTGACAGTGGTTTGTTTAGGCACAGGACTTTTGAACACCCGTAGTGTCCTGTATAAGCCTGAAGCCTTTCCCTACCTTCTGTCCAACTAGTCACTACCCTGACCTAGTGCTGTTATGGGTCAAACTCAGTAGCAGTCAGCATGGGCAAGGACTCGCCACAGTTGTGTGGAGACTGTCATGTTCCTTCAGCATGATGATGACCTTCAATTTTGGAAGTGGTTAAACCAAGAAAGGTCTGAGCTAGCTGGTCAGATAGCAACATTCTCTACCCTTCTGGCCACCGGTGAGCCTGCCTGGGTGTTCACCCAACCTCTTTGATCAGCAGAGTTCCAAGCACTTACAATAGCTATTTGGAGTGCCTAAGAAGGAACTGAGGCCAGCTGAATCACACTGGGTATATAGGCATATCTCCAAGGTATTGTGGGTTCAATTCCAGACCACTGCAGTAAGTGAATGTCAAGATAAAGCGAATCAGACAAATTCTGTGGTTTCTCAGGGCACATAGAAGTGATGTTACAGCATGTAATCTAGCAGGTGTGCGATAGCACTTTGTCTAAAAAGATGTACGTATTAATTAAAAAATACATTATTGCAAAAAATGCTAATCACTATCTGAGCTTTCACTGAGTCATAATCACTGATGACAGATCACATAACAAAAATAATAATAATGAAAAAGTTTGAAATATTGCGAGAATCACCAAAATGTGACACAGAGACACGAGGTGAGCAGTTGCTGCTGGAAGAATGGCACCCACAGACTTGCCTGCTGCAGGGTTACCACGGACCTTCAGTGTAATAACATTTTGGGGCGCCTGGGTGGCTCAGTCAGTTAAGCTTCCCACTTTGGCTCAGGTCATGATCTCACCCTTCGTGAGCTCGAGCCCCTCATCGGGCTCTGTGCTCAGCTCAGAGCCTGGAGCCTGCTTCAGATTCTGTCTCTCCCTCTCTCTCTGCCCCTCCCCTGCTCACAGTCTGTCTCTCTCTCTCAAAAATAAACCAACATTAAAAAAAATAAATTTAAATTTAAAAAATTTAAATTTTCAATGAAAAGAAACGGCAGTGTCTGCAAAGCATAATAAAAATGAGGTGTGCCTGTAACCCCCAGATGGCCCTGCAGGAAAAGCACGGCAGGAAGGCCGGTGCCACTGTGGGAGTTCTCTGAATGCCCAGAACACAGACCTGGAGGACTATGTACTGGTGTGGGGTTTCCAGAAAACCTCTGACAAGCAAATTCAGTTCAGGGCCAGGAGGTTGTCACAGGGCTGCAGGCAATGTACATGGAGAGACATGCATACATGGGGCGGGTTCACGTCAGAAATGGGTGGGAAGCTAGCCGCATGAGTATTGTGAGTATTGTCTGACGCGAAGCCGCACGAGTACCATGGAGGCGGCCAGACTCACCCGGGCGTGGATTGTAAGTTAGCATCTTTTTTTTTTTTTAATTTTTTTTTTTTTAACGTTTATTTATTTTTGAGACAGAGAGAGAGACAGAGCATGAACGGGGGAGGGGCAGAGAGAGAGAGGGAGACACAGAATCGAAAGCAGCTCCAGGCTCTGAGCCATCAGCCCAGAGCCCGACGCGGGGCTCGAACTCACGGACCGCGAGATCGTGACCTGAGCTGAAGTCGGATGCTTAACCGACTGAGCCACCCAGGCGCCCCTAGCATCTTTTGGTAGATCAACTTCTCCTGGTAAAGGGGCACGCACATCTCTGGCCTCTTGTCAAAGGAGGTATACTTGCCATGGGGAGAGGGGCCCTAGTTTTGCTGGGAGCAGCTCTGCACCTGACCATGGGCCTATTCGTGCCCCTGACTAGGGGAGCTCCCTGACCAGTACCTTTCTGGGAAAGCAGAGCCGCAGCAGGATGGAAGGCCCTGCCCAAGGGGAGCTCTGAGACTCTTGAGGGGCCAGATCAAGTGTTAAAGGGACTATTTCTCTCCCCCTTCCCCCACCCGCTCCCCCTCCCCTCTGAAAACCTCAGACTGGCCTCCATTAAAGGGATTTGTAATCCGGTTACCTGCCAGCTTTCATCCCTGTCTGGCTAGTATTTTTTTAGGAAGACATTCCTAGAAAGTAGCTGCTAAGAGTCTTAGAGCCTCTTTCTTTCTTCTTTCAAAAGCCTAGAGTGTTATTTGATCCCTCTACCCACTGTCTCCTTCATGCCCCTCCTCATCTTTTCTCCTCTTCCAGGATGACCCTAGTGCTCCCCACAAAATCCAGGAAGCTCTCAAGTCCTGCCTGAAAGAGGAGGAGTCATTTAACATCCAGAACTCCATGTCACCCAAACTTGAGGGTGGCAAAGGTGACCAGGCTGACTTGGAGGTGAACTGTCTTCAGAATAACCTAACCTAAAGCAGAACAAGAAGAGAGGAAATGGGGGGGGGGGGGGTGCGGGGAGAAACATGACCTCCTCTTGTACAGAGTCTATTTCTTGTAACCATTTGTTAAACTCTTTTCTTTTTCTGATCTCATGGCATGCTTTGATGTATTTTGTACAGGAGGGGAAACACACACACACACACACACACACACACACACACACACACACACACTAAGCAAAGAACCCAAACAAAATTGCATACGTTGGGTTGTTTTGTCTGTGCTGTCTGTACATTGCTTCTGCTGCTGTGATTTCTAAACCTACGCTGTTATTCAACTACTTTTTTTTTGTACTTTGACCCACCTTTTTTTGAAATAAGAGTAAAAAACAAAGTTCTTGAAATAAAACTTTTTAAAAAGCCATTTTCCTAATGTCATTGTGTCCACTCACCACCCATTCTTGTCAGTTTGAGTTGGAATTCTTACCTTCACTAAAAGCATATATTTGTACATGTTTGAAATCCCAGAAATGGTCTATATATTAGCTTAGATGGCCATAACAAAATACCACAGACTGGGTGGCTTAAACAATAGATATGTCTGGAGGCTGGGTGTCCCAGATGAAGGTACCACCAGAGTCGGTTTCTGGCAGGGCCTCTCTTTCTGGCTCGCAAACAGCCACCTTCTTGCTCTATCCACCAATGGCCTTTTCTCTATGCACACGTGGAGAGGGAGGTCTCTGGTGTTACTTCCTCTTCTGATAAGGATGGCCCTATGGATTAGGGCCCATTTAACCTTAATTACCTCTTTATAAGCCCATCTCCAAATACAGTCACATTAGGGGTTAGGGCTTCAACATGCAACATTTGGGATGACACAATTCAGTCCATGAGTCTGTAGTGCCTATTATTAAGAATACCCTTTCCTAGGGGTTCCTGGCTGGCTCAGTCAGTAGTGCGTGCTACTCTTGATCTCAGAGTCATGAGTCCCCAGCCCCATGTTGGTTGTAGAGTTTACTAAAAAAAAAAAAAAAAAAACAACAACAACAACATTCCTTCTTTCATAAATATTTACTGAGCACTTAGCCAGGCATTACGCTAGATGCCAGGAACCCTGGGTGAATAAGACATACCCTAACCTAAGGAAATTAACAGTATACTTGAGAAACAGAATTCTAAATAAATAATTATAATACACTGTGCCAATGTCATAATAGAGGTATATACAAATCTGTAAGAGTTGGAATTACTAGTTTAGAAAGGCTTCAAGGAGAGAGCTTTAAGTTGGACTTTGAAGGATGAGGAGGCATTTTTCAGAATCATGTGGGAAGAGAGGACATTCAAGGCAGCACGAGGATACCCATAGGAAAGTCTTGCCATATGACCAAAGATTGTGAGAGGGAGGTGTCCTAGGTAATGAGGCTGGAAAGGGCAACTTAGGACAGATTGTGAAGGGCCTTGAATGCCATTAAACATGCTGAAACAATGTCAGATTTCTTTTCTTTTCTTTTCTTTTCTTTTCTTTTCTTTTCTTTTCTTTTCTTTTCTTTTCTTTTCTTTTCTTTTCTTTTCTTTTCTTTTCTTTTCTTTTTATGGTTTCAGGTGTAGAATTTAGTGATTCATCACTTAAATACAGCACCCAGTGCTCATCCCAACAAGTGCCCTCCTTAATGCCCATCACCCATCTAGCCCATCCCCCCCCACCTCCCCTCCATCAACCCTCAGTTTGTTCTCTGTATTTAAGACTCTCTTGTGGTTTGCCTCCCTCTCTGTTTTTATCTTATGTTTCCTTCCCTTCCCCTATGTTGATCTGTTTTGTTTCTTCACATATGAGTGAAATCATATGATATCTTTCCCTGACTGACTCATTTTGCTTAGCATAATACCCTCCAGTTCCATCTTGCAAATGGCAAGATTTCATTATTTTTTATCGCTGAGTAATATTCCTGTGTGTGTGTGTGTGTGTGTGTGTGTATCACATCTTTATCCATTCATCAGTTGGACATTTGGGCTCTATCCATTTGGCTATTGTCGATAGTGCTGCTATAAATATTGAGGTGCATGTGCCCCTTTGAATCAACATTTTTGTATTTATTCTTTGGATAAGTACCTAGTAGTGCATTTGCTGGGTCATAGGGAAGTTCTATTTTTAATTTTTGAGGAACCTTCATACTGTTTTCCAGAGTGGCTGCACCAGTTTGCATTCCCACCAATAATGAAAAAGTGTTCCCTTTTCTCTGCATCCTTGCCAACATCTGTTGTTTGCTGAATTGTTAATTTTAGCCATTCTGACAGGTGTGAAGTGGTATCTCATTGTGGTTTTGATGTGTATTTCTCTGATGATGAATAATATTGAGCATCTTTTCATGTGTCAGTTGGCTATCTGGATGTCTTCTTTGGGAAAGTGTCTATTCATGTCTTCTGCCCATTTCTTCACTGGATTATTTGTTTTTTGGGTGTTGAGTTTGATAAGTTCTTTATATATTTTTGGATACTGACCCGTTATCTAATATGTCATTTACAAATATCTTCTCCCATTCCATCGGTTGCCTTTTTGTTTTGTTGATTGTTTTCTTCGTACCTCATCAGATTTGTTTTCTAAGAAGACAGCTCTGGAGAGAGTGGTGACGGCAAACAGAATGGAGATTGTATCAGTGCAGGCAACAAACAAGGGTGGATTCGAGAGACAATTAGGAGTTCAAATAGCCAGAATTACTACTGGGAGAGTTTTCTAGAATTTTGCCTATGTTCAATCTGTGATAATTCCAATAACTGGAATTGCTGTGTGTGTGTTTCTGTTGCCTAATTTCTGCTACTTCTCCTGATCTGTCTTCCCAAATGCCTCGTTATTCTTTATTTTGTGATGGACATTGTATTTGGAAATAGTTTATTGAAATATTTTAAGGCCTAGGATGATTTCTTCCTTTAGAAAAGGTTTTGTTTGTTTGTTTGTTTGCTTGCTTGCTTGCTTGCTTTCTTGCTTGCTTGTTTGCTTTCTTGCTTCTATCAGGTGCCCAGGGGCCCTAGAATTCTGGGATCACATTATTCCAGATCAAGGTTGGAGATTTTCCAGGCCACTGAAACCAGTCCTATCAGACTGCAAGGGCTGGTTTGGTTTGGGTTCATCTTTACCTCTAGGGCACAATCTTCTGGGGCCACAGCCCCAAAAAGGCAGTGGTTTACCAGCATCTTTCCACCTTTGGTGGGCCCTGTGCTCCAACTTGCCCCCCATGCCCCCAAATGTTTGGAAACACTACTGTCCTCACCCCCTCTTCCAAATGGGCAAGTGCCTCCAGGGAAGAAGTGGCCCTAAATGCTGGGCTCATCCGTCTGATTTCCTGTCCTCTCTGGGACGTCAGCCTTGTAATTCTTTAGTATCTTGTTAGCTCTCTGATGCTTTTCAGATGTTTGCACAGCTTTTGGTGTCCTTAGTGGAAGGGTTGGTCCAAATTTACCTAGTCTCCCATTTACTAACAACAGAAGTCCTCTGTTTTCATCTTGGGACTCTTGCCCAGATGGCATTCAGCTGGTGCCATGAGCTCAGTCTGCTCTTTGCTATTGGATAGGGCTGCAAATTAGGATGTTGGGTTATGGCCTGTGTGTATTATGGCTTCCTAACCTGATGCTTATCCACTTTAGGGGGTTTGGCATGGTTTTACTTAGGATTTCCTGTACTCTCTGAATTAGGGGACAGACCTGTCTTTCATGGTTAGGCACCTCTGGCTCCTTTCACGAGGAGGCCCAGTCAAGAGGGATTTTTTGTGAAAGTACTTTGTAAGTTCTAAATCCCATCCAGACATGAGGGTTTGTTAGTATCATGTTTTGTTTTTCTCACAAGAGTATTATGGGATGCA
This sequence comes from Panthera tigris, assembly GCF_018350195.1. Classification (NCBI taxonomy): domain Eukaryota; kingdom Metazoa; phylum Chordata; class Mammalia; order Carnivora; family Felidae; genus Panthera; species Panthera tigris. The sequence goes on along the minus strand of NC_056661.1, from coordinate 16,980,935 downwards.
GATCACTGCCCTTGGCTCTGTCCCACCTTCACAGCATACGCAGGAGGGATAGAAAAACCCAGATCTGAAGGGGAGCAGGAGACAAAGCAGGCCTAATGAATAGAGTTACCAGGTGTCGCCAAGAGTCTTTGACCCAATGAAGAGGCTGCTGTGTTGCAATAGGATATACTGATGTCTATCTGTGCTGGCCCTCTTTCCTGCCAGAGTGTTTGTGCCTCTCAATGATTGTGCTCCAGGAGGCCAGCCAGCATCCTCTCTGGGGACCTCAGCTCTGCTGTCAGCTCACTCACCCGCCCCTCCATGATTATCTAGTGCTTGAGACATCCCCCTTCGGCTCCCTCGTGCTGTCAGGCGATGGGCCCTAGATCCCTCCTCTCTGTTTCTTCCACCCCACTCCATAGCCTGCTTTGTGTCCTCCTCTCTAAAGAAAGGACAAACCAAAAATGTAGGAAAATTAGGCATCACAGAAGAAAGTTCATTTGTCTAGGCACCTTTCAGCACTGATGGATCGCTTCACTTAGGAGGAGTGCGCATGCGGTGCTGAGCCATCTGTCTCTACAGGGCACATCCCTGCCACATACGCCTCACCTGTGTCAGCTTCCTGGGGCTGCCGTAACAGATGAGCACAAACGGAACAGCTAACACAACAGAAATGTATTCTCTCTCCATGAAGGCCAGAGTTCTAGAGTCAAAGTGTCAGTGGGGCTGTGCTCCCTCCGACTGTTCCAGGGAAGAATCCTTCCTCACCTCTTCCTAGCTTCTGGTGGTTGGCCGATAAACCCTGGCATTCTTTGGCTTGTAATCACATCACTCCAATTTCTGCCTCTGACTTCATATGGCCATCTTCCCTTTGCATGTCTCTGTCTCTTTACCAGGCCTTCTTATAAGGACACCAGTCATTGGATTTAAGGTCCCCTCTAATCCATTATAACCTCCTCTCAACTTGATTACAGCTGCAAAAACCCTATTTCCAAATAAGATTGTACTCACAGGTAATGGAAGTTAGACTTCACTATATCTTTTTGGTGAGACACAGTTCAACCCACAAGCATACCTTACCATTTTTAACATTTTTTTAATGTTTATTTATTTTTGAGAGAGAGAGAGAGACAGAGCATGAGCAGGGGAGGGGCAGAGAGAGAGAGAGAGAGAGAGGGAGACACAGAATCTGAAGCAGCCTCCAGCTCTGAGCTGTCAGTAAAGAGCCCGACACGGAGCTTGAACTCACGAACCATGAGATCATGACCTGAGCCGAAGTCAGATGCTCAACCAACTGAGCCCCTTACCCTACTATTTACAATACACTTCATAGCCATGGTCTTCTCACATCCCTACCGGAGTCTGGCGTTGGAGTATTAGGACCGGAAAGCATCAGTGACAATATTGGAACCCAGGCTTTATTTTATTTTTTTCTTTTTGGAACCCAGGCTTTAAACTTCTATTTCAGTGTCCTTTCCTCTGTGTGACATCACACCACAGACACAGTTCTTTGTCCTTTCTCATATAATTTATAGAAATGAAAGGTTAGCCTGTGCTCTGAAAAGCAGCACTAACGCCAGACTCAGAGCTAGAAGGCTCCTAAGTGGAGTCAGATGACCTCTCTGAACCTAAGGTTCTCCATCTGTAAAGTCCTCACCTCTTCACAGGACCACCTAGGCATCAGGGATTACAGCAAGGAACAAAATGGACCAAAGCCCTGCCCAATGGAGCTTACTTCCCAGGGTCATGATGTGCATACAAGGTAAGGTATGTGAATGTATTCTGAAAAGTAGAAGGGGCTGTACAAACCCACCCTCCAAGCCCAAGGGAAAGGGACGTAAAGGCAACTTTATTGGTCAAACAAGCAGTGAGGTGTGTGAGCACCGCCACCCCTGAGAACGGTAGCAGAGGCTCCTCCCTCAGCCCTGGAGCCCCTCACAGGCATATGAGAAGCTTCGGGGAGGGGAGAGTCTCTACTCAACCGAACATGGAGGTGATGTCTCCTGGGCGTGCAACCATGAGAGTATACAAAGTGGGAGTGACGAAGAAATGCACAGTTACCCTGAGGGATCTGGTGGCCAGTCAGACTACGTAGTACCTTGGCCAGAAGTTCATCAAAGCTAAAAGAAGGATGTGTCGATCACAAGGGTCGGCTTCGGGAGGTATAGTGCATGCAATTCTGAGGTGTATATGTAGGAGCAGAACTGCTAGGATGGAATTTAGCCGACCTTTACCTTGACGAGATCATGTGAAGGTGGCTCTATCAATCAGCAACTCCCACCAGCAGTGGATAAGAGTTGCCTTTGCTGCACACCCTCATCAGCACGTGATATTCTCACACTTTTTAAATTTTAGCCACTCTTTAGGCATGTTGTGGCATTTGCATTCTCTCCATATGTTTATTCGTCATCTACATTTCTGCTTTGTTTTTATTTTTTTAAATATTTATTTATTTTTGAGGGAGAGAGAGACAGAGCGTGAGCGGAGAGGGGCAGAGAGAGAGAGAGAGAGGGAGACACAGAATCCGAAGCAGGCTCCAGGCTCTGAGCCGTCAGCGCAGAGCACGACGCTGGGCTTGAACCCACAAACCGTGAGATCATGACCTGAGCCAAAGTCCGACGCTTAGCCGACTGAGCCACCCAGGTGCCCCATTATTTTAATTTTCTTAATGTTTATTTATTTACTTTTTTTTGAGAGAGAGAGAGAGAGAGAGAGAGAGAGAGAGAGAAAATGAGTAGGGGAGGGGCAGAGAGATCAGAAGCAAGCCGTGTGCTGACAGCAGAGAGCCCGATGTGGGGCTCAAAATCACAAACAGTGAGATCACGACCTGAGCTGAAGCTGGACGCTCAACTGACTGAGCCCCCCCAGGTGCCCCCCATTTCTGCTTTTGTGAAGCATCTTCTTAACTCTTTAGCCCGTTTTTCTCTTAGACTATCTTATACCCCATTTATGGTCTGTTTTATTGGTCAATATGTATTGCAAATATCTTCTCCCACTCTGTGGCTTGCAATTTCATACTCCTGATGTTTAATTAATATTAACCTTAATTTTTATGTAGTCAGACTTATCAATTTTCCTTTGCGGTTCCAAAATCATTCCTGGAAACTTGCTTCCACCTAGGGTGCTCAAAGTCACATGAGGACATCACTTACATCCTAATAGCAAGAAAAAAGTCAGATAACCTGCACAATCATGACTTCTTGGGCTCTTCAAAGAGCTCGGGTCACAAGGCAGCCAGATAAATTGAAATCCAGAGGGCAGCAAGCCCCTTCAAAGAGAGAACACATGGATTTTGTCCATGGCAGAACCTGGAAGGAAGGGACAGCACCCTAAAAATGGGAAGGGAGACAGCCATGTGGTAATGAATTCATAAAGGCAGAGTTTAGCTTGACAGGTCAGAATCTCTGGAAGCTCCAGACACAAGGGTTGTCTGCAGTCATTCACGCGCTCTTTTCCATAAGCCTCAATTGGGTGCTCACGAGAAAAACTGGGTGCTCACGAGAAAAATCGGGTGGGGAGCATGAGACCTGAGAGCATCCAGTTAGTCGTGCGCAAGAACAAGACAACACCCACTTTCCAGACTCTTCTGTCAATCAAAGCAAAGCCTTAAGCTTCTGGAAACCTTCCTGTTCCCACAAGCAGGAAAAATGAACTGCCTCTGAGGGTAAGAGCACAGCCACCTGTCTCTGCAGGGGCGGGAAGCTCCTCTCCCCGCTACAAGCCTCATTTGCAATAACCGTGAGGGAAGAACAGAATCCTTTTGCCATCAGTTCCAAGCAAAGGTATGATTTAGGGGGTGAATGCAAACACAATGCCCCTGGGGAGGAGGGGAGGGGGACCCAGACCCTGCGTGCAAAGGCGTGCAGCCTCTTGGAGGCTAAAGACTGTCTAAAGACTGGCTCCCACCCCGGACTCCCCTCACATACAAGTCCCAGAGTTTGGCTGGCAAGGAAGGGAAGGGCAAGAACGGGAAGAAAGGCCCACCCTGAGACTCAAGTGTGCAAGGTCTATCTAAGCGTGAAGCTGAAACAGGAAAAAAATGACAAAAACTGCCCCCATCACGGGTCCTGCCCTGGTTAACAAGCAACAGCAGTTTACACCTGAGGGAGTGGGAAGAGCAAGAGACCCTCCTCTGAGGTTCAGACACACAGGGCCTGCTGACAGTGGAACGCAGAAACACTGAGGAAAACACGCTGGCATCTCAGGCCTCACATGAATCAAAAGGTGGCAGCAGCTTTGCCCATTGGAGAAGTTCTAGCAACAGCAAAACCCAAGCTCAGCTCTACTATTGACTGGACTGATTCAATCCCTGTTCTGAACAACCTAACAGGAAAGAGACATGCCCATCTTTGGGCATCAAGACTATTTACCTAACGCTCTACCCTTCTTTTACACACAATATCTAGCATTTATTCCACACCCAGAAATGAAAGAGAAAAGAAAAACCACTGTCAAATGATAAACGGGTCAAAACAACCAGACCAAAGGATGACCCAGGTAATGAAACTACCAGAGACTAATCTGTTAAAGGATCCAGTGGAAAAGACAAACAACATGCATAAACAGATGGAGAATATGAGCAGAAACACAGAAACTACAAAAAAGGAGTCATGAAAATGGTAGAAATAAACAGCAAAAAGATCACCACAAAACCAGAAGTGAGGAATCCCTTCAACTATATTAACAACGTGGAAAATAAAATTCAGAACAATTTTACAAGGATAAAGAGGGGCATTACATAATGAGAAAGATAGTTTATCAAGAAGACAGGACAGAGGTGCCTGGTGGCTTAGTTGGTTAAGCATCCAACTCCGGCTCAGGTCATGATCTCACAGTTTGTGGGTTTGACCCCTGCGTCAGACTCTGAGACAGCTCAGAGCCTGGAGCCTGCTTCGGATTCTGTGTCTCCCTCTCTCTGCCCCTTCCCCACTCATGCTCTGTCTCTGTCTCTCAAAAATGAATAAACATTAAAAAAAATTTTTTTTTGAAAGAAGACAATTCTAAAAGTGCATAAACCTAATGACAACTTCAAAGTATACAAAGCAAAACCTGATTGAAAAAAAAAAAAAAAGCAAAACCTGATTGAAATCAAAGAAGAAATAGCTAAACTACACTTATAGTTGGAGTTTTGTTTCTCTTTCTTTTTTAAGAGAAAATTTATTTTGAGAAAGAGAGCTTGCCAGTGGGGAGAGGGACAGAGAGAGAAAGAGACAGAGAATCCTCAGCAGGATCCATGCTGTCAACACCCAGGGGTCGATCGCATGACCATGAGATCATGACCTGAGCCAAAATCAAAAGGTGGGATGCTTAACTGACTGAGCCACCCAGGGTTCCCTATAGTTGGAATTTTCAATGCTCCTTCTCAGGATATGGAAACCAAAAAGTCATTAAAGATACAAAATACATGAATAACACTATCAACCAACTTGATCTAATTGATCTTTCCAGAATACTGCCCCCTACAACAGCAGAATACACAGTATTTTCAAGTGTGCATAGAACATTAGTCAAGATAGATGATATTCTGAGCCATAGGGACACCTCGTTGGCTCAGTCAGTATAGCATGCAATTCTTGATGGGTTGTAAGAGCCCCATGTTGGGTATAGAGATTACTTAAAAATTAAAAAAAAAAAATCCTAAAAAAAAAAAAACGGAAAAGCTTTTAAGATGATAGTCTGGGCCATAAAATAAATCTCAAAATGTAAATATATTGAAATCATACAAAGTGTGTCCTGACTAAAATAGAATTAAACTAGTAATCAATAATAAAGATATCTGGAAACCCCCACCTCCAAATATTTGGAAATTAAACCACACATTTTGACCCACAGTTCAAAAACTAAATCACAAGAGAAATAAAATATTTTTTATTGAATGAAAATGAAAACACAGCAGATCAAAATTTGGGGAACAGAGTTAAAGCAGTGCTTAAAGGGAGATTTAGCATTACATGCTCTTATTTAAAAAGATTTCAGAGGACACCTGTGTGGCTCAGTTGGTTGAGCATCTCTTGAGTCAACTCAGGTCACGATCCCACAGCCCTGCATCAGGGGGAGTTTAAGATTCTCTCTCTCCCTCTGACTCTCTCCCCTGCTCATGCGTTCTCTCTCTCTCTCTCTCTCTCTCTCTCTCTCTCTCTCTCAACAAACAAACAAACAAACAAACAAACAAACAATGAGAGACTGGGTCACGCAGCACTACAAGTCCTACAGACATTGAAATAATAATGAAGAATGTTGTGAATGATTTGATGCCAATAACTTTATTAGTCTCAACGAAAAGGACAAATTCCTTCAAAGACAACTAGTACTAAAACTCAATCAAGAAGAAATAGATAACTGTAAGAGCCCTATATTTATTAAAGTAATTGAATTCATAGTTAAATTGTATTGATAAAATGTTTTATTTTGAAAAAAATTGAGAATTTCTGCTCTTTGAAAAACACTGTTAGGAAAGGGAAAAGATAAGACAGAGGGAGGAGAAAATATTTGCAAAACACATATCTGATAAAGTACTTGTATTCAGGATAAAGAACTATTACAATTCAATATATGAAGACAACCCAATATTTTATTTTATTTTTAAATGTTTTATTTATTTTTGAGAGAGAGAGAGAGCAGAGTACAAGCAGGGGAGGGGCAGAGAGAGAGGGAGACACAGAATCCGAAGCAGGCTGCAGGCTCTGACCTGTCAGCACAGAGCCTGAGGTGGGGCTGGAATCCAGGAACCGTGAGATCATGACCTGAGCTGAAGTCAGATGCTTAACCAACTGAACCACGCAGGCGCCCCTGAAGACAACTCAGTATTTAAACAAGCAAACTATTTGAACAGACATATCAATATAAAATATATTTTCGGGGTTCCTGGCTGGCTCAGTGGGAAGAGTGCTCAACTCTTGATCTTGGGTCATGAGTTCAAGCCCCACATTGGATATAGAAATTACTTTTTTTAAAAAAGATATTTGGGGGGCGCCTGGGTGGCTCAGTCGGTTGAGCGTCCGACTTCGGCTCAGGTCATGATCTCGCAGTCCGTGAGTTCGAGCCCCGCGTCAGGCTCTGGGCTGATGGCTCAGAGCCTGGAGCCTGCTTCCGATTCTGTGTCTCCCTCCCTCTCTGTCCCTCCCCCGTTCATGCTCTGTCTCTCTCTGTCTTAAAAATAAATAAATGTTAAAAAAAAACTTAAAAAAGATATTTGGTAACAAATAAGCACATGAGAAGATATTCAACATTGTCAGTGTTTAGGGAAATGCAAATTGGAACTACAATAAGATATCATTCGATAGCTGGTAGAATTGCTAAAATTAAAAAGACTGACAATACCAAGTGCTGGTAAGGATGTGGAGCCACTGGAACTCTCAAACATTGCTTCTGGGAAAGCACTCTGGAAAATAGCCTGGCAGTTTCTTATAAAGGCAAACACACATTCACCCCATTAATTGCATCTCTAGATACTTAATAGAAATAAAATATACATCCATACAAAGACCTATGTGTGTGTGTGTGTGTGTGTGTGTGTATACAGCAATTTTATTCATAATCACCAAAAACAGAGAACAACCCAAATGTGCAACAACTGTGAACACATAAACTGTGGTACAGCCTTACAATGGGAAACTGTTTAGCAACAGAAAGGAATGAGGTATTTATATGCATGTGAACATGGATGAATCTCAAAAGTAACAGGTTGAGTTAAAGGAGTCAGAATCAAGGGGTTATATACCGAGGTGCCTGGCTGGCTCAGTCAGTAGAGCATGTGACTCAACATCTCAGGGTTGTGAGTTCAAGCCCCACGTTGGGTGTAGGGTTTACTTAAAGGTTGCATACTATTTTACATTCTGGAAAAGGCAACACTATAGGGACAGAAAATAAATCAGTGGCTGTCAAGTGGCTGAGGATAGAAGGAGAGAATTGCACAAACGCATAAGGAAATGTTCTATAACTTCCTTGTGCTGGTGGCTACACAGGCCCATCAAACTGTATATTTTAAAAAGGTGAATTTTGCACCTTGTGTCAGGAGTCTCCAAGATCATCCCCAGGTATAATGATTCACTAGCAGGATTTACAAGAGTCAGCACACAGTCCTATTCACAGCTAAGATTTATTGCACTGAAAGCAATACAAAGCAAAATCAGCAAGGAGAAAAGGCTCGGAGAGGCAAGTCCAGAGAGAACAAGGGGTGAGCTTCCAAGAACTCTCTCCCAGTGGAGTCAACACAGGACACACTTAATTCCTCTAGCAATGAATTGTGCAAACAGATTTGAAATGTGGTCTATCGGGGAAGCTCAAAGAGATTCAGTGCCCAGAGTTGTTAATGGAGAGCTGGTTATGTAGGCCCCCACTGCTTAGCATGTAACAAAATTCTGGTCTCCCAGAAGGCAAGGCAGGTGTTCAGTGTAAATAAACCTCATTGTTTGCAGAAACAGTTCAGGCACAGTGAGGCACTGGTAAGAGGGAGTGTGAGAACCCTTCTGATATCTGAGTTCCCAGACACCAGCCATGGATCAACCTTGTAAGCAGTCCTTTCCCCAGGTGGGCTATATTAACTCTTTTCTACACCTATCTCAACGAACCTAACCCAAAAAAAGAAAGAGAAAAAGAAACAGTTCCCTATGTTAATATGATGAAAGTACTTTCCTGGGGCTCCTGTATGGCTCAGTTGGTAGAGGATGCGACTCTTGATCTCGGGGTTTGAGTTTGAGCCCCTACCTTGAGAGTAGAGATTACTTAAATCTTAAAAAACAACTTTTTAGAATTGTAGAATAATTCCATATTTTTTCACAAAAACTATGTTTTGCCTTTCATATTTAGTTGTGCAATCAGGGTGGGCTAGAGCTGGCTTACACAGGCTCAAGAGAAAGTTTGTTAAATGTTCACGTATTTTGTGAGCCAATTGTTAAATACAGCGATTACTAAAAATTAACCTGTATAAACTGAACAATTAAATAGATTATGTAAAAAACAAAAGCAATAAAAAAATAGCCCAAATTCATCACTTCCTACTCATTTTACTTTTATCTCTGTTCTTGAGGTTATTGATGTCAGTTGAATCTGTATGGAAATACCATCTATGTACTGCTAACACGCGTTCTTTTCCTCCTACTCTGCCTTCAGTGACCTTACGTTGGTTGCTTAGAATCAGCCAGGGTAGGAGTATTTACACCACAGAACTCACTAAACGTTGGAAGTCAGGGATTTTGCCCTTTGGGGAGCAGCAGGTTGTTGAATATTCATCAAGCACACTGCTGGGATTGATTTTTGTAAATGACATTAGGTAGGGATCTAATTTCATTTGGAGGGGTATCCAGTTGGTCCAGCATCATTTACTGAAAAGGCTCATTTCTCATTTCCCTCCCCATTTCTCATTTTGCCATTGCTCTATCGCTTTTGCATTATTCAAAGGTATCTGTATGAATGGGTCTGTATCTGAGATCTTCACTCTTCCTTTGATCTACTTGTCTACCTCAGCACCACTATCACACTGTGTCCCCAGATTCATTTAAACCTTGATATCCAGTATACCAAGCCCTCTCAGTTTGTTTCCCAAAAGTATCCTAGCAATTCTGAGTGCTTTCCATTTCTACATACACTTTAGTAACGGCTTGTCGGGTTCCACCAAAACAAAAGCATAAACAAAAACCCTTGAGATTTTGATTGGAACTGGGTACAATCTTAGGTCAATCTGGAGAGAATTGATCTTTACAACATTGAGTTGTCCAATCAATGAACATAGTCTATCTCTCCATTTATTTGCATCTTCTAGAATTTCTCTAAATATTGTTCTATAGATTTCTACATGAAGTGTATTTGTTAGATTTCTTAACAGGTATTTGATTTGTTTATAGTATTAGTATTATAAGCAAAGCCCGATGCGGGGCTGGAACCTACGAACTGTGAGATCATGACCTGAGCCGAAGTCGGACACTCAACCGACTGAGTCACCCAGGCGCCCCTAACCCTCTTTTTTTTTTTTTCAATATATGAAGTTTATTGTCAAATTGGTTTCCATACAACACCCAGTGTTCATCCCAAAAGGTGCCCTCAATACCCATCACCCACCCTCCCCTCCCTCCCACCCCCTATATCAACCCTCAGTTTGTTCTCAGTTTTTAAGAGTCTCTTATGGTTTGGCTCTCTCCCACTATAACCTCCTTTTTTTTTTTCTTTTCCCTTCCCCTCCCCCATGGGTTTCTGTTAAGTTTCTCAGGATCCACCTAAGAGTGAAAACATATGGTGTCTGTCTTTCTCTGTATGGCTTATTTCACTTAGCATAACACTCTCCAGTTCCATCCATGTTGCTACAAAGGGCCATATTTCATTCTTTCTCATTGCCACGTAGTACTCCATTGTGTATATAAACCACAATTTCTTTATCCATTCATCAGTTGATGGACATTTACCTAACCCTCTTTTTAAAAAACTGTTTATTTATTTTGAGAGAGAGTGAGCAGGGGAGGGACAGAGAGAGGGAGAGAGAATTCCAAGTAGGCTCAGCACTATCAGTGCAGATCCTGATGTGGGGCTCGATCCCACGAAATGTGAGATCATAACCTGAGCTGAAATCAAGAGTCAGGCACTCAACAAGCTGAGTCACCCGTGTGCCCCATATAATCCTTATACATTTTAATTCTCTTTCTTGGCTTATTGCATTATCCAGGACCTTTCAGTGTGTTGTGAATAGATGTGGTAAAAGTAAACATCTTTGTGTCATTGCCAGTCTCAAAGGGAAAGCCTTCAACCTTTCATCATTAAAAATAATGTTTTCTGTAGACTTTTTGCAGACATAGTTTATAAAATTAAAGACATTTCCTTCTATTCATATTTTGCTAAGAGTTTTTACTTTGAATGGATGTTAAATTTTATCAAAAGCTTTTCTGTATCTATTGAGATAATCATGTAATTTTCATCTTTTATCCTCTGAATACATAAAACTACATTGATTTTTTTCAAAGGCCAACCTAATTTTGCAAGTTTGGAGTAACTATAACTTGGTTGGAAGCATTAACCTTTCAATTTGTTGCTAGACTATATGTTCTAACATATATTTTTAGAAATTTCACATACACATTCCTGAGTTAGATTGGCTTGTAACTTTCCTTTCTTGCACAGTCTTTGTTAGGTGTTTGTTATCAAGGTTATTTCAGCTTTGTAAACTGTATCGGGTCGCCTTTTAGGGTTCCAAGACCCAATTCTAATGGAGGGATGGGGGTGGGCCTTCACATAGAACACTAAGCAATTCTCAGACACCAGCAGGGTGTCCAAGAATTCAACTCAATTCTGATAGTATCTACCTGGGGATAACATCAGATCCAACAGGTTAAGGGTTTAGTCCTACAAGGCTGCCCCACAACCCTCCTCTTCAGATGCCAGTCACAAGCCTCAGACTGTTACCTGTGCTTCGGACAATTCACTACAGATTGGAGGTTCCAATGACCTTCTTAGGTTTGTTTGGTTTGCTAGAGGGCTCACAGAACTCAGGCAAACACTTACATTTACCAGTTTATTAAAGGCTATGATAAGGGATATGAATCAATAGCCAGATGAAGAGATACATTGGACAAAGTCCCACACAAAGGAGCTTCTGTCCTCAGTAGAGCTTGGAGCCCAGTGTGGTGATATGTGGAAGTGTCCTGGTTCCCCAAGTATGGAAGCTCTCCAGAAAAATACCAAAAAGCCGTTCTCTTGGGTTTTTATGGAGACTTTATTACAGAGTCCTGATTGACTAAGTCATTGATTATTGGCTGATTCAACCTCCAGCTCCTCTCCTCTCCCCTCCTGCTGCTATAAACAACTTTGTATAGGGCTTTATGTGGACATAAGTTTTCAACTCCTTTGGTAAATATCCAGAAGTGTTATTGCTGAGTGTTATTGCTCGATTGCTGGTAAGAGTATGTTTAGTTTTGTAAGAAACTTCCATAAAAAAAAAAGAGAGAGAGAGAAAGAAAGAAACTGCCAAGCTGTCTTCAAAGTGACTATACTATTTTGCATTCCTACCAGCAACATATAAGCAGTTCCTGTTGTTCCGCATCTTTGTCAATATTTGGCATTATCACTGCTTTGGCTTTTGGCCATTCTAATAGGTGTGTACTGGCATCTCATTGTTTTAATTCACATTTCCCTGATGGCACGTGATATGGGCCACATGCTTATTTGCCATCTGTACATCTTTAGTGAGGTGTCTGTTAAGATTTTTGGTCCATTTAAAAAAAATTTAACATTTTTAAATTTATTCTTGAGAGACAGAGTGCTACTGAGGGAGGGGTAGAGAAGACAGGGAGACACAGAATCAGAAGCAGGCTCCAGGCTCTGAGCTGTCAGCACAGAGCCGGATGTGGGGCTTGAACCCACAAAGCATGAGATCATGACCTAAGCCGAAATCAGACACCCAACTGACTGAGCCACCCAGGGGCCCCTTGGTTCATTTTTAAATCAGATTTTTATTTTTTTATTTGTTTAAAGATTTTATTGGGGCGCCTGGGTGGCTCAGTCGGTTAAGCGTCCGACTTCGGCTCAGGTCACAATCTCACGGTCCGCGAGTTCGAGCCCCGCATCGGGCTCTGGGCTGATGGCTCAGAGCCTGGAGCCTGCTTCCGATTCTGTGTTTCCCTCTCTCTCTGCCCCTCCCCCATTCATGCTGTGTCTCTCTCTGTCTCAAAAATAAATAAACGTTAAAAAATTTTAAAAAAAAATAAAGATTTTATTTATTTTTAATTTACATCCCAGTTGATTAGCATATAGTGCAATAATGATTTCAGGAGTAGAATCCAATGATTCATCCCCTACATATAACACACAGTGCTCATCCCAACAAGTGTCCTCCTTACTGCCCCTTGCCCATTTGGCCCATGCTCCCACCCAGAACCTCTCCAGCAACCCTTAGTTTGTTCTCTATGTTTAAGAGTCTCTTATGTTTTGTTCTCTCCCTGTTTTTATATTATTTTTGCTTTCTTCCCTTATGTTCATCTGTTTTGTATCTTAAATTCCACATGAGTGAAGTCATATGATATTTGTCTTTCTCTGACTAAGTTCACTTAGCATAATACCCTCTAGCTCCATCCACCTTGTTGCAAATGCCAAGATTTCATTCTTTTTGATTGCCGAGTAATACTCCATTGTATATATACCACATCTTCCTTATAAAAGATTTCATTTTTAAGTAATCTCTACACCCAAGGTGGGGCTCAAACTCACGACCCTGATATCAAGAGTCACACACTCCACTCTCTGAGTCAGCCAGGTGCCCCATTTAATCGGGTATTTAAAAATTATTGTTGAGTTGTTTTTTTTTTAACTCCCCCAACTCCCAACCCATATTTTTGAGTTTTAAGAGTTCTTTATATATTTTGGGTAACAGTCTTTTATCATATGTGTCTTTTTAAAAAATGTGTATTTATTTTTGAGAGAGAGAGGACAAGCAGGGGAAGGGCAGAGAGAGAGGGAGACACAGACTCTGAAGTAGACTCCAAGCTCTGAGCTGTCAGCAGAGTCTGATGCGGGGCTCCAACCCACAAACTGTGAGATCATGACCTGAGCCAAAGTTGGACGTTTTACCAACTGAGCCACCCAGGCGCCCCTATCATATGTGTCTTTTGCAAATAATTTCTCCCAGTCTGTGGCTTGTTTTCTAATTCTCTTGGTCTTGTCTACTGTAGACCACAAGTTTTTCATTTTGGTGAAATCCAGCTTATCAGTTATTTCTTTAGGATATCATGTCTTTAGTGTGGTATCTAAAAAGGCATCACCATACCCAAGGTAATCAAGGTTTTCACTTATGTTGTCTTCTTGGAGCTTTATAGTTTTGCTTTACATTTTAGTTTATGACCCATTTTGAGTTAATTTTTATGAAGCATATAAGATCTATGTCTAGATTCTTTATTTTTTCTGAATGTGGATGTCCAGTTTTTCCAGTACCACTTGTTGAAGAGATTATCTTTTCTCTCTTGTATTGCCTTTGCTCCTTTTTCAAAGATCAGTTGATTATATTTGTGTGGGTCTATTTCTGGGTTCTCTTTTCTGTTCCATAGATCTATTTATCTGTTATTTTGCCATTATCTCACTCTCTTATTACTGTAGCTTTACAGTAATTCTTGAAGTTGAGTAGCATCTATTCTTTAACTTTGTAATTCTCCAGCAATATAGTGTCAACTATCCTGGGACTTTTGCCTACCCATACAAACTTTGGAATCATGAATGTTGGTCCATAAAATAACTCGGTGGGATTACACTGAATCTGTAAATCAAGCTGAGAAAAACTGACATCTTGACAATATGGAGTCTTCCTATCCATGAGCATGGACTATCTCCATATTTATTTAGTTTTTCTTTGATTTTATTCGTCAGAGTTTTATAGTTTTTCTCATATAGATATTGTATATATTTTGTTATATTTATATACCTAAGTATATCATTTTTGGGGGTGCTAATATAAATAGTATTATGGTTTTTTGTTTTGTTTTTTGTTTTAATTTTTATTTATTTATTTTTGAGAGAGACTGCATGCGAGTGGGGGAGAGGCAGAGAGAGAGAGGAAGAGAGAGAATCCCAAGTAGGCTCTGTGCCATCAACACAGGGCCCAGTGAGGGACTCATCTCACAAACCATGAGATCATGACTTGAGCCAAAATTGAGTTGGATGCTTAACCAACTGACAAACTAGGCACCCCAATAGTATGATGTTTTTAATTTCAAATTCCACTTGTTCATTGTTAGTATATAGGAAAGCAATTGACTTTTGTACATTAGCCTTTTATTCTGCAACCTTGCTAAAATAGTTTATTAGTTTTAAAATGTTTTTGTTGATTCCTTCAGATTTTCTACATAGACAATCACATCATCTGCAAACAAAGTCAGTTTTATATCTTCCTTCTCAATCTGTATACCTTTTATTAACTTTTCTTGCCTTATTGCATTAGCAAGGACTTCCAGTATGACGTTGAAAAGGAGTGGTGAGAGGGGATAGCCTTGCCTTGTTCCTGATCTTAGTGGAAAAGCTTCAAATGTCTTAGATTTAAGTAAAAAGTTAGCTGTAGGATTTTTGTAGATAACTTTTATCCAGTCAAGAAAGTTCTTTGTAGTTTTCTGAGAGTTTTTATCAAGAATAGTAATTGGAGGGGTGCCTGGGTTGCTCGAGCAGTTAAGCATCTGACTCTTGATTTTGTCTCAGGGCATGGTCTCATATTTGTAAGATTGAGCCCTGAGTTGGGCTCCGTGCTGAGCATTGAGCCTGCTTGGGATTATCTCTCTCCCTTTCTCTCTGCCCCTCTCCCTCTCATGCTTTGCACTTGCTCGCTCTCTCTCTCTCAAAACAAATAAATAAACATTAAAAAAGAATTTAAAAAACAATCATTGGAAAATAAGTCAGTCAGAGAAAGACAAACACCATTTGATTTCACTCATGTGGAATTTAAGAAACAAGACAGATGAACATAGAGGAAAATTTTTTTAATTTAAAAAAAAGAGAGAGAGGCAAACCATAAAGAGACTCTTAACTATAAGAACAAACTGAGGGTTGCCAGAGGAGAGGTGGGCAGAGGGATAGGTTAAATGGGTGATGGGTATTAAGGAGAGCACTTGTGATAAGTACTGGGTGTTATATGTAAGTGATGAATCACTAAATTCTACTCCTAAAACTAATATTACACTATATGTTAACTAACTGGAATTTAAATAAAAACTTGAAACAAACAAACAAAAGTTAATACAAAGTGGCAAACTAGGCATTAAGATAGGGTGGTACAGGGGTGCCGGGGCAGCTCAGTTGGTTAAGTGGCCAACTCTTGATTTCTGCTTAGGTCATGATCTCATGGTTCATGAGATCAAGCCCGGCATCGGGCTCTGCACTGAACACTGCAAAGCCTGCTTGGGATTCTCTCTTTCTCTCTTTCTCTCTCTCTCTCTCTGCCCCTAGCCCCACCCCTCTCAAAATAAATAAACTTTTTTAAAAAAAATAGGAGGGGTGCCTGGGTGGCTCAGTTGTTTAAGTGTCTGACTTAACATATCGGGTCAGGATCTCAAAATTTGTGAGTTCGAGCCCCACTTCAGGCTCTGTGCTGTCAGCTCAGAGCCCACTTCAGGTCCTCCGTCTCCCTCTCTCTCTATCTATTGATATGATCATATGGTTTTTCTTTCTTAGTCTGTTGATGTGATGCATTACATTAATTGATTTTCAAATGTGGAACCAGCCTTGCATACCTGGAATGAATCCTACTTGGTCATGGTGCATATAATTCTTATACATTGTTGGATTCGATTTGCAAATTTTTGTTAAAGATATTTGCACGTATGTTCCTGAGAGATCTTGGTCTGTAGTTTTCTTTTCTTGTAATATCTGTATCTGGGTTTGGTATTGGGACGATGCTGGCCTCATAGAATGAGTTAGGAAGTATTCCCTCTGTTTCTATCCTCTGAAAGAAATTGTGGAGAGGAGCGCCTGGGTGGCTCAGTCAGTTAAGCATCCAACTCTTGATTTTGGGTCAGGTCATAATCTAGCGGTTCATGGGATTGAGCCCCACATCAGGCTCTGCTCTGACAGTACGGAGCCTGCTTGAGATTCACTCCCCCTCTCTCTGTCCTGCTCATGCTCTCTCTCTCTCTAAAAATAAATTAAATTAAAAAAAATTGTAGAGAATTGGTACCATTTCTTCCTTAAATGTTTGGTAGTATTCATCAGTGATTGCATCTGGGCCTGATGCTTTCTGTTTTGGAAGGTTATCAATTATTCACTCAATTTCTTTGAAAGATATTGGTCAATTCAGGTCATCTATTTCTTCTCATGTGAATTTTGGCAGATTCTGTCTTTCAAGGAACTGGTCCATTTCATCCAGATTATCAGATTTGTGGGACCCCTGGGTGGCTCAGTTGGTTGAGCAACCGACTTCAGCTCAGGTCATGCTCTCACAGTTTGTGAGTTCGGGCCCTGTGTCCGGCTCTGTACTGACAGCTCAGAGCCTGGAGCCTGCTTCGGATTCTGTGTCTCCTTCTCTCTATACCCCTCCCCTATTCATGCTCTCTCTCTGTCTCAGAAATAAATAAACATAAAAAGATTGTTTCAGATTATCAGATTTGTGAGCACAGAGTTGTGCATAGTATTCCTTTATTATTCTTTTCATTTCCAAGGGATCTGCAGTGATGTTCTCTCTTTCATTTCTGATATCAGTAACTTGTTTCTTCTTTTTTTTCTTAGTTAACCTCACTAGAGGCTTATGATTTTATTGGTATTCTAAAAGTTCCAGCTTTTGGTTTAATTAATTTTTTTCTGTTGCTTTCCTGTTTTCCATTTCACTGATTTCTGTTCTAATTCTTATGTATTTTCTTCTGCTCACCTTGAATTTAATTTGCTCTTCTTTTTCTAGTTTCCTAAGGTAGATACTTAGATGATTGATTTGAGATTTTTCTTCTTCTCTAATATGTATGCATTTAATGGTGTAAATTTCCCTGTAAGCACTACTTCTACTGCATCCATAAATTTTAATGTTACGTTTTAATTTTCACTTAGTTTAAAATGTGTTTAAATTTCTGTTGAGATTTCTTCTTCAACTCATGCATTATTTAGAAGTGTATTGTTTGGGGGCACCTGGATGGCTCAGTCAATTAAGTGTCCAACTCTCGATTTCAGCTCAGGTCACGCATGATCTCACGGTCATGAGATCGAGCCCAGCGTGGGGCTCTGCTCTGGGCATGGAGCCTGCATTCTCCCCACCACCCCACTTGCGTGCACGTTCTCTCTTTCTCTCTCTCTCTCTAAAAAATAAAAAAAATAAAGTAGGTTTCTTACAGGCAACCTATACTTGAGTCTTGTTTTTTGATCCGTTCTGATATTCTATTTTAATTGGTGTATTTTGGGCATTGTCATTCAAAGTGACTATTGATAGACTTGGATTAATAGTTACCACTTCGTTATTGTTTTCTATTAGTTGCCTTTGTTTTTGGTTCCAATTTTTCTCTTCCCATCTTTTCCTGCCTTTTGTTTAATTAAACATTTTATGTTATTCCACTTTCTTTCCTTTTCTCAATTTTTCTTTGTAACAGCTTCACTGAGATATAATTCCTATGCCATACAATTTACCCACCCAGAGTATACAATGCAATATGTTTAGTGTATTCAGAGTTGTGAACCATCACCTCAATTTTAGAACATATCTATTACCCCAAAAAGACAACCCATACCTATTTCCCTTTTCTAACCACCCCCCCATAGTCCCTTGCAACCATGCATTGATTTTCTGTCTCTATGGATTTGCTTTTCTAGATATTCTTATAAATGGAATCATACAGTATACGTTCTTGTTGTGAGTGACTTCTTTCGTTTAGCGTAATGTCTTCAAGCTCCACCCATGTTGTGGCATGTTTCAGTTTTTCACTCTTTTTATGACCACATACTATTCCATCGTAGGGATATATCACATTTTATTTATCCATTAATTGGTTGACAGGTGTTTGAGTTTTTTCCGCTTTTTGGCTCGTATGAATGTGCTATTATGAACACTTGTGTCTAAGTTTTTTGTGTGGACATATGTTTTCACGTCTCTTAAGTAGATACAAAGGAGTAAAATTGTTGAGTCATATAGTAATTCCATGCTTAACCTTTTGAAGAACTGCCAGACTGTTTTCCAAGGTGACTGCACCATTTTACATTTCTACTAGCAGTTTCTATGGGTTCCAATCTCTTCACACACGAAACAATACTTGTTATCATCTGTCTTGTGGAGTGTGGTCATTTTAGTAAGTGTGAGGCGGAATCCCATTGTGGCTCCATTAGTTTTGATATGTAGTATTTTTGTTATCCAGTTTCTTCCATTGACCCTTTGCTTCTTAGAATTATGTTTCCTTCTTTCTAAACCTGTAGGAGTTGTCTGATTTTGTAGTTGTTACTGAATTCTAACAAAACTGTGTTGTAATTAAAGAACATATTCTATATAATTGAAATCCTTTAAAATTTGCTGGCATGTGATTTATTGATCACATATGGTCATATTTTGTCATTCTCTGTATGCATGAAGAATTATCTGCAGCATGGAGTTTAGTGTTCTAGGTACGACAACTAGGTTATGGTAATGTTACTTACATTTTCTGTATCTTAATGGTTTTTGGTCTGGTTTTTCTATTGACTGTGAGAAATGGGTTAAAAATTACCTATCATGATCACAGATTTATCTATTTCTTCTTATAGTTACATCAATTTTTGTTTTACAAAATACAAGGCTGTGTTACAGAATGCATACTGATTTAAAATGATTATATCCTAGTGAATTGAACCTTTATAGCATTATGGGGTGACTGTCTATGTCTGTTGTAATGACTTTGGCCATTTTGTCTGATCCGATGGTACCATAGTTACATCACTTTTCCTTTGGTCAGTGCTTACAAAGTGTATATTTGCCTTTTTTTTTTTTTTTTAACTTTCAACATCCTGTATCCTTTTCTAACTTTTTTTAAAAACCTATTTATTTATTTTGAGGGTGGGCAAGAGATAGAAGGAGAAGGAAGAAAAAAAAAAAAAAAAAAAAAAAGAAGGAGAAGGAAGAGAGGGAAAAGGACAAGAGAGAGAAAGAGAGAGAGAGAGAGAGAGAGAGAGAGAGAGAGAGAGAGAGAGAGAATCCCAAGCAGGCTCCACACTGTCAGTGAGGAGCCCAATGTGGGTCTCAAACTCACAAACCATGAGATCATGACCTGAGCAGAGGTCTAACACTTAACTGACTGAGCCACCCAGGCACCCCTGTATCCTTTTGTTTTAGATATTTATCTTACAAACAGGATATGGATGGTTTTACCAGTCTGGAATTTTTTTTTTTTTTTCTTTAGAAGTTCAGTTACCTTGGAGTTTATTTAAACTAAGAGAAAAAGGGAAAAAGGTCACAATGTTTTCATGCAATACATACTTGGTTCTTTTTTTTTTTAATGTTTATTTATTTCTGAGACAGAGCATGAGCGGGGGAGGGGCAGAGAGAGAGGGAGACACAGAATCCGAAGCAGGCTCCAGGCTCTGAGCTGTCAGCACAGAGCCTGACGCGGGGCTCGAACTCACAAACTGCGAGATCATGGCCTGAGCCGAAGTCGGTATCTCAACCGACTGAGCCACCCAGGCGCCCCCACACTTGGTTCTTTAAATAACAACTGTGACAAATAACAGAAAGAACTCTGGAATGCTGCACTTGTGATCCATACAAAACACCAACATTTTGGATGGTACATAGTTGAAAGAAATGTCTCACACATTTTTTGAAATACCGTAGTGGCCAATACATAGAGGCATGCCTTAGGTGGGCACAGGAATGCAGCTTAGAAAAGAAAACAAAATGTCACACTGGAACTACTCCATTTCCTCAAAATCACCGAACAGGAAGAGCAACATTGAACTTCCATACCAATTTTACACAACTTCTCTGTAGTACCTTGACTTCAATCCAAGAGCAAAGGTTAATACTCTCCTCCTCTAGTTTTGGAAACAACTGCATGGTAAACTTAGATGACTTTCCCCCCTGGATTTTCCCTGGGAGTGGCCTTTTTAATTTTTTTTTATTTAAAAGAGGGCAGGTTGGGCACTTTTATACTGATGTCACCAATGTTAATATTTCTTGGGATCTCAAGAAGATTCATATTCTTTACAGCTGATACAGCACAGGCTGGAGCTCCCACTAAGCCAGCCTCAGATTTCTCCAGTTTACGCGTCAATTTGTGTCACAATCTCATTCATGTTGACCTCCAACACCATTCCCCCCATCACCATTTCTGCAAGAATATCGTGAACCTTGTCCACATGGAAAATTAAATCCGGTTCAGACATCTTCAAAACACTTGTCTAACGTTTCCACAAATACTTGAATTAGATCTAAAATGCCAACTTCACTTTCTGAAGAATCCACACAGAAGACAAAATATAATGTTGCATCGTGTCTATCGATCAGTTTGCTGTCAGATCCTCCAATTAACAATCCTCCTTCTGGGAAATTACAAACATCTTCATCTCTCTTAGATACCAAATGGAATGTCTCCCTGATGATTTGCTGTTGTGTATCTTCACTGTAGGGGCTGGTAGAACTTGGAGAGCCGCGGCTTCCCGTGGTTGTTGAAGATGAGGGTCGCCTTGATCATGGCTGAGCCGGGCCCACTGGGTGGGCGCTGGGGGCCAGGGCGGGGACGGGCGCGCAAGCCTCGCCTCGGGATCTCACTGGCGTTCCCCACCCGCCCCTCCCGCACGCTTGCTGGAAAAATTTTAACTGAAAGATTTAGTCCATTTATATTACAATTTCTGATAAACTTAGATTTAAGTCTCCCACCTTACTCTGAACTTTATCTTTATTCTCTGTTCCTCTTTTTCTTTTTTTCATCTTTTAGATTTTCTTACTTTTTAATTTTTTGCATCAAAACACTCTACACTTTTATCTACTACCTGACAAAATATTTTTCTTTCTTTCTTTTTTTTAATAAATTCTGTGCCCAACGTGGGGTTGAACTCACAACCCGGAGGTCAAGAGTCACATGCGCCTCTGGCTAAGCCAGCCAGGTGCACCTAGCAAGATCTTTTTAAACAATCTCCTTTGAAAATTCATGTGTTGAGTTGGAGCTTCAAAGTCGTCTTGTTTACCATTTGCCTAGTTTACAAAATGAAATGATTATTTTTATCATTGCATGTTTTGCCACTATCAATTTGAAAGTTAGTAACTCCTTTTCTTTGTAAATGTTTATTTTTGAGAGAGAGAGAGATAGAGAGAGAGCGCACGCGTGAGCGGGGGAGAGGTAGAGAGAAAGGGATCTGAAGCAGGCTCTGCACTGACAGCAGAGAGACCAATACGGGGTTTGAATTCACCAACTGTGAGATCGTGATCTGCGCCGAAGTCGGACACTCAATCGACTGAGCCATCCAGGCGCCCCTATTAACTCTTTTTCTGTTTATTTAGTGGTTTCTCTAGAACAGTTCTGACCAATTTTCCATCCTGTGATCACTGGAAATGTTCCAGATTTATGCTGTCCAATGTAGTAGCCTACTAGCTCCAAGTGGCTATTGAACATTTGAAATGTGGCTAACAGAACGGAGGAACTGAATTTGAAATTGTTTTTTAGTTTTACCTTGCTTGATTTTCAACACCCATATGTGGCTAGTGGCTATCATATTGGATAGCACAGCTCTCGAAATTGCAGTATACATTACTTTCTTTTACTGATACTAATCTGATACTAGTATTATCTGATACTAGTATTAGTGTCTGATACTAGTATTGTTATTACCCTTCTCCCAGACAATGCAAAAACCTTAGGAGGCTAACTCACTTGTTCCTCCCTCGACATATGTGCTACAGTTAATATTTTAAAATTCTCCCCATATATTTGCAATTTCTAAAGCTACTATCGTTATGATTTTACACTGTGTCCCTTTGTTCAATCCATTCCTGAGTCACTCTGGTCTTTCTTTCCCTGAGTTGCAAGCTCATTTTCACCTCAGAGTCTTTTTGTACTTGATACAAAGTACAAGTGCCTGTCTGCCCAGGCTATCTTCCCCTTATGTAGATGTAAGGTTGACTCTTCCTCATTATTCAGATCCCCACTCAGGTGGATTTTTTTTTCTTTGCTTTGCTTGTTTGTTTGTTTGTTTGTTTGTTTCAAGTAAGCTTCATGCCCAGCATGGAGCCCAATGCAAGGCTTGAACGCATGACCCTGAGGTCAAGACCTGAGCCGAAACCAAAAGTCAGATGCTCAACAACTGAGCCAACTGGCATCCCATGGGTGGATATTCTCAATGAAGCCTTGCCTTACAGTCTATTGCATACTTTGTTGACTGTCTATCCATAAGGTATCACATTCCTAACAGCCTTCATCATTATGCCTCTTCTGAGAGACCCCATGTTTCAGGGTAGGTCCTGATTGGCAAGCCAATCAGGGTGATCTCTGTCACCATGCCATTGATTGGTTTTGAGCTTGAGCATGAGATGCTGCCCTGGTAAATGAGAGAAGCTTTCTGGAGGAATTCTGTGAAAAATTTCCTACTGCCAGGAAATGATGATCTCTTTAGTAAATGTCATGCCTGCCTGTAACGCCTGGCACTGCAACAGCCACCTTCAGACTGTGAGGGCACTAGCCTGAGGGCAAGGCTAAAGATAGCAACACAGAGAAATGGAGAGTGCCTGGTTCTTCAGAGATATCACTGAACATAAGAACTGGCCAGTTCTGGAGCTGTTCTGTCTTCAGGTTTCTGGAAGCCAAAAGCATTTCAACTTTTCCCTTTTCTAATATGCTTCCCTCCACACACACCCTCCCCATTAAGGTCCTCATAATACTTTTCACTATTGGGCGCTATTTTTATTTTTTAACAAATATTTGTACAGTGTTTACTATATGCCATTTACAGTTTGAAGTACTTTACAAATATTAACTCGTTTAATCCTTGTAACTATGCCATACGATAGATGCTTTTATTATCCCCACTTTCCAGAGAAGAAAGCTGAGGCAAAGAAGTTTTAAATAGCTTCCTCTTGGTCAGAAGGTGGAGCTAGAACTGGGACTTGAACCTAGGATTTCTGACCCTAGAGTCAATGCTCATACCCACCGTTGCCTCCCTGGGTTTTCATTATTGGGTACTTGTTTTCTGTCTGACTTACATGGAATAGCAGTAGTTTCTTGAGAGCAGAGATCCTGTCTTGTTCACAACTGTGGTTCCAGGGCACTGCAGGGAGGTGGAAGTCTTTACTGAATGGATGAATGAATGATTGGATGGATGTATGAATGATTGGATGGATGAATGGATGGATGGATGAATGAATGAGCTGTAGACTCTAGTTCCCTGAGAACAGGGCAGTTTCTTATTTACATCCACAGCCTGGGGCCAGGAATAGGACTGAGCCTTCCTCAGGGTGTATTCATTGGGGCCTGTAGAGTGAACCCATCGCTGGATCCCTGAGGACGCCCCATCTCTGGGGTCCCCAGGGGAGGCTTGTGCAGAGGTCCCAGGAGGCCTCAAAAGCATGGCCCTTTGTTTGGCATTGCCTTGTTGTTGCTGGGTGCTCTTGTGCTGGCTCCTTCTCATCCCTTCCCTGCAGAAGGAACGGAGCTGGCCTGCTTCCCCCTTGGCACTACATGTGCTCATTTGAAGTTCCTGAGGCCAGGCCCAGTGGGCGGCCCAAGCTGCCATCATTAATCACACAGCCTGCTGCTGCCTGCCCACGCGGCCTGCTTTGAGGGTTGGCCAGAGACTCCGGTGGGAACTGCTCACTGCCCTAATTGGGCCTCTCTTGGGAGGCGGCAGGTCCCGCTTCTCACTTGTCTTTACCCTGGCTGCCACTTCAGCCTCTCAAGGAGGACAGCATGCTTCCTGGTCTGGCCGGCTCTGTGGCCAGCCAGGGCAGAAGTTCACCCTTGTTCTACAAATGGAGAAATGGAAACCCTGGGGTAGACTGGGTCCCTGCCCAAGGCCATGACAAGGCCAAGGAAGGTTGCCAGGAATAACCACCAGAAAGCCAAGTGACACAGCTCTGTTCCTCACTCTGCTGGCAACTGGAATGAGTTCCCACAAGAAAAAAGACCTCCCTTCGGCTCCTGTGGCCACCCAGGCCCTGCCAAGCACCAGGCACAGGACTCTGCTCTGGCATCCGTGCAGATGTGTTCATGTGAGAATTGTCACACTCCCCAGAGACCCTGACAAGCCCCCCAAAACCAGATGAGATCATGGCCAACAAAAGTAGATGGCAGGTCCCCTCTGAAGTGTGGTGGGCCAAGCTGGCTTGCCAGGTACTGCTGTGATGTCTCTGCTCTATACCTCAAAATTTGTACTTCCTGGAACATGGGAAGAGTTTTCAGATGTTTGATGGTGGGACCAGGGGAGGCCTCGTCTGTGAGCGACTTGCAAGGTGCCACTCATCAGTCAGACTCAGGTCAGGGAAGAGCTTAATTATCAGCTGGTCCTGGTCACCTCTCTGTAGCCTAAATCACCTCTAGAAAAATCCTTCAAGATCAGCAAGAAGGCTCTCATGACCTCCCTCCACAGTCCATTTTTCCTCTTCTGCCACCTTCCACACCTTCTTGTTACAAGAGTCATTTTTTTTTTTAAGTAGGCTCCATGCCCAATGTAGGTCTTGAACTTACAACCCTGAGATCAAGAGTTGGATGCTCTACCGACTAAGCCAGCCAGGCATCCCTAAATGGGTCATTTTCTATTGAGCCCTCTGGCCCCTCTGTCCATGTCACCTCCTGGTTCTCATTTCATTCTCTATTCACTTGGAATGAATCAGGAAGTCTCTTTGTTGCTTTCATGGTCTTTTCAGGACTCAAGGACAGCCAGAATGCTGTTCCTGAACCTTCTCTTCTTCCAGGTGAATGTCTTAATCCCTTCAGACATCCCTCATATGATGGCTCTCCTGGCCCCCTGGTTTCCTGGGTGCTCTTCTCAGGAAATCCTGGGTGGGTCCGGGGGTCTCTGTACTCTAGGTGTGAACCCAGAGGGGACACTTGCCCAGGTTCACCCCAGCACTCACAGGGCCAGGCCTGAAGTACAAATGCAGATCCATGTCTGAAAGTTTACAAGTTACGATTCACACTAACCATTCAATAAGCTCTGCTACTTGATCTTCATACCCTCCTAATGTCTTAGAAGGCTAAGCTTGCATGTAGGATTCTTGAACTTGGAGTTCTGCCCCAGAGTGTGATGGAGCTGGGACAGCAGTCCTGCAGCCTGGTCCCCTTCCCTCCTAGGCCTGTCTCCACCTTCAATGCAAGACACACCAAGAACACGCATAGGGACACCTGAATCCCCATGTTCCAGCTTTGTCTATACGCCTCAGCCTCTCCAACCCCATCCCTCAGGGAGAGGGCTAAGGAAGCAGGCTCAGGGCTATTTGGGCAAGAGATTCTGGGGTTCCAGGTACCGAGTATGGCCTAGAAGAGGAGAGTATGGATTCTGAGTAGGCATGTCCCTTGACCCTGAGGACTCTTGTTGCTTGGGTCTGAGGACCTTGACAACTTGCCTTATACCCACACCCGCACCGTGCATGCCTCTGTTGGGTCGTCCTGAACTGATACTCATGCAGTCCCTGAGGTCATTTTCCTGAGGAACGTGACTGCTCTAACTCTTCAGTTGGGTTTGGGGACCTGTGAGCTGGACTTGGCCTTTGTCAAAACCAAGTTTTGTATTTCTAACCTGGTAAGCTTATTCTGAGCCCTACAGTTAGTTGTGTCCTCTAGAAACATGTAAGCTCTAACTGCCCATATCTTCGCCACCCTTGTGTTTGCTGAATGTGCCACCAGGACACCCCCAACCAAGCCCTTCATAAGTCATCGTTCAACCTGGGGCCTGGCTTTTCCCCTGCTATCAACTCCTCTCTGGCTACGTCAGTTCCGAGGTGTAGGGTTAGTGGCGTTGAAAGCCAGCTAATGACGGCGGTGGGGATGGCGAATGGGGAGTGTGAAAGGCGCTTCGTGAACTGTGAAGCTCCCACTCAAGCTCTCCTTCCTGGTGGACTTTGCAAGCCCATCAGCGGAGCTGTAGGCAGCAGGTTGCACGGTTCCGAGCTTCAGGATGTAACAGGGCTCACAGCCCCCAACTCCCAGAGCTCCAGCTGTCTCAGGGTCCACCCACAGGCCAAGCTTCCAGGTCATCTTCCCCGTTTCTGTCATTTCAGCCCTCCCTCCACATAACCTCGCCCTGATGGTCCTTCCAGCACCTCCACCTCTGTGCCCACCCACGTCCTGTGTCAGTGCCACCACCCAGACGCTCCCCCAGGAAGGACCTTGGTCAGCTGCTCGAGGTCACCCCCTTCTCATGGTGGCCCCCCACATCCAACAACTGATCCAGCGGGGGGCAAAACCCCTGGCCACCTTGGCCCAATGCCAGACAATCCTGATGACCCATTTTAGCTCCAGGCCTCCCCGTGGGGTCAGCGGAGGCTGCCATTGGGCCTGCATCACATCTGGGCTCCTCTGGCGCGATACAGACAGGAACATGTAGGTGACAGCAGGCTTGATGGGGGAAATTTAGAAGGTTGCCGCTCAGCCCTTGAATGACCATGATATTCCTTCACCGTAACCCTCAATTCCTTGGGCTTTACTGAATTGTGACTAGTATGCTTACTAAGAGCTGCTCTGGAGCCAGGTACCAGACGAGGCGCTCAAGAGCATTACTTCATCTGATTCTTACGACAGCCCTCAGACATGTTGTAGGCATCACTTTCTCTGTTCTTCAAAAGAAGGAATGTGAGGCTCAGTGAAGTTAATCGAGGATGGGGACACACGGCCAATGAGAGAGACATCACACCAGACTGATCTTTCTTTCTTCTCCCCCGCTCCACTTCTTTCAATGTTTATTAGGTTTACCAAATGTGCTTTATCTTTCTTTCAACTGTGCATTTTTTCTTAAGAAACCTCAACTGGGATGCCTGGCTGGCTTAGTCAGTAGAGCATGCAACTCTTGATCTCAGGGTCATGAGTTTGAGCCCCACGTTGGGCCCAGAGCCTACTTAAAAAAGAACGAAAAAGGAAAAAAACCTTACCGAAGGCACATTATTCTCAAGTACACAATTAGAATAATGTCACTCATCCCAAGATGATTGCTTAATGTATTTTACTTTTTTAACCAGGTATATAGAAAGAGGGACATAAAAATTTAGTAGTATATTTCTACAGGTTTTTTTTTTTCAGACCAGCATTTTTTAATCCCTTAACCTTCTTATATATTCATTCAAATATCTTTATGTTCTTATTAATCCTCTAGGGAAAGTTATTTTGAAATTTGCATTAAAAAAATCTATAGGCACAGTACTTATTTTCTGGTTTCTCAGTGAAACAGCTGTCTTCCTCATTGTGTTTCCCGAGGGCCCAGGAGAGGTGAATCCTTGGGGGTTAAAGGAGTCATGAAGGAATTACTGAATGGAGCAGCAGGGGTGACAAGTGTATGACAAGTGTGAAGTACAGTGAGAAATCTTCAGAGAGCTATCGGAACCTTTCAGCTCTCAGCTGCAGATTTGGGGACCACACTAAGATCCTTTGCAATACGGGGGGGGGGGTGGGTGTCAAGTAGGAGGGGTTCCCAGCAGGGGATCAGGGCTGTGAGATGTGGTAGAAAGGAAGGGGCTGTTCTTTTGTCCACACCCAGCAGAGAGCCCTCAACACCTGCAGCAATTGTTCTAAAACCAAAAATGTAAGCCACTGTGGGCTCAGAGCCCTGGGGAAAGAGGAGGGAGCTGCAAAGGAAATTGAGAAGGAACAGTGGGGGTAGTAGCTGGACAGGCAGGCAAATGAGCTGAAGAACCCGTGTCAGGGCGTGATGGGCCATGTGAAGGGCTGCTGAAGCTCCATGAGGTGGGGAGCAGTGAGACCTGGCTGTGGGTGAGCCACGTAGGTATCCCGGATGACCTCGACTTGAACAGGTCCAGGGAGTGGTGCGGGTAGAAGCGTGATTAGAATGGAGGAGAGGCAGGGGCACCTGGGTGGCTCAGTTTGTTGGGCATCTGACTTCGGCTCAGGTCATGATCTCACAGTTCGTGGGTTTGAGCCCCGTGTTGGGCTCTGTGCTGACAGCTCAGAGCCTGGAGCCTGCCTGCTTCGGATTCTGCGTCTTCCTCTCAATCTGCCCCTCCCCTGCTCATGCTCTCCCTCTCTTTCTCAAAAATGAATAAACATTGAAAAAAAAAAAAAAAGAATGGAGGAGAGGCAGTCCACAGTGTGCTGGGGGCCCCGTTGCCTGGGGCCTTTCCTGTGGAGGCTGGGGGCACCCATGTTGTTGGACCCATGCCTGGCTCCCAAGTGCCAGAGAACCCCACCTCTGGCATGCATCAGCTCTGGGACTGGGCAAGGCTGAACCTGCGGGCCCCACTGCAATCCTGTCCTGGGCTGCCCCCCTCTCCCCTGTCTGCCGCAGAGGAACATAGGCACAGCAGCAGGCCGGGGTCTCCAACCCGCACCTCTGCACGTCGGGGTGTGTGACCTTGCCTGCCCCCTACTTCCGCTCTGGCTTCTATCCCAGGACATCACCATTCCTGTCTCGGCCCTTCTCCTGGGTTGCTGCACAGTCTCCTCCCTGCCATGGACTCAGGTGCCAGTTCTTCCTGCCCACGGACCTGAAGTATGTTGAGGGGCCTTCCTTCCAACCAGGTTCCCGGGACACACAGCGTTCTGATCCTACCCTTACCAGGACACATTACAATACCTGCCCATGGACATGCATCTCTCTCAGCTGCACCTTACGGGTGGAAGGTGGAAGCAGGGCCCTCTGCTCAGGGCCCTGGGGGGTCTGCTAGCAGAGTCTGAAGTATCTCTACAAACACACATTTTTTTTTTTAAGTCTCTTTATTTCATCTTTAAAATTCACATGAAATTTGCGTTTGACTTCATGGTTCTGTTTATTTTAATTTTAATTTTTGTTTTTAATGTTTATTTATTTTTGAGAGAGAGAGAGAGACAAAGTGAGTGGGGTAGGGGCAGAGTGAGAGGCAGACACAGAATCCGAAGTAGGCTCCAGGCTCTGAGCTGTCAGCACAGAGCCCAACATGGGGCTCGAACTCACGAACTGTGAGATCATGACCTGAGCCAAAGTCAGACGCTCAACCGACTAAGCCACCCAGGCGCCCCTGTTTATTTTAATTTTAAAGGATCGACTATTGTAGCACTTATACATTAAATTCTTAACTTCTCGGGGCGCCTAGGTGGCTCAGTTGGTTAAGCTTCCAACTTTGGCTCAGATCATGAACTCGTAGTCTGTGAGTTCAATCCCCTCATTGGGCTCTGTGCAGACAGCTCAGAACCTGCAGCCTGCTTCGGATTCTATGTCTCCCTCTCTCTCTGCCCCTTCCCCACTCATGCTCTGTCTCTCTCTCTCTCTCTCTCAAAAATAAATAAACATTAAAAATTAAAAAAAAATTCTTCACTTCTCCCCCAACTAAATATTCAAGTAAAGCCGATGCCCAGGTTGTCCCCTGGCTTCCTGAAGCCCTGCCTCCCTGGGGTAAGTGTCTCCCATTGCAGGTGCCCAGGCCTCCAGCACAGGTTACATTTTACAGTGTCTGTGTGGCCATTGCCAGCTACTCTCCCCACATCCTCAGAATGGGCCTGTCCCCTCTTCTCCCAGCCTGGTCCCAGTGCCCTGTCCACCCCCTCTTCTCTCTTCAAAGTTCGCAAAATCTTGCCCAGCCTCCTTGGGGTTGGGCAGGTTGGACGCACCTGCCCGTGGCCACACTGTTGCTGTGGTACTTCTTGGCTGGTTGGAGGTGTCTGTCCCTCCACTCCTATGACAGGGGCTCCGATTGTGCTTCCTTAAGGGGTGGGTGAGCTCAGATAGACCCTGTGACTATCCAATCAAGTCCCCCCGACTTTATCGCTTGAGGAACATTCTGGGCCCCCAGGGGAGGGAGGCAGACCCTTGGGACAGGCCACACTGGGCAAAGTTGGGGCTCTGTAGATCCTAGGGCCAGTGGATGCTCAGACTCTCTTGGGCTGGCCAGTCCCGGCCAGAGCTCACAGTCTAATGGCTCCATCATCAGAGACCTGAGTGGTGATTACATTCAGCTGTGCAGTTCCTTGGCCCGGGATGCCAGACTGTGTGATGGGATGGGGCTGGCACCAGAGTGTGGGACGAGGGACGGCTGGCAGGGAAATCAGAGCGGCCCTTCTGCCACCGGCTCCGGCTTTCCGCTGCTGACGTGTAAGAGGATTAGGGCTCAGAACTCTGGACAAGGGGCTTTTATTCTCAGGGCTGCATTTTCATTGGCTTGCACAGCCCTAGAGACAGGAACAAAAGCTGAGGGGGCATTGCCAGATCTCTCACCCTCCGAGCCCTGTGCTTTGCAGGAGTGAGGGAAGCCCCAGCCCAATCAAGGTCGGTGCCTGGCATCCAGCCCCATCCAGGTCTGCCTGAGGCTGGGGCTCCAGACCCCGAGGGAGAGCTCCTCACCCTGCCTGGGAGGCCCAAGCCACCTGCAGGCTGGCTCAAGGGATTTCCCGAGGTGGCCATGGCTTGCAAGGGAATCAGAGAATCCTGGAATGTCAGGATGGGAGGAAGCATCAGACACCCATTCCAGCCTCCACTGAAATGTACATGGGGGAAACTGTGGCCCAGAGAGAGGCCATGACTTGCTCAGGGTCACCTGGTGAGGGAAGGCCCGAGCTGGGACTAGAAGAAGGAATGTGAGACAAAGAGGCTGCCTGGCCTTGTCTGGAAGTCGGGCCTTGCCCTCCAGAAAGGCACGGAGGTGATGTCTTCCCAGCACTGGTCAGTCTTGCCTGCTCTCGAATTGCTTATAAATGGAATCATTCAGTATATACTCTGTTGGATAGGATTTCTTTCTCTCAGCATAATGGTTATGGGTGTTGACTGTATCAGTATTTTGTTCTTATTGCTGAGAATATGGCACAGTTTATCTGTTCACCACCTGATGGGCATTTGGTCTGTCCCCACTTTCTGCTACAAAAGAAGCTGTTATGAACATTTATGTACAAGTCTTAGTTTTATAAAAAATGTTTTGTCATGGAAAGGATAGAAAATAATGTGGCAAGTTCACTTTTTAATCAAGTGTAAGCATCTTGCCATATTTGCTTGTTTTCTTTCGAGAAGAAAATACACATATGATGAAGGCCCCTGATATTTGCTTCCTGGAGGTAACCACCATCTAAACTAGCATCATGATTCCTGTGTACATTGTTGGTCATTTTACTAGGTATAGTCATTCATTCTATTCAACAAATATTGACCACCTACTATGTACAAAGCCTGGATCTAGGCACTGGTGGTACAGCAATGAAGCTGACAGGCGAAAATCCCTGCCCTTGGGAGACACTGAGTAATTAAAATATATGATATGTCAGGTAGTGGTAAGTGCCAGGTAGAAAAATCAAGTTTCTATGGCTGTGTAAGAAATCATCCCAAACAAGTGGCTTATGCACCAGAATCACTTACCATCCCTCTTGGGTTCTATGGGTCAGGAATTTGAGAGCCGGGTAGTTCTGACTCGGGGTGTCTCATGAGGTTGCAGTCAGAGGGTGTGTGAGCCAGGACCATCACTTTGAGGGCTCCTTCACTCACATGTCTGGTGCCTGGTCTGGGTGAGACCCAGAGAGCCACATCTCTCTCTGTCTCTCTGTGCTCTCTCCACTTGCTCTCTCCCCCAGAGCATCTCATGTTGCAGTCAGGGCTCTAGACGCATGTGAGTGGGAGAGATTTCCAGCTTTGGAAATCAGGGTCACTTCTGCCATCACCTTGGTCAAGGCAATTACAGAACTCTGTCGGGGTCCAAGGGAAGGAAACACAGACATCATCCACCCTACCCCTAAAGGAGTGTCATTATCATGTTGTAAGAAGATCATGTGGAATGGGATTTATACTGATATGGGAGAGATACCATCTGCCCGAGAAGATAGCATTTGCATGGAAGCCTGAAGGAGGCGAGGGGCAACCAAGTGCAGATCTTATAACTGAGGGAAGAGCATTCCAGGCAAAGGGAACCAACAACAGTTGGAGGTAACTACCTGGGGTGTTCAAGAACCAGCAAGAAGTCCAATGGGGCACTGAGGGTGAGTGATGGGGAGGCTGGTAGAAGAGGTGAGGTCAGAAATGTAACCTAGGCAATGAGGTCACTGCAAGGGCCCCAGCTCTTCTCAGAATGTGATGGGATCCATAGAGGGATTTATAGCAGAGGGGTGCTATGGTCTAACTCAGTTTTAAAAGGGTCACTGCACTTAGGCTGAGGCTGAGGCAAGGGCAGGAGCAGGAGGACTGGTTAGGAGCCTACTGCACTGATCCAAGCACGTGGTTCTGGAGGTTCAGAGTGGGCTGGTGGTTGTAGAGCTGGGCATATTTTGGAGGCCGAGGCACCAGGTGTTGTTGATGGATCCAATGTGGGGATGAGAGAAAGTGAGGAATGGAGGGGAACTTGACTTCAACACCAGAAGGTCAGAACTGGGGGAGACTGGGGGAGAAGCAGGTTTGAGGAGGTGATCATGAGTTGGTAGGAGGTGCCTATTAGGTGTCCATGTACAGATGTCAGTGAGACGCCTGGAGAGAGGTGTGGGCTGGAAATGTGAGTCTCCATGTTGCCTTGTACTGGAAGTTCAAGCCAGGGTAATTGGCAAGGGAGTAATATAAAAAGCATCCAGATTGGAAAAGGAAGAAGCAAAATTATATTTATAGATGGCATGAACTTGTATGTAGAAAATCCTAAGGAACATACACACACAACTATTAGAGCTAATAAATGAGTTTAGTAAGGTTGAAAGATACAAGATCAATATGCAAAAATTAGTTGTATTTCAGTATAACGAACTGTCAATGAAATTTGAAATAATGCCATAAATTCTCATCCTTTGTTGGTGGGAACGCAAAATGGTATAGGCACTTTGGAAGACAGTTTGGCAGTTTCTGACAAAGCTAACCGTACTCTTACTATATAGTCCAGCAGTCTCCCTCCTTGGTATTTACCCAGAGGAATTGAAAACATGTTCACACAAAAACCTGCATGGGATGTTTATAGCAGCTTTATTTATAATTGCCAAAACTTGAAAGCGACCAAGATGTCCTTCAGCAGGTGAAGGATAAATGAATTGTGGTACATCCGGTAATGGAATATTATTCAGTGTTGTTAAAAAGTGAGCCATCTGGGGCTCCTGGGCTGGCTCCGTTGGTGGAGCATGTGACTCTTAATCTTGGGGCTGTCAGTTAGAGCCCCATGTTGAGTGCAGAGTTTACTTAAAAAAACACACACACGCGATTTCATACGTCACCCAGTGCTCATCACAAGTGCACTCCTTAATCCCCATCACCTGTTTCACACACACACACACACACACCCCCATCAACGTTTTCAACAGTATGCCTTGGGGCATAAACTGATCCACAGACTGATCTAGTTAAGATGGGGCTCCTTTGAAGGAATCTCTCTCTCTCTCTCTCTCTTTTTTTTTTTTTATAAAATGTTTATTTATTTTTGAGAGAGAAAGACAGAGACAGAGCGTGAGTGCGGGAAGGGCAGGGAGAAAGGGAGACACAGAATCTGAAGCAGGCTCCAGGCTCTGAGCTGTCAGCACAGAGCCCAAATGCAGGGCTCGAACTCAGAAACCATGAGATCATGACCTGAGCTGAAGTCAGTCACTCAGCCAACTGAGCCACCCAGACACATGCCCCCTCTTTTTTTTAAGTCTATTTATTTATTTAGAGAGAGAATGAGCACAGGAGGGTCAGAGTGGGGTGAGGGGAGAGAAAGAATCCCAAGCAGGCTCTGCACCCCCAGCACAGAGCCCAACGCCGGGCTTAAACTCATGAACCGTGAAATCATGACCCAAGCTGAAACCAAGAGTCAGACTCTCAACTGACTGAGCCACCCAGGCACCCCTGAAGGAACATCTCTTAAGGGCCATGTTTGAGATTTGTTCTGACCCCAGGATAGCTCTTCTTGGCGATATCTTTCCCCAGTTCTGTCTGGTAAACTAGCCAACCTACCATTTAACTTCTATCTCTAATGAATCTCCCATAATTGCTTTTCAGCACAACATGCCTTGTTTTGAGAGCGCCCTTAGGCTGGAACTTCTCCACACTCTGCTGCAAATGAAGTCAGTTCCTTTGAGAAGAAACTTGGAGTTCCCTTTGCCTTCTCCTCGCCCCAGGCAAAATCTCTGAGCTCCAGCTCAGGACAATCTTAGGGACAGGGCCCCTCCGTCTCTGAATGACCCCCTGCTCCAGGAACTGGAGGGAAGAAGCTTCAACTCTTCCCAGCTCGTCTCCACTTTATGAGCCCGGGTGAGGACGCGAGGGCCCCAGTGTTCTCAGTGGCACTGAAGCCATCTACAGCCTCTCACGTAAGAGGGACCTGAGCTGACTAAGGGAGCTACCGCCTCAGGTGCACCCACCCAGAACTTAGCCTCAGCAACGGGGGAACGGAGTGGGGGGGCGGGTGTGTGGAGGGAATACCCCATGATGCCCCTCACAATTTCTGCTCTTTTTATAGGAAAGAGCTGCAGAAAGTAGAAATGTTACTTCAATGCTGATGATGGTCACCTAGTGATTTGATATCTTGTAACATCCAAGCAAAATAGTAATGATACCTTCAACAGTCCCCTAGAGGTCCACTTCTGGCTTGACAGTATGAGGAGCTCTGCAGTCCCCTTCCCCAGTCCAGCTGGTGACAATTATAAAGTCTCTGGAGGGGCACCTGGGTGATTCAGCCGGTTATGTGTCTGACTTCAGCTCAGGTAATGATCTTGTAGTTGGTGAGTTCCAGCCCCGAGTCGGGCTCTGTGCTGACAGTTCAGAGCCTGGAGTCTGCTTCAGATTCTGTGTCTCCCTCTCTCTCTCTGCCCCTCCCCCTGTTTGCATTCTCTCTCTCTCTCTCTCTCTC
Source organism: Panthera tigris (assembly GCF_018350195.1). Classification (NCBI taxonomy): domain Eukaryota; kingdom Metazoa; phylum Chordata; class Mammalia; order Carnivora; family Felidae; genus Panthera; species Panthera tigris. The sequence continues at coordinate 16,945,663 of NC_056661.1, read as the reverse complement.
TCTCTCTCTCTCAAAAATAAATAAACATTAAAAAAAAATGTTAAGTCTCTGAAAATTGACCTAAGGGCATACAACAAAAAAAGAAACGTATTCAAAACACCTACTAACACTCGATAAAAGAAGGAAAGCCAGGGGCGCCTGGGTGGCTGAGTCAGTTAAGTGTCCAACGCGATTTCGACTCAGGTCATGATCTTACGGCTCGTGGTCATGATCTTACGGCTCGTGGGTTCCAGCCCTGCATCGGGAGCTGTATTGACAACATGGAGCTTCCTTGGGATTCTCTCTGCTCCTCCCTCGCTTGTACTCTCGCTCTCTTTCAAAATAAACTTAAAAAAAAAAAAAGCAACTTAAGTAAACTTAAAAAAAAAAAAAAAAAGGAAAGCTATGATATTTGAATCAGTGCCATTCTCACTCTCTCTCCTCCTAGTTCGGCGGGATGAAAATTCCACTCCAGACCGATGCGGGCCAGAGGACCGAGCTCTCTTTCCTGCCAGCTCCCGGTCAGAGAACCATCTTCCTGGAAGGGGCAGGTACCCTCAGGTTGGAGCCACAGCCTCTAAATTTCCCAAACTCCTTCAGGACTCTGCAGGTAGAGCCAGCCATATTGAGCTTGGAGCCGTGGCATGGTTACCTCACATTAGGGCTGAAGAAGTATATACTTACTAGACACCATATTCTTCACATTCCATGGCAGCTGTAGGCCCAGACTTCTCACAGCCCGGCTCCCACAGGGCCCATTCACCGCCCTCTATTAGGAGGTATGCATTCCAACCCTGCCTTGCCTATCCACACAATTCTCAGGGACCCAGGTGGCTGTTGAGATTTTAAAGAATGATTTATCTTTCTCTTGGCCTCATGAAACTCCAAAGGGGCAGCCCAGACCAGACACCCCCCTCTATCTCTGATTGGTAATGAGGAGCCTCGCAAGGGCTTCTGTTCTCCCTCTACTCCAAAGCTGGGCAGGGCAGCAAACTGGGCAGGCCGGGGCAGGGGGTCTGGGTATCTATTCGCTCCTGGAGGTAACAAGGAGAACCACCGAGGCGGCAGGAAGTATGGCTCATCTGGGGAGTCATATCAGCCAGAGCTCAGCCAGCCATCTGGAGCTAAAGGGAGCCTTAGAGACTGGGATTTTAGACAAGACCAAGGGGAGGCCCAGAGAGACGGCCCTTCCTCACTCCAGCCAGAACAGCGGTGATCCCCCACCTAGTTTCTGACCCAGACCACTAACTGGGCCACAGGTTCCCATGTAGGCTGCCGGACACGCCCACCTCCATGTCTGGGGCCTCAGACATGTTCATTTTAAACCCATGCCTCCCCCCTCACCTTATCCCTTTCCCCCTGCCTCAGTCTTGTCACCTCTCCAGCCTGCATGGCATTTTCAGATTCCTCCTCTCCTGGTCCTCACTGCCAAGCCCAGCTCAGCCCCTGTGGGCTTCCTGTCTCACCCCCTCTACAGCAGCTGTGTTGTGGCTTCTGTGCCCTCCTTAGTCACATTCTGATGACATCACTCCCACCTCCTGGCCAGCATGGCCTCTGAGTCCCCTGCCTTCACCTCAGCGGTCACACAGCACCTCACAGACATTCCTCCATGTCAGCTTTGATTCCCTCTGTCTGTTCGCCCCTCACCCTAAATAGGCTCTGCAGAGGGCTCAAGGGTACAGGCAGTGTGCACTCCCAGGCGACCCTCCACCAGTGGGGATGGAAACCAATAGAAAAAGGTTCCAGTCACCTGTCCTGCAGGTGCACTCTGCATGCTTTTCCCAGCAGACCCTGCACTTTGACAACACAACCCTGCCCCAGTCCCCCCACTTCTGTCTCTCCCTGCTCCGGGTTTCCCTTCCCTGTAAGTGACGCCATCTCGGCTCAGCTTTTAGGGAAGCCAGGCTAAGAATTCTCCTCCTCCATCTTTTACAACCTTTCTCAAAAGCACATCTTCCAGCTATGCAAACAAACCACAGGTCCTTGTCCCATTCATTCCCCCATCACATTTATGTAGCACCTGCTGTAGGCAGGCACTCTTCTAGGCACTCTTCTTTATTCTATGAATAAAGAGACAAAATCCCTGCCCCCACCCAGCCTAGCAAGGAGGGGCCCTGGGTAAGCCAATGAAAAGATGGGGGAGGCAGCCTGATCGGGGAGAAGGAGAGCTTGGTTGGTACAAAGGCAACAAAGCCTCAGTGGGGAGTTCTGGAGCAAGTTTGGTCTGTCAGAGTGTCCCATCTAGGCTGGAAAGGTCAAGGTTCCATAGCCCCTGCCTCACTCAGTCACCAGATGCTGCCCTGGAAGACTGTGACCTCAGGGAAGGCTCTGTGCAGCTCAGGTGGACCCTGGAGGATCTGAGAGCTGGAGGTTATCTGGTGATGGCTCTTCCTGAAGATCTTTCTGGAAAGGGAGTCTGGCTAGTGCAAGCTCCGTGTCTACCACATGGACTGAGCTCAGGGAAGGCCTCATGGAGCAAAGATTTGAAGGAGATCAGGGAAGCAGAAGCTGAGACATGTAGAGGAAGAGTCCTACAGACAGGAAACAGAGAAGCACACATCCCGGGTGTGCTTGCCACTGAGGCCACTGAAGCAACGCGAGGCTGAAGTGAGTGAGCAGCAGGAGAGGAAGTCAGAGCAGTAGTGGGCCAGCTCCAAAGCCACGTGAAGAGTCCCACCTTTACTCTGAGCAAGAAGGGCGCCATGGATAGGTGGAGGTTGGTAAGGGTAGTAAGGACATTACCGAGGGAGGGCGATTCTGGAGCAGGAGAGCCCGTGAAGAGTCCACTGCCGAGCTTCCAGAGAGGGGAGCTAAAGACGGTCAGCGCCCGCACCCTGGAAATGCTCCGGAATGCAAGTTTCAGGATCACCCAGGCCTTGTTTACCCTGCATCTTTAGGCAGTATCTGCTGCCCTCTGGTGGATGTGCTAGAGATTACCCACACCCACTTCCCGCTTTGCTTTGCTTTGCTTTTGCCAGCAGTCTATGGGGCTTGTGGGTTCACCTTCAACTTGCAGTTATAAGAACTCTTTTGTCATGGATCTGATTGTGGAGGTGTCAGGCAGCACTTGGTGGAAACATTTCATCAACTTAGACAAAGGAAGGCAAAGGGAAACTGTGGTGTGGATGCAACAGTATTTGAAGTGGGGCTGGGGAAGGGCCATGTGATGTTTTCTACCAGTGATGATTAGAAGCAGAGAAGTGGGGCTGAAGAATGTATCTAGGGCTGGAGGCTGTAGAGCAGGCACTTGTTCTCAGGAGGAGAACAAGGTGAAAACACTGAGGGTGCTTGCCAGAGGGCTCTGAGTTCCAGGGCAGTCATGGGATCATGCTGGGAAGGGAAGGGAATGGGGGGCGGGGGCAAGTCCCAACTCACAGAAAGAAAATGGGACACCTGAAGGCCTGTAGGTCAAAACAGAGCTGGATATCTGGTGGAGAGAGAGTGTGAGAAGACTACAGACAAAGGGGGAGCAATGGGAGCCATGGAGCCACTGGAAGCGTTGCTGTGGACTTGGCTGCTGCTGGACAGAACCCAGGCACCTGCACCCCCACTGCTCCTAAAAGTCCCCACCACTGCTACAGCCCACAGTCACCCACACTGAGGCTGACACAGGGAGGAAGGAAGGAAGGAAGGAAGGAAGGAAGGAAGGAAGGAAGGAAGAGGGAGGGACAGAAGGGAGGAAGAAGAAAGAAAAAGAAAAGATGGCATATATAAATATATGCAACAACAAGTTGAAAGACACTGGACATCAGGCAACAAAGGACAGTGACCCTGCAGAAATGGGCAAAGAACAAGGTGAGCCCTGTGATTGTCCAAGCTGTCTTATTTCCAGACAGGGAGGAGGAACTAAAGTGTAATACTCCCTGAGTTGAAAAGTTGAAGCTAAGAGCCTGGGGAGACCAAGGCTGCCTGAGTTCGTAGATAGGACAGAGTACCAGCAAAGAGAGAGTTGCACAGAGAAAGATCCTTGAGACCTGCAGGGGTCACCCTCAAGTACTCAGCAAGTGAGGGAATGCCCATGGCTGGGGAAAGAAACATCATAAAGAATAAGAAGACTAAATACGCTAGAAATAGAAGGGAATTTCCTCAACCTGATTCAGGGAATCCATGAAAAACCCACAGTTAACATCATACTCAGAAGTGAAAGATTGGATGCTTTCGCACTAACAGCAGTAACAAAACAAGGATGTCTTACCTCACCTCTCCTATTCCACAGCATACTGGAGGTTCTGGCTAGGTCATTTAGGCAAGAAAATTAAATAAGAGGCATCCAGATTGGAAAAGAGGAAGTAAAACTATCTCTATTTGTAGATGACAGGATCTTATACATAGAAAATCCTAAAGAACCCACTTAAAAAAACTAGAATAAACAAGATCAGCAAGGTTGCAGGATACCAGCTAAATATACATAATCAATTGTATTTTTACACATTTGCAATAAACGACATGAAAAATGAAGAAAAAATTCCATTCACGATAGCATAACAAAGAAAAAAGGAGTAAATTTAACAAAAGTACAAACTTTATATTCTGAAAGCTACAAAACATCGTTGAAGGAAATTAAAGATCTAAGTAGATATAAAAATTTCCAATGCTCATGAATTGGAAAACCTAACATTGTTAAGATGACAATATTCTTCAAATCCATCTACAGATTTAACACGGTCCCTATACAATCCCAGCTAAAGGGATCCTTACCTTACACGATGTACAAAAATGAACTCAAAACAGAGCGGGGCGCCTGGGTGGCTCAGTCGGTTGAGCATCCGACTTCGGCTCAGGTCACGATCTTGCGGTCCCTGAGTTCGAGCCCCGCGTCAGGCTCTGGGCTGATGGCTCAGAGTCTGGAGCCTGCTTCCGATTCTGTGTCTCCCTCTCTCTCTGCCCCTCCCCCGTTCATGCTCTGTCTCTCTCTGTCTCAAAAATAAATAAATGTTAAAAAAAAATAAAAAAAAAAAACAGATCAATGACCTAAGTGTGAGAGATAAACCTAGAAAATACTTAGAAGACAACAAAAGGGTAAATTTTCATGACCTTGGATTCTGCAATGGATTCTTAGATGACACCAAAAGCCCATGGAAACAAAGAAAAAAGAAGATAAATTAGATATTATCAAAGCTAAAAATGGGGCACCTGGATGGCTCAGTCGGTTAAGTGTTGGACTCAGGTCATGATCTCATGGCTGGTGAGTTTGAGCCCTGTGTTGGGCTCTGTGCTTACAGCTCAGATCCTGGAGTCAGCTTCAGATTCAGTCTCTGTGTTTCTCTGCCCTTTCCCTGCTCACACAGTGTCTCTCTCTCTCTCTCTCTAATACAAATAAACATTAAAAAAATTTTTTTTAAGCTAAAAACTTTTTTGCTTCAAAGGAACCACCAAGAAAGTGAAAAGACAGCCCATGGTTACAGAAAAATACACTCATTACTTCAAAATGAGCACCTGCCATGTGCCTGGCAATCTTTTAGGCACTGAGGAAATGAGACTTAAAATGAGAGACAAAAATCCCAGCCCTTCTGCCATCTGGTGTGGAGATTCAAATAAGGACATTAACCTGTCCAGCTGTTCATCATCAACACAGATAAAACCAGCTGTAACCAGAAACAGTATTTCTCTCAATACGGCAGCTGCTAGTCTGATAGTATCCTATTTCTCTGAGTGACTCCTGCTTTCTTACTGAGAAACTGTTTTCTAAAGTTGAAATTTGGCTGCTAGAAATCATGTCAATTCTTTCCAGGCAACAACCATCAGAAATTGATCTATTGTTGAAAAGTTTGGTTTGTTATCCATTGCTGTAAAAGAGAATGCATATCATGGGAAATCGTGGGATATATCATTAAGAGTGTTAGAACATAATTACAGGATTTGGACTTGTTAGATGACTGGGAGGAGGGTTTGGGAAAGGATGCTGTCAGAAAGTGGGGATAATTCTATAATCTTAATAGATTTCATCTACAGGGAGGCCAACTAGAGTGAGGCTAAACCTGGGACTGGTAAAGAAGCCATAGTCCTCAGGTTGGGGAGAGGATGTCTAGTAACTTGTGGCTTGGACAATGTTCATGTTTTGTGTTCTTTTTCCAAGAACTTTTCAAAGTACAATTCTGTGTTCATTGCGTTTGCGAGAAAGGGCAGGCATCCTCACGCATCTCGTTCCCTATGTAGCCCTAGCTTTGAGCAGTGGGGGACACACAGCAGGTGCTCGACAGGCACGTGTGGAGGGGCGAACTGCATTGCCCCAAATCCCAGCGTTGGGGAGAGAGCGAGGCCAAGTGAAGGAGCAAAGCACCAGCACCTAGGACCCTCAGAAAAAGCGCCACAACACCCGTACCATCCACCACCCCAGCCGGATGCCCGCCCTCGCGCGTGCGCCGGCAGCAGCCCAGATCCAGGCGGTTGGCTGATTGGCTGCGACGGCTCCTCGAAGCGGCGTTGCGCGTGCGCGCTTTCCTCGCGCGGGCTCGACTGGTGTGTAGCTCTTCGTTATTCCCCGCCGCCGCAGCCCCAGCTCCCGGTCCGGGAAGCCTCATCCTCAGAGCTCGGAATGTTCCCTGAACTCAATAACCTTCTCAACACCACTCCTGACAGGGCGGAGCAGGTAAGGCGTCGCGCGGTGGGAAGGGGGCGGATCCCGGAACGTGGCGGAAGACCGTATACCCGGATGAAGCGCACGCGGACTCGTGGGAGAGGCACGACCTCCGCGGGCATGAAGCGCCTGGGAGTTGTAGTCCAGGGATGGCCGCCCCGGGGATTGGGCTCCGCCCTGGAGCCTGCGGGAGGTGGGCGTTTTCTCAAAGGCTTGTGTATCCTTGAAAGTGCCCGGGAAGGTTGGCCGACTATACATCGGCTTACGTACACAGACGGGTACGGGGGGGCGCTGTGCGTTCTCACTGGGGTGGGGGGCCCGGCGTCTAGAGGAGGTTGCCTGAGAGTTTGATTCTCCACCCTTCACTTGAGACCAGCTTCTTAATCGTCCTCGGTCTCTCTCTGGCCCCTCAGTACTCCGCAGTGAACGCTGCTCCTCCTGCTTTTCCTCATCCTCCTCTTGGTCTTTAATGGTGCTGTTCCAAACTGCCTTCAGCCAGCGTTGGCTTGTATCAAGTCTGCCTGAGGCATAGCAGCCTCGCCACTCTTTCCTTCTTTCCGTACTTTGGGGCATCCCGAAATTTTTTATTTTAACCCAGGGGTTATTTCTTTCAGGAATTTACCTGGTTAATTTTATAACCATTGTCTTCCTAAGGAAATGGTAAACTCCAGGCAGCCAAGACATCGTATCGATCAGGCTTGCTTGCTTGCTTATTTATGAAAAAATTTAAAATGTTATTTATTTTAGAGAGAGAGCCAGAGTGCGAGCAGGGGATGGGCAGAGAGAGAGAGAGACAGACAGACAGACAGACAAAGAATTCCAAGCAGGCTCCAGGCTCTGAGCTGTCAGAATAAAGCCGATTCAGGGCTCCAACTCACAGATGGGGAGATCATGATCTGAGCTGAAGTTGGATGCTTAACCGACTGAACCACTCAGGCGCCCCTCAATCAGGCCTTTTTATGACCCCCCCCCCCCCCGCCCCGCCGTGTCAGGCAAATTATAGTTTTAAGTAGACCCTTGTGGATTTCAGTTGCTCAAGCCTGAAGATGTTTCTGGTGACCTTGCTAATTACTGCTGGCACCTCCAAAGTGCTCAGCCCAAGGCCAGAGTGAAGGAATGGAAGATCAAAGTGGGCACCAGGAAACGACAGCCCTGGAGGTAACCCTCAAGGTCTGATGGTGCGATCTTTCATATTTTATAAGTGAAAAAAAAGTCACAACAGTACAGAAGTGTCGTGTCTGATACCATTTGATTGCGACCTTCCCTATCACTGAAAAGGAACTAGAGGTGGCTGCAGCAAGGCAGTCAGCCACTGTGGAGACCATCTTTAGAGGTCTTTCCAGAACTCTCCATGATCAGAGCTTTTCCTGAAGCAGTGTCTAGGGCCATTGGGATGAGAATTTTGTTATTGGAATTCTCTGTCAACAACTACTCTTCCCTCTCTCCCACCCTATTGTACAGATTTGGTATCGGAATTAAAAATAGGGAGGCGCCTAGGTGGCTCATTTGGGTAAGCCTCCCACTCTTGATTTTGGGTCAGGTCACCATCTTACCAGTAGTGAGTTCAAGCCCCTCTTTGGGCTCAGTGCTGATAACTCAAAGCCTGCTTGGGATTCTTTCTCTCTCTCTGCCCCTCCCCAGCTCATGCTCCCTCTTTCTCTCTCAAAAATAAATAAACTTAAAAAAAAAAAATAGGAAGGAAGTTGGATCATACTACTTTTTTGGAGCTCCATTCCAGTCTTAGCAGGCTGTGATTTTTGTTGGATTCTAATGGTAAAACCTTCTCTAGTTCTTCCAAGGTCGGTCCCTCAGTTACTAAGGTGAATGAGGAAGAGAAGGGTTTTTATTCTCTCTTTGCCTTGGGAAAGTGGAAGCTGAGATACGCTTGTCCGTAATGAGTGACTTTAATAACAATCACTCTAACTTTTGTTTTTTTCATAGTTTTGACTTACTTTCTTCTTTCTGGTAGTGTGTGTGTGTGTGTGTGTGTGTGTGTGTGTGTGTGTGTACTGACCTCTTTCCAGGGAGTCTAATTCACCTTTTTGTGTTCCTCTTAACTCGTAGGGGAAACTGACTCTACTCTGTGATGCCAACACAGATGGCAGCTTCCTTGTGCATCACTTTCTCTCCTTCTACCTCAAAGGTATACGACTCATTGGTGCTATAGAAAAAGAAACCTAAGGCTAAAAGCAATGGGAATGGTATTAACTAACTAGGTCTTAGGTGTTTGGGTAGCCAGATGGCTGTTTATTAGGTAACAGGTTACTTGACCATCTTGTTCCCTGCTCATCCCTGCCAAAGGGTGGTATGTGCTCCTATCTTCCCTTCTCCACCCAGTGTGCAGGCATGGTCTCACTGAGATCCTCGTGTGGCCTCCTGATTTAGTTGCTCCTCAGTCTTTATGTATCTCTCTCTTTTTTTTTTTTTAAACATTTTGATTTATTTTTGAGAGAGAGAAACAGAGCATGAGCAGGGGAGGGGCAGAGAGAGAGGGAGACACAGAATCCAAAGCAGGCTCCAGGCTCCGAGCTGTCAGCACAGAGCCTGAAGCAGGGTTCGAACCCATGAGCTGTGAGATCATGACCTGAGCAGAAGTCAGATGCTCAACCGACTGAGCCACCCAGGCGCCCCCCAGTCCTTGTGTATCTTGAAGTCTTTGGGCTCTGGACCTATTGACATGTTGCCCTGGAAGTAGATGCTTCCTAAAGAACATAGGAAAACTGTGGGGCCACTGCGGTTTACATATGAAAATGGATTAGAAGAAGAAAACAGCCAAATGAAAAAAAAGACTCATTTATTAGCTGATTCTCTGTGAGCCCCTACTGAGCCAGGCCAGAATAGAGGGTACACCTTTGGCAGTCTTAGTTGTAATCGTTTACAGCTTTGAAAGTTGTTTTCTTTTCCAGATGATATTATTGTCAGGATTGAAAGAGGAAGAGAATCTATAGATAAAATATTAGAACTAATTATGTTCATTAAGGTAGCTAGAGTTTCTTTGTGTTCCACTTATAATTTCTTGGATATAAGACCAGTTTTTAAAAAAGTGAGTTGTTAAAAAAAAAGTTGTATTTCTGTACAAACAGAAAAGTATTACTTTTTAAAAAACCACAGTTTATTTACAATAGAACAAAACAAGGTACCTATTGATACACATAACTGAAGAAGTACATTTCAGGATCAATGAAATAGGTATAATTATTATATATGAAAAAAAGTGCAGCTTAGAATCAAATTGGGGATGTCTGGTTGCAAGCCCTCTTGGGTCTATAGACCCAATAAAGTCAGAGCTTTATTTTCTAGAGGTACAAAGTATATGAGACTGATTATACATAGAGACTTTATTAAAAATCTGTTTATTTTGTTTTCTAGCTAATTGTAAAGTCTGCTTTGTGGCACTGATCCAGTCCTTCAGTCACTACAATATCGTGGGACAGAAGTTGGTAAATATTGTAGACCTCTGTGGTGCAGAGTATGTGGGTCATGCAGGTGTGAGTGGGGCCAAGGCTGGGCTCCCCTGGTTGGGTTGTAGAGAACTTAGCAAGGGAGGGACTGAGGAAATCATGGAGTTCTGAAACCCTTATCTGAAAAGCTAAGGCAGCATCTCTACCTGTTTTACTCATTTAGAATTTATAGAACCAAATCAGTTGTTAATTAATCAAACCTAGCTCTACTGACTCTGGACCAGTTAAGATTTTCTCCTTCTCACTGTGGGCTTTAATCTTAGTTCTGCTGGGTTGGAGACCCACAGCTTGGTCTACCACCAAGTTGAGTGCCTCCTACTGTTTCTCCCTAAGTCTACGGCTTAGTACTCAAAGGTGGAGAGAGGTGCTTTTGTGACCTGCTCCTTACCTCATCTCGGCCTGCCTTTCATGTTGTCAGATGTAGGCAGGCACGAATAAGATGGCCAAGAGTCTGGTGAACCTTCTGGCCTAGTCTAGGCCATCACCTGTGACCAGTGACCAGGTGGGCTTAGTAGTTTTTGTTTGTTAGTTTTGTTTTTATTTATTTATTATTTAAAAATTAAAAAAAAAATTTTTTTTAATGTTTATTTATTTTTGAGAGAGACAGAGACAGAATGCAAGTGGGTTGGGGCAGAAAGAGAGGGAGACACAGAATCTGAAGCAGGCTCCAGTCTCTGAGCTGTCAGCACAGAGCCTGACGCAGGGCTCGAACTCACAAGCTGTGAGATCATGACCTGAGCCGAAGTTGGACGCTCAACCGACTGAGCCACCCAGGCACCCCTATTATTATTAAAAAAAAAAAATTTATTTAATTAATTTATCTTTGAGAGAGAGACAGAAAGAGAGAGCATGGGGGGGTCAGAGAGAGAGGGACAGAGAGAGAATCCCAAGCAGGCTCTGCACGTCAGCACAGAGCCCAATGTAGGGCTTGAACCCACAGACTGTGAGATCATGACCTGAGCTGAAACCAACAGTTGGATGCTTAACTGACTGAGCCACCCAGGTGCCCCTTGTTTTGTTTTTAATAGGCTAGCCTCAGAGAGGGAAAGAACCAGACCACCCATTAGCAGTGACTACTGAAATGCCAGTCTTCCTATTGGGCCATTACACTGCCTGATGTCACTCTGATGGGGAGAAACAAATGAGAGAATGGGAGGAGGGTAGACTCTTTCCCATCCTTTGCAGATTAGGAAGACCTCCTGTGGTAGAGGTCAGAGCATGAGCTCAGGGAGAGCAGTCATGTCAAGAACACACGTGCATTCCAGGTCTGTGAAGCATGTTTCTATGGCCCTCGCATCAGTGTCTCTGGGTGAGAAAGCTGTGTACTCTCATGTCCAGATTGGCTACTTCTTCTGTTGCCTTTGAATCATCAGCACAGCAGGAATGACAGACATGGTACAGGGCACGTGAAGTCCATGAGTGTGAGCCTCCATACTCTTGGCGTATTATTGAACTGCCATTAGTAGAATTGTCATGAGCAAGAGCAAAGGTGAACAGGAGTCTTTCTCTCTGCCAGGGGTGGCTGTGGAGCTCATGGTGCTGCATAGCGGAGGACACTGGGGTATAAATGAACAGTTGAGACCTGGTCTAGGGGCATGAGGAATCTTTAAGAGTTCCACGTGACCTATTTCTGCACAGAGAGAGCAGTGAGTTGCAGATTTAGATTGTGTCTGTTCTTGGGTGTTTGTTGCAATGCAGATTCTTGGGCCTTGCCTGCAAAGCTTCTGATTCTGGAGGTTTGGAATGGTGCTCAGGGATCTTCATTTTAACTGGGTGTTTCATAAGAAAAAGATTCTTAATTGGGTAGTTTATAAAGAGCCATATTAAGAAGTTCTGGTCTAGAGGTGCCTGGTGGCTCAGTCGGTTAAGTGTCAGAGTCTTGGTTTCATCTCAGGTCATGATCTCATGATTTGTGAGGTTGAGCCCCACACCAGGCCTGTGCTGACAGTGTGGAGCCTGCTTGGGATTCTCTCTCTCTCCATCTCTTTCTGCCCCTCCCCTGTTCATGCTCTCTCTCAAAATAAATAAGTAAACTTCAAAAATTTTCTAGAAAATAAGTTTTAAAAAAGCTCTGGTCTAGAGGAGGGCTAGACAGAGTGCAGCCACTGCCATTTGTTTATGAATCGTGTGCGACTCCACAGAGTATTGCAGCATAGATTGTCTCGCCCTTTGCAAAAAAAGTTTGCTGAGCTCTGAACTAGTGCATCAAGAGCTCGTATTGTCCTAACTCTCATGGGAGTGCCTCCTCAGAGGTAGAGGGAAGAGAAGGAGAACTTGCTGGTAACGTGGTCTTCCTGTATTCTAGGCAGCCTGGCAACTCCAATCTCTGAGTTATGTTATTTGAAAGCCTCAGAGCAACTCTGAGGTCCTGTGCCACTGATGTGTAAACAAGAGGGGTTGTGAAATTCAAAGCCAAAATCTGTCCCTGTCTCCTTCACCAGCATTTTTCAGACCTTGGTCATTCTCCCACCATTTTATTGTCATTATTATTGTTTCTAAATATACTTAATTTTATAAATATGTGTATTTGTAATACTACTACAAATTAGAACCAAGTATTGAGTAATCACAAAAATGAGCATATAAACAAAAATGTCAGTTTTTTAAAAAGTGATAATGTAGAGGCTCACCTCAAAACCTTGGGGATCGTGGGTTGGGACCATGCAGTGGAAAGAAGGCGTGGGCCCCATACAAAGGTGTACAGGTACACATTTGCAGGGCTTAGAATGTGTCCTGTACCTTTTTGTGAGCTGGAGTCCAGCCTCTGTGAGGGGTTCCTCTGCAAGGCACAGTAATTCACTCTCCTCTGTGTTGTGTTTAGGGTGTCAGCCTGACTGTGGCACGGGAGTGCGGGCAGCTTGTGTTCCTAGAAGGTCTTAAGTCTTCGGTGGATGTTTTCTTCCGGGCTCAGGCTGAGCCACACCCCTTGCAGTTCCTCAGGTCAGTCAGCCTGCAGCCCAGCCCAGAAGGCTGGTAGGTGGACCCAGACCAGCTCTGCTGGGTGATTCCTCCCGTGCATGGGTTGGGGGACAGAGCTGGCTTTCAGAGGTAGCCATTTCCCTGGTGTTACAGCATTATTGGAAAGCTCTTGGCTCTTACCATGGGCCAGAGGGTATATGGCTGACCCCAAAGCTACGGAAAGCATTATTTGCTGGGAGTATGGCAGAACGGTATGTTTTTCTAACCTTGCTCAGAGCCCTAGCACCCACCTTTATTCTGTTTTGGGGTTGATACAGGGATCGGCACACTATGGGCCATGGCTAGCTACCTGTTTTTGTAAATAAAGTTTTATTGGAATAGCTGCATTCATTTGTTTGCATATTGTCCCTGGCTGTTCTCTCCCATAGCACAGTTGAGTAGTTGAGACAGAGATCATTTGACCCACAAGCCTGAAATATTACTGTTGGCCTTTTAAGAAAAGTTTGGTGACCCCGGTTTGCTATTTTGAGATTGGTTTTCCTGCTTTTTGTCTTTTATGAGTGTCAGCCACAAACATAGCTCTGTGCAGACTCCCCACCTGTTCTTCCTTCACCACAGAGGAGTCCGTATGGGAACTCTCCCTGCTGCCCCCTCTCTCAGATGCCACCTTTTGCAGTGGCTGGAAGGCAGTGTGGAGTCAGAAGGCCCTGTGCCCTGACCCTGTGTGTGTGATCTCTCACATAGCTTTTAGCATCTCTGAACCTAGGTGCCTTCGTCTGAGTGATGGGCCTGGTGACACCTGACCCCAGGTTGTGGGAAGTTGTTGTCCTTGCTGTTAGTGGGCCGCAGACCTGGAGTGTGAGCAGGTGCCTGGGCCCTGTGCTCTGCTGCTTTTTGAGCCTCTCTTGCTGGGAAGTGACTGCCAAGGTAGTCATTGGAGAGATGGAGGTAGCTGGGCCAGCTTCTTTAGAAATAGGTGGAATCCAGTAGGTACACAAACTGCCCTTAGACCTTGGTTCTCACCACCAGGTCACCTGAATGGCTATTTAGCTTTTTGCACCCATTATGACCTCCTGGAAAGACCTCTTCTGCCTGCCGAATCCAAATTAATCTTCTAATGCCTTAAGCTCTTGGGTTGAGGGGCTGGCTGCATGGTGTCTCTTAAGGACCCAGGAGGCTGTTTATTTTTGTGTACCCCAGTTTCTAGCACAGTGCTTTGTACCTACTAGGCCTCAAGGAATATTTGAAGTACAGCTTGCTTGTATATGCACGCATGCCTTTTCTTTCCAACCAGATCATGAACCCCTTAGTGCCAAGGACTGTGATCCAGTTCTCTGCCTCCCCCAGCCCTTTCCCGTGGTGCTGCTTGGTCCCAGATAAACATTTGTAGACAGAGGGAACTCTTTGGTGACTCTCGCTTGATGTTCCAGGGAGGCCAATGCTGAGAACCTGCAGCCACTGTACGAGTTTGTGCGGGAGGCTCTGAAGCCCGTGGATGATGGAGAGGCTGCGTGGAGGTGCCCAGTGCTGCTGGTGGACGACCTCAGTGTGCTGCTGAGCCTGGGCATGGGTGCGGTGGCTGTATTGGACTTCATCCACTACTGCAGGGCCACCGTGTGCTGGGAACGAAAGGTACCGACCCGTCTGCTCTCCGTGCTCCTGCCTGTGATCTCCATAGGCCCAGACAGGCCCATACCTCCCTTGCTTGCAGTGATCTTTTTTGCTTATTTGGGGGTTTGGCTTTACCCTGGGAGGCCCAGAAATCTTTTGGTCTGCCATCCTTCCCTCCCCTACTTGCCACTGCTAAAAAAATAAAGCCCTCAAAATTAAAAGATAGACGAGTACTGTCTCAAATGGGACCAGTTGTGTGTGGTACCACGGCCGTCCCAACTCTGCCACCCATTGCCTTGTGTCCTGGGACAAGTCATTATCACTCTGGGTGTGTTTTGAAGATCAGTTGAGATATAAACTGCATTAAAAATTGTGAGATGCAGTACAAGTACAGGATGTAACTTTTATTGTCAAATTATGAGGCAAAAATGGGGATTTTACCATAATAGTTAAATAGTGATAGTAGACCCACCTATAAAATAGGAATGGCTGTGGTGCCCACATCGCAGGAACCAAGCTGCAAGAGTTAAGTGACATGAAGCTTACAACACTCCCATGCAGCGTCTGGCCCCCAGTGGCAGCTCTTCAGCGTGCGATGGCGCCCCTGGGAGGGACCTGCGGCCCTTAGCACGGTGTGGTCAAGCCGAGGGTGCTGGGCGGTTGGGATGAGCCAATGGAGTCAACCAGGGTGCATATACCCAGCACTGCACGCTGAGCACCTCCCATGTGCAAGAGCTTACCTGGCAGCTGTGTTTAGGGGAGCTCCTGGGACTGTGTGGCTACAGGCACGGAGTGGGAACCAGGTGATGGGGAAAGAATGGAAGGAGGAGAGAGTGGAAGGGGCGTGGAGGGCACGGCTCGGTGACAGTGAAGCGGGCACAGCTCCTGCAGCTTAGCCTGCTTTACTAAGTGCAAGTGCCCACTACCTCCCTCATTTGGTTAAAAAAACCTCTTTTAGGGGCGCCTGGGTGGCTCAGTCGGTTGAGCGGCCAACTTCAGCTCGGGTCACGATCTCGCGGTCCGTGAGTTCAGGCCCCGCGTCGGGCTCTGTGCTGACAGCTCGGAGCCTGGAGCCTGTTTCGGATTCTGTGTCTCCCTCTCTCTGACCCTCCCCCGTTCATGCTCTGTCTCTCTCTGTCTCAAAAATAAATAAACATTAAAACAAACAAACAAACAAAAAAACAAACCTCTTTTAGCTGAAAAAGCAAAACTTGGGAATGGTTTAAAAAAGAAAAAATAGGGGCACCTGGGTGGTTCAGTTGGTTGGGCGGCCGACTTCGGCTCGGGTCATGATCTCACAGTTCTTGGGTTTGAGCCCCACATCAGGCGCTGTGCTGACGGCTCAGAGCCTGGAGCCTGCTTCGGATTCTGTGTCCTCCCTGTCTCTCTGCCCCTCTCCTGCTTGCACTCTGTCTCTCTCTGTCTCTCTAAAGTGAATAAAAATGTTAAGATTTTTTTAAAAATAAGTAAATAGCATAAAGAGTACTTTAATAAAAAGTAATGATCTCTTTCCTAACGTGTGTATTCTGGAGAGTGTGTTCAATTATGAACATGTTTTATGTGTATGTGTTTCTGCATTTTTTTTTTCACATTACTGGTAGCCTGCCTTTTTCTCATTTCATAATGCACGGTGTCTTTTGATGTCCATTGCCCAAAACCAGAATAGACAGATCTGCTTCATCCTTTTTAACTGGACGGTATCCCTTTGAAAGGACTTACTCTTCAAGGTATCCCCTTCAGTGGGTCAGCCTTCCCCTCTGGTTCTGGTTGGGTAACTCCTACTTGCTCTTCTGACTCGGCTCAGGTGTGCACGCCACGTCACCCTCCCCTCCGGGCCAGACGTGACGCCTCTTCCCTGGGCTCCCCTAGCCCCCCATGCTCCCCTTTCTCCTGGCTTTGTGTCCTGTGTTGTTAGTATCTTTCTGTCTCTAGGGTCCATACCGGTCCCCTCTTATCCCCACTGTGGTGTCTGACACGTGCTGTGCACTCAGGAGCTGCTGACTGGATGAATTGGTGCCTAGCAGAAAGGTGGCACTTTTTGCTAACATTGAGGACCACAGACTGAGCTGAGCTTGGTTTAAGAGGGATTGAGCTGGCAGTATAGGTTGGATGTGCTGGTGAGACTGTCCAGCAGGTGATTGGAATTAGGACCCTAGAGCGCAGCAAGGGTCCTTCCACGGAGGGGGTGGTTGCAGTGGCAGCCAGAGGCTGCTCTGGGCGAGGACATGCAGGGGAGTGGAGGCACTGAAAGCCCAGTACTCCCTGGTGACCCTGTCTGGAGGAACGATTTTCATCTTCCATCTCTGTTGCAGGGAAACATAGTAGCCCTGGTGCACGACAGTGGAGACACCGAGGACGAGG
Organism: Panthera tigris; assembly: GCF_018350195.1. Lineage (NCBI taxonomy): Eukaryota > Metazoa > Chordata > Mammalia > Carnivora > Felidae > Panthera > Panthera tigris. Next base: position 16,928,755 of record NC_056661.1, on the reverse strand, counting down.
AGAACAACATCCTTTTGAACGGCCTTAGCCACCAGAGCCACCTGATCCTGCGGGCTGAGGGGCTGGCCACTGGCTTCTGCAGGGACGTGCATGGGCAGGTGCGCAGGGGCTCACTAGGCCTGAGCCTAGACTGTGTGTGGGATAGTGTCAGGCCCTGGGGGTTGTCTGGTTGGGGTGTTTCTTCGGACGGAAGGAAAACCTCGGAAGTTGTGAGAACCCAAATTAGAGTCTGTTCCAGATGGTGCTAGCCTCATGTACCTGTTCAGGTGTTCCATGGTGGTCCCGTTTGTGACCAAAGTGGGGCTCCTAAAAAGGAGACCAGATTGCCTTCTGGAACAGAATGCAGGGGCCCTGCTATCAAATAGCAGAATGCCTCTGCAGGACCACAGCAGGCTTTGTATACTCAGGTCAGTGCTGCTGCTTTTATTTTTTAATTTTATTTTAATTAATTTATTTTTTTTAAGTTTGTTTATTTTGAGAGAGAGTGTCTATGCAGGTGAGGGGCAGAGAGAGAGAGGGAGAGAGAGCAAATTCCCAAGTAGGCTCCTCACTGTCAGCATGGAGCCCAATGTGGGGCTCAAACTCACGAGCCACAAATCATGACCTGAGCCGAAGTCAGACACTTAACCAACTGAGCCACCCAGGCACCCCAGTGCTGCTCCTTTTAAAATACAAATGGGGAGGAGTCAGTTAAACTTCCGACATCAGTTCAGGTCATGATCTCTCAGTTCGTGAGTTCGAGCCCCGTGTCAGGCTCTGTGCTGACAGCTCAGAGCCTCCAGCCTGCTTCAGATTCTGCCCCTCCCCTGCTCACACTCTGTCTTTCTCTAAAAAATAAATAAACATTAAAAATTTTAAAAAGTAATAATAATAAATAAAATACAAATGTGGGGGGACCATGCCCATGGCTGGGGTTGTTGCTGCCCCACTCTTGCCTCTGACCGAAATATTTGAGAACTCAGGCAGAAGCTGAGAGCCCTGCCTTAGAGGAAGGTCAGGTTCTACCCCTCCCAAGGGGCTACCATGCTTCTGTGCCTTCTGGAACTTTTTTTTTTTTTAAATGTGTATTTATTTTGAGAGAGAGAGAAAAGTGCAAGTAGGGGAGGGGCAGAGACAGAGGGAGAGAGAGAATCCCAAATAGGCTCTGTGCTATCAGTGCAGACCCCAGTGTGGGGCTGGATCCCATGAACTGCAAGATCATAACCTGAGCCGAAACCCAGAGTTCGACGCTTAACTGAATGAGCCACCCATGTGCCCCTGGAACTTCTCTTTTGGAATCATCCCCCAAAGCTGTCATGGCTTCCAGGTTAACTTGATGTTGACCACTCTTGGCACATTAGAGGTGGGTGGGAGTTTTGTCTCAGAGTCATTCAGGGGTAGCTATAGAAAATGAAACAAAGGAGCAAGCTCAGAAATGCTGTGTTGGTCGTGTTCATGTGCATGGCATGAGGAGAGGGTCCTGCCAGGAAGCTTGTGTCCTGGCTCTGAGGCCAGTCCCCCTGAGCATTCTAGCATGTCTGGCATTGAGATATCATCAGAATAAGAATAAACGTCTAGCCTTCCTGAGCCTCTGAATTGGATGTACTGATTTTAATGAGTCGATTTTCCCAATTATTGTAGCCAACAGATATAAAACCATGCCTAGGGAAAAGAGCAAAAGAGAACACATAAAAATACTTTAAGGGTTTGTATCTGGGGAGCTTTTTTTCTTTTTCTTTCTATTTCACACTTTCTGTAGTGAGCAAATATCACTACTGTAATGAAGGGGAAACCTTTAGTTTTAGTTAGCTGGTCATAAGCTTTGTTTTAGAAGCCAGCCCCTGGCTGCATGACACATGACTGTGATCTCAACTTAGGGGCCTTAGTTGCAGGTTACAGGGGAGGCAGGTAGGGTTCATAATGGAGCGGGTAACTTGGGGGCTGCTTCTCTCTCATCCTGCTTCTTGTCACTGTAGCTGAGGATCCTCTGGAGGACGCCATCACAGCCCACAACCCAGCGGGATCGGAGCCTCACTTACCAGTACAAGATACAGGACAAGAGCGTGTCCTTTTTTGCCAAAGGAATGTCTCCTGCTGTTCTGTGACCTGATTGAGGGGCAAATGTAGCTACCTTGGACTGTTTTCAGATGTGAAAGATGAAACAACGAGTGGGAATGGATCTGCACACCTTTGAAGTGGTATTTCAGCCTGGATTGCCACCACTGTGACCCGCTGCCGTGGAATGGCTCTGTGACAGTATGCCTTTGTTGCCCAGGGCCCTATTCCGAAAACACATAAGGAATTGCAACCCGGCCTCTGCTGAGAGAGATGCCACATATTGAAACCAGGTGAAAGTCATCCCAGGAGCCTTTCATTAAATACACTTTAGCCTCAACTGCCCATTTTTGGCTTTTGAGCCTTTCAGAGCCAGAGAAGGTATAACTGTGCCAGCCAGAGGACAGTCCTGGGTGGCAGGCATACGAGGTGACAACTTGGGTAATTATGGCTGTGGTAAGGCGAGTCCTACATCATGGCTTCCTCACGATGGATTGTCTCATTTAATTTTCACCTTCATCCAGCAAAGGTATTTTTCCTTCAGTCCAGTAAGAAAACCGGCTTAAAGAGGTTTGGAAACACGCTCACGGTTGTAGAGCAGGCTGTAGATAGTGGAGCCTAACTCTGAAGTCCACACTTGCTGACTGACCCTCAAGGAAACCAGGGGCAGGCTCCCTACCCGGTTCACAGCCTCCTGGTTGTGTGGTCCCTGACCCAGGTGTCATGAAACCGCGGCCTTGGTCACATGAGGCTTCATGGCCTTGATGACAGGGGTAAGGAGTGTTCTTGCCACCAGGTGGGATAGGGCCTTGGCAAGTTGCTGCCTCCCTTACCTGTAAAGACTGAAGAGGTGAGCACTTGCCCCAGCGTCCCATAGATGCCAACTTACCACACTCTGCCCGTCGGTCAAGATCACCTCAGTAGACACCAGGGGTATTCCCTTAAACTGGGTACATTTTGTTGTACCACAATGAATTATTTTTAAAATTAAAAGTAAATAAAATGAAAAAAATAACACTGCAGGGACTAAGGAAATTTCATACCTGTTGTTTAATTGTGACTTTTCCACATTTTGTAGTCTTCATAAGAGGAAACAATTTATCACTCCTCCCCTCAAATCATAAAAAAAAAAAACTTAAAAAACTAAAAAAAACAGGAACGCCTGGGTGGCTCAGTCAGTTAAGCGTCCGACTGCAGCTCGGTCATAATCTCATGGTTTGGGAGTTCAAGCCCTGCAACAAGGCTCCTTGCTGACAGTGCAGTGCCTGCTTGGGATTCTCTCTTTCCCTCTCTCTCTGCTCCTTCCCCAATTGCACTTTCTCTCTCTCTCTCAAAATAAATAAATAAATAAATAAACAAACAAAAAATAAAGCAGGGAAGGGGCCTAGGAAAGTGAGGGATAATGAAATTTTAGTTTTTTCCCTGTAGAGGAATTTCTGAATTAAAGCCTGGATTGGCCCTCACGTGGTATCAAGATTGTTCTTTGGCATGATGGAGCCAGTTAACAGTGACCTCTACGTTTTCCTCCACCAATGTTGGATTTAACTTAATTTTTACTAACTTAATAGTTGTGTAAAGTTTGTAAAAATGAATATCTCTTGAATGGCTAGGATATAATTTTCTTTGTATTTTCCCATGTGTTGAGAATGTATTCCTCACTTTTAATGACTTATCAATTAGAATGTGGTGTCAACTTTGTTTTCTCAGTTCTTTGTAATATTTTGGAAAGGATTTTATCATTGCCTGTGTTCATGTATATTTTTTTCTATATTTGGGTTTTTAAAAATACTTTATCTTGGGGCACCTGGGTGGCTCAGTTGGCTAAGCATCCGACTTCTGCTCAGGTCATGATCTCTCGGTTTGTGAGTTTGAGCTCTGCATCAGGCTCTGTGCTGACAGCTGAGAGTCTGGAGCCTGCTTCGGATTCTTTGTCTCCCTCTCTCTCTCTGCCCCTCTTCTATTCTCTCTCTCTCTTTTTTTCTCTCTCTCCCATTTCAAAAATAAACGTTAAAAAAAAAAGTTTTGGGGCGCCTGAGTGGCTCAGTCAGTTAGGCGTCCGACTTCAGCTCAGGTCATGATCTCACAGTTCGTGAGTTTGGGCTCTGGGCTGACAGCTCGGAGCCTGGAGCCCACTTCGGATTCTGTGTCTCCCTCTGTCTGCCCCTCCACTGCTTGCACTCTGTCTCTTGTATTGTTTCAAAAATAAATAAACATTAAAAAAATTTAAAAAGTTTTGTTTTCTATGCAGATATGCATTAATTCATGAAGTTTTTGTGGAGTTCCTGTTTTATATGAGGGACTCAAGATAAAGACGGTCCTCAAGTCACCTGCTGTGCTGTGATGGGGGCTAGGGAACAGGCATTGACATAAATAACGTGCAGCTGTGGAGAAGATGATGCGGGCCACAGAAGCAACTCAAGTAGTGAGTGGGGACAGATTGGTGGTCACAGGAAGGAGTAATTATTTCCCCATCACGTTTTTGTTTTTGTTTTGTTGTTAAGGGAGCAGAAAACTGGGGAAGAATTTATGGAGACAGTACTATTTGAACAAGACGTTGGAATGTTCCTATTTTGTCACTGATGTTACCTTTGTTCTTCAGGACTCAGGAATATATTTTTCTTCCTGAATGGAATGAAGGTGCTGTTCTTTGTTGTTGTTTCTGGTTTAAAATAATTTAAGAAAATTAACTTCTTTAGAATTTGCTACAGTACTGTAATTTGTCTACCTGCTGATAACTAAATAGTCCGACAGCATTTATAGTATTTACTGAAAAGTAGTGATCCTCTTTATGTAGTTTGGCTTTATTTATACGTAAAGTTCTTAAAACTGAGCTTTTCTGAAATTTATCCTTTTTTTATTTTTTACTTAAAATTTTTTTAATGTTTATTTATTTTTGAGAGAGAGAGAGAGTGAGTTGGGGAGGGGCAACGATAGAGGGAGACACAGAACCTGAAGCAGGTTCCAGTCTCTGAGCCCAGCGTGGGGCTCAAACCCATGAACCGCGAGATCATGACCCGAGACAAATTCTGATGCTTAACTGACTGAGGCACCCAGGCGCCCCGAAATTTATCTTGTTTTTTAATGTTTGCTTATTTTTGAGAGAGAGTGCATGTGCATGCACAGGCACGCACGTGAAGGGGGGGAGGGGCAAAGAGGATCTGAAGTACAGAGCCTGATGTGGGGCTCATATTCACGGACTGTGAAATCATGACCTGAGCCAAGTTGGCGCTTAACCAACTGAGCCACCCAGATGCCCCTGAAATTTGTCTTTAATTGATACTGAAAGTTTAGTATATGTCTGCTCTCAAGAGCCTTTATTAAAAGGATATCGTGCCCTCTTGTTTATCCAGATGAATTTTACCAGCACTTCATTCAAGCTCTAGACAGTATTCTTCAGTGACTTTTTCTCTTGTTTTTAAAATTGTCGTCGTATAATTTTATTTAAAAAAATAGTGAAGAAATTAATACCCTCTTATTAAATTTTTTTTTTATTACTCGACAAGAAATGATCCCATTTTGTGGATATTTCTTTGGTGTCTTTGACATAGGGATGTAGTTGACTTCTTAAAATTTATAACTTATCCTACAGTTTTTCTCAACTATTCTAATAATTTTCTGATTGAGATTCCCGAATTTTTTGATATTTTTTCTTGTTTTCCTTTTTCCAGATATTAACATCTGCAAATAATGCCACCCTTGCTTATTTTTTCTTTAAATAGGGAAAAAATTTTTTGTTGAAGTTGACATACAATATTAGTTTCAGGTGTACAACATAGTGATTTGACAGTTACATACATAATGAAATACCAGGATTCAAGTATTGGTAATTAGCGTCTGTCACCATACAAAGTTATTAATTATATTATTGACTATATTGCCTATGCCATACTTTGCATCCCTGTGACTTATTTGTTTTATAACTGGAAGTTTGTATCTCTTAATCTTCTTCATCTGTTTGGCCCATTCTCCTACCCCCGTCCCGTCTGACAACCATCAGTTCTGTGTATTTATAAATCTTTTGTTGCTGTTGTTTTTAAGTTCCACATATAAGTGAAATCATATGGTATTTGTCTTTCTCTGCCTGACTTATTTCACTTAGCGTAATACCCTGAGTCCATCGTGTTGTCACCAATGGCAACAGTTCATTCTTTTTTATAGCTGAGTAATCCACTGTGTGTGTGAGAGAGAAGGAAAGTGAGAGAGTGTAAGACATCTTTATCCATCTGGCAATGGACACTTGAGTTGCTTTTAGATCTTGGCTGTTGTAAATAATGCTGCTGTAAACATAGGGGTGCCTTATCTTTTTGAATTAGTGCTTTTCTTTGGGTGAGTACTCACATATAGAATTACAGGGTCATATAGAATTTCTATTTTTAATTTTTTGAGGCATCTCCATACTGTTTTCTACAGTGGCTGCACCAATTTATATTCCCACCTACAGTGCATGGGGTTTCCTTTTTCTCCACATCCTCTCCAGCACTTGTTATTTCTTGTGTTTTTGATTCTAGTCATTCTGACCAGCGTGAACTGATAGCTCATTGTAGTTTTGATTTGCATTTCCCTGATGATTAATGATGTTGAGCATCTTTTCATGTGTCTATTGGCTATGTGGATATCTTCTTTGAAAAATGCCTATTCGGGCACCTGGGTGGCTCAATCAGGTAAGCATCCAGCTCTTGACTTTGGCTCAGGTCACGATCTCACAGTTAGTGGGTTCAAGCCCCATGTCAGGCTCTGCACTGAGAGTGTGGAGCCTGCTTGGGATCCTCTCTCCCCATCCCCCCACTCGTGTGTGCGCTCTCTCTCTCTCTCTCTCTCAAAATAAATACACTTAGAAAAAAATACTTGTTCATGTCTTCTGCCCATTTTTTAATTGGACCTTTTTTTTGGTACAGAATTATATGAATTTTTTATGTATTTTATTTTTTTTAATTATTTTTTTAAGTTTTTTAAAGTTCTAATTTATTTTTGAGAGAGGGAGAGTGAGGGCACATGCACAAGTGGGGAGAGGCAGAGAGAGAGGGGGACAGAGGATCTGAGCAGGCTCTGTGTGCACAGTTAGAGAGCCCGATGTGGGGCTTGAACTTGTGAACCATGAAATCATGACCTGAACCAAAAGCAGATGCTTAACTGACTGAGTTACCCAAGCGCCCCAATTTGATTTTTTTTTAAGTGGGCTTCATGCCCAGCTTGGAGCCCAACACTGAACTTGAACTCCTGACCCTGAGATTAAGACCTGAGCTGAGAGCAAGAGTCAGATACTTAGCTGACTGAGCCACCCGGACGCTCCTTTTTATGTATTTTAGATACTAACCCCTTATCATATATATCATTTGCAAATCTCTTCTCCCATTCAATCAGTTGCTTTTTAATTTTGTTAATGGCTTTCTTTGCTGTGCAAAAGTTTTTTTTTAGTTCAACGTTGCTCCAATATTTGGGAAATTTGTTAAGAGTGGTGTGAGGTGGGGCACCTCAGTGGTTCAGTCAGTTAAGTGTCTGACTCTTGATCTCAGCTCAGATCACGATCTCATGGTTTGTGAGTTCAAGCCTCTTGTCAGGCTCTGCACTGCTTAGCACAGAGATCTCTATCTGTGCCCCCCAAAGCTTGGGATTCTGTCTCTCCCTCTCTCTGCCCCTCCCCAACTCGAGCTCACTCAGTCAGTTAAGTGTCCGACTCTTGGTTTAGGCTCAGGTCATGATCTCACCATCCTGAGATGAAGCCCTGCATCGGGCTCAGAGGGGAGCTTGGAGCCTGCTTGGGATTCTGTCTCTCTCTCTCTCTCTCTCTGCCCTTCCCCCATTTGTGGTCTCTCTCTGTCTCTTTCTCTCAAAATAAATAAATAAACTAAAAAAAAAAGTTTGTCATTATCATTGGCACTATCATGGCCTTTGTAGTGACCACTACCATATTGCCTATAAGGTTCTGCTTGAAGGTATGCACAAAGACAACTTCTCTAGTGCAGGGAATTAACATCTTCTATTCCTGGCTTCTGATAACATGGCAGGAACTTGCTAGGTAATGAAGGCACTGAATGAGTATCAACACAACTTGGAGATTTTAAATATTTTTAATGACTGTATCATGGTTACAGATACCATGAATGTATCAGAAATAGAATGGCTACTGTTTATTGGAGTCTTGGTATTTTACATGGGTTCACATTGATTCAATGTTTTTGCAGGCCACAGAGGTTGGTATTTTTGTTATTCTTGGTTGCATCTTAGAACTGGACTTGTGAGTCAAGGTTTCCTGAGGTTAATTTTCCCAGCCACAGGACAGTCACTGCTGCTCCGTGTAAGGACCAGGATTCAAATCCAAGGAGTCTGGGGCGCCTGGGTGGCTCAGATGGTTAGGCATCCGACTTCGGCTCAGGTCATGATCTCATGGTTCATGGGTTTGAGTCCTGCATCGGACTCTGTGCTGACAGCTCAGAGCCTGGAGCCTGCTTTGGATTCTGTGTCTCCCTCTCTCTTCTGCCCCTCCCCCACTTGCACTCTTTCTCTCAAAAATAAATAAACATTAAAAAAATAATAATAACAAATCCAAGGAGTCTGGTCCTGAAACAGTCTTTTCCATTTTACCATGCTGCCAGCTGCTATCACTAATGCTTAATTCATGATGGGCATGGTCGTGAGTGCAAATGATTGCAGAGACAGACCTGTGTCGTTATAAAACACCCTTCTCTGTGTCCATGACAGGTGGAGGTAGCTAGACAGAGGGCTGAGAACCCAGAGCCCTGGGTCTTAGCCTGTGGCCACCTGGTCAGTTACCAGAGTGACCTTAGGCAAACCTCCTCCTCTCTTTAGACATTTTCTTCATTGGTAAAATAGACCAAGCTGCTATTTTTAAGATTGTCATAAGGATTGGCCCAGTGTGGAAGCTCCGGTATGGGGGACTGTTATCACTTCTTGATGATCTCTCTGCTCCACTGAGTTTTTAAAGCTTTTGGATTTATCATTCCCGTGGGGAGCAATCTGAAGTAAAGTTGAGCTTTGAGCTTTGGCTAGTTAGGGCTAAATGAAGATGTTTCACCTGAATGTGTCATGGGGTGCCGGGGTGGCTCACTTGGTTAAGCGTCTGACTTCAGGTCATGATCTCGTAGTTCGTGGGTTCAAGCCCCACATTAGGGTCTCTGCTGTCAGTGCAGAACCTGCTTTGGCTCCTCTGTCTCCCTCACTCCCGCTCTCAAAAATAAATAAACATTAAAAAAGAAAAAAGCTGAAGTTGTATCTGCAACTTACCTGGGAATGCATAACAAATTGAATGGATTGTTGGGTGGATAAAGGAAGAGAAGTTTTATTTCGTGTGTGTGTGTGTGTGTGTGTGTGTGTGTGTGTGTGTGATAGGTATAAGATACTAAGCAAAACATTAACAGCTCTAGGGTATATAGTTGTTAACTGTGTGGTCCTTTCAACTTTTCTCTGTTTTCATAATAAAATGTTGGAGGAACCCAAAAATCACGGCCACTGCATTCCACTCCTAGGGAGCAGCTTCACCAGGGGCCCAAGAACCTCAGCTCCCAGCCATGAAGGACTCTCGGCAGTGGGTGCTGCAAGGTACATAGACGCTTAGCTAAGTGCTCGTCCGTTTTGGAGGCTCTTGTTTTTGGAGGCAGTGTCCAGACCTTGCTGAGAGTCAGTCCCCTGCAGACACAGGTTTGGTGGAGTGTTTGGGTGGGGAGGGGTTGGTGAAGAAGGGTGGGGGGGTGACAGCACTTCCCAAAAGACAGTCTAAGTCTCCATAATGGGGGTTGTGAAAAGGCAGGCTCCTCCCCCTCTCTGGAGTGGACTCTGATCCAGTGTGCCTAGGATAGGGCTCAGGAAGACAGATTTAACTTTAAATATTCCCCAGGTGATTCTGCTGTAAGGCAAGTTTGGAACCACATTCTTTGTAGAAACTTGGCAGTAAAAGGAAAGGATTGGGACTGAGTCATGCAGGGTCACAGTAGCTTCACCAAGAAAACTAAAAATAAACTGGATAGACTTTATTTTTGCCAAAAGAAATGAGACAGTGGCGAGAGAGAAGGAACAGCTGAAGGATAAGTGGGATCCCTCTTGCTCAAGGTTTTTGGGGGGCCAGAGGATGGCATTTCAAGGGCCAGATGTGTAGAGAGTGATGTGAGAATGGATGAGGGATGTAGGTAAGGCTCTCCACGCTGCTGCCCATTGTGGCCTCTAATTTATTTGTTTTTAAATTGTTTTTTATCATTTATTTTTGAGAGCATGAGGGGGGAGGGGCAGAGAGAGAGAGGGACAGATGATCTGAAGCCAGCTCTGCAGTGATAGCAGTGAGCCCATGTGGGGTTTGAATTCACGAAGTGTGAGATCATGCCCTGAGCCAAAGTCAGGTGCTCAACCAACTGAGCTACCCAGGTGCCCTCCTCTCTCTCTAATTTAAAAACAAGCAAGACATGTGTTTCCCTACCCCTTTCCCCCTGGTCTTGGGCACTCATGGAAACAGTACCAGTAAGGGACCATCACATAATAAAAAAAACACATAAAAATAAAACCAAAAACAAATTCTTCATAGAATAAAAATTCCCATCTAAAGCCAGAAACTAATCCTGAATACAGGGCAAAATCTTCAAGGTCACTTTGGGCCTAGGCCACTTGTCCTCACTATTGTTTAATTTCCCTGTGACAATAGTGTGGTGGGGCAGGGAGGGAGGCAAGCCTTAGGCGGCCTTGGAGAGGCGGTCCAGAGTCCAGTGGAAATGAATGGGCGTGAGGGAGGAGTATGACTCTTTGAAGAAGGCTTAGGAGGCGCTGGGGGCTGGAGTCCCATCTTGCATTGTCCCATCCGCTCCTGAGGGCTGGATCAGGATCTGCCCCGGGGTGGGTGCGGCTGAGCTGAGCATGCCTAGGGCGGCAGGGTGGGGGCGGGGCCGACCCCTGGCACTCGAGGGCGAAGGGGGTGCGATCCAGGTCCCTGCGCGTGGGCCCCGGGCAGTCGCAGCGCGCAGCATCCCAGGATGGTCAGCGCTGGGCTGTGTCCCCAGCGCGGGCGAAGGCCCCTCCTGTTCCGCTTGTGTGAGACCCAGTAAGGAGCCCTACGTAAGGGCTTTCGGGACGCTCAGATGAATGCTCAGCTCAGCACCCGGCACATAGTAAAAAACTCAGTGGACGCAGATGTGCGGTTCCAACAAAGACACACAGTATGTGTAAAATGAATGGTTAAATGCCCCTCGGCGGATAGGAAAGTCCAGCACCCTAAACCCGCCCGCCACTCAATCATATCTGCCCACCACACATCAGCAGCACCCAGAGCCTTCCTTCTCTGTGGATGACTTTTCACAAAAATGAGATCGTACTGCACAGCTCATTTTGAACCATCTTTCAAGAACAGGTTTCAACATCAGTAAATATTCATAAAACTTATCCTTTAAAAAGGCTGTAGGGAAATCTGTTTTATGGACAGAAGTTATTCCAGCCATATGTATTTGTTGTGCATCTGCATGGTTGTTTTTAATTTATCGCTGTTCCAAACGGGGCCATAGGCATCTGGTGCACGTTCTTGATAAATTCTCTGGAAGGTGCTGTCTGTCAAAAGCCCTGGTGCAGTCCTCAGGGCCCTGCCCCATCTTCACGCCCCGCCCCGCCCCGCCCCGCCCAGCCCAGGACCGCCGCTTCTCCCTCCCTCTGTGTGTTGTGGCGGGCGTCCGCCAGGGGGCAAGCGGGAGCCGCGGGCGGGGCTCGACTACGCATGTGCGCGCCTCTGGAGCACGTGCGGAGGGCGGTGAGGGCGGGAGGGGAAAGGTAGGAGGTGAGAGGTGAAGGGGCGGAGAGCTGCGCGGGCGCCAGGCGGCCGGCATAGAGAGGGCGGGTACCACGCACCGGACCACGGGCCGGGAGCGCGCACGCCGCGCCCCGCCCCCGCCGCCGCCGCCACCGCCGCCTGGGAGCTGCTGCCGCCACAGGTACCGCCGCGCGTGTCCCCACGGCGCCTGTCCACGGGCTCGGGCTCGGGCCTCCGGCCGCGCGGTCCCGGGAAGTCGGGGGTGCGGACCGCCGGGGGCACTGGTGCGCGGGCGTGGGCGCTGTCCAGCAGCCGTGCGGGCCGGGAGACCGCAGCCCGGAGAGGGGGGCCGGGCCGCCGCGTCCCCACCCCCACCCGGGCCGCGCCCCCGCCCGCGCGCCCGTGCCCCCACCCAGCCCCTGGTCCCGCGTGACCACTGCCGGGGGAGGGGGTCTCGCCGTTGCGGCCGGCCCCTGGCCCGCGGTCCCGGGAAGCCGCCGCTTCTAGAACCTGCTTTGGGGCTGTCTGGGTTTTCTAGAGTGCGGGGGAGAGCATGCTGTCTACTCCTGTCTCTTTTGGGCTCTCTGGTTTTGAGGCAACACGTAGCTTCTTTGCTGGGTTTTGCCTGGCTTCTAGTTTTATGTTTTGCCGAAGCCCAAACTTTGCTCAATCACGTTGCCTGTGTTTACCGTGTTGCTTCGTGTTTATTATTACCTTAGTATATCATACAGGATTATTTATAATGTCACGGTTGCAGGGAGCCTGGACCGTTTGAATCGCGGAAAGTTGTACAGGTGGAAATGCTGTTGGCCGGAGGGGGCGGCGGGTCCCTGTGGGGGTTCTGGGAGGAGTTCTCCTCGGTCTGGCTTCTGGCTATCCCACCTCTTAGGGTGACAATCAGAGCTGCGTGATTACACTCTTTGGGGATTTTGTAATAATATTTGTGAAAAAGACCTACGAAAGGTTTACTTAATGATGTTAGATTTGTGTTTCTTTTATCCGACCAGACGTTTTGCGGAGTTTGGTTATATGGTGGCTTATTGGTGTGCTGCTGTCTCAGGATATCGTGCTAAGATTGAAGGCTAGGGTCAAGGATGTCTGGTTAGTGCCGAACACACCCTAGTGTTCCTGAATGCTGCTTAAATGATGAACTATTTCTTTCCCTTTTTTTTTTTACAGTGCCACATTTTAAGATAAAAATTTTTTGGAGTATGGTTGACTTGCAATGTTACATTATTTTCAGATGTACAACAGTGATTGAACTTCCTATGTTTTGCTCACCACAAGAGTAGTTGCCATCTGATCTGTATATTGTTTTTGAACATTTATTCATTTTTGAGACAGCGAGAGAGAGAGAGAGAGAGAGAGAGAGAGAGAGAGAACGTGAGGGGGGGGGGCGGGGGGAGAGGGAGGGAGACACAGAATCTAAAGCAGGCTCCAGGCTCTGAGCTGTCAGCACAGAGCCCAACGTAGGGCTCGAACTCACCAACTGCCAGATCATGACCTGAGCAGAAGTCAGACGCTTAACTGCCACCCAGGTGCCCCTGACCTGTATATTTCTAAGTGAATGTTAATATAGTTTTGGTTTTAAGGTGTTTTTACACATTTGGAGCATTCCCACTAGGCACATGATATAAAAAACAAAATATAAATGTATCTTAATATTCTTTTGGTCATAGATTGAAAGCATTACTTCTCATTTATTATGAACTAATTGGGTGTTTGAGAGCTCTCTCTCTCTCTCTGTCTCTCTCTTTTTTTGCTGTTGTGCAAAAGCAGCATGTCTCCTGAGGTCCCCGTGTGCTTTATAATCATTCGTATCCCCCCCTCCCCCTCACCATCCCAGCAGTCTAGACTAGTTTATGGTTGTGGGGTGGATAAAAAGTCTACTCCTAGTGGGCAGAAAGACTATGAGTTGCCTGGGGTCATTATGAGTTGCCTGAGCAAGTAAACTGTCCAGTTGGGAAGCAAACCATGCCTGTGGGGTTCAGTACTCGTGCATTTATTAATGTTTGGCGGCAGACTTTAGAGATGCTTACTCTCTTAGTATCTAGCCATGCACATGGATGTGTCTTAAGGACCGTGGAATGACACTTAGGTTTCTGTGCTGTTTGTTTAACCTCACCATTGGTAGCCATTTGCTGTCTCCAGGGTTAGTTATATTGGCTCTTACGGGTACTTTGTATACGGTTTATGTCATCACTTCCATTTGAGCCGATGAGAAGGTTGCCTCTCGTAGAGAAAGTGGATTTCCAGGGTCACCCAGCTTGTAAGTGGTGGATCAGGCCTTCAGATCTGCCAGACCCTGCTACTTGAGCTACTTCCACTGTAACTTAACTTGCTGCCTTCCTGAGTTGGCTGATGAAACAAAGTCCAGGTGACGTGTTTTTTTTTTCCCCCTGCCTGAAGTAGTAATTTTGAGTGAAATATTTATTGAACGTGTGTACTGTCTAGATACTGTGTTAGGTGCTCTAATAATAGCTTATCTCACTTAATCATCGTAGTAACTGGGGGAGATGATGCTGTTATCACCCCCTTTAATGATGAGTTTTACAGATGTTATCTGCCTGGCCCCGGGTCACCTGCTGAGTTAGAGGCAGAGCCCAGGCTCTGCAAACCTAGGCTTGCTTGATGACAGTCTGTACTTTTATGTTCTTCTTGGGCCTGCTGGCTTCACAGTCTCCTCCGTTGCCCGTTGGCAGGTGAGAGGTAGCAGAAGAAGGTGATGGGGTGAAGGGTAGAAGCCAGCATCACAGACCCAAGTCTCAGATGTGGAACTCAGCAGGAAGTAGACTGCATTTGACGGCCCTGCATTTGACAGCTTCCACTTGAGTGGTCAGGGGCACTGCCAGAGAACGCTTGCAGGGTTGCTGGCCCATACATGAGTTTTGCAGTGGAGTCCAAAGATGGGGAGTGCATGCATCAAAGGTGCACATGGGTCTCAGGGAAAAAAAAAATCAAAACTGACTTTTGTGTTTATTTTAGCTTTACTTAATTTTTATTAGGTTATTTTATAATGTACACTATATAGTAGTATATACATATAACATGTACTAGTATATATATATTGGGATGTTTACTCAAATTCTTGTTGGGGTTTCATAATCAAAAACATTTGGAAACCTCTGATTTGATATTTAGCATTTGTATCAAATATGTAAGGTGTGCTAATCATTTGTTCCTGAGTTGGAAGTTTAATGAAGTTCAGTGTGATTCCACATAAAGAGGGAGAATGGTATTTCATATTAATAACCAATTATAAATTATTTTAAAAGTTGCAGTTACAATTTTGTGAAAGAGGATATGGTTATTTTAATGGTCTTTGTCTCAAATATAGCAGCAGTTTTAAGTTTGAAGCTATAGTGACTGAGCTAGCCCTTTAGAAATTAAAATTTTGTTGAATCTCTTCTATTTTAAACCTGTTAATGTCAGAAGTGAGACACTAAAACAATCAGTTAACGTAAATGTGGCAGTTGTAATAGTCGTAGCTGTTAAGCAACTTCAGAGTATTTGCAAATTTTAGATGATAGTTAGATATATTGAAATTCCAGATACGTTGATTCCTTACCGCTTTTTACAAACTAGATTTGATTTTCTTCAGGTCACTCCTCTGCAGTGATTGGTGCATTATATTAAAACAAGAAATTCCAGAATTCTAATTTAAAAAATATATTTAAGTTACTTCCAGCTTATTTCACAGTTGAATAGATTAGTGCATGTTTAGGAGTTCAGGTTAAAATAACAGAAAGGGGTTTGAGCAAAAACTGTATTTCTTTGGCTAGACAAGCTTTTTATTTATTTTTTTTTAAATCCAGGTGGGACATGATTCATACCAGCAGTTCTTACTTTAGTGTGAATCAGAATCACCTGGAGGGCTGGTTTTAACCTCACTTCACTACAGTCCCTGACTCTGTAGTTTACAGCTAGGCCTTGGAATTTGAATTTCAAACAAGTTACCAGGTGCTGCTGCTGGTCTAGGGAACTATACTTTGAGAGCTCTGGCTCCATCAGTGCACCTAAAACCAGAGCATGATGCCAGTACTTACGTGTTTCACACTGAATCCCATCAGCGTTAGTCGTATACTATAGTTTTGCCAAGTACATAACTGGCTCTTGTTCTTAGCCAGTTTTCTCATTATTTTTAGATGATGTCATAATTCTCAATTCTCAGTTGAGAATTTCATTCTCATTATATTGCTATTTTTATTTTTTACTGCAATCCTATATTTGTAAATTTGTTGAGGGGTTAGAGATGTTTAAAAAATACAAGTTGTCTGTTGAAGAACAGTTAATAGGCAGGTGTGCATGTGCACAGGTTTTTTTTTCCTATAATTCCAGTGGCAGGCTTTATTCTTGCTCATTTTCTTGTTCTCGCGTGTTCTTTCTCTATAATGAGATCATACTGTCTTGTATCCATTTTTTGTTATTGCGTAAACATGATTTTATGTAAAACACTATTCTACAGCATTTATTTAAAAAAAATTTTTTATTTTTGAGACAGGGAGAGACAGAGCATGAACAGGGGAGGGTCAGAGAGGGAGACACAGAATCTGAAACAGGCTCCAGGCTCTGAGCTGTCGGCACAGAGCCCGATGCGGGGCTCGAACTCACGGACCGCGAGATCATGACCTGAGCCGAAGTCGGCCGCTCAACTGACTGAGCCACCCAGACGCCCCTATTCTACAGCATTTAAAACATTTTTTTAATGTTTATTTTTGAGAGAGAGTGCGTGCATGAGCAGGGGAGGGGCAGAGAGCAAGGGAGACACACAATCCGAAGCAGGCTCCAAGCTCCAAGCTGTCAGCACAGAGCTCAACGTAGGGCTCCAACTATAGAGTGCGAGATCATGACCTGAGCTTAGGTCACACACTTAACCGACTGAGCCACCCAGGGACCCCCATTTTTGTTTTTTTAAAGTTAAAATTTCATTTATTTTTATGTTTCCCAGTAGCTTTCAACTTTGAGCAGCTTGCTGTGTTTGGCTGTGGGTTGGGATTGCACCTTTCAGAAGACTGCACTATCACTCAAAGTCTCCAATCATGGTCCTCTTCAACAATCTTTAGTAGCTCCCTGCTCTCATGATCTTCCCCAAAATGACGTACCCAACTCTTCTTCTCTCTACCAGCTCATGCAGATGCCGCCTCATCTCCATGGGGTGATTAGGTCCTTTCTTTCAGGCCTGACCTCTGGTTGGATGTGGACGTCCATTTTGATTTGTCATCCCTGCACCAGTAACTGTTGGAAACATCAAGACCTGCCTTTAGCAAACAACAGAGAATGTTGCATCTCATATTCCTGTCAGGGAGGATAATCTTGAATTTTTCACTTCCCAAATGCCATGCCAAGCACAACTGTGAGAAAACATTCGTGAGACTGTGCTGGAAGGTGTTTCAATGCACATGTTCTGGGCAGTGTTTTGTCTTTGAGTGAAGCCAGATCATTAGGAGGCAACATAATTTTGGCCCCTCCTCCAATTGTTTTTTAGTAAACTGACTTTGCATGGTCCCATCAGCTTGCATGGAGATCTGTGTGAGAAGTCCCTAAGAAAATCTCTGAGGCCTACTGGAATTTCCTTGAGGTTTAATGCTTGGAGTGACTGTGCCTCTTCGAAGCCACTGTTTTGATTTTGTCTAAAGTATAGTGTGAACTAAGTCAGTAATGGTTCCCTCTTTGCATTGGCTATTTGGGAGTTCAGAGTCTGATTTGTACTCAGAGTTCTATGGTTTGTATTTTCTATATTAAGGTTACTTTTGGCTTATGATGTTCTTTTTAATGCCTAGTTATTTTGCTCTTTTAGATTATACCGTAACATATATAACACATTTGGGGCACCTGGGTGGCTCAATCAGTTGAGTGTCCAAATTTGGCTCAGGTCATGATCTCACAGTTTGTGAGTTCTAGCCCCGCGTCGGGCTCTGTGCTGACGGCTGGGAGCCTGGAGCCTGCTTCGGATTCTGTGTCTCCCTCTCTCTCCCTGCCTCTCCCTTGCTCATGCTCTGTCTTTGTCTGTCTCTTGAAAATAAACGTTAAAACAAAAAGTCTCCCTGCATTAAAAAAATATATATATATATGTATATATATAGACACACACACACATACATATATATAAAACACATTTCATCCCTATTCTAAACATTACTGTAACTATATTGTAACCAAATCTCTGTTCCCCTCCTATTTCCTTTCCTTCTAATACACTTAATCCCTCCTAGCCCTGTCTTCCCCCCCCCCACCCCCTCCTGTGTGCTCCTTCTTTTTTGTTGTTTAATTTTTTTTATTGTGGTAAATATATATAATATAAAACTTGTCATCTTAATCATTTTAAGTGTACAGTTCAGTGGTTTGAATAAATTCATAATGTGCAACCATTAATACCGTTCATCTCCCATTTCTCTTTATCTTGGAAAACCAAGACTCTATACCATTGAACAGCTTCCCATTCCCTTCTTCCCCAGGCCCCTGGCAACCACCATTCTACTTTCTGATTTTGTCTACTCTAAGTACATCATATAAATGGAATCATACAGTATTTGTCTTTTTGTGACTGGCCTATTTCATTTATTATGTTGTCCTCGTGATTCATCCATGTTGTAGCATGTGTTAAAATGGAATTTATATATCACATTTTATTTACCCATATATCCAGTGATGGATATTTGGGTTGTTTGTACCTTTTGTATATTGTGAATAATGCTGTTATGGATATGGGTGTACAAATATTCAAGTTCCTGTTTTCTGTTTTGGGTATATACATAAATGGAATTGCTGGATCATATAGTAATTCTTTGATTAATTTTTTAAGGAACCATCATACAGTTTTCCACAGTGGCTGTACCATTTTACATTATCACTAGCAATGAACAAGGTTTCCAGTTTCTCCACATCCTTGCCAGCACTTGTTATTTTCTGGGGTTTTGTTTTGTTTTGATGGTAGCCATCCTAGTGGACGTGAGATGATATCTCATTGTAGTTTTGATTTGCATTTCCTTAATGGTTAGTGATGTTGAGCATCTTTTTATGTGCTTATTAGCCATTGGTGTATCTTCTGTAGAGAAATGTTTTTTCAAGTCCTTTGCCCAGTTTTATATCAGATTGTTTGTTTTTTTGTTGTTTTAGGAGTTCTCTGTGTATGCTGGATAGTAATCCCTTACCAGGTACTTGATTTGTAAATATTTTCTCCCATTCTTTGTGCTGCCTTTTCACTCTGTTGCTGGTGTATTTTGATGCACACAATTTTAACATTGTTAAGAAGTCCGATCTGTTTTTTTCTTTTGCCTGTGTCCTTAGTGTCATATCCAAGAAATCATTGCCAAGTCCAATGTTGTGAAGCTTTTGCCATTTTTTTTTTTTTTTAAGTTATCTTACACCCAACATGGGGCTTGAACTCATGACTGTAAGGTTAACTGAGCCAGCCAGGTGCCCCTTGCCCTAGGTTTTCTTATAAGAATTTTATAAGGATGCCTGGGTGGCTCAGTTGGTTGAGTGTCCAACTCTTGATTTTGGCTCAGGTCATGATCTCACGGTTGTGGGATTGTGTGCGTGGGGTTTTCTCTCTCTCTCTCTCTCTCTCTAAATAATAAATAAAGCATAAAGAAAAGAATTTTATAGTTTTAGGCCTTAAGCTTAAGTCTTTTAACCCTTTTTTTTAAGTTTATTTTTTTTTAGTAATCTCTACCCAATGTGGAGCTCAAACTCACAACCCCCAGATCAAGAGTCGCATTCTCTTCCAACTAAGCTAGCCAGTTGGAAGGTCTTTGAACCTTGCATATTCATTCTTGCTAAATTTTGTAAGGGGA
Organism: Panthera tigris; assembly: GCF_018350195.1. NCBI lineage: Eukaryota > Metazoa > Chordata > Mammalia > Carnivora > Felidae > Panthera > Panthera tigris. Next base: position 16,909,189 of record NC_056661.1, on the reverse strand, counting down.
TAAATTCTAAAAAGGTTTCGCACATTACAAAGACTTCCTTGTTTATTAATGTTTATTATGGTAAAATTCAAATATATACAAAAGCAGAGAGCAGTGAGCTTTTGTGTGCCTATTATTCAGTTATATCTGTTATTTACTAATTAACTCAGGGCAGTCTTGCTTCATCTGTATCTTTCAGTCTTCCTCTTTTTATATTTTCATTTTTTCTTTCTAAATTGTTTTATTTTTAACTTTTTAATTTTAATTTTTTTTACATTTAAAAAAATGTTTATTTTTTTTTTACTTTGAGAGAGAGCATACATGTGTGCAAGCAAGGGAGCAGAGAGAGAATCCCAAGCAGGCTCCACACTCAGCACGGAACCCAACATGGGGCTTGATCTCATAACCATGAGATCATGACCTGAGTCAAAAATCAAGAGTTGGATGCTTAACCAACTGAACCACCCAGGCACCCCTTTTCTAAATTATTTGATGAGTTTTTTTTTTTATTGTGATAAAATATACATAACATAAAATTTATCATTTTAACCATTAAATTTTTTTTAATGTTTATTTTTGAGAGAGAAAGACAGACTGTGAACAGGGAAGGGGCAGAGAGAGAGGGAGAGACAGAATCTGAAGCAGGCTCCCAGAGCCTGACATGGGGCTTAAACTCGTGAACCACGAGATCGTGACCTGAGCCAAAGTTGGACACTTAACAGACTGAGCCACCCAGGCACCCCTAACCATTTTTTTTGTTTGTTTTAATACATGGAATGCTTCATAAATTTGTGTGTCATCCTTGCACAGGGCTATGCTGATCTTCTCTGTCATTTCAGTATTACCATATGTTACTGCTGAAGCACCATTTTAACCATTTTTAAGTGTACCTTTCAGTGGCATCAGATATATTCACAGTATTGTACAATCATCACCACTGTCCATTTCCAGAACTTTTTCATCATTCCAAACACAAACTCTGTACTCATTAAACAACTTCCCATTCTTCCCTCCTCCTACCCCTGGCAACCACTATTCTCCTTTCTGTTTCTATGAATTTGCCTATTCTAAGTTCCTCGTATAAGTGGAATCATACTGTGTTTGTCCTTTTATATGTGGCTTATTTCACTTCACATAGTGAACATTGTTCATCCATGTTGTATCATGTGTCAGAATTTCATTTTCTTTTCATTCCTTTTGGAATATTTTCCAAATATTCTCTTGTATGTATATCCACATTTTATTTATCTCTTTATCTGTCGGCAGACATTTGGGCTGTTTGTCCCTTTGCCTATTGTGAATAGTGCTGCTATAAACGTGACTGTACAGATATCTGTTCAAATCCCTACTTTCAGTTCTTTGGATATATACCCAGGGGAGGAATTGCTGGAACATATGGTAATTCTGTATTTAACTTTTTGAGGAACTGCTAGATTGTTTTCCACAATGGCTGCCCCATTTTACTTTGTATCAGTAACTTACAAGGGTTCCCAGTTGCTCCACATCCTTGGCAACGTTACTTTCCATTTTTATTTGTTTTTGTTTATTATTTTTAAAGATGTTTAAATGTTGACTTATTTTTGAGAGAGAGGGAGAGACAGAGGGAGAGGGCATGCGTGCAGAGCGGGGGCAGATAGACAGGGGGAGAAAGAATCCCAAGCAAGCTCTGCACTGTCAGCACAGAGCCTGACATGGGACTTGAACCCATGAACCGCCGGATCATGACCTGAGCCGAGATCAGGAGTCGGACATTTAACTGACTGAGCCACCCAGGTGCCCCTGTTTTTATTTTTTAATAATAGCTATGCTTGTGGATGTGAAGTGATATCTCATTATGGTTTTTGTTTTTAATTTTTTTTTTCTCATTTTTTGGAGACAGAGACAGAGTGGGGGAGGGGCAGAGAGAGGAAGACACAGAATCTGAAGCAGGCTCCAGGCTCCGAGCTAGCAACACAGAGCCCGACGTGGGGCTTGAACCCATGAACCGCGAGATCATGACCTGAACTGAAGTCGGACACTTAAGTGACTGAGCCACTCAGGCACCCCACTGTCATTATGGTTTTAATTTGCATTCCCTAATGATTAGTGGTGTTGGGCATCTTTTCATGTGCCTCTTGGCCATTAGTATATCTTCCCTAGAGAAATGTCCATTCAAGTCCTTTTCCCATTTTTGAATAGGCTTTTTTGGTTTTTTGTTGCCAAGTTATAAAAGTTTTTTTATGTGTTCTAGATATTAAGTCCCTATCAGGTATGATTACTTTTTCCCACTCTGTGGGTTGTCTTTTCACTCAATAGCTTCCTTTGATGCACAAAAATTCAGTTTTTGAGGTCCAGTTTTTTTTTCTGCCTGTGCTTTTGGTGTCATATTCAAGAAATTTTTGTCAAATCCAGTATTCTGAAGCTTTTACTCTACTTTCTTTTAAGAGTTTTATAGTTTTAGCTCTTTGTTTAGGTCTTTGATGAATTTTGAATTTTTATATGTGATGTAATGGTCCCATCTAACTATTTTGCATAGTGGCTGTCCAGTTTTCCCAGCACCATTTTTTGAAAATGGCTGTGTCAAGGAGAAGAGCTCCAGGTGAACTTCATCTCAAGCTCTCTCTCACAGTGCTTTTGCAGATTTATGTTGGGAATGAAACCATTTTCTGTGTAGCGTTTATATTAAAAGCTTTTGTGACAGTAATGAAAAAGAGTCTCTTCACACTCTCACTTTAGGGTAAGCTATCAAGAACCGTGGTGCCCTCCATCAGGCCACACTTCTGTCAGGAAACCAGGCAAGGGGCCTCTGTCCTGTGTGGATATGGCTGTGCTTGCCCACGGTTAGCTGGGAGCAGGCGGCTGGTCCTCGCCATGCTCCTGCCAGCACCTGCTGGGACTGAGACTGAGGGCACCCTCCCCCTCAGCCAGAGTCTTATGAAATGACTGGGCTGTCCCATTGGGTTCCTGGGTTGCTTCTAGGTTTAAAACAAATTCTTTGCCCACATTCTTAGCAGGGGTCAGTTCAGTCCCTTTGTTAGTCCTTCCTGACCAGGTCAGAAGGGAATAAGAATGTGGTAGCTGGCACTGTGGAAGAAAATCTGTAATATATTTGTTGTTGTCCAGTTGTGAAGAGAGTCGGCATCATGTACGTGGTTACTTGTGATGACCATCACAACCAGTTAATATAATTTGGTCTTCCCTTCGATTTGGGTATTGCTGTGCCATCCTAACAATTACTCTAAATGTGGCAGTAATCATCCTCTTGAATATATATGTATTTTCAGGCTTCAAGTTCTCTGAAATCAGCTTTCATTCATGAAGTGAAACTCCTCTCTCTGTTCATTTACTTTTAACTTGGTCTGCTGAGAATTCTCTGGATTGTTTGGCTAATTTTGATGCTTTCAGAAGCAGAATTTCCTGTCCTTATCATTGGGCCGCCTTGCAAAACAACTTTCAGAAAAATCTTCTTTCCCCCAAGGATGAATTGTTTGCACCAGTGGACTAGTTTAGCACAGTGAACAGACTTGCAGTGACTTTCCGCTCGGCACCAAATGAGATGCTGGGTACTCTAGGGAACACAAAGGCGATTCAGCTGTGACCTTCTTCCCAAAGGGACCATAATCAATCAGAGGAGGCTCAGAGAGTCAGAATGAACACAGGCATGGGGGAAATACACAGTGACAGAAATTCAGGGAAGACTGCTGCTTCCACAGGGAAGCATTGTTCATTATTTTTAATTTTAGCTTTTCAGTGCAGTAATACATTCACATGGCACAAAATTCAAAAGGAACAACAGAGTATACACAGGGAAGTTTCCCTTCCATCTTGCACTGGCCACCGCATCCTCTCCCTAGAGGCAGCCAGTGTTACCAGTTCTCCAGTATCTGTGCAGGGGTGTTCTTTGCATAATACAGGCAGATACACAGAGAGTTCTTTGCTTTTACATGAAAGTAGCCCACTATATCCCTTGCTTTTTTCTCTCTCTGTTTGTGATAGTTCATTATCGATACATAAGAACTTTCTCATTGTCTTTCACAACTGGATAATTTTCCATTGTCAGGATATACCTTTATTTAGCCAGAGCTCTGTTGATGGACATATAAGGTGTTGTCAATTTTGCTAGTGCAGAAACACTTCTGTAGGCATCATTTGATGCGTGGCCAAGTGCATCTGTCTGGTCACTTAGCAGAGGCAGGATTGCTGGGTTGATGAGTATGTGCTTTTGCAATTTTAATAGCTCTTCGCAGATAAACCTTCATAGAGGCTGTGTCCAGTATGCTCCTCAGCTGTGTGTGGCGGTGGCCTCACCGGCACTGTGATAGCACAGTTTGATCTTTGCCAGTTTGATAGGTGAAAAAATTATTCCTCTGTATGTTTTTTCTTCCAAGCTTAGTTCAACCTATAGAAAAGTTAAAAGAGTAGTAGAGTGAACACTCCTATCAGGTGTAGTTTTAATTTGTATCTCTCCTGTTGCTATAAGGTTGAAGGACTGTTTTCCATTTTCTTTTCTGTGAATAAGTTGTTCATATCCTTTGCCCATATTTCTATTGGGCTTTGGTGTATTTATTATTTTTTAAAATTTATTTAGAGAGAGAACATGAGTGGGGGAAGGGCAGAGAGAGAGGGAGAGAGAATCCCAAGCAGGCTTCATACTGTCAGTGCGGAGCCTGATGTGGGGCTTGAACTCACAAACCGTGAGATGGTGACCTGAGCCAAAACTGAGTCAGACACTTAACTGACTGAGCCACCCAGGCACCCTGGGCTTTGGTTTTTTTTTTTTTTTTTTTTTTTTTTTTTAACGTTTTTTATTTATTTTTGAGACAGAGAGACAGAGCATGAATGGGGGAGGGTCAGAGAGAGAGGGAGACACAGAATCTGAAACAGGCCCCAGGCTCTGAGCTGTCAGCACAGAGCCCGACGCGGGGCTCGAACTCACAGACTGTGAGATCATGACCCGAGCTGAAGTCGGACGCTCAACCGACTGAGCCACCCAGGCGCCCCTGGGCTTTGGTGTTTTTAAAATTGATTTTGTAAAAATTTTTTGTATATGAAGGAACTTAGCACCTTGCTAATGATATAACTTGCAGTTATATTTTTCCAGATTGTTATTTATCTTTTTATTTAGAATGATTTTGTCATGAAAAAAATTTTAATTTAAATTCACGTTAGTTAACATACAGTGTAGTCTTGGCTTCAGGAGTAGAACCCAGCAATTCATCTCTTACATATGACATCTAGTGCTCATCCTGAAAAGTGCCCTTCTTAATGCCCATCACCCATTTAACCCATCCCACGACCCACCTCTCCTCCAGCAACTCTGTTCTCTGTATTTAAGAGTCTTTTATGGTTTGCCGCCTCCTCTATTTTGATCTTATTTTTTTTCTTCCCTTCCCCTATGTTATCTGTCGAGTTTCTCAAATTCCACATATGAGTGAAATCATATGATATCTGTCTTTCTCTGACTGACTTATTTCACATGGCATGAATACCCTCTAGTTCTTAATTAGGTCCTACTCATTGAACTTTTAAGGCTTCTTGGTTCTCTATCATACCTAGAAAGATCTTCCCTAGTAGAAGAGTATGAAAAATTATCCTGTGGTTCCTTAAAGTACTTTTAGAATTTCATTATTTACCTTTAAATCTCTTATCCATTTGGAATTTATTTTGGTGAAAAGTGTGGGTCCAACTTAATTTTTTCCCAAATGGCCACCCATTTGTTGCAATGCCTTGTATTAAACAGGTCATCTTTCTTGCACTTGTTCAAATATCCTTTACTATATGTGATATACTTTGCCACATATCATATACATTTGGGTGTATTTCTGGACTTTCAATTCTGTACGTCAATCTGTGTATTTATGTTTTAGTACACATTTTAATTTTAGCTTTAGAGCATGTTTTGATATTTGGTAAAGTGAATTCTCATTCATTACCTTTAATTTTCAGAATTTTCTTGGCTATGTTTTACTATATGAACTTTAAGGTAAATTTGCCTGTTTCAAAAAAATCCTTTTTGTTTTTATTGGTACGGTGTTACATTTTTAGGTTAATGTAGGAAGAATGACATTTAGGTGATGAGTCTTTCCCACTGAGAAGATTGTATGCCTTTCTCTTTGCTCAAGCCTTCTTCTGTGTCCCTCAGAGTTTGAGAGATTTCTTGGCATTTCTTGTTAAGTTTATTATCAGGTCTTTTTCTTTGTTTTTGGTGGTATTGAAGCATTTTATCTTCTACCTTCTTGTTGATGGTGTATGTGAAGGCATTATTTTCTATGTATTAATTTTCACCACCTTACCTGATTACAAAACTATAAAGGTTTTTAGTTGACTCTCTAGGTATATAATAATATCATCTGCAAATAATGGTCATTTTACTTTTTCTTTTACATTTACATTCCTGTGTTTTCTTTCAATCACCTAATTGTGACAGCTCGTACCTCTACAACAGTAGTAAAAGGGATAGGCTTGTTTGGCCTTTGACTTTGATGGAAATTATTCTAATGTGTTCTCATTGGACTTGATTTTAGCTTTGGGGTTGAAAAGGATATAAATATGTAGCTGAAGTTTGTATCTTTGTGTGTGTGTGTGTGTGTGTGTGTGTGTGTGTGTGTGTGTGTGTACAATGTGAATGACAGGATTTGTTTCTTATGGCTGGATAATATTTCATTGTATATATGTACAACATCATCTTTATCCACTTCTCTGTTCACATTTAGGTTGTTTCCATATCTTGACTCTTGTGAATACTGTTGTACTGAACATGGAGATGCAGATAGCTCTTTAAGATAATGATTTTGTTTCCTTTGGATATACCCAGAAGTAGGATTGTTAGATTATAAGATAGTTTTTTTTTTTTTTAATTTTTGTGGAACTTTCATACTGTTTTGCTTAATGACTATACCAGTTTACATTTCCACCAACAGTGTACAAGGATTCCCTTTTCTCCACATCTTTCCCAACATGTTATCTATTGTCTTTTTAAATAAAAGCCATCCTAACAGGTGTGAGGTTATAACTTGTGGTTTTGATTTGCATTTCCCTGATGATTAGGGATGTTGAGCACCTTTCCATGTACCTGTTGGCCATTTGTATGTTTTTTAAAAATCTGTTCGCAAATTATTAGAGCTACAGTTACTAATAGTTTTGTCTTTTAACTTAAAACAATTTTTTTAATGTTTATTTTTGAGAGAGAGAGAGAGTGCAGATGGGGGAGGGGCAGAAAGAGAGGGAGACAGAATCTGAAGCAGGCTGTCAGCACAGAGCCCGACAGGAGGCTCGAACTCAAGAGCTGTGAGATCATGACCTGAGCTGAAGTTGGAAGACTAACCGACTGAGCCACCCAGGCACCCCTTAACTTTTATATCAGAGTTAAGTGATTAGCAAACCACCATATTCTGAATTTGATGGTATACTTGCCTTTACCCGGGGTATGTTTTCCTTTTCCTGGTTAGTATCCTTTCATATTGGCTGAAGAACTGCTTTGAGCATTGCTTGTAAGTCAGGTCTAATGGTGATGAATTCTCTGAACTTTTGTTTATCCATGAAAATCTTTATCTCTCCTTCATTGCTTTTTTTTTTTAAATTTTTAAATTTTTATTTACTTTTGTGATAGAGACAGAGTGAGAGTTGGGGAGGGGCAGAGAGAGAGGAAGGCACAGAATCTGAAGCAGGCTCCTGCCTCTGAGCTGTCAGCACAGAGCTGGATGTAGGACTCGAATTCACGGACAGTGAGATCCGTGACGTGAGCTGAAGTCAGACGCTTAACCGACTGAGCCACCCAGGTACCCCTTTCCTTCATTTCTGAAAGACACCTTTGTTGGATATTCTTGGTTGGCAGTTTTTCCTTACGATACTTTGTGGTTTTTTGTTTGTTTGTCCTAAATCTTTATCTGAATCACCCAGTACTCATCACAAGTGCACTTCTTAATCCCCATTACTTATTTCACTCTTCTCCTCATCCCTCCTCTCTATAGTTAAGAGTCTGTTTCTTGGTTTGTCTCTTTTTCCCTTTTGCTAGTTTGTTTTGTTTCTTAAATTCCACATATGAGTGAAATCATATGGTTCTCTGACTTATTTCACTTAGCATTATACTCTCTGGCTCTGTCCATGTTATTGCAAATGGTAAGATTTCATTCTTTTTTTTTTTTTTTTATGGCTGAATATTCCATTGTGTATATATACCATATCTTTATGTGTTCATCTGTCGATGGGCACTTAGCTACTTCCATATCTTGGTTATTCTAAATAATGCTGCTGTAAACATAGGGGTGCATATATCTCTTTGAATTCGTGTTTTTGTATTTGTTGAGTAAATACACAGTAGTGAAATTGCTGGATTGTAGGGTAGTTCTATTTTTAATTTTTTGAGGAACCTCTGTACTCTTTTCCACAGTGGCTGCACCAGCTTGCATTCCCACCAACACTGCAAGAGGGTTTCTTTTTCTCCATATCCTTGCCAAAATCTGTTGTTTCTTGTGTTTTTGATTTTAGCCATTCTGACAGGTGTGAGATGATATCTCATTGTAGTTTTGATTTGCATTTCCCTGATAAGTGACAATGAGCATTTTTTTTATGTTGGCCTGTTGGTCTGTTGGCCATCTGAATGTCTTCTTTGGAGAAGTGTCGCTTCATGTCTTCTGCCCATTTTTAAATTGGATTAGTTTTTTGGGTGTTGGGTTTTATAAGTTCTTAATATATTTTGGATACTAACCCTTTAGCAGATAGGTCATTTGCAAATGTCTTCTCCCATCCTGTAGGTTGCCTTTTAGTTTTGTTGATTGTTTCCTTTGCTGTGCAGAAGCTTTTTATTTTGATGTCCCAATAGTTTAGTTTTGCTTTTGCTTCCCTTGCCCCAGGGGACATATCTTAAAAAAAAAAAAAAAAAAAAGCTGCTAAAGCTGATATCAGATTAATTACTGCCTGTGCTCTTTTGTAGGATTAAAAAAAAATTAATGTTAATTTATTTTTGAGACAGCATGAGTGGGGGAGGGGCAGAAAGAGAGGGAGGCACAGAATCTGAAGCAGGCTTCCAGGCTCTGAGCTGTCAGCCCAGAGCCTGATGTGGGACTCGAACTCACAGACTGCAAGATCATGACCTGAGCCAAAGTCAGACGCTTAACCAACTGAGCCACCCAGGCACCCCTCTTCTGTATGATTTTTATGGTTTCAGACCTCACATGTAGGTTTTTCATCCATTTTGAATTTATTTTTGTGTGTGGTGGAAGAAAATGGTCCAGTTTCATTCTTCCACATGTTGCTATCCAGTTTTCCCAACACCATTTGTTGAAGAGACCTTTTTCCCATTGCATGTTCTTTCCTGCTTTGTCAAAGATTAATTGACAATATACTTACGGGTTTATTTCTAGATTTTTTATTTTGTTCCATTGATCTATGTGCCTATTTTTGTGCCAGTACTTTGTGATTACTACAGCTTGGTAATGTAACTTTAAGTCTGGAATTATGATGCCTCTAGCTTTGCTTTTCTTTTTCAAGATTGCTTTGGCTATTCAGGGTCTTTTGTGGTTCCATACAAATTTTAGGATTGTTTGTTCTAGTTTTGTGAAAATTTCTGTTGGTATTTTGATAGAGAGTACATTAAATGTGTAGATTGCTTTGGGTAGTATAGACATTTTAACAATATTTGTTCTTCCAGTCTATGAGCATGGAATTTTTTTTCATTTCTTTGTGTCATTTTGGATTTCCTTCATCGGTGGTTACAGTTTTCAGAGTGATAGGTTTTTCACCTCTTTGATTAGGTTTATTCCTAGGTATCTTCTTATTTGGGGTGCAGTTGTAAATGGGATTATTTTTTAAATTTAATTTATTTTTTAAACTACATCCAAATTAGTTAGCATATAGTGCAACAATGATTTCAGGAGTAGATTCCTTAATGCCCCTTACCCATTTAGCCCATCCCCCTCCCACAACCCCTCCAGTAACCCTCTGTTTGTTCTCCATATTTAAGAGTCTCTTATGTTTTTGTCCCCCTCCCTGTTTTTATATTTTTTGCTTCCCTTCCCTTATGTTTATCTGTTTTGTATCTTAAAGTCCTCATGAGTGAAGTCATATGCTATTTGTCTTTCTCTGATTCACTTAGCATAATACCCTCTAGTTCCATCCACATAGTTGTAAATGGCAAGATTTCATTCTTTTTGATTGCTAAGCAATACTCCATTGTATATATATATACCACATCTTCTTTACGCACTTATCCATCAGTGGGCATTTGGGCTCTTTCCATACTTTGGCTATTGTTGATAGTGCTGCTATAAACATGGGGGTGCATGTGCCCCTTTGAAATAGCACACTTGTATCCCTTGGATAAATGCCTAGTAGTGCAATTGCTGGGTCATAGGGTAGTTCTATTTTTGGTTTTTTGAGGAACCTCCATCCTGTTTTCTAGGGTGGCTGCACCAGTTTGCATTCCCACCAGCAGTGCAAAAGAGATCCTTTCTCTCCACATCCTTGCCAACATCTGTTGTTCCCTGAGTTGTTAATGTTAGCCATTCTGACAGGTGTCAGGCGGTATCTCATTGTGCTTTTGATTTGTATTTCCCTGATGATGAGTGATGTGGAGCATTTTTTCATGTGTCAGTTGGCCATCTGGATGTCTTCTTTGGAGAAGTGTCTATTCATGTCTTTTGCCCATTTCTTTATTCTGTTTTTTGGGTGTTGAGTTGGTAAGTTCTTTATAGATTTTGGATACTAACCTTTTATCTGATATGTCCTTTGCAAATATCTTCTCCCATTCTCTCAGTTGCCTTTTAGTTTTGCTGATTGTTTCCTAAGCTGTGGAGAAGCTTTTTATTTTGATGAGGTCCCAATAGTTCATCTTGCTTTTGTTTTCCTTGCCTCTGGAGACGTGTTGAATAAGAAGTTGCTGTGGCCAAGGTCAAAGAGGTTTTTGCCTGCTTTCTCCTCGAGGATTTTGATGGCTTCCTGTCTTACATTTAGGTCTTTCATCCATTTTGAGTTTATATTTCTCATGGTGTAAGAAAGTGGTCCAAGTTCATTTTTCTGCATGTCGCTGTCGAGTTTTCCCAGCACCATTTGCTGAAGAGACTGTCTTTATTCCATTGGATATGCTTTCCTGCTTTGTCAAAGATTAGTTGGCCATATATTTGTGGGTCCATCTCTGGGTTCTCTAGTCTGTTCCATTGATCTGAGTGTCTGTTTGTGTGCCAGTGCCATACTGTCTTGATGATTATAGCTTTGTAATACAGCTGGAAGTCTGATAAATGGGATTTTCTTAATTTCTTTTTCTGCTACTTCATTACTGATGTATAGAAATGCGACAGATTTCTGTATATTGAATTTGTATTCTGCAGCTCTACTGAATTCATTTATGAGTTCTAGCAGTTTTGGGGTGGAGTCTTTTGGGTTTTCTACATATAGTATCATGTTATCTGCAACTAGTAAAAGTTTGACTTCTTCCTTGCTGATTTGGATGCTTTTTATTTCTTTTTGCTGTCTGATTGCTGTGACTAGGAATTTCAGTACTATGTTTAATAAAAATGGTGAGAGTGGACATCCTTGTGTTGTTCCTGACCTTAGGGGAAAGGCTGTCAGTTTTTCCCCATTGAGAATGATATTAGCTGTGAGTTTTTCACACATGGCTTCATAAAAACAACATGTTTTTATGTTGAGGTATGTTCCCTCTAAACCTACTTTGTTGAGGGATTTTATCTTGAATGGATGTTGTACCTTGTCAGATGCTTTTCCTGCATCGATTGAAGTGATCATATGGTTCTTATATCTTTCTGTTATTGATGTGATATATTACATTGATTGATTTGGGAATATTGGACCACCCTTGCAACTCAGGAATAAATTCCACTTGATCGTGGTGAATGATTTTTTTTCTTTTAAGTTTGTTTATTTATTTTGAGAGAGAGTGCTAGTTGGGAAGGAGCAGAGAGAGGGAGGGAGAGAGAATCCCAAGTAGACTCCACGCTGCCAGTGCAGAGCCTGGTGCGGGGCTTGGACTCACGAAACCACAAGATTGTGACCTGAGCCGAAACCAAGAGTTGGACACTTAACCAACTGAGCCACCCAGATGCCCTTGAATGATTTTTTAAATGTATTTTTGGATTTGGTTTGCTATTATTTTGTTGAGGATTTTTGCATCAGTGTTCGTCAGGGATATTGGCCTGTAGTTCTACTTTTTTTTTGTGGTGTCTTTATCTGGTTTTGATATCAGGGTAATGCTGGCCTCGTGGAATAAGTTTGCAAGTTTTTCTTCCCTCTTCTGTTTTTTGGAATAGTTTGAGAAGAATAGGTATTAACTCTTCTTTCAGTGTTTGGTAGAATTCACCTGTGAGGCAGTCTGGGCCTAGATTTTTTTTTTATGAGTTTTTGGATTACTAATTCAATTTCTTTGCTGGTAATTAGTTCAAATATTCTTTTTCTTCCCGTTTCAGTTTTGGTAGGTTCTATGTTTCTAATAATTTACCCATTTTTTCTAGCTTGTCTGATTCGTTGTTACGTAATTTTTCATAATATTCTCTTTTCTGTGGTATTTGTTATTCTCCTGTCTCATTTGTGATTTTATGTATTTGGGTCCTTTTTTTTCCCTTGATAAGTCTGGCTAGAAGTTTATCAGTTTTATTGATTTTTTTTCCCCCCTAGAGAACCAGTTCCTGGTTTCATTGATCTATTGTTTTTTAAATTTCTGTATCATTTATTCCTCTTTTTTTAAATTAAAAAAGTTTTTTTTAATGTTTGTTTATTTTTGAGAGAGAAACAGAGTGTGAGCGGGGAAGGGGCAGAAAGAGAGGGCGACACAGAATCCAAAGCAGGCTATAAGCTCTGAGCTGTAACACAGAGCCCAGTGCAGGGCTTAAACTCATGAACTGCAAGATCATGACCTGAGCTAAAGTTGGCCACTTAATCAACTAAGTCATCCAGGCGCCCTTGTATCATTTATTTCTGCTCTAATCTTTATCATTTCCTTTCTTCTGCTGGTTTTAGGTTTTGTTGTTCTTTTTCTAGCTCCATTAGCTGTAAAGTTAGGTTATTTATTTGAGATTTTTCTTGCTTCCTGAGGTAGACCTGTATTGCTGTAAACTTCCCTCTTACAACAGCTTTTGATACATCCCAAAGGTTTTGAACCATTGTGTTTTCATTTTCATTTGTTTCCATGTACTTTTAATCTTTACTTTTTTATTTTTTGAGAGTGAGAGCATGGGCAGGGGAGCGGCAGAGAGAGGGGGACAGAGGATCTTAAAGTAGGCTCTGTACTGACAACAGTGAGCCTGGCATGGGACTCAAACTCACCAACTGTGAGATCATGACCTGAGCCAAAGTTGGACCCTCAGCCGAGCCACCCAGGTGCTTCTCCATGTACTTTATAATTTCTTCTTTTGTTTTCTGGTTGACTCATTGATTTTTTTTAAAGATTTTTTAATTTTTAGATAATCTCTATATTGAACATGGGGCTCAAACTTACAACCCAGAGATCAAGAGTCGCATGCTCCATTGGCTGAGCCAGCCAGGCACCCCTCGTTCATTGTTTAGTTGCATTTTTTTTTTTTTTTAAGTAGACTTCATGCCCAGCATGGAGTCCAGTGTGGGGCATGAACTCATGATCCTGAATTTAAGACCTGAACTGAGATCAAGGGTCGGTTGCTTAACTGACTGAGCCACCCAGGCACCCCTAAGTTGCATGTTATTTAAACTCTATATATTTGTGGTCTTTCCAGATTTTTTCTTGTGGTTGACTTCTTGTTTCATAGTGTTGTGATCAGAAAAGGTGCATGGTATAACTTCCGTATTTTTGAATTTTTTTTTTAATGTTTATTTATTTCTGAGACAGAGAGAGACAGAGCATGAGTGAGGCAGGGGCAGAGAGAGAGGGAGACACAGAATCAGAAGCAGGCTCCAGGCTCTGAGCTGCCAGCACAGAGCCCGATGCGGGGCTCGAACTCACAAACCATGAGATCATGACCTGAGCCGAAGTCAGTCTCTCAACCGACTGAGCTACCCAGGCGCCCCTCGTATTTTTGAATCTGTTGAGGCTTGTTTTGTGGCCTAATATGTGATCTTCTCTGGAGAATGTTCCATATGTACTTGAAAAGAATGTGGGGCGCCTGGGTGGTGCAGTCGGTTAAGCGACCGACTTCAGCCAGGTCACGATCTCGCGGTCCGTGGGTTCGAGCCCCGCGTCGGGCTCTGGGCTGATGGCTTGGAGCCTGGAGCCTGTTTCCGATTCTGTGTCTCCCTCTCTCTGTGCCCCTCCCCCGTTCATGCTCTGTCTCTCTCTGTCCCAAAAATAAATAAAAAACGTTTAAAAAAAAAAAAAAAAGAAAAGAAAAGAAAAGAATGTGTAGTCTGCTGCTTTAGGATGGAATGTTCTGAATAGATATGTTAGATCTACCTGGCCCAGTGTGTCATTCAAAGCCATTGTTTGCTTGTTGATTTTCTGTTTAGATGATCTGTCCATTATGGAAGAGGGGTGCTAAAGTCTCCTACTATTAGTATATTATTATTGGTTTGTTCTTTTATGTTTGTTAACTGTTTCACGTATTTGGATGTTGCCATGTTGGGTGCATAAGTATTTATAATTGTTATATTTTCTTGTTGGATTTTCCTCTTTATCGTTATGTAGTTTTCTTGTCTCTTATTACAGTCTCTGTTTTTATGTCTATTTTGTCTGATGTAAGTATTGCTACTCCGGCTTTCTTTTGACAGCCGTTGCGTGACAAATGTTTCTCCATCTCCTCACTTTCCAGTCTGCAGGTGTCTTTAGGTCTAAAATGAGTCTCTTTTAGGCAGCATATAGATGGGTCTTTTTTTTTTTAATCTGTTCTGTCACCATGTCTTTTTAGTGGAGTGTTTAGTCCATTTGCATTTAAAGTAATTATTGATAGACACATATTTTTGCCATTTTATTACTTGTTTTGTGGTTGTTTGTGAAGATTTTCCCCGATCCTTTCTGTCTTTCATGTGGATCTTCTTTATGCTGGTTTTCTTTAGTGCTATATTTGGATTTCTTTCTTTGTATTCTTTACATATTTATTAGTGGTTTTTGATTTGTGGTTACCATTAAGTTTCTATTAATATATTCTGCATATAGCAGCTTATATTAAGTTGATGGTTGTTTAAATTTGAGTCCATTCTTTACTTTTCCCCATGTCTTAGGTGTAAGATGTCATATTTTACATCTTTTTGTGTTCCTTGACTGATTTTTTACAGAAATATTATTTATTTTTTAAAGTTTATTTATTTTGAGAGAGAGAACATGCACACAAACGGGAGGGGCAGAGAGGGAGAGAGAAGCCCAAGCAGGCTCTGCACTGTCAGCCTGAAGCCTGACGCAGGCCTTGAACTCACAAACTGCAAGATCAAGAGCTGAAACCAAGAGTTGAATGCTTAACTGACTGAGCTACCCAGACATGCTCAGAAATATTTATTTAACATTTTTTTCATGTTTATTTTTGAGAGTGAGAGAGAGAGTGAGAGTGAGTGGGGGAGGAGCAGAGAGAGAAGGAGACACAGAATCTGAAGCAAGCTCCAGTTCTGAGCTGTCAGCGCAGAGCCCAATGTGGGGCTCGAACCCATGAACTGCAAGGTCATGACTTGAGCCAAAGTCAGAAGCCCAACTGACTGAACCACCCAGGTGCCCCTGGAAATATTTATTTATTCATTTATTTAAAAATTTTTTTAAATGATTTTATTTATTTTTGAGACAGAGACAGAGCATGAGCAGGGGAGGGGCAGAGAGAGAGGGAGACACAGATTCCGAAGCAGGCTCCAGGCTCTGAGCTGTCAGCACAGACCCTGACTCAGGGCTCAAACTCACAGACTGTGAGATCATGACCTGAGCTGAGGTCAGACACTTAACCAACTGAGCCACCCAGGCACCCCTGGAAATACTTATTTTTAATGCTTTTGTGTTTCCTATCTTCATACTGTCATTTTTCATCTTTCCTTTCACTCAGAAAAGTCCCCTTTAAGTAGGTTCCACTCTGGGCATGGAGCCCAACATGGAGCTTGAACTCACAACCCTGAGATCAAGACCTGAGCTAGGATCAAGAGTCAGAACTCAACCAACTGAGCTCCAGGTGCCTCCTCCAAAAGTCCCCCTTAGTATTTCTTGCAGGGCTGGTTAATGGTCATGAACTCCTTTAGTTTTTGTTTGTCTGGGAAATTCTTTCTCTCTCATATTCCGAATGATAGCCTTGCTGGACAGAGTATTCTTGGCTGAAGGTTTTTTACCAATTAGCACTTTGAATATTGATTCATGCCACTCCTTTCTGGCTTAGAAAGTTTCTGCTGAAAAATTTACTGATAGCCTTATGGGATTTCCTTTGTATGTAACTGTCTTCTTTTGTATTGTTGCTTTTAATACTTTTTAAAAAAAATTTTTTTTTTTAACGTTTATTTATTTTTGAGACCGAGAGAGACAGAGCATGAACGGGGGAGGGTCAGAGAGAGAGGGAGACACAGAATCTGAAACAGTCTCCAGGCTCTGAGCTGTCAGCACAGAGCCCAACGCAGGGCTCAAACTCACGGACCACAAGATCATGACCTGAGCCGGAGTCGGACGCTTATTTACCACTATATTTTGCCATTTTAATTACAATTAAATTTTAATAAATTTAAATACAAATTAAATGTCTTGGGGTGGATCTGCTTTTCTGATTTTGTTGGGGGTTCTGTGCTTCCTGGATCTGGATGTTTGTTTCCTTGCCCAGTTTAGGGAAGTTTTCAGCTATTATTTCTTCATATAGATTCTTTGCCCCCTTTCTCTTTCTTCTTCTTGTGGTACTTCTATAATACTGTTATGTTTGAGGGAGTCACAGAGTTCCCTAAGTCTATTCTCATTCTGCATAATTCTTTTCTCTTTTGTTCAGCTTGATTACTTTCCATTGCTCTGTCTTCTAGGTCATGAATTCATTTTTCTGCTTCTTCCAGCCTGCTGTTCATTCTATCAAGTGTGTTTCTCATTTTGTTTATTGAGCCTTTTAATCTTTGCTGTGTTATTCCTTATCTCTATGTTAATGGTTTCACTGATGTCCTCCATTTTTTTCAAGTCCAGTGAGTATCTTTATGATTATTACTGTAGATTACTGTAGGGTTGTTTTTTTTTTTTTTTTACTGTAGGTGTTTTTTAAAAAAAATATTTTTAAAAGATGTTTTTGTTTATTTTTGAGAGAAGAAGAGACAGAATGCAAGTGGGGAAGGGGCAGAGAAGAGAGGCAGAGACAGAATCTGAAGCAGGCTCCAGGTTCTGAGCTGTCAGTACAGAGCCTAATGCAGGGCTCAAACCCATGAACTGCAAGATCATGACCTGAGCTGAAGTCAGATGCTTAACCAACTGAGCCACCCAGGTGCCCCCCCCCCCCCGCCATTATTTTTTTAAATAAGCTTTTTGTCCCTTTCTCCTTCTGTTTTCCTTCTAGGATACCACCAGGGCTCAGATAGTTTCTCTTGATGGTGTCTTATAATTCACATGGGCTTTCTTCTCTCTCTCTCTCTCTCTCTCTCTCTCTCTCTCTCTCTCTCTTTCTCTCTCTTTTTGCTCTACTCTAGATAATTTCAAGTGACCTATAAATTCACAGATTCTTTCTTTTGCTTTGATCGCATCTGCTGGTGGTATTCTTTACTGCATGTTTCATTTCATTCATTGCATTCTTCACTTCCAGGATTTCTGTTTGGATCTTTTTTATAATTTCTGTCTCTCTGTTAAGCTTCTGGTTTTGTCTGTGCATTGTTTCCTGATTTCACTGAATTGTCTGTGTTTCCCTGTAGCTTACTAAGCTGAATTCTTTATTAGGCAGATTGCAAATCTCTATTTCTTTGGGGTCAGTTACTGGGAAACTGTTCTTAGGTGTCTTGTGTTGCTGTCTTCGCATTTGAAGAAGCAGTCACCTTCTCCAGTCTTTACTGACTGGCCTTGGGAGAGAAATACTTTCTTCTGTCAGTCTGCTGGGGATTCTGAGGCTTTCCCAGTGCATGATATTCCAAATGCTTTTTAAATGGTTGTCAAGTTCTAGAATCAACCTATACAAAATGTACTAGAGATTTTTGTAACAGTTTAAGAAGTAAATATAAACGTTTACAACATATGAAGAGATAAGCATCACAATAGCTAAAATCAGAAATATCTTCCAGTAAGGGCACCTGGGTGGCTCAGTCAGTTAAGTGTCCGACTTTGGCTCAGGTCATGATCATCATGGTTCATGGGTTTGAGCCCTGTGTCAAGCTCTGTGCTGACAACTCAGAACCTGGAGCCTGCTTTGGATTCTGTCTCTCCCCGCCCCACCCCACCCCCACCTCCCCGCTTGCACTCTGTTTCTCTCAAAAATAAATAAACATTAAAAATATATGTGTGTTCCAGTACTATTTGTATAAATGTATATGTACTACTTTTGTAACTGAAAAGCAATCACTATTGGGGCGCCTGGGTGGCTCAGTCGGTTAGGTGTCCGACTTTGGCTCAGGTCATGATCTCACAGTTTGTGAATCCAAACCCCGCATCGAGCTCTGTGCTGACATCTCAGAGCCTGGAGCCTGATTCAGATTCTGTGTCTCATTCTCTCTCTGCCCCTCCCCTGTTCGTGTGCGCACTCTCTCTCTTTCTCTCTCTCTCAAAAATCAATAAACGTTACAAAAAGAAAATAAAAAACAAAAAAGAAAAGCAGTCACAATTGTGGCTGGTAATGGGGGAACTTGTGGGTAATACTCCTTGATGTGAGTGGTATTTAGGTTAAATGACTATGTTTACTTTCATGGAGCTGTATGCTTATAATTTGTATACTTTTCTGTAATATTTATGCTAAATTTAAAAAGTTTAAGATAAAAAGGCAGTACTCATCATAAAAAATGTAAAAGTATAGAAAGTTGACTTAAAATGTCTCTCCACATACTCATATCACATGAAGACCAGCAACCAGTACTAACATTTTCTTCCATTCTTCTGATGTGTATTTTTTGCCTATAACCTTTATTTCATTATTTCAGTTGTAAAAAGAATGCATGCCCTGTATAGAAAACTTGTTAAACACAGTAAGACACTACATACTTCTCACAATGGAATATGATTGACAGAAAGATGCCAACAAGTATGGTGTCAAGTTTCTTTAATGGCAAAGAATATAGGAATTTATGAAGATATTTACATTAAAAAATGAAAGGGTTCGGGGGTGCCTGGGTAGCTCAGTCAGTTAAGGGTCTGACTCTTGATCTCAGCTCAGGTCTTGATCTTAGGGTAGTGCGTTCAAGCCCCATGTTGGGCTCTACGCTGGGTGTAGAGGCTACTTAAAAAAAAAAAAAAAGAAAAAAAAATGTTTCTGATTCTTGTCAAGATGTAGTAAGCACATTCTATCCTTTCTCTCTGATTGAATACAATTAAAATCTCTGGACAGATTGCATGCATCAGTTGAGTATCCTGGAAGATAATGGTAGCAGGTGGTTTGAGGAAGGAAACTTTTTATTTTTTGTCTCTAAAGAATACCTTTCAGTCTTGGGGCACTTGAGTGGCTCAGTTGGTTAAGCATCTGACTTAAGCTCAGGTTCAGGTTGTGATCTCACCATTTATGGGTTTGAGCCCCGCATCCGGCTCTCTGCTGTCAGTGCAGAGCCTGCTTGGGATCCTCTGTCCTCCTCTCTCTATGCCCCTCTCCCGTGTGCACGCTCTCTCCCTCTGTCAAAAAATAAACAAACACTTAGCATACCTTCCAGCCTGGACTCAAAGGTAGAGGAAAATCTGGAACTGGGTGCATACAGAGTAAGGTCCAAGAGAATCCCTCTCTTTCTAGTCTCAAGAGCAGGAAAGGGGATTCCTATGGGTCAGAGAGTAGAGATGGATGAAGATCTTTTTGTTGTTGTTGTTCACATTCCCCCCTCCCCCATTTTCTCCTGCCCTGGCCCCCATGAAAGTCTATAGCAGTGGAGGCAGCAGTGACATTGGCAGCCAGATGGGAAAGGAGTCCTTTTATTTTTAGGGATTATGGTTCCAAGAGCATGGTGACATTCACTGATTTTGTTTTCTCTGTCCTCTCACCACTTTACCCTAGGGGCAATCATAGTAGTGGGAGGTACTCAGCAGAGAAGCTAAAGCCTTTCCTTTTTAGCCAGAAGACCAGGAAAGGGGCCCCTGAGAGCTGAAAAGTGTTAGGAAGATTGCAGAGAGGAAGGAACTCAACAAAGTGAACCCATAGTATTGTGTATGAACTCCTGGGCTCTCCTTTGAAATAGCATGCATGCATCTGACCCCTGAACAGCATACCAAGAGCTTTGAGGATTCAGCGGTGAAGTGTGCTGGCCACTGCATGGTATACCTGGGACAGATCACAGTAGTACCACAGGGGCTGTGAAAACTAAACTGACATCACAACACAGCCCACAAAAGATGGATAGGAACTTGTGGGTTGGACCTAATCAATGTAGTTACTGTTCAAACAAACAAAAATCCACTGTTTTCCATTGCACCTAAACAAGATCCAGAGTAACATAGCATAATATCCAGAAATTCAAAATTGTCCCGTATATGAAGAGTTGGGAAAATCTTACTGTCTCCTAAGGAGAAGGGACAGTCAGCAGATGGTAACTATGACATGTTATAGATGTTGGGATTATCAAAGAATTTAAGGCAAAAAGCATAATTAAAATATAATTAAAACTTCAAGAAGTAGGGGTGAACACCCTGGAAACAAATGGGAAATTAGACATTTAAATTTAAAATTGTAGGGGCGCCTGGGTGGTTCAGTTGGTTAAGCGTCCGACTTCAGCTCAGGTCATGATCTCGCAGTCCGTGGGTTTGAGCCCCGCGTCGGGCTCTGTGCTGACAGCTCAAAGCCTGGAGCCTGTTTCAGATTCTGTGTCTCCCTCTTTCTCTGATCCTCCCCTGTTCATGCTCGCTCTCTCTCTCTCTCTCTCTCTCTCTGTCTCAAAAATAAATAAACGTTGAAAAAAAATTTTAAAATAAAATTGTAAAATTTGTAACTAAAACTAAATTAAAAATTCCTTAAAGGGACTCAGTAACAGGGTGGAGATAAAAGAAGAGTGAGTTAACTTGAAGATAGAACAGTGAAAATTATCTGGTCTGACCCAATAGGAATTATTAAACTGAAGACAAGTGAACAGAGCTTCAGGGAATTATGGGACGATAACAAAAGGTTTAGCTTTTCATGTTATTGAAGTCCCAAAAGGAGAGGCGATGGAGTAGTACAGAAAACTGTTTGAAGAAATTATGGAAAGGAAGAAATAAATGCAACCCTATTTGCAGATGACATGATAATCCACTTAGAAAATCCCAAGGAATCTACAAAAAGGACTCTAGATCAAACAGTTTTGAATGGGAGGAATCAGAATACCCATTTCAAAACTTTTTTATAGTTTCGGTAATCGTGAGTAGTATTGGTAGAGGGATAGACACATAGATCACTGGACCTAGGAAACCTAGAAATACACCCACACAAGTACAGCCAACTGCTTTTTGAATGTTTGTGACTCCCCCAAATTTACATTTTAAAATCCTAACCCCGGTGTGATGATACTAGGAAGGTGGGGGACTTTGGGAGGTGATTAGGTTATAGGGTGAAGCCCTCAAGAATGGAATCAGTGCCGGGGCGCCTGGGTGGCTCTGTCGGTTAAGCAGCTGACTTCAACTCAGGTCATGATCTCGCGGTTTGTGGTTTCGAGCTCTGCGTCCAACTCTGTGCTGACAGCTTAGAGCCTGGAGCCTGCTTCCGATTTTGTGTCTCCCTCTCTCTCTGCCTCCCTCCTGCTCCCACTCTATCTCCCTCTCAAAAATAAATAAATAAACGTTTAAAATTAAAAAAAAAAAAATGGGATCAGTGCCCTCATCTAAAGGAGACCCCAGAGAGCTCTTACCTCTTACTCTCTGTCATGTAGGGACGCAGGAGATAGCCATCTGTGAACCAGGAAGTGGGCCTTCCCCAGAAATGTAGTCTGCTAGTGCCTTGATCTTCGATTTCCCAGCCTCCGGAACTGTGAGAAATAAATACATATATGTTGTTTAAGCCACCCAGTGCATGATATTTTTGTTGTAGTAGTTCGAACAGACTGAAATGTGTCAGGACAGTTCAGTGGAGGAAGGGTAGTCTTTGCGACAGTTGCTGTGGGAACAATTGGATATCTATGGGGTGGTCGGGAGAGAACAACCTAGGCCTAAGCTTCACAGCATATAAAAAAATAACTCAAATGGATCATAGATTTAAATGTAAAACTATAAAAAATGCTAGAAGAAAACATCAGAGAAAAGTTTCAGAAGCACAGCAGGGTAAAGAATTCTTATACGTGGCAAATAAAGCATGATCCATAAAAGAAGAAAAATGGATAAATTAGACTTCATCTAAATTAGAAACTTTGGCTACGTCAAAAAGTTTGTAGAAAGAATAAAAAAGGAGACAAGCTACAGAGTGGGAGAAAATCTTTCCAAAGAGCATATCAGACAAAGACTCCTATTGAAAGAATATAAGGAAACCTCAATAACAACCCCTAAAAACCCAGTTATCGAAGAAGAAAGCATAAGAGAAATGAGAAAATACTTTGAGGTGAATGAAAACAAAATCACAAATATGAAAACTTACAGGATGCAGCTAAAGTAGTTTTTGGAGGGAAATTTATAGCTGTCAATGCTTATATTAAGAAAAGAGAAAGAGGGGCACCTGGGTGGCTTAGTTGGTGGCTCAGGTCATGATCTCATAGTTCATGAGTTCGAGCCCCACATTAGGCTTTGCACTGACAGCTCAGAGCCTGGAGCCTGCTTCAGATTCTGTGTCTCCCCCCCTCTCTCTGTCCCTCCTCTGTCTGTGCTCTCTCTCTCTCTCGCCCTCAAAAGCAAATAAATAACAAAAAGAAGAGGAAGATATCAAGTCAATAACCTCAACTATTAAGGAGGTAACTATTCTTCAACTTTAAGAAACTAGAACAAGAAGAGTGAAATAAACCCAAGGCAAACAGAAGGAAGAAAATTATGAAACTAGAGTGGAAACAAATGAATAGAGAATAGGAAAACAACAGAGTAAGTAAAACCAAAAGTTGATTCTTTTAAAAGATCAACAAACTTGGCAAGCCTTTAGCTAGAATGACCAAGCAAATAAGATTCAGATTACTAGAATTATTAATGAAAGTGGGGACAGTACCACCCACCTTCCAGAAATAAAAATGATTGCAAGGATATACTATGAATAGTAAATACTATGCCAGTAAATTAGTTAACTTAGATAGAATGGGCAGATCCTGAAACAAACTAAGAAAACTGACTTAAAGAAGAAATAGATGGGAATGCAAGCTGGTGCAGCCACTCTGGAAAACAGTATGGAGGTTCCTCAAAAAACTAAAAATAGAACTACCTTATGACCCAGCAATGGCACGACTAGGCATTTATCCACGGGATACAGGTGTGCTGTTTCGAAGGGACACACGCACCCCCATGTTTATAGCAGCACTATCAACAATAGCCAAAGCATGAAAAGAGCCCAGATGTCCCTTGATGGATGAGTGGATAAAGAAGATGTGGTATATATATACAATGGAGTATTACTCGGCAATCAAAAAGAATGAAATCTTGCCATTTGCAACTATGTGGATGGAAGTGGAGGGTATTATGCTGAGTGAAATTAGAGAAAGACAAAAATCATATGACCTTACTCATATGAGGACTTTAAGAGACAAAACAGATGAACATAAGGGAAGGGAAACAAAAATAATATAAAAACAGGGAGGGGGACAAAACAGAAAAGATTCATGGAGAACAAAGGGTTATGGGAGGGGTTGTGGGAGGTGAGATGGGCTAAATGGGTAAGGGGCACTAAGGAATCGACTCCTGAAATCATTGTTGCAATATATGCTAATTTGGATGTAAATTTAAAAAAATAAAAAATAAAATAAAATGAAATCACAAAAAAAAAGAAGAAATAGAAAATCTGAATAGCAGGAAACAAGGAAAGAGTTTGAGTTAATAATTTTAAAATGTCCCACTAAAAACAAAACAAAAAACTCGCCACTAATAAAAGCCCATTATCTGATGGCTTTACTAGTGAATTCTGCCAGATGTTTAAAGATTTATCATGAACTCTTCCAAAAAATAAGAAGGGAGCACTTCCAAATCATCCTGTGAGGCCAGCATTACCCTAATACCAAATGCTGGACAAAGATGTCATAAAAAAAGAAAACTGCAGGGCAGTATCCCTCATGAATACAGATACAGTAGCCCTCAACAAAATATTAGCAAACCTAGTCTACTAACATTTAGAAGTAATGCAAAGTTGGTTCAAAATATGAAGAAAACTCAGTCTTTATAAACCTTATTAGGATAAATAAACACAAGATTATCTCAAAAGACACAAAAAACAATACCCTTTAATGATTTTTTTTAAAAACATCTCGAACTAGGAATAGAGGCCTGATAAAGGCATTTATGAAAAACTTCCATGTAATGTCATATTTAATGGTGAAAGACTGAATGTTCTCTTCCTGAGCTCAGGAATAAGATGAGGATTCATTCTCACCAGTGCAATTCAACATTGTACTAGAAGGTCTAGCCAAGACAGTTTTAGAAGAAAAACACATAAAAAACACCAAAATTAGAAAAGAAATTAAACTAACTGTATTTGCAAATGACATGATCTTGCATATATAACATCCTGAGGCATATACACACAGACATGTGGCACACGTGTGTGTTCAGTGTCACTGGTCATTAGGAAAGGATAACTTAGGACCCAATTAGCTATCAGTACACACCTGTTGGCACAGCTAAAAAAAAATAGTGGAAATACTGAATGATGGTGGATGAGAAGAAATAGTTTCATATGTTGCTGGGGGGAATGTAAAGTGGTACAGGCACCCTGGGAAATATTTTGGCAGTTTCTTAGAAAATGTAAACATACCATACTACCCTAGGTGTTTCACTTCTAGGCGTTTATTCCAGAGAAATGGGATAGTCTGTAAACCTTTGTGGTAAGAACAAGTGTGACAGTTCCAGTGTAGCCAAAGATTGGGGGAGATGGTGAGTATTTTCAACAAACAGTCCTGGAAAGCTGTGGGACAGAGCCTGTAGTCTGTATAGTTTTTTACATCTTTTTTCCCTGTTCCTCCACCTTCCTTTGGCACATTTATTTTTCTTGGTTGATTCTTTTTTTTTTTTTAATCTTTTTTTAACATTTTTTTTATTTTTGAGAGAGGAGTGGGAGAGGGGCAGAGAGAGGGAGACAAAGAATCCGAAGCAGATTCCAGGCTCTGAGCTGTCAGCACAGAACCCGATGCAGGGCTTGAACCCACGAACTGCAAGATCATGACCTGAGCCACTGTCAGGAGTTTAACTGACTGAGCCACCCAGGTGCCCTTTTCTTGGTTGTTTCTTAATGTGTGAGTTGGTTGAAGAGAATTTTAAATGTTGAGTGGTGAATATAGGCACAAAAAGACCATCATCTTAAAAAAATTCTTATGTTAACATACCGTGTATGTGTGGATTTTTCTGAAACTTTCACATGTATTTTCATAATTTGGCGCTGGTTCAGAACTGTGGGCACCTCAAGTGAGCTCACAGCAAAGTGGGATGCGCCTGCCTCCCCAGTCTGTCCTCATGGACTCATTCCATTCCTAGTGCCCTTTATTTTCTGAGCCAGAGTGACTGACTTGATCTATGCTTGTTCCTCTGTAAAATTCCTGAGGGCTGTTCTGACTGGTTCTAGGAGTTTTTTCCTTCGTGTGCACAGCTCTGTAATTTAGGTGTCTAATAACAAACTCCTTTGTTTTTGCTTATAGTGGGGTCTCCCACAAAGGCAGGCGGCAGGGTTGTTTACATTTTTATGTAATGTGGTCCACTCTGGCCTCCTGGCCTCCTGGCCTCCATCCTTTGTGCATGTTGTGTCTCTCTCTTTAAATTCAAGGAGAGCCATAGATTTTGATCTGAAGAAACCTATGAGTATGGGGCAATGTAAGAAAAACAGGTTTTTGGATCAGGTTGGGTAAATTTTGCTTTGGAGTAGCTTTGCATTAAAATGTGTACAGTGGAGTAGAGATGAATAATGTCTCCTCTTGGTAGGTTCAGGTAGGTTGGTGTGCCATGAACTAGAATTTTTTTTTTTTTTGCCTTGTTTTCCAGGTGCTGTGAAAATTAACTATTAGTATAACTACTAAAGGTCAGTGGGAGGTGAAATTAACTAAGATCATGTCAGAAAGAGTTGCATTTGCTGCAAACCGGAAGTGAATTGGATAGTTTTTTCTCTTGTCTGTAGTTCCGCTTGTAAGAGCTGGACTGCAGGGGTGCGACCTGACCCCTCCTGTATTGCCGATGTGTGTGCAGAGGAGGCCAAGAAGGAGATTGGGATTACAAAATCAGAATTTCCTGGAGGGCTTGGTTTTGTGACACTTCAGGGAAGTGACGAGAGACTTGTCAGAGGACAGAGGTTGGAAAAGCTAGTTTATGGCCTTCGGTCTTCAGGGATCCTCTTGATAGTGTCTCTCCACAGGTGTGCGTCTCATCAAGGTTTGTTTCCCCACCCCCACCCCAGGGGCAGGATGGAAGGCCGGTGGCGCAGGAGCAGTAACAAATGCTTCCCAGAATCCTTGTTTACGCTGGGTGGTGGGCACTATTGTGGGTCGCCTGCTGTGGGTGCACTGCTAGAGACTTCTTTGACCTGTCACGCTCCAGGTGAGCCTTGTGAATTGTTGAGCTACTGTGAGCACCTCTGCTACTTGGGCCAGCAGCTGCTACCTGCTGGCTCCTCTATCCATTTCCTATTGAATTGGCCCACAGAGGATTCTTTGTATTTCCTTAGAGGGTTGCTGGACTGGAAAATTGCATATGCACTGAAGGCTTGTGTTTCCAGGAAGGTGGAAAGATTGGCAGCCATTTGTCTTCTTGTGAATTGGCTGTCGTGTGACTCCTTTTGCTTCTCGTTTCTGGTCTTGACACTGCTGAAGAGTCACCTCTTTGGCCTAGGTTTCCATCAGTGAGCCTGATCAAGCCAAGACACAAGTCCCAGCAGGTTCCCAGTAGCACCGACCAAAGAAAACAGCAACGGGGAACAGGAGAAGTAGGTTTATTCTAGGGTAACATTGGAGAGCTCAGTAAGGAGGGAATTCTAGATCCCTGGCTTCTGCTGGAGTTTTCTATTCTGAATTTACTGGTTTAAGGTTTTCTGGTTGGAAGCAACAGAACTTAATTTTGACTCGTACGAGCAGAAAGGATTTATTGGAAGGATATGGGATGGCTCACAGACTGGGAAGAAAAGCTGTGGAGCCTCATCTTCAGAAAGTGCTGGTGTCAGAGGAGCCGTGATCCTAGGAGCGGGAACCTCTTGGGGTTGAATAAGCACCACCACATCCAGTTCCTGCTGCTGTCTGTTCAGAAGTCAAAGTCCAGGGACAAAGGCCCAGCCGGCCTGGTGTGGGTCAGGGAGTGGCACCTTGACTGACAGTCTGTCCAGGCCCAATCCTGTGGAGGGAGGTGGTTCCCTTGTGCCAGAAAGAAGACAGCTGCTGGGCAGGCAGCAACAGGATTGTGTCCCAGGAACAACTGCCTCACCAAGAGCAGCAGCTTCCACCTAATGATGCAGCCACAGTGAATTTGTTTTCTGTCGGGAGCCTGGGTTTTTTGGTGTTTTTATGTTAAAGGCTGACTCCACTGAACATTTTTTTTTTTTTTTTGAGAGAGCGAGTGCACAAGTGGGGAGGGATAGAGAGAGAGGGAGAAAGAGAATCCCAAGCAGGCTCTGCACATTCGGCGCAGAGCCTGATGCAGGGCTCAAACAAACCGTGAGATCATGACCTGAGGCAAAACCAAGAGTGGGACGCTTAACTGACTGAGCCACCAAGGTGCCCCTCCACTGAACATTCTTTACCAGTGGAACACTGTGCAAGAATGTGTTTTCTGAGGGGCCACCCCTGTGTGAAGTTTTCCCCCAAGGATTTCTGTCGATCTGCCTGTGCCTAGAGAAAGGTGGGGAGGGTGTCCAGAACACCCCTCTGTCAGAGGGCAGCTAAAGGTGATATCTGTTACTCAGCTGTGCTTTCTTGTGCCCCCTGTGAGAACAATGCCCTGTCTGGGGAGTGGTCTTTTTTTTTTTTTTTTTTCAAGAGAGAGGGGGCACACATGCGTGTGTGCGCATGTGAACAGGGGAGGGGTAGAGGGAGAGAGAATCCCAAATGGGCTCTACACTTAACTCGGGGGCTTGATCCCACAACCCTGGGATCATGAACCTTAGCCGAAATCAAGAGTCAGACACTCAACTTGACTGAGCCACCCACCCAGGAGCCCCTGGGGAGTGGTCTTTTAGAAATTCCTTCTATGGAAGAGGGTTGAGAGTTTGTTATCAGAACTAGAGGGGCAGTCTTTTGGCCTCTTTAGTTAGACTGACTTAGAAACTGCCCACAGTCACTAAGAGCTGACCAGGGGTGGGTGGGTGGGTGGGTGGGTGGGTGTGTGTGTGTGTGTGCGCGCGTGCACGTGTGTGTTGGGATTGATGTCTCCAGATTTTGCATGTGGGCATCCTGAAACATGTCTCCACCCACGTCACAGCTGCCTCCCCCAGCAGCCCTAGTGTGCAGAACCAGTACTAGCTGTTAATGTTGACTTTTCTCCCTTTTCTCTCCCATCCTCTGCAGATGGTGTCCATTGTCAGTGCTGTCCAGCGTGCACCAGGCTGATCCATGGTCACTTTCCGGGATGGCAACAAGGTGACTTCAGCTGAGGATGACCCTGACTGAAAGGCTGCGTGAGAAGATATCTCAGGCCTTCTACAACCATGGGCTGCTCTGTGCATCCTACCCCATCCCTATCATCCTCTTCACGGGGCTCTGCATCTTAGCCTGCTGGTATGTTTCTGAGTTGTCCTGGATATGTTGGGCCAGTGTGTTGGGACAGTAGGTTTCCTAATTCTGACTGCTCGGTAGCCCTTGGACTGTGTATACTTTTTATACACTGACTGGTGGCTGGTTGAAGCTGCTGGGTGGAGAGCTCTAGTCCTGGGGTATTTAGCCACTAGACTGAAACAGTCCAGTCTGGCCCTGACGTAGGGATTCTCCAGATTTGTTCAAAATTATTTCAGAATAATGTTTAAATGCTTTTAAGAAACCACAAGATGATTGAAAGGCATGATTTTTTAATTTTCCTTCTCAACAGTGACAGTTTCATTTTGGTACATTTTGGTACCTGGTTGAGAGCAGGAGCATTTGAGTGTGTTGCAAAACCAAGTCCATATGAACAATTTCTTGGACACCCTTGTTCAGGCTCACCCAGAGACTTGGTTCTGTGCTCTCCAGTCATTTTCTTGGGGCCACGAGGAGCCTCTTTCTGATCTCTTGCTGATTCTCAGGGCCAGCTGTGGTCACCAAGGACTGTTGTGGTAGCTGCCTTCCATCCACATCTGTCTTTCTATCACGGGGCCTCACAGAAGCTGAAGGCTGTGGCTTATAAAAGGATAGGCTCGGTGTAAGAAGATATCTGATGGCCTTTTTGGCTCCAAAACACTGACAGCCATGAAAAGAGCCAACTGTATGATCCTTGCCTCTGGAAAGAATTCTGGTTTCCATATTCATTGTACATCTGACATTTGTTAGATGTAGTCATTGCTGTGCTGGAAGGAGGGTGGCTCAGGACTGAGCTCACTGTTCAGTTTGTTAATGATCCCAAGCTCTTTTCTAATTAGGACTAAGAAAGATGAGCATCTTTCATTGAGAATTTCCTGCTGGGTGCTTCATAATAACCTTGGGAAGCGGTCCAGTTATATTTCCATTTAACCAAAGTGAGGTCGAGGATTGAAGACTTGGATGGTGTGCACAGTTAATAAGCAGGGACGCTGGGATTTAAATCTAGGCCTAGGGATTCTGGTGCCAGCACTATGACACTCTCTCACCCTGACTGTCCCCGCTGTGGATGTGTATTTATACTGATGTTTAAATTTTGTTAGATTGTGTTGTAGAGGATACTTATGGCTACATCCTATAGGAGATAAATTAGTAGAACATAGCTCTTGTTTTTTCCTCTAGGTTAATTATTTCTTTCAGAATCTCTTTCAAGATCATACTTTTCAAAAATCGTCTCTCTCCTTCAAAATCGTACTTTCCCAGGCTTGGCCTATGTGATAAATCCATGGCTCTTAAACCTGAGCTAGCAACAGAATCACCTGGACGGCATGCTAAACACAGATTGCTGAGCACCACCCTAGAATTTCCATTCATCAGGTCTGGGATGAGCCCAAGAATTTACATCTCTAACAAGTTCCCAGGCCTGGGGACCATGTGCTGAGAACCACTAGACTGTGTCTTTCTTGAAAATTTCTCTGAAGTTCTATCACCTTTCAGTGAAAAGAGTTTTCTCTTTTATTCTGATTCTTGGAGCAGCAGTGTGTGGGGACACTCATGGTTATTATCACTGATGTTGCCTTCTGTTGAGGGTGGTAGAACTTAGCTTCCCCTCCACTAAGTTCTCAGCTCCTCGATGGCCTCTTTACACATGCCTCAGCACATGGGAACATGGTAAGAAATACTTGATGGATGAGTACATTGGATTCAACTTGTCTGCTCGGTGAGCAGTTTGAGTTGAGGAGGTGGTAGTTGTGATTCCCCTTCCACAAACACAACTCTGGCTACGGGAAACGGAAAGTATGTTTCCTCTTTGCTGTTCATCTTCTGGGTATTGGGTGTAGCCAGCTGAGACCAGGCAGCTTCCTGGACAGGGAATGTAGGATATGTGTAGCAGCTGCTTGGGTGCAGTTGGGCCTTATCTTTGAATGAATAATTTGATATTACACAAATGTTTCAGAAACAGACAGTCCTTGGATTTATGATATGAGGGCCTCTGGTATGAAAACCTTAGGAGACAGCTGACATGTCAAGGTTGGAGAACTCCCTCTTGACTCATGGTGAATTAGAATAGGATGGAAAGTTGGGGAAGAGGCAGATGTGATGAAAACAATATTTAACAACCAGTACAGCCCAGATGCAGCCAAGCCTGCCTTATATTTCACAGGTGCTTCTGGCTGAACATCAGTCTAGAGGAAGAGGTGGGTGGTGAGGCTCAGGGTAGGACTAGGCTGATGGGAAGGAAAGGAAGACTGATCTTCGTTGACCTCCGGCTTTGTAGGTCCTTTGATGCTTTTCCTTTCACACACACACTGTTCCATTTGGTGCCTGACATCCTTGGAGGGGGTGGTTGTGTCCTAGATTTTTTTTTAAGGGTGATTAAACTAGTGTGGAGAGCTGGTAAGTGGTAAATATTATGACTGGCAGGTCCCTGTGGAAAACCCTGTGCTTTCTCTACTTCACCCGTGAAGTTTGATATCACGTTTGATATCATATCAAAACGTGATATGAACGTTTTGAAGAATACTATTTGGTGCTGATAGCTTTCATTGCAAGATGTTTGCTCTCTGAACAAGAAGCCTGAGAGAGATGGTCTCAGTTGCAGTGGGCCAGGATTAGGGCCTGGCAGGATCTGCCTAGACAGAGAACAGTCTTTTTGAGGCAGTAGCCCTATATAACAGAAGTTGGGGAGAGAGCACAAAGTTGGGTTTTCTCAATAAAGATGGCTTAAAAAAACAAAAGATGGCCATAATAAATGCCAAGCACTATGCCAGACCAGTGATGCACACATCATTCCTCTCAGAAGTGCACAGTTGTGGGTCCAAGACATTGGATATTGTGCCCAGCAGATGTGACCTGGCCTTGGGGCAAAGGGAGACAATGTCAGGGATGCTTCTTTGGAGGAGAGCCTCTGAGCTGAACCCTGCAGGAAGAGTAAGTGGTGTCTTCGTCTTCATCATTTAAGGTCAACAGTCAGCTCGTTCAGCAAATGGGCAGGGAAGGGAGTATCCCGGCAAGCCCCTCCAAGAACCTGCTACCTCCTCTGGTCCCGCCCTCTGACGGCACCACAGTTTCCTCATGTCTTTGCAGTCCAAAGTTTTTCTTTGAAGAGAAAAATCAGCCTTGTACTCTCCCATTCTTAGTGCTGTGTACTTACTTTCTCAAACCAACATCTTTGTCGAGTTATCGCAAAAGAGTTTTTTAACAACTTTTCTTAAAATCTGATTGGCTTAGGAAACATTTTCCAAGGCTAGATGAAGTCTGTTAGCCTCCAAAAATGATAAAGTTTGTATCAGAGAATCCACGGGTTGTGGGTCTTTTGGGGCAGGAGATGAGATGTTGTGGACTCAGGGCACAAGCCTCCGTGTCCTCTTCTGACCTGGGAACCTTCCCTCTGCAGAGCAGGTTCCTGCTTCTGTTCAGAGCCTCGGGTTGCCTGCAGAAAACAGAGTGTGAGTAATAGCATTTAGTAATTTCATTAGATACCTAGATTCTGTTTAGTTGCTCATCTTGTATTGTTCCTGGAATGAGACCCTTGTGCAGCTTGAACTCAAAGGGCCCCTGCACTTGATGTCCTTGTTCAGATCTGGCAGCCACCTGAGCTGTAGACCCCATTCTTCAGCACTGGACCACCCTGGGAACAGTGAATGCTTTTTCCTCCAGGAAAATCTGATGAAACTTGCAGCATGTAGACACTGGCAAGAGGTGTCTTCACATTTCCTAGAGGTTAGGCCATCAGGACCTGAGGGTGTGGCCCAGCAGCAGCCCAGCAAGGCAGAGGGCGCCGTTGCTCCCATTGCGCGCCCTGGGATGTGGTGGGTGCACTGTTGGGTGAAGAGAGAGTGCTCGAGCGCCAGGCTAGCGGACTGCCTGTGTGCAGAGCAGAGGTCAACGTGAGGGTCATTGGGTCACTTGTTGATCCTACAGCCTGCTGCTCATGGCTAGAGATGGTGATTTTCATTTGGAGAGCAAGTTAAATCATAGTGAGGCCATTCTAAACCTCATGAAGGACGGTAATCTTGCAAACTATGTGGGTATTCCAGAGCAGGCTTGGCCCCTTTCCTCGTCCATTTTCTCTGGCAGGATGCAGTACCTTTGAGCTGGGGCTGCACATCTGTTGCATGGTCTCTGTCCACCTCTCCCCCCATCTCCCCACATCTCAAGTTTCCCCAGATCACCATGAGTCCTTGGGAAGTGTGCATACAGGGGCCTGTATTAAAGGTTCCTTCTTTCTACGCCCATGTGGTCACTGTAGACACGTTTATATTCTCTTTGTGATCAAGAAAGAAATCTAAGTAACTGAAGCCTTATGTGCAGTTGTGCTTTGGAGAGCCAGCTGGGTAGCTGAGAATGAGTCCCAGAGCACCCCTCGTCTCTGCCCTGAAGCCTGCACTTGAGAGCCCAAGGGACCAGCTCCTGCAGCTGCTCCAGGATGCTGACCTGTTCAGCATGCCAGAGCCAGAGCCTACCCCCAGCAGAGGTTAACTCCTGGCCTCACAAACAAGCTCTGGAAAAGTTCTGAAATGCCTGTGGGAGATCAAAGACTCCTTTACCACCCCAAATTTCCTCAAGCAGGAAAGGGCAGGAGGTCTCAGAAATACCGCCTTCTAGTCTTTTGCTACCCCACCTCTAGCCCTGTACTGTTCTCCCCTGAGAGGGGAAGAGAGAAAACATCTCCCACCCTGATGCCTCCAGATAAGTGCCTTATGCAACATCTCTGAGTGTCATTTCTGAGGCTGATGTTTCCATCTGTCTTCGGCATCTCCTGAACCTCCATCCTAGATGACTGGGAGTGAGGAAGAGTTGAGACTAGAGCCAGTAGCATCCGTGTAATTGTGGGATGCAGGGCAACAGGACAGCGCACGGCAGCTTGGTCAAGAAGCAGGGGAAAGGACCATTAAAGGTCCTAAATATACTTGCATGGGAGTGGTTGAAAGGTCCCCCCTCCCCATCCAAAAGCCCACCCTGGCCCAGGGGATGGCCATTGCCTCACCCTGCCCCAAGACACAACGGGATGTGTACATCTGACCCCAAGCCCCCTTGTTTTTATATTCAGGCCCCTGCCAGGGTGGCAACAAAAGGGATATATGGACAAGAAGGGCAGGGCCAGGTCCTGGGATGTGAGAGGGCAGAGGAGCTGGTGGTCAAGAACCTGTCCCAGGGAGGAGGGACCATGGGTGAGCCTACAGTCCATACCCTCAGCACATGCTGTGCTGTGATGGACTTCACTTCAAAAGCAAGTTTAAAGATAAATTTATTAAGAATTTCCATACCGATGAAGACATCCAGATGGCAAACAAACACATGAAAAGATGTTCAACATCGCTCATCATCAGGGAAATAAAAATCAAAACCACAATGAGATACCACCTCATACTGGTCAGAGTGGCTAAAATGAACAACTCTGGAAACAACAGATGTTGACCAGGATGTGGAGACAGGGGAACCCTCTTGCACTGTTGGTGGGAATGCAAACTGGTACAGCCACTCTGGAAAACAGGAGATTTCTCGAAAAATTAAAAATAGAATTACCCTGTGACCCAGCAATTGCACTACTAGGAATTTATCTGAAGGATACAAAAATGCTGATTTGAAAGGGCACATGCACCCCAATGTTTATAGCAGCACTATCAACAATAGCCAAATTATGTATATATAATGGAATACTACTCAGAGATGAAAAAGAATGAAATCTTGCCATTTGCAACAACGTGGATGGAACTGGAGGGTAGTATGCTAAGCGAAATAAGAGAAAGACAGATATCACATGATTTTACTCATATGTGGAATTTGAGAAATTTAACAGGATCATAGGGGAAGGTAAGGAAAAATAAGATAAAAACAGAGGAAGGCAAACCATAAGAGACTCTTAAATACAGAGAACAAAGTGAGGGTTGATGGGCATGGTGGGTGGGGAAAATGGGTGATGGGCATTAAGGAGGGCACTTGTTGGGATGAACACTGGGTCTTACATGTAAGAGATGAATCACTGGATTCTACTCCTGAAGCCAAGACTACACTGTATGTTAACTAACTTGAGAATAAAATAAATAAGTAAGTAAGTAAATAAATAAGAATTTCCATAGAGCTACTGCAGAGCATTAAACCCCAAGCGCTGAGACCTTCTGAGCGCGGGGTACTGTGCAGCCATATGGGTTATGAAGCCAGCCTCGAGCGTGGAACATCTGGTAGATAAATAATCCTGAACATTTCCTGAACATCTTTTATGTGACTGATATTGGGGATGCAGAAATTAAAATGGCATGGACCCTCCCTGTACATTTCTTATATTAATCATGCAGATGAGAAGTCTCTAGGATCAGTGTTTGCAGGGTGCCATGGAGAACAGAAGACATGTGCCTACCTGCCTGGGATGGGAGGAATACAAAGGCTGTGTTGCCCTGAAGGACAAGCAGGAATTTGGCTGGCCTTGGGGAGAGCAAGGGGAGCATTTCGTTTTGGGCTCCCCTGAGACAAGGATTTGAGTACATACATGTAGCTAATGTGTAAAATGAAGTGAGCACTGGTAGGAAGGTGGAAAAGTGAAATAGGAAGGAGCATCATCCAGCAACTTACCACCACAGGAAGCTGTGTGATCTCACTGGGGAACGCTGAGAAATGGTGCAGGATGTCCACCTCAGAGCTCGTCACCTGGGTGTGGGGGAGCCAGACTGTGCCAGGGTCAGCAGACTCTTTCCCTACAGGGCCAGTTGGTAAGGCCACATACGGTCTCTGTCATGTAGTTTTGTTTTTTTAGTAACCCTGTAAATGTGTAAAAACCATTCTTAGCTCACAGGTCACACAGAAACAGGCCAGGGGCTGTAGTTTCCCAACCCCTGATCTACACAACATCAGCCACTGGTTGAGGGCTGCCTCCAGCCAGCATCAGTTCCCACCGCTTAGGCAGAGAGGCCTCCAGCGGCAACAGAACAGTCTCAAGCGAGAGAGATGCAGATGCTAACAGTTGGAAGTTGAGCCAGCATGCCCAGAAGTAAGACTAGAAGGGAGAAGGGGAGGGCAGCAGCCTCTGGGGATGTGTTGGGCAGCCAGATGTGGGGAGCAGGCCATACAGGCGTGGTAGCAGGTGGTGTGTGGGCTGGGTGGGGGGGAGACTGGAGATTTTAGTTCCATATTTGATTAAGAGATAAGTGATTTCAGGGGTAGAAGCGGAGAGTCTAGCTGGGCTAGTGCATTCATTGTTCTAGGTGAGAGTTGATTGTTGCTTAGTCTAAGCTGAAGGTCTGGAGGTGGTGAGATGTGGTGGTGTCTGGATATATTTTGAAGGTGGAGCCTTCAGGATTGTCTGAAGACCAGATGTGGAATATGAGAAAAAGAGGATCAAGATCAAAGTGCTTGGCCTGAGCAGCTGGATGGGTGGAGCTGAGACAGGAAAAGCAGGGGAGGTTTTGGAGACCTGGTTCATTTCCTTTGCCCCTGTAAGATCAGGCCAAGCCAAGATATAATCTGGTCTTAGAAACGAGTTTTGCGGAAGCAACATGGGGGTGGTTGTAGAAATCTCCAGACAGTTTCTTTCTTTAAATGTCTAGTCTGTTTTCCAACCTTGGAAAAGTGAGTGTTTTTACTTTTGAAAATTGCCTGACAGTTTTCTTCCAAGTTTTCCTTTTGGCTAGAATTTGGTAGCTGTGGATGATGATTATTCCCTTGCATTTTGCAATTTTGTAGACTCTTTTTCTTGCGTGTTTTTCTTTTGCCTATGTTAAAAGGAATGTGTGGATGTTTCAGTTTTTTAACAAGACAGAAATGCAATACACAGTATTAGAGTGTGATGGTAAGAGCACAGACTCTGATGCCTGTGCTGACATCCTGGTTTTGTCACCTTCTGGTGAGGATATAGCTTCTGCATGTCACACTGGGTTGTGCTGAGGCTTAAATGAGCAGATAGATGGAAGGCACTTGGATCGGTGCCTGACACATAGTAGGTGCTCAGTGAGAGGAACCATGACTAGTATAGAGACACAGACAGGCAGGTCCGTTGCCAACGGTAAGAACCATGTTGGGGTGAATATAGGGTCCTTTGGTAGCTCACAGAAGGAGGGGCCCCAACCCAGATTTGGGGAAAGATTTCCTACAGCAAGTGGTACTGCAAGTGAGGCCGCCAAGGTGAGTTATCTAGGAGAAGAATAGGCAAGTGTGTTCCAGCAGGGGCAGAGCCTCAGAAGCAAGAGAGCAGTTGTGTGACTCCGAGGCAAGGTTGGGGAATGGCTGGGAGCCTTTTGAAGAACTTCAAGGCCTGTAGACTTCATCCTGAGAAAGCTGGATGCTCTGGAGTGTGCTGCCCTTCTTTTTCTTCCTGCTGCCATGTTTAGACTCCTGGAATTCACAGATATTTTTTAATTCACAGTTTGAGAAGCAGGCTGCCTTTGGTTCAGTCAGTGTGTTTTGGGCAGCTGTGGTATGGAAAGTGAATGTAGATGTAGAGTGTACTGCCTGCTTTCATCTTGTAGTGAAGCTAAAGCTCCATCATTCTTAGCTCTGGGCCCCGAGACTCCTCTCCACATTCAGAGCCCAGAGGTTAGTCTGTGTTGTGCAGGGCTTTCCAAAGCAGAACCTTAGCTGAATCTCCAGAAACAGCCTTTGACGCCTGTCTCCAAACAGCTGAACCTTGGCTTTTGGAAGCATCGAGAGAGGAGCAAGTGTTCATGTACAAGGGAGTCTCCATGTGATTGACAGCTGATTTCTCCTCAGAAACCATGGAGGCCAGAAGGCAATGAGAAAACGTTTTAAATTTTGAATGAAAAAAATCAAGTATCCTATATTCTACAAAACTAGACTTCGGTAATGAAGGAGAAATAGAGATATCCATATAAACAAAAGCTGAGCGGGCCTGCACTACAGGAAACACTAAAGCAAGTCCTTCAGGCTGAAGTGAAGGGATACTAGACAATAATTTGAAACCATAAATAAAAGTAACACTAGTAAATATAACCAGACTTTTATATTTTTGGTTTGGTTTGTAACGTCTGTCTTTTATGATTTAAAAGGCAGGGGCACTGAATAGTAATTTTAGATCTGTAGTGATGGGCATACAATGTATAAATCGTAATCTGTGGCAATAACAATATAGAAGGGAAGAAACAGATATATAGCAAAGTGTTTAGACACTATGGAAACTAAGCTTCTTAGACTGGATAATTTCAGCTGTCTTATTTTCAAGGTCACTGATCTTTCTCCTGCCTGCTCACATCTGCAGAACCCCTCTTTAACAACGCTATTCAATCTGGGTTGTTGTAAGTTGTTAATAATAATTGTAATCCCTATGGTAACCAAACAGTAACTTGAAAATACAGAAAATGAAAGAAGGGAGTCAAAGTGGCACATAAAAAAATTAGCCAAATACAAAAAAGGGCAGCAATTGGAGGAATTGAGGAACAAAAGTCATACAAGACATAAAATGGCACAAGTAAACCCTTCCTTGTTAGTAATCACATAAAATGGGAGTGGATTTAACTCTTCTATTAAGAGAGACATTGGGGTTGCTTGGGTGGTTTGGTTAAGTGTCTGGCTCTTGATTTCAGCTCAGGTCATGAACTTACGGTTGGTGCGATCGAGCCTCGCACTGGGTTCTGCGCTGACAGTGCTGTCTGCAGAGCCTCTTTGGGATTCCGCTCCTTCTCTCTCTCTGCCCCTCCCCCACTGGCACGCTTGTACATGCGCCGTCTTTCAAAAAATAAACATTAAAAAAAATAAGAGGGGCGCCTGGGTGGCTCAATCCGTTAAGCATCTGACTTCAGCCCAGGTCATGATCTCACGGTCCGTGAGTTCGAGCCCCGCATCGGGCTCTGGGCTGATGGCTCAGAGCCCGGAGCCTGCTTCGGATTCTGTGTCTCCCTCTCTCTCTGCCCCTCCCCCGTTCATGCTCTGTCTGTCTCTGTCTCAAAAATAAATAAACGTTAAAAAAAAAAAATGAGTAACTTTAAAAAAACAAAATAAGAGAGAGGCACCTCGGTGGCTCAGTCGGTTAAGCATCCGACTTCGGCTCAGGTCATGATCTCACGGTTTGTGGGTTCGAGCCCTGCATTGGGCTTTGTGCTGACAGCTCAGCCTGGAGCCTGCTTCGGATTCTGTGTCTCCCTCTCTCTCTGCCCCTTCCCTGTTCACGCTCTGTCTCTCTTTCTCTCAAAAGTAAATAAACATAGGGGCGCCTGGGTGGCTCGTCGGTTAAGCGTCCGACTTCAGCTCAGGTCATGATCTCACGGTCCGTGAGTTCGAGCCCCGCATCGGGCTCTGTGCTGACAGCTCAGAGCCTGGAGCCTGTTTCAGATTCTGTGTCTCCCTCTCTCTGTGCTCCTCCCCTGTTCATGCTCTGTCTCTCTCTGTCTCAAAAATAAATAAACGTTAAAAAAAAAATTAAAAAAAAAAAAAAAAAGTAAATAAACATAAAAAATTTAAAAAAAATAAGAGAGACATTGGCAGATTAAATTTACAACGAATCTATATACTGTCAACAAGACATTTCAGATACATAGTACACTTGAGATATAAGAACACAAAGAAGTTGAAAGTAAGGATGGAAAAATATATTCCATGCCAAACAGTAACAGAGAGAGACCTAGAGTGGCTCTATGATTGTCAGACAACATCTAAAAGGTAACAAAATAAAGGATATTACATATTGATAAATGCTTTAGTACAGCAAGAGTGCATCACAGTTATAAACATTCACACACCTAATAACAAGGCTACAAAATAAATGAAGCAAAAACGGACAGAATTGAAATGAGAAATTGAGAAATCCAGTTATAGTTGGATATTTCAGTTCTGTGCTGTCAGTACTAGATACAAGAAGAGACAGCAAGATAAGGAAACGGAGGACTTGAGCAACAGTGTCAACCAGCCAGACCTAACAGACATGCAGAGAACACCCAGCAACAGCAGAAGACATGCTCTCAAGTGCTCGCGGAGCAGTCTCCAGGATAGACCATCCGTTAGGCCACAGACAAGTCTTGATGAAT
The DNA here is from genome assembly GCF_018350195.1 of Panthera tigris. Taxonomy (NCBI): domain Eukaryota; kingdom Metazoa; phylum Chordata; class Mammalia; order Carnivora; family Felidae; genus Panthera; species Panthera tigris. The sequence continues at coordinate 16,869,482 of NC_056661.1, read as the reverse complement.
TAAAGAAGACTGAAATCAGATAGAATATCTTTTCCAATCGCAAGGGAATGAAACTAAACATACTAGAAGGAAAACTGGAAAATTCACAAGTAGGTGGAAGTTAAACAGGATATTCTAAAACAACCAATGAGTCAAGAAGTCAGAAGGGAAATTCAGAAAATACCTTGAGGTGAGGACAAAAACAAAGACACAAAATACCAAATCTTTTTTTTTTTTATTTTTATTGTTAACGTTTATTTATTTTTGAGACAGAGAGAGACAGAGCATGAACGGGGGAGGGTCAGAGAGAGAGGGAGACACAGAATCGGAAGCAGGCTCCAGGCTCCGAGCCGTCAGCCCAGAGCCCGACGCGGGGCTCGAACTCACAGACCGCGAAATCATGACCTGAGTTGAAGTCGGACACTTAACCGACTGAGCCACCCAGGCGCCCCACGAAATACCAAATCTAATGGGATGCTGTTGATAGTCGTACTACGAGGGAAATGTGTAGCTGTGAGGACGACTCAGTACTCCTGTCTAGAATATATAAAGAACTAAAAATCAATGAGGAAAAGACAGCCAACCCAATTAAACAGAAGAGGGACTTCACAAGAGGTTATGTCTGAATGGCCAGCAAACACATGAAAGAATTTTCCACATTGCTGCACATTGAAACCGCAGGGAGATACCACTACGTCCTCTTCCACGTGGTTACATTTAATTGGCCTGACAGTGTCAAGAGGTGGCAAGGATTTGGAGCAGTTGGAACTCTTGTCACACTGCTGGTGGGAACATACGTTTGTACAACTACTTTGGAGAATTGGTATTCTCTACAAAGCCAAACATATACACTATAAAAGAACACTTCCTTCTGGGAACACACCCAACAGAAATGAGTGCTGATGGCCACCAAAAGCCATCTATGAAAATGACCGTAATAACTCTATTCTTCATAACTGAAACTGGAAACAGCTGCAGGTTCCTCGACAGTGGAATGGATAAATGCAGGGTAGTGTATAATTCAGCGGAATAGCACATACCTACGGGAAAGAATGATCTGATATGTATGGATGAATCTAGCAGATAAAATTTAGGTGAAAGCAGCCAGTCACAAAAGAGAACACCCGTAGCATGGGTGATTTTATGTATAAGTCATTACAAAGGCAAAACGAGTTTATGGTGATGGAAGTTCTGCTAGTAGTTTGGGGTGCTCTTCACTGGGCAAGGGCACAAAGCTGCCTTCTGAGGTCCTGGAAATGTTCTATAGCTTGATCTAGGCAGCGGTTACCCAGGTGTGTGCCTATGTAAAAGTTCATTGCACCAGATAGTTAAGGTTTGTACATGTATTGTATCAAAGTTGTAAATTAAAAACAAACGTTTTGTTAAAAAGTGAGACATGGCACAAAATGAAAACGTACATGGGTTTGCCAGCTTTTTGTTGTAAGGCCGGGGCTTTTCCTGTGTGAGTGGTGGGTCTAGTGTAAAATCTAGTGTAAAATACACCCTCAGTGTGTTATATACAATTTTTGTGGTCTTTTTAAATTGGAGCAGTTGCCCAGCAATGTACATCAGGATCCTTCTGGATTTTTATTTTTATTTTTATTTTTATTTATTTATTTATTTATTTAATGTTTGTTTATTCTTGAGAGAGACAGAGTGTGAGTGGGGGAGGGTCAGAGAGAGAAGGAGACACAGAATCCGAAGCAGGCTTCAGGCTCTGAGCTGTCAGCACAGAGCCTGACACGGGGCTCAAACTCACAAACTGGTAGATCATGACCTGAGCTGAAGAGACGCCTAACCGACTGAGCCACCCAGGCGCCCCTCCTTCTGGATTTTTATACATCCCCCCCCCCCCCCCAGTTTCTTATTGTTGTCTTTTAATTTGACAAGGTTTTTTTTTTTTTTTTAGCATCTTTATTATGTCTCTAAAAATATTCATCCAGTCTGTTTTATCAATTGGACTTCCTTGTAAGCTTTCTGTGGCTAAAAATAAGCTTGAAAGTTTTTTTTTTTTTAATGTTTATTTTTGAGAGAGAGAGAGAGACAGTTGCGAGCAGGGGAGGGGCAGAGAGAGAGGGAGACACAGAATCCGAAGCAGGCTCCAAGCTGTCAGCACAGAGCCCAGCATGGTGCTCAAACCCATGAACTGTAAGATCATGACCTGAGCCGAAGTTGGATGCCTAACTGAGCCATCCACGCATCCTGTTTTTTTTTGGAAAAGTTCTTTTTTTTTTTTTTAAGTTTGAGAGAGAGAATGGGCACATGTGTGCACGTGGGGAGGGGCAGAGAGAGGAGAGAGAGAATGAATGAATGAATGAATAAATAAATGAATGAATCCCAAGCAGGCTCCATCCTGTCAGCTCTGAGCCCAACATGTGGCTCGATCTCACAAACCATAAGATCATGACCTGAGCTGAAACCAAGAGTCGGACACTTAACTGGCTGAGCCATCCAGGTGCTCTGAGCTTGAAAAATTCTGATATTCTGATCTGGGTGTCTTCTGAGTGTCTTTCTAGTTCCAAAGTTTTATGACTCCGATATTGTGCACACACATACAGTCCCAGCAGGGAGAATGCAGTGCGGCTGTGCTGGCCCCTGTGTCACTCATTTCGGCGCAGATTGTGCTCCTGCCATGTCCTAACCCTTCTCTCCTTCTTGTTCGTCCCAGCTGCCCACTGCTGAAACTGCCCCTGCCAGGGACAGGACCGGTGGAGTTCACCACTCCTGTGAAGGACTACTCGCCCCCACCTGTGGCCTCTGACCACAAACCAGGGGAGCCCAGTGAGCGGCCAGAGTGGGTAGGTGCTCAGTGTGTGTCTGGGGAGAGCCCTGAGGGTTGGGTGGAAATTGGCCAAGGCAGGGGTTCTGGGAGTGAGAGTGAGGGTGGCCAGCTTCGGATTGGTGGGTACATGTACTTGAACAGCTTTTACAAAGACACCACAAATATTTCATTACACAGTTAATGAATAACCTTTTTTGAAAGGAAACGCCAAGTGACACAAAAATGTGACTGTCCTCAACAGCCAGGTGGGATCTGTGGTGGTTGTAGCTATGGCCAGATGGGTCTAGAGTCCTACCTGGACTGTTCACATACCATGCCCGGGCCCAAGCAGTGCTCTGGCAAGCAGGCCATCTCCTCCTTGTCCCAAGTGGTCACGAGAGCCATGGAGCATCCTTAGAGAATGATCTGTGATCAGGGTCTCATATATCAGTGTGCACCTCATGTTTTCAGATGTCACGTCTGATTTTCTCCTCACAGTGAAGTTTGGTAAAAAGTGTTGAGTTTTTGTGTTTTGGGTTTTTTAAATCTCTTTTATAGTTAGGAAAGGGGGCCCAGGGTGATGAAGTGCCTCAGTTACCTAGTTATAGATGGGGTCAGCACTGGATCAGAACTCCAGGACTCCTGACCCCAGGTCCCTGATTGTTCTGGGCCATAGTATTCTCAGTTGATTGCCTCTGAGCTGAGCACTGATGTAGCCGAGGACGTAATGGTTGCTCTAGCTGAGGGTCTCAGGTAGAGGACTTAACCCGCTGTGACGCTGGACTCGTTATTTGGAAATCTTACAAGCTCGATTAGCCCATTTCGAAAGCTTTTACCTGCCAGGTAGTAGATGAAGTGTCCTTCCTTCATACATTGTGCTTTGGTCCCATGGATTTGTGCTGGACTGAGTGTATTTTTGAGGAGGAAAACCAAAGCCTGGGGAACAGAGCTCTTCCTTTTCCACCCTGTCTCTGACAGTGATGATACATTCCTCTCTGTCCTTTATAGGTAATATAGCAGTCAGGTAACTTGTTGTAAACTTGCCCCTACTGTTGCTGAAATAGAGACATAGCTGGTAAGATAGGTGTGTGTTAAGCCATATATTAATCTGGCTTAATGGGACTCTGTCCATGAAGGTCAGAGGGAGCATGGTGTGGTGCTGGCAGAAACTGGTTCTGTAACTTCATGTACCAGCTTGACCATTGGCTCACTATGGGACCTTCTTGGTTCAGACCTTTTACCTTCATTAATCTCTTGAAGCAGTTGTACCACATTATGGAACTGATGGTATGTGGTCACAACAGGGGAGTCTGTGTTTGTGGATGTTTCATGACTAGAAGAGTTCGGTTGGCCTGATAATACATGGTAGGTATTTAATGGTACGGCTGTTGGGGAGGTGACTTGTTTGTGAGCTCTTTAAACTTCCTTAATGCCCTTCATTGGTCTGGGATGATGATAGTAAGTAGGTGTACAAATAACTTCAGGGCTCAGCAGTCAGAAGATTGGCTGTTTTCTCTCTCTTTGGAGCCCCCACCCCTTAAAGGATTGAGAAGGACCCAGGCCTCAGTGCAGTCACCTAGTGTCTTGCAGGTCAGGGGTCAGTTCTCTTACCTCCACTGACCATCCATGATAAAAATTCAGGCCAGCAATATAGGAGCAGTAAGGACTGATTTAGTTATAAGGAAGAGAAAACTCAGCTCAAACCAGAGTAATCAAAAGGAATTTTTAGAGTCCTAGAACTCAAGAACACTATGGTTTGGGCCTCAAAAGGAGTTCACCTCTCAGCTCTTTTCGCTCCACTCTTGATCTGCTTAAAAGCTCCAGCAGCTTGACCCTTATGTTCTTGCAATATCTAATCCAGTGCAGGATGAGAAGGTGCCAGGTTGTATCTAAGTGAGGTAGCTTGCCTGTCCCCAACCCAAATCCTGTGATGAAGGTGGTGCTTTGTTGACTGGCTTCATCAGCTAGTTGTCACCATCACTAGGCTTAGAACAAGAGAGGACCATTTCCAAAGGAAAATCAGGAGGCTCAGGCACTGGGCACAACAATGCAAGCACCTGCTGCCCACTAAGGAACCAGAACATCCTTCATTCCTCCATTCATTCCTGTATTCAGCATATGTTTACATTCTGCAGTGTACCCAGCAGGATGATCTAGGGGACACGTAGAGCCTCACAGCTTCTGGGGAGATCTGTCTGGTTAGAAAGAGAAGACAAAGATGTCAGTTCAAAATAAATATATGTCAAAGGGTCACAGGAGCCAACTGAAAGAGTTCCCAATGGCCAGTGCTGGAAAACAAAAGATATTTTGCAATAAAATAAAGTAGTATTGGATTATAACCCAGAGTATAAAATATCTTGAGTTCATGTGATTAAGTAAATGGGGGAAAATAGATAAATCCAGGCAAAAATTCTAAATAATTTTTGTAAATACTCTCCCTCAAGGGATTAGAATATAACTTCTCTTCCTTAAGCGTGGACTGTGCGTAGTGACTTCCTTCCAGAGAATACTATATGGAGAGAGGGAGCAAAGAATCACTTTACAGTGGAGAACCAGACAGTTACCTCCCCAGCAAGGAGGTCAGGGTCAATGTCAGCAGTGATAGATCAGGCTGATAGTACATACCCTTGATGTGTGACAGGTGAGGCACTCTACCTCTGGTCTTTCTCCCAGAAACCCATAACCCCAGCCTAATTATGGGAAGTTGGATGAATCCCAGTTGAGGGACTTTTTATACAGTACCTGACCACTACTCCTTAAAATTGTCAAGGTTATCAAAAACGAAGAAATTCTGAGAAACTGTCACTAAGGAAAACTAAGGAAACCAAATTTTCTTAGTTTTTACCTAATGTCCTTTTTCTGTCCCAAGATTCCATTTAGGGTACCACATTAAATTTAGTGGTTACTTTCCCTGTGGCCTCCCTTGGCTACAACAGTTTTGCAGACGTCCCTTATCTTTGATGACCTTGACAGTTTGGAGTGGCGGCCAGGTATTTTGTAGAGTGCTCCTCCAGTGGGATTTGTCTGTTTTTTTCTAGATAGACTGGGGTATGGGTTTGGGGAAGACCGCGGAGGAGAAATGCCATTCTTTCCACATCCGTCAGCCTCTTAAGTTATTTTTTACATTCCCAAACATTAAAGTTCAGTCTTCAGGCCATAAAACTCTTGGCACAAAATTTTTAAAAAGCTTTCTAATGGATGTATAGAGTAATCTCCCTGTGGTTTTAATTTGCGTTTCCCAGATGACTAATGTCGTGTTTATTGTATTTGCATATCTTTCTTTGATGTTTTTAGGTGTTGCCCATTTTGAATGAAGTTGTTTGGATTTCTTTTTATTGAATTGTAAGTCTTTCCATATGCTGGAGGTGGCTTTCTGTACAGTCGTCTTTCTCCCCTTTAGCTGTAGTGGCCCCATAGTGTGATGACAGCTGCAGTGTGCATTTTTGCTTTTGTGTGTCCTGCAGAGGGGACTCTGATCCACCCTGCCAGGTCCTGGTGCTCTTAGGCCCATCCTCTGTTGGAATCACTAACCAGTAGCTTTGTTGGGTTCAGAGGGACACTTCTTTCTGAAAGAGGGATGTTTCTACCAAAGGAAGGGAAGAGCAAAGTAGAAATGGTAGAGACTTTCCGTTTTGCACACGCGTGTGACCTTGGGCAAGTTACTTAATACCTTTTTTTCCCTCGTTTCTGCATTCAGAAAATGGGGATGATAATCATACCTACGTTAGACATTGTCAGAGGATTACATGAAGGCATGCAAAGGCTTAGTGCAGTGCCTGGCCCATCACTTGCACTTGACACATGTTTGTGGCTATCACTGTTGTCATCGTCATTGCTCAGATCTGGCCAAAGTTCTGGAGGGTGACCAAAGTTCACATGCTTGGACTGCCCTTTGGGGCGCACCAGGCCTGCACTCCTTATCCTTTAGCCTGAGCTCAGATGCCACGGTCTCCAGAAAGCCTTCCGCAGCTCTCTTGCAGATTCGTGACCTGCCTCCCCTCTGTGCTCTGTTTCCACCCACTAGAGATCATTTTCCATTCAAACGTATATAGTCCAACATTTTAACATAGTAGATGCTCAAGAAAGGCTTCTTGTTGAATAGAGAAACAGCACGGCTTATTTAGCAGACCAAGAGTGTAAAGTGAGGCATTTTTCTTGGAGCATGATAGTTGATAAGGTGGGACCAAGTTGAACCCCAAGTTGTGGGGTTTCAACTTTAATTGGGCAGTGGGAAGCCAGTCCCTGAGAAGCATCAGCTTGAGGAAAGTGGCAGTAAGAAGATCAGTTGTATTGAACTTGGAGAAACTTAGAGACAGAGGTGACCATGCTTAGGGAAAGGGTCGGGGTGTGCAAGGGATGGAGAGATAGATCCTCAGGAGATGCCAAATCCAATTATAATAGTTTTAAGCCATGATAATGTGACTACATATAAGTGACCTGTTTTTGGCCACTTTGCCAGATGGTTATGTGTGTTGTTTTGTTTGGTCTTCTCAGTGATGAGGTGAGGTCTGGGACTCCATCCCTGTTCCCTAGTAAGAGACTGGGGCTTAGAGAATGTGGACACCATTGTCCAAGGTGCACAGCCAGGGCTGGCACTGGAAGTTGAACCCAGGTGGGTCCCCTGAGACCGCCATTCCCACCACACCACACCCACTTACCTGCCCAGGGCTGGGGGACAGATCAGCAGCCATGTTTTCCAGAAGAGCTGAGTTAACAGGAGTCCTCTGTCATGTTCTGAAAAGAGCTTCTGGGTGTGTCAGTGTGAAGGTAAACTCCATGGAGTTTGCTCTGTCTGCATGTAAAGGAAGGACTGTGTTTTAAACAAAACAAGCCTGAGGTCCCTTGCACTGGCCTGGCTCTCCCAGACCAGGTCATCATGAAACCTGAACTTCACACTAAGCCCTACCTGGCAGGCCGCAGAGCTGGTTAGGCTACCAGGGGCAGCATTGCAATGTTTGTGGTGGCTGGCTGAGCCTGGACACAGGAATTCCAAGGAGCCCTGATCAGGGGCCTCATACTGTCAGTGCTGGTGGCCAGAGACCCCAGGGATCCCTAGGACCTCAGCTCCCCTCCTACACTGCTCATGTTGGGCCTTCCCATCTGTTTCCTGCAGGAACTCTCATGGTTCCCAACCACCCAGGCATGCTGGCTGTTGAGAAACAACAGGATTGAGAATTGGGCAGCCCTGGCTTTAATCCTGGCTGGACTGTCTGTCAGCTGTGTCCTTGGACATATCCTGTTGTCTCTCTGGGCCTTGGTTTTCTTATCTGGGTCCCATAGCTCCCGGTCTCCCAAGGCTGAACTCAAGGTGTCAGCCAAGGCTGTACTCTTCTCCAAGCCCGGTGTGGGGACACCTGACTTTCAGGCTCTCTCAGCACCCACCTGGCAACGGGCTCCTTGCAGGCTGTTGAGCTGAGGGTCTTCATTCCTCACCGGGTGTTGGCCGAGGGCCCCTTTAATTCCTTGTTTTGTGGACCTTCCAGAGCAGCTGACATATGGCTGACTTCATCAGAGTGGTGGTTCCAAAAGAGGGGGGCAGAGGAAGAATCATAGTCCTTTTATCCTTCCAATTTTTATTTTTGTGTGTGGCAAAATACAACATAAAATTTATCATCTAAACCCTTTTTAAGTGTATAGTGCACTGGTATTAAATACATTCATGTTGTGCAACCATCCATCTCTATAACTTTTCATCTTGTAAAACAGAAACTTTGTACCCATTAATACCCCTGCCACCTGCCATTCTTTCTGTCTGTATAAATTTCACGACTTTAGGTACCTCATATAAGTAGAATTGTACAGTACTGACTGGCTAATTTCACCCAGCATAACGTCCTCAAGAATCATAGTCTTGTGTAACCAAGTCTCAGAAGTGACATGTCATTACTTTTGTTGTAGTCTGTTTGCCAGAAGCAGGTCGCTGGGTGTAGCCCTCTCTCCAGGGGGATTGCCTGTGGGCAGGAGCATCAGGAGGTGGGGGTTACTGGAGCCGTGTTAGTTAGAAGACTACCTGCCACAGCCTCCATCTAGTGAGGAGTCCGCCCTCTTTGCCCACAGGCATCTGGATCCGCTGGCCCTTGTGCTTCCTCCATCGCTCACTTTGGATACCACGTGTTGTGTCTGTTTCCATGTCTGTTTCTCCCTTGAATGTCCAGTAGTGATTATGATCAGGCCTAGTGCAGTGAGTGGTGGGCCCTGCCCACATCCCGGCTACCCTTTTATTTTAGTGCCTGCCTGCCTGCTTTCCAGCCACCAGTTTCTGCATCTCATACATCAGAGCATCTCTGGTGAAGGCCTGAGGTGCTGGAGGATTCATGCCCCCCGGGAGCAGCACTCGAGCAGTAGCTGCAGGGGTTGGTATGTAATACCTCAGCTCTCTGATCTTTCAGATGGGATGACTCAGCTAAACCCCATTACTGACAGAGGTCACTTGTCCAGTAACACCCTTTGTTGGCTGCTTTCCCTCCCTTGTTCCTGCCTTTACTCCCCTTCCTGTATTTTCTGTACCTTCCGAATAAGCCACCCAGCTTAGGGTCTGCTACTGGGGATCCCAAACTGAGGTAGTGAATGACAAGAGTCAGGCGCATGCCTATTGAATAAACCACTGTAAGAGAATTTTGATGCCCATAAGAGGGGGTCGCGGGCACATATGTTGGGTGACGAGTTTGCTACGATCGTGATAAATGAGGGGACTCAAGATCTTGGAAGAGTTGGAAAAACTTGGAATAGCTGCTTGAGAAGTTCATTTGGAAGTCCGGGTGTATCAAGAGGCTGCCAGCAGAAGGAGGCCAAGGCCGGGAAGCAGGGATGTGCAGTAAGAATCACTGGTCCATGGTTCTTGTTTGTTGAGGCTGGCCGCCTGAGGCGTGCAAACAGAGGAGCTGTGGATTTACCCAGCGCTGGTGGAAGGACAAAGGAGAGAGAGGTCTGGGGTGAAGGAGTTACATGTTCCTGTGAAAATCTGATGAAAGCCTGGATCCTCTCCCCTAAAACTGATGATGGTAGTAGTAATATGTACATTTCCAGGCAGAAACTTAAAAATATTTGGGAAGCAGTGTGCTCCTAGAACTCCTAGAGCCATCCCTAGAGCCCAGGGAGAGGGCTCTAGTTTCTGAGATGTTCGTTAGTACTTCATTGAAATGGTGGTCCGAATGGTCCTGGCTGGGGAGAAGGTGCCTGGGTGGGAAGGAGGCTGGAGAAGAAGTGGAGGGCCCAGGAGCTAGAAGGAGTTTTGCACCCAGAAACGAAGGGCTCAGTTGCACAGGCTCAGTGGGCCTGAGGGTGGAGGTGGAAGTGGAAGGCAGAAGAGGTGGTATGTGCAGTCACAGCCTTGTGCCCGGTGGGAACAAACCCAGGTCTGGAGGCTTCCTGGTGTCATGCTGTCCCTGGATGATACGCTGTGTCCTTCACAGGGCTTGAGGATGATTGCCCTGGGGATGGCTCTCCTCGTAGAGCTGTTCGTCTCCAGACAGCTCCTCCCCATTCAGGCCTGTGTGAGGACTTGAGTCGATGAGCTGCTATTCAGGTCAGAGCCTGCGGCAGCGAGCTCCGGCTTCTAGCAGCCTGAGTCCCGTGCAAATGACAAAGCAGGTGCAGCCTTCTGTCCCCAGAGCCTTTGTAAGACATGGCTTCATAAGTGTAAACTTCACAAAGGCGTAGGTGGTTGCCTTGAGTTGTTCCTTTGTGTCCAGGGGCCCAGGAGACCTTAACTTGCCATTCGTGTTCAGCATCCTGACCTTCGCCTGTGCAATAACCTGTAGTCAGGCATCATCGAGGGGCTAAGTGGCCTTTCATCTACTCCCCCACCCTGTGGAGTCCCTGGTGGCGACACAGGTGTGGGGATCGCCCTCTCAGCTCCCTCCAGCCGGCACCACAGTACGTCACGGCCGTGGACGGTGTTCCCTGCCTCCAGTTGGATGACAGTGTAACTCCAGGGCAGCCTTCCAGAGCACTGTGTTCATCTGGTCACCGTCTCAGAGACACTCAGGGGCTTTTCTTTGGCAACTGGTTAGAATCCAGGCAGCTCAGTCAGGCGTCATCATAGCCACCCCTCATTTTAGCTGTGATTTGTGTTACTACCTGACAGGACTCCTTAGTGCTATCTAGACTGTCTGTGCTCTCGGTGTCCCTGGCACCCCTGAGGCCCTCACTGTCCCTCTCCTGCCAGTCCTTGCCCACCTCGTGGCTCCACTCACCTTCTCCCTTGGCTGTAATCCTGCCACGGCTAATCCAGTACCTCATTATGGGGGTGCTCCATGACCGCTCCATCACTGGGAGTTCCTGGCTTGCCTGAGACGTGTCTGAACACTTTGGTTACTTAGGTGCTTGTTGTTAGCTCTTTCAGGGCAGATGGCAGGTTCTAGTGAAAAAGTGTGTGATGTCCATTGAGGAGACATGGGTTTGAGACCTTGCAGCACCCTGCGGGAGTTATGAAGCCCCAGCTAGTCACCTTGCGTCTCAGAGGACTATTGTGGGGGGTTGATGAAATGATGTGCCACACTGTCTATTGCTAACATTTCCATTAATACCTGTCTCTGCACGTGCTATTTGTATACACACGTGTGTCTGTGTGGTGTGAGATGTGTGTGCATCTTGATGCTGCAGGGTGAATGTCAGTCACCCCCCTTTCACAGTGAGGAAACTGAAATCCAGAGAAGTCAAAAATGTTTCCAGGGCCATACACTTGGAGAGCTGGGATTTAAAGTTGGGTCTTTCGGTCTTTAAAAACCGCTGACCTGCAGATGGGAGGATCAGTAAGACAGGGTGCACCCTGCTGGGAGCTGATGGTCTACTGTGAAGTCGGCAGACGTTTTCCATAGAGGGCTAGATGATGAATGTTTGAGGCTTTGTGGGTTACACGGTCTCTGTTGTGAACACTCACCTCTGCCATTATTGTGGGAAAGCAGTCGTGGACAGGACAGAATGGAGTGGGCCTGGTTGTGTTCCAGGAAAACTTGATTTAGAAAAGCAGGCGCTGGGCTTGATTTAGCCTGTAGCCATAGTCTGCCGACCCCTGATCTATGGGGAAGTGTGTAGGAATGTGGTTCATAAATTGCAAAGAACCCCTTGGAGATGTCTTCACTTTTGAAGGCCCATCCTTTGGGCCCCACAGTGCTTTACCCATAGTAGATGCTCAGTAAATCCTTATTGAGTGTGGGCCCGTTTCTCCCTCATGTGCCGAGCTGACATTTTCACCCCTGCCCTATTTCTTCTGCAGTACGTGGGTGCCCCGGTGGCTTATATCCAGCAGATATTTGTGAAGTCTTCAGTGTCTCCCTGGCACAAGAACCTCCTGGCAGTAGATGTGTTTCGTTCACCTCTGTCCCGGGCATTCCAGCTGGTGGAAGAGATCCGGAACCACGTGCTGAGAGACAGGTATCCCTGTCAGTGCCCCCAGCCTCCCTGAATCTGTTCCCTACTGAAGGTGGAGGGCGTACGGTCCTCGGTGTGATTCCACTGCGCCAGCCAGTGCTGCAGAAATTGCACAAGTGAGAATGGCGGGTGAGCCACTTTCACATTGTGGCCCCACTACCCCTCGACCTACACGGATGACACACATAGTTTCATCCGCAGGTCTCAGACAGAGTAGGTGTCCACGGGGCTGACCCTGTGATGAGCTGACGGGGAACTGCCTGCCTCGCGCCTCAGATGGCTTATTGCCCAACGGTTATGAGATGTGGATATGGTGGTGGTAGCCGAGCTGAGGAGAAGCACACTTCCCCTGGGGATCGCTTCTGAAGCCCCAGCCCGGGTGGCACTCCCCAGCCTGTGCTGGCTTCACAGGCTGCTTCACCCGCTCCGCTGGGTTTTAGTTAGCTGAGGGCTTTGACATGCATTCTGGTGAATGAAATGAAGCCCCTAATTTTCACCCTCGCCTCTTTGCCCACTGAATTGGCTGAGGTGTCTTCATCGGTGGGAGGTTGTGCATGTTCCCAGAACTTACTTAGAGAGGCTTGGGCCCCAAATGTGCTTTGGAGGTCAGTCAACGACATGGTTTGGTTGTTGGCCACCTAAAAGAACTTTCTCCTGCTGCCCTAATCCTTAGGCTCTTAGAGATACCAGGCATCTGGGAACCTGATGACAGAGGGTCCCTCTGTAAGTGCAGTGGGCCTGCCCTGTGCTCGCAGACATGACAGATGCCTTGTCCTATGTCCTGCACAGTTCCGGGACCAGGGGCCTGGAGGAGGTATGCCTGCAGGTGACCGACCTACTGCCTGGCCTCAGGAAGCTCCGGAACTTACTTCCTGAGCATGGGTGCCTGCTGCTATCCCCTGGGAACTTTTGGCAGAATGACCGGGAACGCTTCCATGCTGATCCTGACATCATTGGGACCATCCACCAGCATGAGCCCAAAACCCTACAGACCTCAGCCACGCTCAAAGGTACCCCAGGGCAGATTCCCTAGGGGCCCGCAAGGGTGCCTGTTGGTCACTATGTCCTTTTTGATGGGTGCTCTGACAGATCAGGGGTTACCCTATGTTTTTTAGGGTGTGGGAGGGGTCCTTGGCGGCTCTACAGAAGCTGCCTTTTTCTGTCAGTACCTCCTGGTTTCCATCTGCAGACTTGCTGTTTGGTGTTCCTGGGAAGTACAGCGGGGTGAGCCTCTACACCAGGAAGAGGATGGTCTCCTACACCATTACCCTGGTCTTCCAGCGCTACCATGCCAAGTAAGGCTGTCGGCTCGGGGCTCCTGGCTGGGAATGGTATGAAGCTTTGACTAGTCCCTGTTCTGGTCTAGGGTGTCCAGAATGCCCCCCTGGGAACTTGGGGTTTTCAGGCCTCCCGTTGAAATGTTTCTCTCTCTTAGATCGAGGGATGCTGTCTTTTCACATTTGAGCGGGGTGACCTGACTCCTGGTTAAGAATAGGGACTAAGGCAGGGCTGGCAAATTTAGTGTCTTGATGCCTCCACTGGGCTTTCTTGAGCCTGTGGCAGGGGTCCCCAGCTGGAGACTACTGAGCCTCATGTGGCCTCAGGCCTTCCCAGCAAAGTGCTGTAGGCAGCTCCCTAGCAAGGGAGAGAGTGCTTGAGATGCCTCCGGTTGGCTGTCCTGGTGGGCGTTTGGCATTGATAGGTTGGGAAAGGGACATTGAGGAAGGAGCAGGGCAGGGTGGGGTGGGGGGCTCCTGAGACAACTTTAGAATTCTTCCAAGACCCCTTAGAGACTGCAAGGAAGTTCAGACACCACAGAAAAGCCCCCTCCAACATGGGGAGGAAGGAAGCCCTGATGGGCCTTCCTTTCAGGGATTGCCTTTGCCCCTGGCCCAAGAGGGCCGGTCCATCTATCCCACCTGCTCCATGACCAGGTTCCTGGGCAGCCTGCGGGCCCGTCTGATGCTCCTGCACCCTAGCCCCAACTGCACCCTTCGGGCGGAGAGCCTGGTCCACGTGCACTTCAAGGAGGAGATTGGCATCGCGGAACTCATCCCGCTTGTGACCACCTACATCATCTTGTTTGCTTACATCTACTTCTCTACACGTAGGTCCAGAGCACAGAGGCTAGGGGCTTCCTCCAAGCTAAACGGGCATTCCAGACCGCCTGCTTCCCTGCCTCTGGAGGTGGCTTGGGGAGAGATGTCAGACACGCCCAGGGCTTCATCCCCCAGCAGAGTCTCAGGGGCTCGGGTGGGTCCATGGCTTTTCTGGCTTCTCAGGAAAAGATCTTTCCTGGGTTAGGGTTCCCAAAAGACACACTCTTCCTCTGAGACTGGGAAGTATGAAGTATACATGGTCATCCTTTTCTTAGGTTAAACCAGGGGGCGTCCCTTCCTCAGCTGTCAGGGCACACTCTACTCCTAGGAGCTCTGCACAGAAGGGCCCTGTGAGTCAGGTTCTGGGAGAGATGCAGCCCTGATGTGCCCTCTCTGCCCTCCAGGCAAGATCGACATGGTCAAGTCCAAGTGGGGGCTGGCTCTGGCTGCCGTGGTCACAGTGCTCAGCTCGCTGCTCATGTCTGTGGGGCTCTGCACACTCTTCGGCCTGACACCCACCCTCAACGGCGGGTAGGTCCCCACTAGGCTCCGCTGAGCTTCAGGGAGTACCCTCAGGCTGGAGAGCCCCTGGGCTTGCCGTTACCCTATATCTTCACGTTGTTATTTTGACATTTAAGAGGTACACTTTTTACCTTTGAGTTACTGGGCTTGTATTCATATACGTGTAGATGTAGTATATCTATATATACATATAACATATATAGGCATGTGTGTGTACATACATGTGTGTATATGTGGAACGTGTATTCGTGTATGTGTATATAAGTGTGTATGCATATGTATACCCTTGTATTGCATGTGTGTGTGTATATAGGTGTCTGTGTGTTCACATATTACATATATTCCATCCTACTCCTTGATGGCTTAAGGCACACATGGGTTTTCCCTTTTTTTTTTTTTTTTTTTTTACTATTAAAACATTTAAGTGACTAATAGAATAGGTCATTTCAGAGTAAGTTTTTAAAAGACCATAAGCACAGGGGCACCCAGGCGGCTCAGACAGTTGAGTGAGCGACTCTTGATTTTGGCTCAGGTCGTGATCTCATAGTTTGAACCCTGCATAAGCTCTGCACTGTCAGTGTGGGGCCTGTTTGGGATTCTCTGTCTCCCTCTCTCTCGGTTGTTCCCCTGCTTGCGCTAGCATGCACTCTCTGTTTCTCTGTCTCTATCAAAAATAGATGGATAGGGGTGCCTGGGTGGCTCAGTCGGTTAAGCGTCCGACTTCAGCTCAGGTCACGATCTCGAGGTCCGGGAGTTCAAGCCCCGCATCGGGCTCTGGGCTGATGGCTCGGAGCCTGGAGCCTGTTTCAGCTTCTGTGTCTCTCTCTCTCTCTGCCCCTCCCCCGTTCATGCTCTGTCTCTCTCTGTCTCAAAAATAAATAAATGTTAAAAAAAAAATTTTTTTTAAATAGATGGATAAACGTCATTAAAAAAAAAAAAGACACAAGCACACTTGAATTTGCCGCCTTTCCAATGATATTTGCTTTCTTTTGTCCTTTATCTCCCAGTCGGCTGGAAGCCCTGTCTCCTAGGCCCCGCCCACCTGTCTGTTAGTGGTCGCTGACTGGCTGTCCCCTCCCTGGCTTGTCAGGCCAGTTGCAGGAGCAGCAATGTTGTGTTCTCTGTTACTTCCCTTACTCGTAGAACACTCGCTTCCTTTCCTGAACCTGATGCTAACACCCCTCCCCCGTGGCTGGCTGCTGTGCCAGGGCCTCCTCAGAGCCCTCATTTCCACTGCCCCACAGCAGAGGTCCCATGAGGCACACACCTCAACTGGTGTGCCCTGTTCATCTCCAGTGATGTGAGCCTGTGGTCCCAGAGAGCTTAGTAGTTTTCTTTAGGACCAGTTCTCCAAACAGTCTCTCCAGAGCCGAGCAGGGCTTGGAGCTCCTCTCGTTCCGCTTCCACTTAGTCCCGATGGCTTGGCCTGCAATGCTGCCGAGGGGTCCCGGCCACGGTTCTTTCCTCTGGCCAGCAGAGTCCTGTGTGGGAGAAGGCTGCTCCGACAGCTGGGGGCTCCTCTGGCCCTCCTTCCACTGTGCTGCATAGTCGGAGGCAGGGATGCTTGCCGGCCTGAAAGCCGAGAACTGGGCAGGCAGAGGCCCTATGTAGCACAGCGGGGGAGTCTAGGGTTTCTGCTCTGTGCTTCTGGAAGTCACTCAGCTGCCTCTCACTACAGGCTTCAAACCCCACAGCCTTCCTGGGGCCCAGACCTGTTGAGAACCAGCCTGTGTTGGGGGCCCTTCTCAGCACTGTCCTCACCCTCTCCCTCTCCGTCCTCAGAGAGATTTTCCCCTACCTTGTGGTGGTTATTGGGTTAGAGAACGTGTTGGTGCTCACCAAGTCCGTGGTCTCGACCCCAGTGGACCTCGAGGTGAAGCTGCGCATTGCCCAAGGTAACACGGCTGGCTGTGGGGGTGCGCCAGGGCGGGCGGGCGGTCTGTGCTGGGCTTCCTCCTGCAGGGGAGATGGGGAGCCCCAGAAGTCACCCTTGCTCTGCCCTCTAGTGTAATCTGGTGTGGGCCACCAGGCCTTGGCAGCTTGTTAGCGTGTGCCCTGAGGAACCAAAGAGTCGCTGGACTTTACCGTGTCCTGGTTCACATGTCAGTAAGAACACAAACTGGACTCTGCTGCGGGACTCGTGTGTTCAGTGGCCCTTTGTCCAGACTGGTACCCGGTGCTCTCTCTCCCCGCCACACTCCACCACACTAGGTCCAGGCTTCTGTGGCTGCTCACTTCAGAGACGCTGTCTCCACAACTGCCAGAAAAGGCCCCGTGGACTCAGTGCCAGGAGCTGGGGATCGGGGTTCTGAGGAAAGTGGGCAGGGAGCCTAGGCCTGAAGGTCTGAAGTGTTGCACTTCCTCCTCCGGACCCCAGGTCTGTGGGAACAAGGCCGAGGGCAGACTGTTTATTCATTCAAGGAACCTTCGTGAGCTCCTGTGAGAGGCCAGGCCCTGCACTAGATGGGGAGCTCTGAGGATGTGAGGGGACATGGCGCCTTTCCCACCAGGGGCTCGCTATGGGGGAAGGGCTGGAGGAAGAACAGCTGGCACTTCCATTGCTCGGGCCTCTGCCACGTGTGGGCAGGCACACTCACACCATGCCCGTGGAGGCCGGCTGTGCCAGAGTGGGTGGCACTGCTCACCTTGGCACCCTGCCTCTCCCTGCCTCTGTGCCCCCTCGGCCCCTTCTTCATGGCGACTGTGCAGTGACGGCAGCACCTGGAGCCTGGGCCCCGGCAACGTCCCGAGCCAGGGGCGCCGTGGTGGAGTCGCCGCCTCAGAAGGCTGGGTGCCCTCCCCGTGCCTCTCCCCTCTGAGGAGCACAAGGTTGTGCGCAGACATGTGCTGGCCCCAAGGCCCTGTTGTTGTCCTCTGCAGGCCTAAGCAGTGAGAGCTGGTCCATCATGAAGAACATGGCCACGGAGCTGGGCATCATCCTCATTGGCTACTTCACCCTGGTGCCCGCCATCCAGGTAAGGCCCCAGGGCCCGCCACTCGGGTGAGCGCAGAAGCAGTTGACCAGTTCCCCGGCTGTGCAGCTCTGTGCAGGGTGCACCCTTCTCAACACAGGCACCCTCACCTGGGAGATGGGACCTCTCTGCTGCCGGGATGGTGGTTCTGTGCACAGTGCTCCTGGCAGCCCTGGTTCAGAGGTTCTCAGCCCAGTTCCAGTCGCACCTGTTTCTCTTTTCTCAGGCAGAAACATCGTGGGGTCCCTGAATCTGTGCCCTCCTCTTTCCTAGGCTTAGCCCTGACCCCCATATGTGGCCTCCAGACACATGGCCACCACCCATTGCTCAGAGTGGCTCCTGCTCTTGGCCAAGTGCCTCACTCAGCTGTGGGGCTGTGAGCAGGTGGAGGAGGACCTCCACTGAGCCAGAACCCAGACTCGATGACCGTTGCTTGAGGGGTTGACGGAAGGCAGTGATGTCCTCCCTGTCCTTCCCCAACGCTGGTGGGCCTACTGAGTTGTGGGGGTGAGCAGAGAACAGAGGGCTGCAGGCTTTTACCCAGAGGGCATCTGCAGGACATATTGCCATCTTGTGACATAGGAGCAGACTTGGCCACTGTGCCACCACGGGCTAGATCCCTCCTCTGCCCCCCAGATTCGAATGGCAGCTGTGGTGAAGGGCAGGGGAAGAAGGCTGAAATGTGAGCAGAGTTTGGGGAGCAGAGAGACTACCTTTATTCAGTTTCAGGGCAGAAATTAATTCCCTCCTGTCCTCTCGCCCACTTTGGTCCCTTGCAGTCACTGGCCAGGAAGCTTTCTGAGAGTCCTGATGATGGGTCAGGCCTGGGCTCCAGGCAGGTGTTGGTCATAGCATTTGAGCAGGGCCAGGGGGTTAGTGGGGGAGGACTTTTTGGGGGGCAGGCTGGTGGGGCTCAGAGCTTTCAAGATTGGATCAGGCCCTCCTCTCTCGGGGGATGGAAGATGTAGGCAGCGCTCACACCCTTCAGCCTTCTGTGCATAAAGGTGCATGGGGTCTCTGCTGCCCCCTGGTGGGGCAGTGGGAGCAGCTGGCACTGTCCCTCCTTGGCCACTCCCAGACTCAGAACTTACCAGCATCTCTTTTTTGCTGTGCTCTGCCTGCCACTGCCTTGCAGATTCTGAGGTGCCTGCAAGCAGGGAGCTGCTTCTCCAGTGCTAGGCCATGATGTCGTGTCCCCTCATCTCTGATTCCAGGAGTTCTGTCTCTTTGCTGTTGTGGGCCTGGTGTCAGACTTCTTCCTTCAGATGCTGTTTTTCACCACTGTCCTGTCCATTGACATTCGCCGAATGGAGGTAGGAGTGGGCTGTGCCCTGCCCCACCAGCCTCCCCCCTGGCCCTCGCCATGCTCAGGGCTTGGGGTGAGAGCAGTGCGGGCTTTGGTCAGGGGCAGTCCCCCGCCTCCCGTGCAGCCTTGAGCCCTGACTACCGTGCCCCCAACAGCTAGCAGACCTGAACAAGCGGTTGCCCTCTGAGGCCTGCCTGCCCCCAGCAAAGCCAGTGGGGCGGCCTGCACGCTTTGAGCGTCAGCTGGCTGTGCGGCCGTCCACACCCCACACCATCACACTGCAACCGTCGTCCTTCCGAAACCTGCGGCTCCCGAAGAGGCTGCGTGTCATCTACTTCCTGGCCCGCACTCGCCTGGCACAGCGCCTTATCATGGTACCTGCCACCGCTGCCCTGCCCTTCGAGGGCCAGCACTCAGTTCCCTCCAGACTCTTGCACTTTGCCTTGGAGGTGGGGGGTGCTCCTTAGGCCATCATGGCCCCATGAAGCCTGGCTTTGGGAGGCTGCCCACCATACCTTCCTGGCCAGACCCTGGTGGCTTCTGAGGTGAAGCCTATCTCTGGGAGAAGCAGCCCCGGGGGCATCAGGTAGAAGAGTCATCATCTCCCAAGAAGGACCCAGGACAGGAGCCTGGTAGGGCGGAACCACCATGGTTGGAACTACCATGGTTCCCTGAGCAGGGTTTCCCTGCTACATAGTGCGCGGGCATCAGAAAATTCTGGCCCAAATAATTCACTGGCTGGACTGGGGAGCAGCAGAGGAGCAGGGCTGGCCGTTGGCCAGCCGTGGTGCCCCCATGGAGCTACAGTGAGAGGGAGCAGGACTGAGGTCCTCTGAGGATGGGCGCACCCATAAGTGTCTCTGGAACAGGTCAGCCAGCCCGTCCTTCTTGCTGTGCTGACCGTGGGAATGGTGGCCACTTTTTGATATGGAGGTTGGGGAAGTTCTTAGGATGCTCTTTGTATTTCTAGGCCAGGAAACCCAAACCGTGACCATGGAAAGGGAGCTAGGCCCCTTTAATGGCAGTTGGCCCAGGTGGTAGTGAAGGACATGACCAGGCAGAAGGGAAGACAGATTGGGGCCTGTGTCCTCTCCCCATCCCCAGACGTGAGGTCCCTGTGCTGCTGCTTCCTGGCACGAGGGCCAACGCTGCCGGGGCTCGGGGCCACCCAGAGGCCACACTAAGCACCCACTGCCCCCTGTAGGCTGGCACGGTTGTCTGGATCGGCATCCTGGTGTACACGGACCCGGCAGGGCTGCGTACCTACCTTGCCGCGCAGGTGACAGAACAGAGCCCGCTGGGCGAGGGCGCCCTGACTCCCATGCCCGTGCCTAGCGGCGTGCTGCCTGCCAGCCACCCGGACCCTGCCTTCTCCATCTTCCCCGCTGATGCCCCTAAGTTGTCTGAAAACCAGACGTTGCTGGGAGAGCCACCCGAGCCTGGGGGTCCAGCAGAGGGCGCCCAGGACAGCCCAGTGCCAGAGGTAACCTGGGGGCCTGAGGATGAGGAACTTTGGAGGAAACTCTCCTTCCGCCACTGGCCTACGCTCTTCAGCTACTACAACATCACCCTGGCCAAGAGGTGAGCTGGGCTGTGCCAGGTGCCACCTCCCCACTCGGTGTCAGCTCATCCGCTCCAGAGGGGGAGACCCACCAGTTTGAATTCTGCGTTTCCTTTCAGAAAAACAGCATAGGGTTGTGAGGTAGGAACTAGGGCTTGAGTCAGCAGCATTGCGCTGCGCTCCAGGGAGTCCCAGGCGGCTGCCAGCCCCTGGGCTGGAATGAGATCGACTCGCGCGGGCCTTCGCCTGCTCTGTGCCACGATGGGCGGTGGGGGCGCCCGGCATTCGGTGGCGGCCGTATGGGTACTGCTGCCTGTACCAGAGCAGGGTTGGGTGCCCTGAGCTGGGCTGGGAGGGACAGGACTCTGTACCGCCCCCACCCACCCAAGACCGTCCCCAGAGGGTGGGCTTGGAGTCCGGCAGGTTGAGCCAGTCCGCCTGGCAAACGGGGAAGGGCCCTTCTGAAGGCACCCCGCCGACCGCGCCCCCCTCCCCCGCCCTCCCCCAGGTACATCAGCCTGCTGCCCGTCATCCCGGTCACGCTGCGCCTCAACCCCAGGGAGGCCCTGGAGGGGCGGCACCCTCAGGACGGCCGCAGCGCCTGGCCCCCGCGGCGGCCCGGGCTGGGTGGGCCCTGGGAGGCCGGTCCCAGGGCGCCGGGGACGGCGCAGGCCCACGGGGACGTCACCCTGTACAAGTAAGGCCCGCGAGGAGGGGGTGGCCGGCGGAGGCCGGCGGCGCGCCTAACCACGTTCCCGCCCGCGCAGGGTGGCGGCGCTTGGCCTGGCGGCCGGCATGGTGCTCGTGCTGTTGCTGCTCTGCCTCTACCGCGTGCTCTGCCCGCGCAACTACGGGCAGCCCGGCAGCGGGCCCGGCCGGCGGCGGCGCGGGGAGCTGCCCTGCGACGACTACGGCTACGCGCCGCCGGAGACGGAGATCGTGCCGCTGGTGCTGCGCGGGCACCTCATGGTGAGCGGTGCGGGCCGGGGGGGCGGGGCCGGGGGCGGGGCCAGGTTCTGCCCATGCCCACGTGCCCCGTCCCCTCAGGACATCGAGTGTCTGGCCAGCGACGGCATGCTGCTGGTGAGCTGCTGCCTGGCGGGCCACGTCTGTGTGTGGGACGCGCAGACCGGGGACTGCCTCACGCGCATCCCGCGCCCGGGGTAGGTGCCCGGCCCCACCCGTGCCCCACCCTCCTCCCACACTCCCTGCCCGTCACCCCCTTCCGTCCTCACTCCGTCATCCCGGCCCCCCCACCCCCGACAGGCAGCGCCGCGACAGTGGCGTTGGCAGCGCGTTCGAGGCTCAGGAGAGCTGGGAACGGCTGTCCGACAGCGGGAAGGGGGGCCCGGAGGAGCCGGGGGACAGCCCTCCTCTGCGGCACCGCCCCCGGGGCCCTCCGCCGCCCGCCCTCTTCGGGGACCAGCCAGACCTCACCTGCCTGATCGACACCAACTTCTCGGCGCAGCCTAGGCTCTTGGAACCCGCGCAGCCCGAACCCCGGCACCGGGCCGGCTGCAGCCGTGCTCGTGACGGCCCGGGCTATGACTTCAGCCGCCTGGTGCAGCGCGTGTACCAGGAGGATGGATTGGCGCCGGGGCCCGCGCCAGCCCTGCGCCCGCCCTCCCCTGGGCCCGGGCCGCCCCTGACCCCCGAGGAGGAGGGGGTCTGTCCTCCCGAGAAGGGCTCCCCGTCCCTGGCCTGGGCTCCCAGCGCAGACGGCTCCATCTGGAGCTTGGAGCTGCAGGGCAGCCTTATCGTGGTGGGGCGGAGCAGCGGCCGCCTGGAGGTGGGCAGGGACCCCGGGAGTGGGCAGAGGGCAGTCCCCACGCGGCTTTGAGGGCCTCCCCGGCCCACAGGTGCTTACCGCCTCTGGGCCTGCAGGTGTGGGACGCCATCGAGGGCACGCTGCGCTGCAGCAGTGAGGAGGTGTCCTCGGGTATCACTGCCCTCGTCTTCCTAGACAAGAGGTGAGAGCACTGGGCTGCTTGCCCTGTCCCTAGATGTTCCCTTCCTCGTCCCTTCCCGGTACTCAGCCCCACATCTGTGAACAGGGGGTAAACCACACAGCGGGAGGTGACCACCAAAGCCCTCAGAATAGGCCCTTGACCACTGTGACAGCATGCAGGAGGGAAACCAGAGTTTTCTTTCCCCCATTAGCCTATCACTGCTGACCTGATCCGGTCTTGGCTGCATTTTCAGTGGCAGAAAAATGCTTTTTCAGCAGAATTTTTGTGTGAAAACTTCCCTTCCTGGTTGGTGCTGGACACCTCCCTCGCCTCCTTCCTTGGCGTGCCTGTTGGCTGTGGGTGCTCCCTGGACTCCACCTGCTCACACTGCCTGCGGGCCCGGCCACCAGAGCTCTTGCTCCCTGTTCCGGGCTGATAAACCCAGGTCTCGCTGCGACCAGATGCCTCCTCAGCACTTCACCTGTCCGTCCATGCTGGCCCTGCCCTCCGGGGTCCCTGACATCTAAGCTAGAGCTGGAGCCTTTTTCTTCTCAGGGCCAGGGCACCCATTGCCCTTAGCGCTCAGGTTCTGGTGGCTGCTGTTGTTATTTTTGCCCCGTTAGGCTGTGCTTGCAAAGGCCATGGCTGATACCCTCCCCTCCAGCCTGGCCAAGTTCTTTGGGTCCCTTCACACTTGTAAATTCTTCCCCGCTGTTTGTTTCATCAGGTTTAGGGAAGGCCCCCAGGTCTCAGCCGAGCCCTCTGACACGATACTTTTGCAGGCTTTGGCTCAGGCCCTTCAAAGTCAGGGCTTGTAGGCCTTTTGCTAGAGTAAGATTTTAGGGTTTTTTTTTACTTTTTTTTTTAAGTTTATTTTTGAGAGCGACAGAGACCCAGAGCTCGAGCAGGGGAGGGGCGGAGAGAGAGGGAGACAGAATCTGAAGGAGGCTGCAGACTCTGAGCTGTCAGCATGGGACTCAGACGCTCAACCAAGTGAGCCGCCCCTATTTTGTTTTTTAAAAATGTTTAATACTTATTTTTGAGAGACAGCAAATAGGGGAGGGGCAGAGGGAGAGGCTGACAGAGAACCCGATGAAGGAGCTCCAACCCACAAACCAGGAGATCATGACCTGAGCCAAAGTCCTGCTCAACCAACTGAGCAAGATTTTTTTTTTTTTTAATGTTTTTATTTTTGAGACAGGGGAGGGGCAGAGAGATGGGGAGACACAGAATCTGAAGCGGGCTCCAGGCTCTGAGCTGTCAGCACAGAGCTCGACGCGGGGCTCGAACTCACTAGCTGTGAGATTGTGACCTGAGCTGAAGTCGGACGCTCAACCAAGATTTTAAACTCCACTCACTTTGAGGTTTTGGGGCCACTGGGCAAATGCCCCCACCTCTGCTTAGGAATTCCTGGGCTGTGAAGAAAATCTTTTCTTTGTGAAAAAGGAAGTAGAGTGGGTGGTACTTGGGCTGAAGCTGCTTTAAGAGGGGACGCCCAACAGTACCGCCTGTGGCTCCGACACACAGCCTCCCCTTGGGGCTGATTTCCCCTCCTCAGAAGCCCCTCCGTGAGCTCCAGGCCGTGGAGGGGAGCCCCACCCAGCACGTGCTTGTTTTTTTAACTTCCAGTCTCACATGATGTTCTCCAGGTACCACCTCACACACTACCCCTCGTGACTACCCTGTAAGGTGGGCAGTTGTCCCCATTTCACAGATGAAGAGACTGAGACACAGAACAGAATTGTAACCTGGGTCCCTCGGCTTCAGCATGTTCCCCAGCCCCTGCACTTGCCTCTTGGCCACGGTCCCTACGTCTGGTGGAGTTGACCTGGCGGGTGCCCACGGTGCTCGGCCCCGGACCTGGGCGTTCTGAGGGAGAGCCATCAGCAGCCACTCTTTTCCAGGATCGTGGCTGCCCGGCTCAACGGTTCCCTCGATTTCTTCTCCTTGGAGACCGGCACTGCCCTCAGCCCCCTGCAGTTCCGAGGTCAGAGGGCCCAGGCTGGGTGGCTGAGTGCGTGCACCTGGCGGGCGGAGTGTGGTGGCTGCCTGCACGGTGTCTTCTCGGAGATCCCTTACTGGGCCTGTCGTCCTCAGGGCGGAGCAGTTCCCCCGCATCCCCTGTGTACAGCAGCAGTGACACGGTAACGTGTCGCCTGACCCACACCGTGCCCTGTGCACACCAGAAACCCATCACGGCCCTGAAGGCAGCAGCTGGGCGCCTCGTGACTGGGAGTCAAGACCACACGCTGAGAGTGAGTCGGCTCCATCTCTTGGGTGCCGGGTGGCCTGCCACAGGTGATGGGGGGGCATTCGGGGGTCAGCCAGGGAGGGGATGCAGGAGGGACTTCCTGGCCCACGTGTAATTGGGAAAACGCCAGAGGTCAGAACCTGATGCCCGTCCCTGCCCCAGGTGTTCCGTCTGGAGGACTCGTGTTGCCTCTTCACCCTGCAGGGCCACTCGGGGGCCATCACAACTGTGTACATTGATCAGGTGAGGGGGCCGTGTGTGGGGTGCAGGGATACAAAGCCATGGGTTTTGTTTCTGACTCTCAGCAGCTGGCCCTCAGAACCTTCTGGGAAGCAGTGAGGATCTCTACTCCCAGGGCACCGGGACACCCTTGGGTCCAAAGGTGTTCCACCGGTGACCCGGCTCCCTTGGGCCTATTCCTTTAGACCATGGTGCTGGCCAGTGGAGGACAAGATGGGGCCATCTGCCTGTGGGATGTACTGACTGGCAGCCGGGTCAGCCACATGTTCGCTCACCGTGGGGATGTCACCTCCCTCACCTGCACCACCTCCTGCGTCATCAGTAGTGGCCTGGATGACCTCATCAGCATCTGGGACCGTAGCACAGGCATCAAGCTCTATTCCATTCAGCAGGTGGGCACATTGGGGGCCACAGGACTGTTGGTATTGTAGAGAGGGATTCGAGACACTGAGTTATCCTGTCTTTGCCTCTAGGACCTGGGCTGTGGAGCAAGCTTGGGTGTCATCTCTGACAACTTGCTGGTGACTGGCGGCCAGGGCTGTGTCTCCTTTTGGGACCTAAACTACGGGGACCTGTTACAGACTGTCTACCTGGGGAAGAACAGTGAGGCCCAGCCCACCCGCCAGATCCTGGTGCTGGACAATGCCGCCATCGTCTGCAACTTTGGCAGCGAGCTCAGCCTGGTATATGTACCCTCCGTGCTGGAGAAGCTGGACTGAGGCAGGGTGGAGGGGGCAGGAGCTGAGGTGCAGAGCGGAGTCTTCTGGAAGCTGCCTCTAGAACTGTTCTGCCTCGTTGACTGTAATATTAAAGGTTTTTTTGGTTTTTTTTTTTAAATCCCATCTGTCACGGGCCTTTCAAACCACTTGCATCTTCCCCTCGAGCTGCTCCATCACTTCTGCGTGCCCTCCGTGTGCCTGAACCCCAGCACTTAGTCACATGCTTCTGAGAGCTGCTCCAGGCAGGAGCTGTACACGACTGTAGAGGGGTGGTTACAGGGTGGAGCAGTCCAGCAAGCCAGTGCTGCAGGCCGCCTTTCTTAACCTTTCCGAGGTGTGGACACCAGGGGAGACCCCACGGTCGTCGTCCCACCTGTCCACATCCAAGCTTGCTAAGAGGTTCCGGCTCCCTCCCTAAGGCAGCAGTGGGCAGACACTGGCCGCAGAACGGGTTGGTTGATTACTTTAATAGCAAAGAGCTGAAAAATGTCAGGTCCCACAAAGGAGAACTTGACCCAAGGGCCGCGATACATCTCAACCCCACAGGGGTGCGGGCTGGGCCAGGTAGGGCTGAAGGCAGTGGGAATGGGAGAGGCCCTGCTAGGCATGGGCAGACCGGCGTGGGAGATGATGTGGCGGAAAAACCGGGTAGGCAAAGCCTGTTCAGGTCTTGTTGAGCGTCCAGAGCGGATCCAGAAGGCTAAGGGGGTCATCGGTGGGCCTGGCAGCCCGCAGACCCTGCCCGTTATGGGCCTGCAGAAAGTTCTGCTTGCTCATCCGCTGCTTTCCTCGCAAGGAGCTGTCCAGGGAGAAGGCCTCCGGAGTTAGGGAGGCCAACAGCTCCAGGGAGGAAGAGGGGGGCCCCAGGCTGGGAGGCGCAGGTGCTGGCTGTTCCTCCTCAGGCTGGGGGACCTCGGGCAGCGGTGAAGAGAGAGGGGGTGGGGAGGAGGAGGGGAGCTGGGCAGACTCCGGGAGGCCGGCTGGAGGCAGGCCTGGGGGCTCTACAGGGGCAGGGAGGCCGGCAGCCGGCGAATCCAGGCCCCCGGCAGGCCGAATGCTGAGCTTGGCGATGGTGGCCTGGATGGAGCTGATGGGCACGTCTCCACCGAGAACCAGGTCCTGGGAGTCCTGAGGAAGGTGATTCTGTGGAGACAGAAGCACGTGAAAACGAGTCCACGGGGCTGCGGCCGGCCCGGCCGCCCCCAGGGGCGCCTTCCTCACCTTCTGACTGCTGCCTGTGCCGGCCGGAGCCCTGCCCGGAGGGGGCACACCGTGGCGCTGCAGCACTTGCTCCACGTGTCTCACCACCGCCTCGTGGCAGAACCTGAGGTGCAGCTGCAGCGGTGCCCCCGGCCCGGTCAGCTGGGCGGGGCCTCGTCACCCCCCCCCCCCCCCCGGGGCAGGCCCCCGCCCCGTCCGGCGCCCGCCGGCCCAGCCCCTTACTTTCTCCTGCAGCATGTGTTTCCTCTGCTGCCGCATGCGCCGCACCAGCCGGGGCAGCTCGGGGATCCCGTTGCCGGCCTCCACCTCCTGCACGGCCGCGTAGAGCAGCGCAAAGGCCCCCGTCCGGCCCACCCCGGAGCTGCGGCGGGAAGGGGGCGTGAGGCCGGGGCCGGAGGACCCCCGCGGGCAAGTGCCCGCTCCCGCTCCGTGCCTTACCTGCAGTGCACGATGACCGGCGTGTGCAGGGGCCGCTGATGCAGGTAGTGCGCGTGCACCTCCTGGATGAAGCGCAGCAAGTTGCTGGGGCTGTCAGGCAGGCCTCTGCGGGGGTGGGGGCAGGACCCGTGAGCCGGAGGGGGACCCCATCGGACGCCCCGACCGTCCCCACCCCGGGGCAGCAGACGCACAACTCGGGCCACGTGGGGAAGTGGAGGTGCACGAGCGAGCGCTTGAGGCTCTGGTCGCGGAACTGCAGGCTCAGCACGCGCTCCACGTGGGTCTCGGTGGCGCGGACGCTGCTCAGCGCCAGGCTCAGGGCACCGTGCACCATGGGCTGGCCCCTCTCAGTGGGGAAATAGCGTGCCACCTTTTGCTGAGAGAAAACGGATGAGGCAGTTAGGGCTCTCTGCAGGGTCCCTCTTGGGCACGCCCCGCCCCCTCTTACCTTCTCCGGCACCCCTCCCTCCCCCCTTACCTTCTCCATCTCAGCCTCGGACACCAGCATGACAATGACCGACACCTTCTGCTCGTGCACCATGAGCCAGAAGTCAGCGGCTGTGCCGGGCAGTGGTGCCTGGGTGGCCACCAAGGGCGGGCAGTACGGCGAGAGCCCCTCCACGCGGCTGGCGTTGATGTAGTCATCCTTGCCCGAGCGCAGCACCACGCGGTTACCGTCGTAGGGCATGACGTCCTGGTGCCGGTTCTTCAGCGAGTAGCAGCGCGCGATGGCGATGGACCGGCCCCGGGCGTCCTGTTCCTGTGCTTCCTGCAGCTCTCGCCACACGGCGTCCAGAGCCCCTGCGTCGCCCAGCTGGCCCCTGAAGGCCTCCAGCTCCTGCTGCAACTGCTGCAGCCTCTCGGGGCGCTCGTAGGGGTCCCGCTCAATCAGCCGCAGGGCCTGTGGCCGGCGGCCCTCAGCCGCGTCCACCTTCGTAGGCTGCAGCAGGGGCTGCCCGCCCCCGGGGGGCTGTGTGCCCCCGTGCTGACTCTCGGGGCTGGAGGAGAGCAGGTCCGCGGTCGCGGTGCCCCGGCGCGCGCACGGGGGCGGCTCTGCGGCGGGGGGCTGAGGAGGTACTGGGCCAGGCCCTGGTGATGGGGCCGGAGAAGGCACCAGGTGGGGGTTGGGCGTGGGCTGGCCAGCAGGTGAGGGACCTCGAATGGAGAGAGGGGCTGCCTGGGGGCCCAGAGGCCGGGAGGAAGGGGCAGGACCATATGCCAAGGTGGGATGGGGAGACTGAGGTGGCCCAGGGCTGGGGAAGGGCAGAGCCCCTGAATGGGGGGGCAGAGGGTCCTGAGAGGGGCCCGGGTAGAGCTGTGTGTGCAGGGGCGGCGTTGGCTGTCCCAGGACACCAGGCTGAGGGGTAAAGGGATAGGGAGGCTGGGGGGGCTGGGAGGGCTGGAGGGGTACCCGCCCTGGAGCCTGGGGTGGGAAGAGGTTCGGATGCTGGAGTGGAAGGGGCTGCTGGGGGTGCTGGGGCCCAAATGGTACTCCCGTGGGATGAGGATGAGGCTGGGGCTGGGGCTGGGGCCCCACCCTCGGGGCTGGAAAACCTGGGGGAATCCCAGGAGGAAAGTGGTGCTGGGCAGGGGGAGCTGTGAGGGGTTGCTTGGTCCCCAGAGGGTAGGTGTAGGGTGCAGGGAGCAGTTGTGGCTGCGGTGGGGACACCGGGAAGCAGGGCTGGGGAGGAGCAGGGCTAGGGTTTGGCCGTGGTGCCGTGTGGCTGGAGATGGGGGCCTGGATGCTATCTACCGTGGTGGTGGCTGGCCGAACCCCCATGGCCAACTCGGGGCCCGAAAACTGGGGAGGTGGGGCTGAGGGTAGGCCTGCCACCGGTGGGGGTGGCCCTACCCCCGCATAGGGGCCGCTCACCACGCCGTGCTGTGGGGAGGATCGGGGCACGAGGCCCAGCTCCGGCGTGTAGGCAGGGGCCGGGTAGAGGGCAGGTCCGGGGGCCATGGCCATTGCAGGGTGTCCCGGGGCCTGGGGGACCCTGGGTGGCAATACCTGGGTGTGGCCCGAGTAGGTACCAGGAGGTAAGGGTCCTGAGAGATAGTGGGGTCCCGGGCCTGCAACACTGGGGAAGGGGCCGGGAGGAAAGTGGAGAGGGGCGGCGGCTCCCAAGTAGGTGTCGGGTGGCCGCGGGCCGGCCACCACGTCTGGAGGCAGGCTGCGCAGCTCTTCAGGCAGGTCTCCGGTCTCTACCGCCTCTCCTTCCTCCCTCCGGGGCAGCAGCGGCTTCGGGGCTGTGGGCCGTGGGGGTGGCTTCTTCTTCAGCTCCCTGCAGAACGAGGTGAGGAAGTCAGGGAGCCAGACCCCTGTCGGCCTAGCCTGGGGTGTGGGGCCGCACCCACCTGTCCAGGAGCTGCTGGCGGGCAGCCTCTCGGGCCTGGCAGGTGGACTGGGCCCGTTCCAAGAGGGCAGCCACCTTGCTCTCCAGGTCGGCATAGAAGTCCTTGCCCTCCTGGGACTTTTTCATCAGGTCCTCGTAGGCTTCACAGGAGGCCACCAGGGTCTGCAGTGTGGACTTCCACCTGGGGGGCAGAAGGGCCAGCACGAGGTGAGCAGCTTAGGCCACGCCCCGGGCGGGAGGCTGGGCGAGAAAGAGCAGGGGGCCGGACACTGACTTTTGGTCCAGGTCACTGAGCACCCGCCGCACGGCCGCGTACTGCACGTTGGCCTCCGTCAGCGCCCGCAGCACGTTGTCCTGGGCGGCCAGGTTCTGCTCCAGGTACACCCTCAGCTGGTCATACTTCTTCAGCTGCTCCTCGAACAGCTTCTGCGGGAAGGAGGCGGAGGACAGACACTCAGGGCCTCGCCGCTTACAGGCGGAGCCCAGGGACACCCCCTGCTCACCCACCCACCTTTATCTCCGAGTGGTCCGTGGTCACCAGTGACGCGGTGATGTCATCCTTCTGGATAAGCTCACGCAGCTGCTGCTCCAGGGACACGCGCTGGTCCCGCATCTCCTGCACCTTGGCCAGGATGCGCTTCAGATTCTGCAGCACGGCCTTGTCCTCTGGGAGCAGCGGTGGTCGTGAGACCGGAGCCTCCAGCCCTGCCTCCCTTGCCCTGGGGAGGGGAGGGACTCACCTGGGGTGAGGGCTGGCGTGGGCAGGGCAGCCCGGACCTGGTCCAGCGGCCCGCTGAGCAGGCGCAGGTTACCGACGTGCAGATTCATGGCGCGGTGCAGCTCGCTGTTGGTGAAGGAGGCCTTCTCGTGGACCTCCATGTACTTGGCCCAGTCTCGCCTCACCTCGGCCAGCTCCGCCTTGGAGCCGGCCCCTCCCGCCAGGCTGGCCCCGGCCTGGCCCAGGGTCTCCTGCAACTTCTGCTCAAGCAGCTCATCCTCCTCCAGCAGCTCCCTGATGTCCTTCAGGGAGGCCTCCACATCCGTGAACACACCTGACAGCACTAGGGGGTGTCGGGGGAGGGGGGGGCGCAGTTCCTGAGGTAGGCACACTAGGCGCCTGTTTGTGTCCATCCCCAGGGAGACAGAACCGCCCACTCAGTCAAGGGCCCGTGTGTGACCCAGTGCTCGCCGAGCAGGGCACACAGGGCGCAGGGATCCACGGAGGGATGGAGGTGGGCGCTCGTGCCTAGTGCTCAGAAGTCTAACCTCCGTCCTCGGGGAACAGAGGACACGGAGGCGGCCACTACAGGTGACCTCCACCACCCACCTGTTTCTCCCCACTTGCTCACCCTGCATGGACTGGACAAGGTTCCTGACGGTGTCGGGCCGGACACTGAGAGCGGCACACTTTTCCATAAGCTGGGGCGGGATGTGGCTGTACGCATCAAGGTTGTCCACGGTCTCCGGATCCAACTGCATCGAATCCATGAACTGGCTGTGGGGGCAAGAGGACCAGGTGGGTGTTGACCTAACTTCTCACTCCTCTCCTGAGAGCGAGCCCCACCACTGAAACTGGGTCTGAGGTCCTAGCAAAGGGCAAGTTCGCATCCTGACTCTACCACTGGAGGTCTTGACCTGGCCCCACAGAACAGACCCGGGGCGCTGGTGAAGAAAATGCGACAGAGGGACACTGTCCTCCCAAGACCTGTGACTTTCACCCTCTAAATCCAGCACCCGAGACCACGGGCAGGAAAAGCAGTGCTAGGAAACCTGGTGCAAGAGGACATTCGTTATTCCTTTCCCTGCTGCAGGCAGCACTGGGGACCCCACAGACATCTGCTGTGTCACCTCCGGCCCCACACTCACTCCAGGACTTCATTCTTGTCCTCAATCTTGGCCATCATCTCCCGAAGCAGCTTGGCCTTCTCCTCACTGCAGAAGTGACAGAGCAGTTGTTGGAAACCTATGTCCTGAGACATCCCAACCCCACGTGTGCTAAGAACGGGGCCGGCCCCTCCTGCCCACCTGTACAGTGACGACGCTTCGTGGGCAGCCATGGGTACCAGTTTGGCAAAGATGTCAGGGCCCGTAACGGCCGGGTCTGTGGGGTTCACTGGTAAGGGCTTTACCAAGGGGGCACCTGGGAGGGAGAGGAACAACTGGAGACCAAGTCCACACAAGCGGAGTCTGCCTCTGTTCTGTCCTCCCGTCTTCACCCCCTACCCCCAGCCTCAGCCTCGGCTCAGCTCCAGACCTTTCACGGGCTGCAGGGTGTCCAGTACTGGGACAGCCTCGTGGTAGATGAAGTCATTGTCCTTTTTGGCAGAATTGTACCTGGGGTCAGAAGGGGAAGTGGGGAGTCCAGCAATCAGCAGGGATCCAGGACCTAGCCTCCCAGGGGGCCCACTATTCTCAGGTACATGATGCGGGCAAAGGGCCAAGACCCTTCCCAACAAGTAGGAACCGGGGCCACCACCGGCCCCACAGACTCACTTTCCCCCAATGACATCCATAGTGAAGCGAAGCGCATCTTGCACAGTGTCAGGCTGGCCCTGTAGGACAGGGAAGGTGGGGGGGGACGGGGAGTGGGGAGGACACTCAGCACCAAGTCAAGCCAGCGTCAGGACAAGCCTCAGCCCCACCATGTACTCTCAGGGCTCTGAGGGGCAGCCATGCTCTTCCTCAGCTTTACCTTGGCTAACTTGATGGCTTCATTAAGCTTGTCCAGGGCACTCTGGAAGTATGCGACCTGTACGGGGCAGCAGGCAGAGCCCGGTCTATCCTTCCCTCCTCCTGCCACCCCATTAAGCCCTGCCTGGCCATCGGGTGACCCATCAGAAGACCAGAAGCTGAGGAAGCAGCCAGGCACCAGCCCAGCCAACAGCTCAGTGTCACCCCCTGCCCCACCTCCTCAGGCCTCTTGGGATCAGGGTGAAAACAGATGGGACAACATAAAAGAAACACCAGGCCTACAGCCAGCGGTGGCCAAGGATGTGGGGGTGAGGGACGGCCAGGACAACCTCTCCTACTCGGTAAGGGAAGTTTCCCCTCTAGCACCCCCTAGGCTGGACTTAGTCTTAACCCCCTGCCGTGGCTCACTCACCCGCTCCCCGAACTTCTGCTGCTCCTCAGCCTGCTTCCCCATGTGCAGCTGGCGAGAGAGAAGAGACGCCACCACTTACTTCCCAGCTGTGGCAGCCCCACCCCCGGCCCATCCCCCCTCCCCCAGTGGTCACAGTGCTCGCACATGAGCCACAGCTGCAAAGTAGTAGATCTTCATCTGTACGAGCTTCTTCCAGTCCTTCTGGATCCGGCCCAGCAGCGAGGCGGTGTCAGGGTTCTCCAAGGCCCGGCATGCCTCCTTGTAGTAATCCACCACCTGGGAGCCAGGATGGGGCCGTGAGTGGGGGTCAGGAGTGAACTAAAGGCCTGCTCTCAGTCCCTTGAGGGCCACCACCCACCCCCGTCCCTACCTGTGCGCTGATGCGGGCCACCAGAAAGCTCTTCCTGTTGTCCAACATTGACTTCTCCAGAAGGCACTCCTGAGCCTGGCCCTGGACCAACGAATGCAGGTGCGTTCGCTTGTTTACCCGGAGATCTTACCCTTCCCATCAGGGGGACCACAGAGGGATTCCCCTCCCCTGTCCTCGCTCCTCCAACCTCCCCTACTCCAAGAAGCGCTGCCCCGCTCTGATCCACCGGGGCTCAAAAGCTCAAAGCCAAGGCCCCACTGCCATCTGCACAGGGCCTGGTCTAGGAGCCGGCACCAGCCGTCCCCATCCCCAGATTCAACCGGGCCCCAACAAGGGCACCTCCTCACCAGCATGAGGTTGACATTGAGAGTGAGGATCTGGCGGCTCATGTCAACGCTGTAGGCATGAGGGAAGTGCTCGCGCAGGTAGGCAAAGGCGCCTGCCGCGCACTGGAAGTGAGTGCAGGAGACCTTCATGCCCTGGGAGGGGAAGAGGCGGAGGATGGCCAGAGGCAGAGCCAGACAGCTGCCCGTGTCCACTCCCGCAGGACAGGACGCAAACTCTGGGGGTGAAGGACGCTCAGCACCCCTCCTGGGTTATGTCCTCTGTCCCACCCGCTGCCCCTCCCCTCCTCACCTCCTCAGACACCCGCTTGTCCATGGCCCCCAACATGGAGTGCAGTGCCCCTGGGGAGTCAGAGAACATGGTGTCAGGGCTGGCCCGGGGCCGCTCCCCAGGCTGCCCACACCTTTGTCAAGTGTAAGGCAGAGGGGGCAGTGTTGTCACTCACAGTCAGGAAAACAGGGATCTGAAAACTGGGGCTGCTGGCCCAAGGACACACTCAGAAGTCCAGCCTGGCCCCTCAGTCTGCTGCTCTACACCAGGCAGAGGTGTGGGTGTTGGAAGGAGGAGCTCCCATCCATAGCCCCTAGCCTACAGGTCCAGTCTTGAAGCCCCAGGGGTGCCTACACAGGACTCTGGGGCTCCCCAGGTGCCTCCCCTGAGCCACACTAAGGCCAAGTCATCAGGGCTAGCTGAGACCAACCAGAAGCCAAGGCAGTGCTGTCCAGTCTATGAAGACAGGTCGCTACTCCTGGCCAGAGCACACAGCAGCGACACCATGTGGCAGCCAGCCCAGTGGAGCTTCTCCCCAGCAGGTGGCTGCCCACGGCCCAGAAAAGAGGTGCTGGCAGAGCTATGGGGGAGGCAGTGAAGGGGTCAGAATCCGGGGACCTTCTGTCCATGAGCACACTGCCTTTGTGACTTTCTGCTGAGCTGAGATCCTAGGTTGGCGGGCCTGGGAGGTAGGGACATGGAGAAGGGGTTAGGCAGCTCACCGAGGTTGTAGAGAATGCAGGCCTGCTCATACTTGATGTCCTCATGGGCCACAGACTTGCCAGAGAAGATCTCGGTCCTGCAGACAGGCCACCCCCATCATCTTAAGGGAAGGAGCTGGCCGGGACCTTGAGGCCAGGTGATGGGACCAGCTACCCCACTGCAGGTCAGAGGGAGGCGTGGGGAGACCACACCAAGCCACTCCCCATCCTCGGCAGCAAGGAAGGGGGCGGGAAGGAGAGTAAAGGGAAGGGACACCCCCACCATCCAAACACCCTGGGCTGCCCAGGCACCCTCCAGTCTCCCCCCAGCCCTGCCTGCCAGCTCTTACCAGGTGACAGGAACAGCGGCCTCTTGGCCCGAGCCCATGGGGACCCGACTCTGCAGGTAGTGGAGCTGGCCTAGGTACTTGCGGAGGACACTGCAGCCCTCAAAGTCCCGTGGGACACGGACCGCATTCTGGGGGGCAGATGGGAGAAGCAGGCCTGCCATCATTTGGGGTAGAGTACAGGCAGGTCTGTCTGCCCACAGATGCCCAAGAAACATACATCTGAGCTAGGAGACTGCACACTCCAAGGGATGCAAAGAAAGCCCACAGCTAAACCTGTAGTTGTTCAACACCCATCCCACCAGCCAGGGCTGGCTGGCTGGCTCAGTCCCACCTTTCTGGAAGGCAGTTTTAAAACGTACATTAAAAATGTTAATGTACGATGTGTCTGGGTGGCTCAGTTAAGCATCTGACTTCAACTCGGGTCATGATCCCAGGGTTTGTGAGTTCCAGCCCCACATCAGGCTGTCTGCTGTCAGCTCAGAGCCTGCTTCAGATCCTCTGTGCCCCACCACCCCTAGCCTCTCTCTGCCCCTCCCCGCTGCTCTCAAAAAAAATAAATACTAGGAAAAAAACATTAAAGTACTTAATGCTGACCCACAGTTCTGTATCTAAAACCTACAGTAAAAGATACCCAGTAAAGCAAATGCGTGGATGAACACACAGGGTATTTATCACAGTATTATTAACAGGGCCAAATACTGGATGCCACCAAAATTTCCATTAAGGAGAACTGTTTAAATAAATTATGTCACACCTACCCACAAAAGAGAATACTCTACAGCCACAAAGGCTGAAGACAAGAGTCTCTATTATGTTTAGATGTTTATGACATATTTATCGTTGGGGGAAAAAAAAGTAACAGATGAGCAGTATGATTTCATTTATGTAAAATTACGTAGATAATGAGAGCCAACTAGGTATATACACAAAGACAAAAGATTCTAGAAGGTTATACACCAAAATGTTACATGATTACCACTGGGTCTAAGTAATTTATCCTATTCTCTATATACATAGAGATATGTATTTAATTATTTTTTATATTGAATACTTTTACTCTTTATAAAAAACAAAACTTTTCCCATTTTGGGGAAACAAAACAAAGCAGACAAAACCTGTGCTCAAAGAGAAGAGTAG
This sequence comes from Panthera tigris, assembly GCF_018350195.1. Classification (NCBI taxonomy): domain Eukaryota; kingdom Metazoa; phylum Chordata; class Mammalia; order Carnivora; family Felidae; genus Panthera; species Panthera tigris. The sequence goes on along the minus strand of NC_056661.1, from coordinate 16,833,462 downwards.
ACAACATACTCTCCAAGAAGCAAGTGCCCAACACAAAAAAGGGCTGGGCCGGAGGCACTGTGCATGCCCTCGCCCCCCAGCTGGGTGAACCAGCCCCCCCACCCCCGGACTCCAGGGCACAGCTGGCCAGCACCACCTGCTAGAAGAAACCCTCCAGGACACCACCCTGTGGAGCTGGGCTCCAAGACCCCTGCCTCAGAAGGGAGAGCTGGGGCCCGTCCCACTCAGCAGCTCTCCCCCGGGCCCCATCGTCCCCTCGGAGCAGGAATGTAAGCTCCCCTGTGGAGCAGCCTCCAGAGGGCGCAGAGCAAGGCGAAGGCTCACGGCCATGCTGGTAAGGTGTGACCGGTCCCTCAGGCCAGGGCCAGGGCGTCTGGAATCTAGTCACCACCCCCTCCCCATCAGAACCTCTGCTGTCATCAAATACCATGGGGACTTAATAACCTTTCCCTTTAGGCTGACGCCATTTTTCAAAGCGGGAGCCACATCTTAAGCAGCCACCTCTTTGAAACAACAAATCTGATGTGCTAGCTACACATTTTTTAAAATACTCGATAAAGCGCATACAAAAAGGTTAAAATAGAGAAGATTTGTCTTTGTACTTCCTAACACCATCTTTGGGAGACAATTGAAGCAACGGAGCCTCCCTCCAAGCCACACAACTCCACTGGCACTTTTAATCCAGCCAAGAAACGCGGCCCTCCGTGTCCCACCTGCCATGTTCTCTGTCGCCTACACACGGAGGAGCCAAGCAGAACAGGAGTCAGAAAGGAAGCTCTGAAGCCGCAGCACTCCCATCACCCTCATGAGCCCCTCACCACGCCTGCCAGCTTTATGCCCTGCAGTCACAGAACTGAGAATTTCGGAGTTACAACTGGAAGGTCTTCTCAGAGGACGACTCTCCCAGCCCCTGCTTTTCAGGTGAGGAAACTGGGGCCAGATCGCACAAAGAGGGTTGCCTATAGCTTCCCAAATTATATCCACCCTCCATTTGAACTGCAAATCACAGAGTCATGGTAAAAGCTTAACTTCACTTATGCTGACTCTGCTTTGCATGTCTCTCTGCTTTGACACATTTTCTGTAATTCACTAGACCAGTGTTAAAAAATTGCTGTAATAATTTAGTTATTTTTTAATTTTTTTTAACGTGGAATTTATTGTCAAATTCATTTCCATACAACACCCAGTGCTCATCCCAACAGGTGCCCTCCTCAGTACCCCTCACCCACCCTCCCCTCCTAATTTAAACTCTTATTTTCGCTTCATGTACTGCTGAACTTGGGAGGTTTTTTGGTCTGGATTATACACAACAGTTTGTTTGCTGAAGAAACACAAATCCAGTCCAATTCTCACACTTTCTGGATAAAAAAAATCAAGTCCCGGCTAGAGGAAGTAGCTATCCTAGTCTCTGTCCTCCCAGGGCCTGGGAAGAGCCTTGGGTCCTGGGCCGGTGCTCTCCAGCCCACTGCTCTGTGCAGGCCGCCTGCCCCACACCTGAAAGAATGTGCCGCAGAAGAGGTTTCGGAGACCGGGAGGAGTGCTGCTCCCAGGGCGTGGCATGCGCACACAAAATGGTGGCAGTCCTGGGGGTTAAGATTCTCTCACTGTTTGCAAACTGTCCAAGTAAAACCTTTTTAAAAAATTTATGAGGAATATTCTGGGAAGTGGAAGAGGAGGAAGCAGCAGAAACCTGTGCCCACCAAGACAACAATGGCACTGGTGGAATCTGTCTGAGGTGACTATTTTGGAGCTCTGGAGTCTACTGAAGGCTTGTAGCTCACAGAGGAAGGCTTAGGTGGTAAATTTTGGTGAATTTTAGCTCCTGGCACAGTAGCAGCTACCCAGCCCCCAGCCCTGCACGTGTTTCTGGAGCAGCCTGCACAGTCTGTGGGAGCCAGAGTAGGCAGCAAGGACTCTGTCCTCCAAATACGGGACATCTGTGCTCTGATCACGGACTGCTGCTTCCGATCTCAGAGGAGCAAAGGGGAAGGTGGACAAACACCTCCCTCCACTGCTGCACCTTCCCTCAGGTGGAAGTGACTTCAAAGGGGATTTAAAGCTCCAGTGCTGGGGGACCTGGGTGGCTCAGTCGGTTGAGTGCCCGACTCTTGATTTTGGCTCAGGTCGTGATCTCACGGTCTGGGAGTCTGAGCCCCATGTCAGGCTCTATGCTAGCAGCGCAGAGCCTGCTTGGGATTCTCTCTCTCCCTCCCTCCCTCTCTCTCTCTCTTTCTCTCTCTGCCCCTCCCCTGCTCACAAGCACTCTTTCTCAAAATAAACAAACATTTTTAATAAATAAAACAACAGTACTTCTCCTTCCACTCACCCCTCCATTTGTCTTTTTTCCCTTCTGTGAGCCAGACTGACATGTGGGAGCCAGACTGACATTCGAAAGCAACCATATACACAGGGGAAATGAGAAAGTCACCATGCACATCCAGGGAAAGGCACAGGCTTAGAAGACTTGAGAAGACCTTAAGTTCAGAAACCTCAGCTAATTCTTTTTCTTTTTTTCTTTTTGATATTTATTTTTGAGAGAGAGAGAGAGAGAGAGTGCAAACCAGGGTGGAGGGGGTGGGGGGAGGTTTGCAGACAGAGAGGGAGACACAGAATCCGAAGCAGGCTCCAGAATCTGAGCTGTCAGCACAGAGCCTAACGCAGAACCTGAACTCATGAACCATGAGGTCATGAGGTCATGAGCTGAAGGTGAATGCTTAAGTGACTGAGCCACCCAGGCACCCCTAAACCTCAGCTAATTCTTGACACACAGGCTACAACAAAAAACAAAAAACAAAAAGCCCAGCAAACCCCGAGGAAGGGAGAGATTCTGATTTCCAGAGTCACCGCATCATTAGGTTCAAATGTCCAGTTTTCAACAAAAAAGTACCAGGCATACAAAAAAACAAACAAACAAAAAAAAAAAAAAAAAAAAAAAAAGGGAAAGTGTGGCCCATTCAAATGGAAAAACAAAACAAAACAAAAAACCAGAAATTGTCCCTGAAGGGGCACCCGGATGGCTCAGTTGGTTGAGTGTCCAATTCTTGATTTCAACTCAAGATCTCACTGCTTCATGAGTTTGAGCCCCCCATTGGGGCTCTGTACTGACAGCACGGAGCCTGCTTGAGATTCTCCCTCTTTCTCTGCCCCTCCCCTGCTTGCACTTTCTCAAAATACATTAACTTAAAAAAAAAAAAAAATTGCTCCTGAAGAAGACTTGGTGGTAGATGTACTAGACAAATACTTTAAAACAACTATCTTAAAGATGGTCAAAGAACTGGGGCACCTGGGTGGCTCAGCTGGTTAAGCATCCGACTTTGGCTCAGATCATGATTTCATGCTTTGTGAGTTTGAGCCCCACACTGAGCTCTGTGCTGAAAGCACACAGCCTGCTTCGGATCCTCTCTCTCTCTCTCTCCCTCTCTCTCCCTCTCTCTCCCCCTCCCTCCCTCCCTCTCCAGTTTGTGTGCTTACTCTCTCAAAAATAAACATTAATAAAAATAGAAATAAATTTTAAAAAGAAGATGCTCAAAGAACTAAAGGAAGATGTAGAGAAGGCCAAGAAAACAATGTAAGGAAAGATGCAAATATCAACAAAGAGAAAATGTAAAAAGAAACAAAAAAAAAAAAATCTGAAGCTGCAAAGTACTATAACTACACTGAAAAATTCACCACTAGACTGAAAAGCAGATCTGCACAGGCAGACAAAAGAATCGGTGGACTTGACAATAGGACAACTGAAATTACCAAGTCTAAGGAACAGAAAGAAAAAATACTGAATAAAAGTGAACACAGTCTAAGGGACCTGTGAAGACATCTTCAAGCAGACCAACAAAAGCACTGTAGAAATCCCAGAAAAAGAAGAAAGAAAGGGACAGAGAAAACATTTGAAGAAATAATGGCCTAAAACTCCTTAGGTGAAAGACGTGAAACTTAAAAAACTCAAAGCAGGATGAACTCAAAAGACCCACACAAGACACACTGTAGTCAACTGTCAAAAGCCAAAGACACGGAGAATCTGGAAAGCAGCGAGAGAGAAGCGACTCATCACATACAGGGGATCCTCAAAGAGATTCTCAGATCTCTCACCAGGAACTCTGGAGACCAGAGGCAGTAGATCCATACATTCAAAGAACTGAAAGAAAAACGCCTGCTAAGGCGCCTGAGTGGCTCAGTCAGTTAAGCATCCAACTCGACCTCAGCTCAGGTCTTGATCTCAGGTCTTGATCTGAGTTCAAGCCCTGCACTGGGCTCCACACTGGACATGGAGCCCTACTTTAAAAAAAGACAAAGAAAAGAAAAAAACCCTGCAAACAAAAATCCTATATCCAGCAAAACTGTCCTTCAAAACTCAGGAGACATTAGGACATTCCCAGATCAACAAAAGCTGAGCAAATTCACTGCCACCAGATCTACCCGGCAAGAACTGCTAAAACAAAAGGACACCTTATAGTAACCTGAAGCCCAATGAAGAAATAAAGATCGCAGTAAATGTACATACGTGGGCAATTATAAAAGCTAAAATTATTTTAACAAAGATGTGTGACTCCACTTTTTGTTTTCTACATAAGAGACTAATATATTTCAAAAAAAGGAAAAAATTCAATTTATACACAGTTTACCTCTTTAGTATATATAAACATGGCCATTGGGGCACCAGGGTGGCTTAGTCAGTTGAGTGTCTGACTCTTTATTTTGGCTCAGGTCATGATCCCAGGGTCATGGGATCAAGTAGCACATTTGGCTCCACACTGGCTGTGGGGCCTGAGTAAGATTCTCTTTCTCTCTGCACCCTCCTACTGGCACATGCTCGTGTGCTCTCTCTCTAAAATAAAACAAGAAAAAAAACCAAAAAGCAATTATCCCTGCTTTGGGAGAAAGATACAATCTCCTACACTTTGAAATTGTAAGTAAAATTTTTATTTCAACTTTTTGTTATTCAAATAGGAAAAGTGGTTTTTAACTTCTTTGAAACAGAGTAGTGAGATATTTCACCTTTTGGACAAATTTGCTAAGAACAGTGTCACCTTCTTTAAAAGTCAGTTAAGTTCCTCTATTTCAACATAATAAAGGCCATATGTGAAAAACTCTTAACTAACATCGTATCAAACTGGTAAAAGCCTGAAAGCTCTTCCTCTATGACTAGGAATAAGACAGGCTTCCCACTTGTACAACTTCTATTTAACATCATACTGGATTGCCAGAGCAATCAGGCAAAAAAAAGAAATAAGAGGCATCTAAATTAAAAAGGAGGAAGCAAAAATTATCTCTGTATACAGACATGATTTTATATATAGAAAGCCCTAAAGAGTTCATAAAAAGCCTGTTAGAAATAAATTCAGCAAAATTGCAGAATAAAAAAATCAGTACACAAAATTCATTTGTTTGTATATAACCACAATGGACAATTAGAAAATGAAATTAAAAAAAAATTCCATTTACGATAGCATCAAAAAGAATTACACAGAAGTAAACTTAACCAAGAACGCAAAAGACTACAAAATTTTGCCAGAAACTTTAAAATTAAAGACATAAATAAATGGGTAGATATCCATATTCATGTATTAAAAAAATTTAATACTAAGGTGGCAAACCTCCCCCAAAATGATCTACTTTTTTGGATTTTTGATCCTTAGGGATTCACTGAAATCCTTATCCGAATCCCAATGGCATTTTTTGCAGAAAGAGAAAAATCCATTCTAAAATTCATATGGAATCTCAAGGGACTCCAAAGAGCCAAGACAATCTTGAAAAAGAAGAACAAAGCTAAAGATTTCACAATTAATTAAAAAAACATTTTTGTAAATGTTTTATTTTTGTGTGAGAGAGCACGTGTGTGCGGGCGTGCCAGTGGGGGAGGGGCAAAGAGAAAGGGGGACAGAAGATCTGAAGTGGGCTTCCAGGCTGACAGCAGAGAGCCCGATGCGGGGCTTGAACTCATAAACCATGACATCACAACCTGAGCCAAAGTCAGACAATCAACCAACTGAGAGTCACCCCGGGGGCGCCCCTCACAACTGCTAATTTCAAAACTTATTACAAAGCTACAATAATTGAAACAATGTGATACTGGCATAAAGAGACATATATACCAATGAAAGAGAGGAAAGAACCCAGAAATAAACCCTTGCATATATGATGTTATGAGCTGAACTGTACTGCCCCCAATTGATATGTTGAAGTCCTACCCCCCTCATTATCTCAGAATGTGACTGTATTTAGAGATAAAGCCTTAAAAGAGGTAAAGTAAACTGAAATTATACAAATGGGCACTAGTCCAATAGGACTGTTGTCCTTATAGGAAGAGATTAGGACACAGACATGCACAGAAGGACAACTATGTGAAGATACAGCGAGAAAATGGCCATCCACAAGCTCAAGAGAGAGGCCTCAGAAGAAATCAGCCCTATCAACACCTTGATCTCAGACTTCCAGCATCTAGAACTGTGAGAAACTAAATTTCTGTTATTTAAGCCACAGTCTGTGGTACTTTATTATGGCAGCCATAGTAAACTAATACATGGGGTCACATGATTTTTGACAAGGGTGCCAAGACCATTCAACAGGGGACAGTCTTTTGAGCAAACGGTGCTGGGAAAACTATAATCCACATGCAAAAGAATGAAGTTGGACCCTTACCTTATACCATTTACAAAAATAAACCTAAAATGGATCGAAGACCTAAATTTAAGAGCTGAAGCTATAAAACTCTTAGAAGAAACAAAGGAGAAGAAACAAAGGAAGGACATCTTTGTGACATTGGATCTGGCAATGATTTCTTGAGTAGAACTCCAAAAGCACAGGAAACAAAAAACAGATAAACAGGACTACATCAAAATGTAAAACTTCTGACTATCAAAGGACACAATCAACAGAGTGAAAAGGCAACCCATGGAATAGGAGAAAATATTGGCAAGTCATGTATCTGATAAGGAGTTAATACCCAGAATATATAAAGAACTACGACATAACAACAGAAACTCTGTTCAAAAATGGGCAAAGGACCTGAATAGACATTTCTCCAAAGCAGATACACAATACATGAAAAGATACTAAACAACACTGATCATTAGGGAAATGCAAAATCAAAACTACAATGAGATACCATCTCACATTCCTCAAGATGACTACTATAAAAAAGATGGAAAATAATGCATGCTGGCAAGGATGTGGAGAAACTGGAACCCTTGTACACTGTTGGTGGAAATATAAAGGTGCAGCTGCCGTGGAAAACAGTATGGAGGTTCCTCTAAAAATTACAAATAGAATTACCATATGAACCAGCAATTCCATTTCTGGATATATACTCAAAGAATTGAGGGCAGGGGCTCAAACAGATATTTGTACATGAGCATTACACATACAACCCATCCACACCCACGGTGGCATTATTCACAATAGGCTAAAGGTGGAGGCAACCCATGTGTCCATCAATGGATAAATGAATAAACAAAATGTGGTATGTACATACAATGAAACATTACTCAGCCTGAAAAAGGGAAATTCTGAAACATACTAAAACACAGAGGAACCTTGAGGATATTTTGCCAAATGAAATAAGCCAGTTATAAAAAGATAAATACTATGTAAGTCCACTTATGTCAAGTAGTAAAGTAGTCAAATTCACAGAGACAGAAAGTGGAACAGTAGTTACCAGGGTGTGGGAAGCAGGAATGGGGATTTGTTGTTTAATGGGTGCAAGGTGTCAGTTTTACAAGATGAAGAGTTCTGGTTGCATGACAATGTAAACGTACTTAACAACGCTATACACTTAAAAATGGTTACGATGCACACACACAAAATGCTTAAGATGTGGGACTCATCAAAATAAAAAGCTTCTGCACAGCAAAGGAAACAATCAGCAAAAGTAAAAGGCACCTGACGGAATGGGAAAAGATATTTGCAAACGACATATGAACTAAAGGGTTAGTATCCAAAATCTGGAAAGAACTTATCAAACTCAACATCTAAGTAACAAATAATTCAGTGAAGAAATGGGCAAAACACATGAATAGACACTTCTCTAAAGAAGACATCCAGATGGCCAACTGACACATGAAAAGATGCTCAACATCACTCATCATCAGGGAAATACAAATCAAAACCACAATGAGATACCACCTCACACGTATCAAAATGGCTAACATTAACAACTCAGGCAACAACAGATGTTGGTGAGGATGCAGAGAAAGAGGATCTCTTTTGCACTGCTGATGGGAATGCAAACTGGTGCAGCCACCCTGGAGCATAGTATGGAGGTTCCTCAAAAAATTAAAAATAGAACTACCCTACGGCCCAGCAATTGCACTAGGTATTTATCCAAGGGATACAGGTGTGCTGTTTCGAAAGGACACATTCACCCCCATGTTTATAGCAGCACTATCAACAATAGCCAAAGTATGGAAAGAGCCAAATGTCCATCAATAGATAAAGAAGATGTGGTGTATATATATACAATGGAGTATTACTTGGCAATCAAAAAGAATGAAATCTTGCCATTCGCAACTACATGGATGGACTAGAGAGTATTATGCTAAACGAAATTAGTCAGAGAAAGACAAATATCATATGACTTCACTCATGTGAGGACTTTATGATACAAAACAGATGAACATAAGGGAAGGGAAGCAAAAATAATATAAAAACAGGAAGGAGGACAAAAACATAAGACTCTTAAATATGGAGAACAAACAGAGGGTTGTTGGAGGGGTGATGGGAGGGGGGACGGGCTAAATGGGTAAGAGGCATTAAAGAATCTGCTCCTGAAATCATATGCTAACTAACTTGGATGTAAACTTAAAAAATAAATAAAAGTAGTTTAAAGTTCAGTTAAAAAAAAAAAAGGCAGTTGAGTAAATCTGATTTAATATTTTAGATCTAAGAAAACATGGCAGGTTTAATCCCTAAGGATTGCAGATAGCTAGGTAAAATAATAATGATAGCTAATACTCACTGAGTGCTTACTGAATACCAGACAATGGACCGATACTGGATTATCTCACCTAATCCACACAATGATAAAATGAAGTAAGGATCATCGGGAAACCCATTTTTTGGACAAAGAAACTGAGGCTAAAGGAGTTCTGAGAAATTTCTGGAAAAGGAGAGGCAGACTGGTGGCTGTCTGGACTGGGAATAGGGACAGGGAATGACCACAAATGGGCAAGAAGTTTCTTTTGGGGATATCACAAATGTTCTAAAATTAGACTGTGATGAAAGCTGCATTAACTCCATAAATTTACTAAAATTCATTGAACTGTACACTTAAATTGAGTAAATCTTATGGTATACAAATGATACCTCAATAAAGCTGTAAAAAACAATGTTTAAGATGCTAAATTTTACATTACCTGTATTTTACCACAATGAAAAAAATTTTTTAATATTTTTTAAAAGTCAGGTAAGTTCCTTGTAATAAGGTTTCTAACAAATTACAAATAATATATTTTTATATATTATCTTCCTAATCATTTTATGCACTGTTGTTAAGACGTGTTTCCCCCTGGGATTTTTGTTGAAGTCTGAAGGTCTGAAGTCTGTACTGGCTTGACTGAGCTCAGGTCTCAGAGATGTACATACATGCTGTAAAAATCATTAGCTGTTAGTATTTTCTTGTCTATCACCGGCCACATATCTAAGCAGTCATCCTTGCAATAAACCAATAGTACTCGTGACTTTTTAGTACACAAGTGACCTGTTAACTTTGGATGTATTTTCAATTAGACTACCAACATTTTTTTTATTTTTTATTTTTTTAAATTTACATCCAAATTAGTTAGCATATAGTGCAACAATGATTTCAGGAGTAGATTCCTTAGTGCCCCTTACCCACTTAGCCCATCCACCCTCCCACAACCCCTCCAGTAACCCTCAGTTTGTTCTCCATATTTATGAGTCTCTTCTGTTTTGTCCCCCTCCCTGTTTTTATATTATTTTGGTTTCCCTTCCCTTATGTTCATCTGTTGTGTCCCTTAAAGTCCTCATATGAGTGAAGTCATATGATTTTTGTCTTTCTCTGACTAATTTCACTCAGCATAATACCCTCCATTTCCATCCACGTAGTTGCAAATGGCAAGATTTCATTCTTCTTGATCGCTGAGTAATACTCCATTGTATATATATACCACATCTTCTTTATCCACTCATCCATTGAGGGACATTTGGGCTCTTTCCCTACTTTGGCTATTGTTGATAGTGCTGCTATAAACATGGGGGTGAAGGTGTCCCTTCGAAACAGCACACCTGTATCCCGTGGATAAATGCCTCGTAGTGCAACTGCTGGGTCACAGGGTGGTTCTATTTTTAGTTTTTGAGGAACCTCCATACTGTTTTCCAGAGTAGCTGCACCAGCTTGCATTCCCATAGACTACCAACATTCTCTATATCAGCTATTCAGAAATTAGTACTAGCAAGGACTGGTAAAATGTTAACCAAATAGAAAAATGTATGGATAGGATCTGCGATGGAGGGGCACCTGGCTGGCTCAGTCTGAGGAGACTGCAATTCTCGATCTCAGGGTCTTGAGTCTGAGTACACATTGGATGTAAAGATTACTTACAAATATATAAATAACTAAACTTAAATTGCTCAGTTGCTTTTCTCTACACCAACTCTTAACAGGTGAAAAATATATATAATAGAATGGGGAAGGACACTCAATAGCAACAACAACCAAAAAAATCTGGAAATAAACTCAACAAGACATGTGAAAAACCTACATGAAGGAAATTTTACTGAGAAGCCTGGGGAGGAAAAAAAAAAAAAGATACACACACACACACACACGTGTGTGTGTGTGTGTGTGTGTGTATGTAATATATATGAAGAAATGCAGAGAAGAGCAACCTCATAAAGATATTAATTCTATCTCATCAACCTGTAAGGTGTATGAGCTCACAAAATTCCCAACACTATTCTGCAGAACTTGACAAAAAGATTCTAAGTTCATTGAGAAATACTCATTTGAGAATAGCCTTGGAAAACTTGAAAAAGAAAAGTTATCACCAGGAATTAGTCTTAGCAGATAGAAAAACTACAATAGATACAATATTTAAAATACTGTGGACCTGTCACAGGCAGATACATGGTGGAAGAGAACAGGAAATTCTGAAAAGACTTAAAGTATATATAAGAATTCAGTATAAGAGTGTTTCCAACAAGTAGAAAACATATGGAGAAAAAGTTAAAGTACAAGCTTCCCCTTACCTATCATATACTTAAATATATGTCATATAAAGACTTAAGTAAAAATCAACCAGTACACGTACTAGCAGAACATATGTAACTGCTCACAATTTTACATGGGTGACAAAGCTTTTCTGGGTGCATAGCAAAGCCAGGTAAAAGGAAGGATGGGATGGACCTTACACATTTATATATAAAATCTGAAGTGTGCACTAAAAACATAATAAACAAAAACAATGAACTGAAAAAAATTTGTATCATAGAAGATAAAGGAGCAATACCATTAATGTGTGAATAAGTCTTATAAAGTAGTAAGAAGAAAGGTAAAGGCACACATCAGAGATATTGCAGGTTCAGATCCAGACCAAAACAATAGAGTGGGTCAAAATGAATTTTTTGGTTTCCCAGTGCATATAAAAGTTATGTTTATACTACACTGTAGTCTATTAAGTGTGCAGTAGCATTAGATCTTTAAAAAGTTCATACCTTAATTTAAAAGCACTTCATTGGGGCACCTGGGTGGCTCAGTCGGTTAAGCATTCGACTTCAGCTCAGGTCACGATCTCACAGTTCGTGAGTTCAAGCCCCACATCGGGCTCTGTGCTGACAGCTCAGAGCCTGGAGCCTGCTTCAGATTCTGTGTCTCCCTCTCTCTCTGCCCCACCCCTGTTCATACTGTGTCTCACTCTGCCTCTCAAAAAATGAATAAATGTTAAAAAAAAAATTTTTTTTAAAGCACTTTATTGCTAAAATGCTAACCATCATCTAAGCTTTCAGTGAGTTGTAATCTTTTTGCTGGTGGATGGTCCTGCCTCCACACTGATGGCTGCTGACTTGATCAGGGTGGTGGTCACCGATGGCTGGGCGGCTGTGGCAATTTCTTAACCAAGACAACAGTGAAGTTTGCCGCACTGACTGGTTCTTCCTTTCAAGAACGATTTCTCTGTAGCGTGTAATGCTACTCGAGAACATCTGACCCACAATAGAACTTCCTTCAAAACCGGAGTCCATCTTCTCAAGTCCCGCTGCTGTTTTATCAACTAAGCGTACATGATACTCTAAATCCTTTGTTGTCATTTCAACAATCTTCACAGCATCTTCACCAGTATATTCCAGCTCAAGAAACTTGTTTTTGCTCATCCATCAGAAGCAACTCCTCATCCATTCAAGCTTGATCATGAGATCACAGCACTTCAGTCCCATCTTCAGGCTCCACTTCCAGTTCTCTTGCTGTTTTCACCACACCTGTGGTTACTTCTTCCACTAAAGTCTTGAGCCCCTCAAAGTCATCTGTGAGGGCTGGAATCCACTTCTTCCAAACTCCCATGAATGTTGACATTTTGACTTCTTCCCAGGAATCATGACTGTTCTTAATGGCATCTAGGATGGTGAACCCTTTCCAGAAGGTTTTCAATTTTACTCCGCCCAGATCCATTAGAGGAATCACTATCTATGCAGCTATAGCCTTAGAAATATCTTTCTTAAAGGGGCGCCTGGGTGGCTCAGTTGGTTAGGCAGCTGACTTCAGCTCAGGTCATGATCTCATGGCTCGTGAGTTCAAGCCCTGCATTGGGCTCTCTGCTGACAGCTCAGAGCCAGGAGGAGCCTGCTTCAGCTTCTGTGTCTCCCTCTCTCTCTACCCCTCCCCTGCTCATGCTTGTCTCTTTCTCTCTCAAAAATAAAAAAAAAAAAAACATTTAAAAAATTAAAAAATAAAAACAGGAGGGGCACCTGGGTAGCTCAGTCGGTTAAGCATCCAACTTCAGCTCAGGTCATGATCTCACGGTTCATGGGTTTGAGCCCCACATCAGGCTCTATGAGGACAGCTCAGAGCCTGGAGCCTGCTTCAGATTCTGTGTCTCCCTCTCTCTCTGCCCTTCCCCTGCTCATGTTCTCTTTCAAAAATAAGTAAACACTTAAAAAAATTAAAAAAAAAAAAAAAAAAAAAAGAAATGGATTTCTTAAAGAATAAGTTTGAAAGCCACAATTACTCCTTGATCCATGGGCTGCAGAACAGATGTTGTGTTAGCACGAATACAACATTTATCTTGTACATTTCCATCAGTGCTCTAGGGTGACCATGTGCATTGTCAATGAGCAGTAATATCTTGAAAGGAATCTTTTTTTTTTTTTTTTTTTTTTTTGAGCAGTAGGTCTCAACAGGAGCCTTAAAATACAGTAAACTACATTGTAAATACATGTGCTGCCATCCAGGCTTTGTTGTTCCATTTATACAGCACGGGCAGAGTATGTTTAGCATAATTCTTAAAGGCCCTAGGATTTTCAGAATGGTAAATGAGCACTGGCTTCAACTTACAGTCACCTGCTGCATTAGCCTGTAACAAGAGAGTCAGCCTGTTCTTTGACGCTTTGAGGTCAGACATTGACTTCTCCTCTCTAGCTGTCAAAGTCCTAGATGGCATCTTCTTCCATCAGAAGGCTAAGTTTTGTCTCCATTGAAAATCCGTTGTTTAGTGTGGCTGCTTTCACGAATTATCTTAACCAAACTTTCCGGATCACTTGCTGCAGATTCTACATCAGCACTTGCTGCTTCACCTTATATTTTTATGTTAGGGACATGGCTTCTTTCTTTAAACCTCATGAACCAGCCTGTGTTAGTTTCAAACTTTACTTCTTCACCTCTCTCAGCCTTCACAGAATTGAAGAGAGTAAGGACTTTGCTCTGGACGAGGCTTTGGCTGAAGGGAATGTTGTGGCTGGTTTGATCTTCTATCCAGACCACTCAAACTTTCTCCACATCAGCAATGGCTGATGTGGTTCTGTCATTAATCACGTGTTCACTGGAGGAGCACTTTTAATTTGCTTCAAGAACTTGTCTTTTCCATTCACCACTTGGCTACCTGGCTAACTGGAGCAAGGGGCCTACCTTTCAACTTTTCAGTCCATCTTGGCTTTCAACATGCCTTCCTCCCTAGGCTTAATCATTTCTAGCTTTTGATTTAAAATGAGATGGGGCGCCTGGGTGGCTCAGTCGGTTGAGCGTCCGACTTCGGCTCAGGTCACGATCTCGCGGTCTGTGAGTTCGAGCCCCGCGTCGGGCTCTGTGCTGACAGCTCGGAGCCTGGAGCCTGTTTCACATTCTGTGTCTCCCTCTCTCTCTGACCCTCCCCCGTTCATGCTCCGTCTCTCTCTGTCTCAAAAATAAATAACAGTTAAAAAAAAAAAAATTAAAAAAAAAAAATGAGAGACATGTGGCTCTTCCTTTCACTTGAAAACTTAGATGTTATTTTAAGGTTATTAACTGGCCTAATATCAACATTGTTGTGTCCCAAGGAACAGGGAGACCCAAGGAAAGAAAGACAGGGGAACAGCCAGTTAGAGCAATAAGACACACCCAGCATTTACTGATTAAGTTCAGTCTCATATGGAGTTTGTAGTACGCAAAACAATTACAATAGTAACATCAAAAATCACTGATCACAGATCAGTGGGGTGCCTGGCTGACTCAGTTGGTGGAGCATGGGACTCTTGATCTTGGGGTGGTGGGTTCTAGCCCCCCATGTTGGGTTATCGAGATTCTTAAAAACAAAATCTTAAAAAAAAACACAATAAAGCAAAGCACAATGCAAGGCATGCCTAGGGGCGCCTGGGTGGCTCAGTTGGTTGGGCTTCCAATTCTTGGTTTCGGCTCAGATCGTGATCTCTTGGTTTGTGGGTTCAAGCCCTGCATCCGGCTCTGCACTGTCAATGCATAGCCTGCTTGGGATTCTGTCTCTCTCACTCTCTCTCTCTGTCCCTCCCCCATTCTCACTCTGTGTCTCTCTCAAAATAAATACATAAGCTTTTTTAAAAAAAAGTCTTAAAGAAAAAACAAAACAAGGTATGCCTATATAGAATAGAAAAATAGGGGCACCTGGATGGCTCAGTAGGTTAAGTGGCCGACTTCAGCTCAGGTCATGACCTCACACTTCATGAGTTTAAGCCCCACGTCAGGCTCTGTGCTGACAGCTCAGAGCCTGGAGCCTGCTTCGGATTCTGTGTCTCCCTCTCTCTCTGCCCCTCCCCTGCTCGCACACTCTCTCTCTCAAAAATAAATAAACATTAAAAAAATTTTTAATGAAAAAAAATAGAAAAATGGGCAAAGGACATTGACAATTCCTAAAAGAAGGTATACAACAAACACACTGACAACTGTGAAACCTTACTACTAATGAAATAACTGAAAATTAAAATTAAATACCCTTTTCAACTACCAGACCACCAGAATTGAAAAGTAACAGCAGGAGTAGGCATGTATATCAGAGTTAGGGGTGCACATGAAAACAAGTGCATCCCATCTGCCCACTAATTCCTACAGAAACAATCCCATACGTGCCCAAGAATGCAGACAGGGATTATATTCACAATGCCAAAAACTGAAATAACCTAATGTTCTCTGAGACAAGACTAATTAAATTCCAGTGCAATGTGATGATTACAGGACATTAAAAATACTACTGTTCTACTTTCATCAATACAGAAACAAATCTACAATACATGAAGTGAAAAAAGCAGACCACATGAGCAGTCTGGGTGGTGTATGATCCTACTGTGGTTGTATATAGTACACACAGTTGACACTTACAACAGTGAGGGGGGTACTGGGTAGGGGCACTGACTCCCATGCAGTCAAAAATCCACTATAATTTCTGACTTTCCAAACTTAACTACTAATAGCCTACTGTTGACCAGAGCCTCACTGATAACAGTCAATTAACACACATTTTGTATGTTATATGTATTATACACTGTACTCTTACAATGAAACTAGAGAAAAGGAAGTGTTAAATCACAAGGAAGGGGCATCTGGGTGACTTAGTTGGTTGAGCACTGGACTCTTGATTTCAGCTCAGGTCATGATCTCACAGTTCGGGAGTTCGAACCCCAAGCCAGGCTCTGTGCTGACAGCATGGAGACTGCTTGTGATCCCTTCTCTCCCTTACTCTCTGCCAGTCCCTTGCACGCAAGCATGCGCTCTCTCAAAATAAATAAACTTTAAAAAAATCATAAGGAAAATACATTTATAGTACTGTACTATAAAAAAAATGCATATAAGTGGACCCACACAATTCAAACCCATGTTGTTAAAAGGTCAATCATATCATATATGTGTGTGTGTATATATATATATATATATATATATATATACACATATACACATGCACATATTTATATAATTTAACATACATATTTGTTATAATTATATATAGTATATAAACATACATACACATTTAAATATAAGTATATAAATTATATATAAATATGTATAAATTATAAAATATATATGCAAAACTTTCTGAGAAGGATTTTTAAGTTTATCTTTTACTTTTTACATTTTTTTTACTTTTTACATTTTCAAACTTTTCTATCATTAATTTTGCTGCTTTTACAGAGGAAAAAATACTAAATTAGAAGAAGAACACAGTTCCAGGTGGTTTCTTTACCTCCCTATCAAACCAATCCTGTTCATATGTGCATAAAAATACTATCCTCCTACCTGTCTGAGCAACTCCAGTTTCTTCAGTTCCTCATTATAGGCTTCTGGGTTCTCCCCATAATTCTTCAGGACAAACTAGAGAGAGACACATAGAGACACACACACACACATAGAGAGAGAGAGAGAGAGAGAGAGAGAGAGAGAGAGAGAGAGAGAGAGAGATATGTAAGCCAGGAATACAAAACACTCCCCGGCTCCCACTCCTGCCCAGAGTCCTTGGAAGTCACAAGTCAGGGCTCAGGATTGGGTCCAGACCCACAAGCATGAGCTTACCTCCTGGTCCACCGGGAACTCTACCTCAGTAACAGGGCAGCACTAAAAGCTGACCATGAGAGCCTCCACCTTTGAGCAAAATGGAAAGTAACACTGGATGACCCTGTGTGAACACCCTGGCTGGTCTTTGTCATGCTACTGCCCTCTTTGTAAAGTCCAGGACTCTGGCAGGTCAGGAATTGGGGAACTTAGCTGGCTGAAATAGGATCCTACTGAGCATCCCAAAACAGGCCACAAATTCAAGCCTCCTTCAAGGACTGGACCCTGCTGTGTTCTGAGATCACAACCATAATCCCAACCCAACAACCAACACAGACAAGAGATACCAAGTAAGAGTGGGAGTGCAAAGGCTTCTTCACCAGCCAGCCCTTCTCGCTAGGAAAAAGCACCACAGAATAAAGGATTTACATGACGACAGGCCCACAGGCGTGTGATGGCAATGATCCAGACAGGAGACGGGAAAGTCACTGCCCGCATCAGAGAGGGGACTGGCACGCCCGCCCACAACAGCACTCTTCACCTCAGGAGCTGACTCTCTAGGACAATGAGCACACTCATCAGTCTGGAGGCAGAGCCCGGGCCAAAAGACCCCTTGTTTACCTAAGATCAACAGGCTAAGGCAGCTGAACTACTGCCATTGCAGTTCCCAGAGTTAGCAATCTGGGTGGGGGGAGGGGGGCAGATGCATCCATTCCACCAACACTGAGCACTGATGCCCACCTCACAGGTTCCCTGAGGTTCAAAGACTGAAAAGAGGTGGCCTTTCTGTCCAGCAGCACACTCGCACGATGTCTGTGGCCCACTCACCTGCTGTGAGGTCCCTTCCCAGGACCTATGCCACATGGCTAGGGAATTGGCCACATGGAAACCTGGAAGGCTGTGGAACAGCTCCTATCTGCCCTGGCAGGGAAAGGGAGAGGTGGGACAGACAGAAGGGAGGCTACTGCTGAATTTGTTTCAGCGTCACCCAGTCACGCTCCCAAAACCTCTGACCCTGACCACTCTTCTGTTGGCTTTACCTCCTGAAAGTCCCATGTGTCCATGAGCTCTCCTTTCTATCCTCTTGCAACCCTTTCAAAGCTATCGCTTACTTAGAGGCCAGAATGATCTTTCTAGCACAACTCCAATGTCACTCCTAACTTCAGAGCCTTCTGAAACACACACGCACCTGGGGAAAAAAATAAACCAAAATATGCTTTTCTTAGGATAGTGAGATTATGAGAAATGAGTTGCAATCTAAAGACAAAAATTGTAATCTAAAAAGAATGTGCAACAGTAGCTCCCCAAAGCCTCCAAGTCCAAATCTAATCTCCTAGGCACAGAGTTCAGGGCTCTTCACAACCTGCTCCCAACAGCCTTCAGAGACTGTCCGCTAGCATGTTCCAGGGACACCCAGCCAACAGTCCTATGGAATTGCTCTCAGGTCTCGATACCTGTCCCCATGTTGTCACCTCTTCTCTATTAAGACTCAGATGAAATGTCACTTCCTTGAACTTCAGCTGCTGCTCTCTCTACATTCCAAACATGCCTGCACCAGACTGTGCCTTGTGGCAGGGTCATGCCAGTGACACCCCTCCAATCCACACCAAACAATGAGTGCGTCAGGAACAGCAGGGGCCTCATTAGTATGTGTTAGATCCTCAGCAAATGGCTGCCTTTACAGGAAATGCAGAGGAGGGATGAACGAATTGAAAATACTAAAAGGAGACACTCCGAAAAATTCAGAAGATGGGACATTCTGCCCAACAGGGCCTTCTGTAAGTCCTTTGACAATATGATAAAAGCCATGAAAGAAATCTTCCTAGAAATGCTCGACTATGCACAAACGCAAAAATGTGCAAACAATGTTAGGAGTTCGCAGACACTCTGAAGCCCGTTTATGGGCTCCTGGTTTACAATCCTCGCTTGGATCTAGCCAAACCTCTTCTCAACCAGCCCTCCAAACACCATAAATATAAAGTGTGGCCTGGGCTGTAAGGTAGAACTTGACTAAAATGGGCATGTACTCCTTGATTAATTCCCTTTTGGTAAGAGGTTTTAGAGTAACAGTACACACAGCCCGGAGGCCCCATGGGATAGAGGGATACTGGAGTCTTAGAAACAAGGCTTCTCCTGGCGTCGCTAAAAACACCTGTCCTTGCTGTTCACACATGGTGAAGGAGAGAGAAAGGCTGCCCCCAACCCCAGCAAACTGTCCCTAAGAGGTCACCTTCTACCTGTCTCATTCCTCCTCTAAGATCAGCAGCAGCAAAAACTGACTGAGCTCCTGCCACAGACCAGGCTCTGTGGTGAGCACCTAAAACGTTCCTCAAACCCTGTAACAACCCCAAGCAGTAGATACTATTATCATCACCATTTTACAGATGAGGAAATGAACAAACTGAGGCAAAGAGGTCAGGGCATCTGCCGGGTTCACAGCACTAATAACTGATGGAACAGTAACTAAAACCCAAACATTTGGGTTTCAGAGCCCAGGTTCTTAATCACACATTAGACCAATTCATTCCCTCTATTTTTAATACAGTTCTCATAAATAATTCTGGGGAAAGAGTTAGAGAAAATGAATCTCTAGCCACATAGTGAATCTCATAGCCACAACAGAGCAGCCAGGTTATTTTTTAAACTCTGATGGAGTCCTCTATGACTGCAGATCACTCCCCCACCAAAGAGAGGAAAAAGGCTGGCTGAAGGTTCTAGAGTAAAAAACAGAGACCATCTTGCAGTCTGTGTTCTACAGAGCTCAGAACAAAGTCTGGTCAGGATGTGAAGCTCCCGACAATCTGAGATGGAAGGCCTAGCAGCAGGTCACTGCCACCATAGAAGGCAATGACAGGACCCCAACGCACCCACACAACCAACAGGTAGTTAGGGTCAACAGGACTCAGAGAACCTCCAGAGCCCGGCCGGGCTTTGAAGAAGTTGGGGATCCTTTTCTGAGGAAACAATAAGACCTATGGACATGTCTATGTTAATTGAGAGCATGTCTAAGGATCAGAGACACTGGGGGGGGGGGTGGTGGAGAAGAGAGGAAGGAGTTACAAGTGCAAACAATAAGAATACAAAGGCCATTTCCAGAGAAATATCAATACAGTATGCCAAGACCTCTCATAGGGACTCACATGCATTAATTCTTGTTCTCACAGGCTTAAGAGGTATATTATTTCCATCTTATAGGTGAGAAAAATGAGGACCAGATTAGTTATATAATCATTTGTAGCAGCTGAAGGTCACCTAGCAATTAAGTGGAAGGGATGGGACCTAAACCAAGGTTGGTCTGATTCCAATGTCTAGGCTATTTCCATACTACTCTGCTCTTTTACTGAGCAACAAATGGCACAGAATTTTGTAGGCAGATAAGATCACATTCATCACAGATGAGAAACATTCATCCTAGGTCCTGCCATTCTTTTGCAGACTGGAAAAATGGAAACTAGAGACCAGCAATGGCTGTGCTAGAACTCCAAGCCAGGTTTCCTGACTCCTGACCCAGGGATATTCCTTTTGTGTCACTTTCTCTTGTATTAATTAGCATGTTCTCATTCTTCTGTGCATGCTTCCCCCACCTCCACCCCCAGATGCTGGCGGTGTTTAGCTTTTGCTCTTAATTTGACAGAACATCTTGGAATTTCACGGTACTAATTAAAGCAATAATCCAAGAAGAAAAGAGAATAAAAGGCATCACAGGTGTAAACATTACCTTCGTTCACTGTACATATATTTCTCTTTTCTCCACTTGCAGGATTTACTCAAATATGGGGAAATCGGGGATTCCTTGGGCTGGTCCATGGAAATACACACAAAACTAAGTCCCACATATAGGATTATTAATAAATACAATACGATATATGCTTTGCTACTGAATTTCACATGAGATTAATTTTATTCAGAGAAAGGAGTTGGATTGCCCCTTGGTGTCAGCAAACCTAAAGCCAAATAACAAGCCAACAGCACTGAGGATGAGAACAGAGTTTCATCCTCGCCTAGTCTAACCTCTGTCTCTACACTCAAGGAATCTCTCCCACATCTCTTCTAAACAACACCAGCAAGGACAACTCAAGTTACATCTCGTGGCAGGTGCCAGAACTAGACTAGGTCATTCATCCAACACTTATGAAGCATTCTCCACACAGAAGTATTTATTACTTCCCGAGGAAAGGAAAGAATCTCAAGTGAAATGGATACAGGCTTTTGGTGTAGGAGATTAAAATCAGAGAAGAATGGGGGGCGCCTGGGTGGCGCAGTCGGTTAAGCGTCCGACTTCAACCAGGTCACGATCTCGCGGTCCGTGAGTTCGAGCCCCGCGTCAGGCTCTGGGCTGATGGCTCGGAGCCTGGAGCCTGTTTCCGATTCTGTGTCTCCCTCTCTCTCTGCCCCTCCCCCGTTCATGCTCTGTCTCTCTCTGTCCCAAAAAAAAAAAAAAAAAAAAAATCAGAGAAGAATGAACTGGACAGTGCACGTCATCTGTTCCTGGAGCCATTCTGCTGTAAAACACAGTGGGCAGACAGGCTCGGTAACTCCAGATCTGTGGTAAGAGAAAAGACAGGTCATCACCACAGGTAATTGGCAATGTCCCATGCTCCTCACTGTTGAGAAGGCAGGGCCCCCTTTTAGGCCTCTGGCCATTTGATTTCCTTTTCTATGTAGCAAGTGTTTCAAAGGAGTCAACTATCCCATGAGAAATCGCAGCGGGGAGGATTCCACAAACCTGAAAAGGAGGCTTTACCTACATGTGAATAAGATCAACAGTAAGAAGAGGTAATAAGAGTGTGCACTCTGTGGTGCAGGTCAACTGAGTGTTAACAGCGGTAGGCCTGGTCTGAATTTAGGAGTGTGGTATAACAGCCAGGCAGATAAAGGGGCCCTGAGGAGGTATGGTTCAACCTGAGTGATGAACAGGAAGAAAGGAATTCCAGTAAGGACCAGAGCAAGAACAATGACCAGATGTGGAAGGAAAAGAGACTGAAAGTTCCTATAGGAGAGGCCTGGGGGAATGAATTAGAGAAGGAGGCTGAAGCCAAGTGGTGGCAGGCCTTGAATAGTAGGCAGATTCTCTGGAGGAACCTGGTGGAAAAGTGGAGATTTAGAAACCAATCCAGCTAAGGGTGGGGAGGAGAGAGGCCAAGAAGTCACTGAGTTGGCAGGGTGGCTACTACATGATACATCTGCCCTTGAGGATAGATAACCATGTGGACCCTAGAAGGTAAGCTCCATGAAGGCAGGACTTTTTATCATAACATATAGCCCTGAATTCCCAGGGCTGGCACATATAGTCACTCAGTAACTATTTGTTCAATGAATGAATCAGAAATGGATGTTAACACCTAAGTCCAAGTGAGCATGACTTAAGCTCTAATGCAGTTGATTAAAGGCAGGTATTTGAGACCAGAAGAGGAAACAACTTCAAACACCAACACCTGTCCCCAAAATCACTCAGTGATGAAAAGTATAGGTCAGCCTTCATCAGTTGCCAATGAGTCAGCACTCTGGGCTCCAAAGCACGGGAAACAAAGTGAAAAGACAGCAGCATTTTCCCACTAAAAAATCATGTGGGTCCAGGTATCCCCACCTAAAGCTTGGCACTGCAGCTCAAAACCATTTGCTGTTCTCTTGGCTCTTATTTCACATTATTCCATAATTGAAGGCATGTCCATCAGGAGCGAAAACTAATACTAACCACTATGAAAGGTCTTTTCAACAGCCCAGGCCTCACAAAGAAACAAGCCCTTTAGCTATCTAGAAAATTCCTATTCATCTTTCAAAACCCACCAAGCCTTCTCTGATGGCCCCTCCTTAGGCTGGTACTTCTGTATAGTGCACATACACTTCCACTAATATTACCATTTAATTTTAAGTTTCCTCTACTAAACTGAATTCTTTAAAAAAGAAAGAAAAAAAGAAAGAAAGAACAGTCTCTTATTCATCTGTATTTCCAAGGCTCAGCATAGTGCTCAACAGGTTGACCTCAACAGAACCATTTTTACCCTAGTATTCTACATTAAATTCTACCTCTCAGCTCCAAGTCATTGGTGAAGGTTCCCACAGCTGAGAGAAAGGGTAGAAGAAGACAAGGGTACGAGTGGCAGAGGCAGAGTAGGGGCTCTAGGGCTGAGGAGAGGAGTCCAGGTCAGGAAGAGTTCCCAGGCTGCAGTGGCTTCTGCAGTCTTCTCTGCAGGAAGAGATCCAGGGTACCCCGAGGGAGCTGGCCCTTCTCGAGCCCAGCCTACCCACAGGCTGCTATTCCTTTTCAGTGGGTTCACGCAATACAAGCCCCAATCTTAACCTATCAAATAAACTGGTGGTATCTTCCCCAATCCCAAAGAGAAAACAAAAAGAGGTGATGTCCGCAGAACGAAGTTTCTTCTGCATCTGATACCACCTCAGGCTAAATGGTAATGAGCAACTACTCCAGCGAAGTCATTACTCACATAAAACCTTGTTGGTTAGGCAAGAGTGATCAGAATATCAAAGGATAAGTTAAAAACAAAACGTCTCTTAGGATTTTCTGGGCTAGGATTTTATCCACTGGATTTCCATAAATGTATGGTCACCATGTCTAAATTCCCTTTAGACTGTCATTCAATCATTTGAGAAATGTTTTCCTGAATGCCAACTATGTAGAGGGGGCCCTGCTAGGCTTCGAGCAGCATGCAGATGCCTCCCAGGTCACTTAGAATTGAATAGAGGAATTAAAACATAGCACACATACTGACACCAGGAAAAGAATGGAAAAAGGGATTCAGAGAAGGGAAAGATTAATCCAGATGAACGGATTCAAGAAGCCTTTTGGAAGAGACAGAACTTAAACTGGACCTTGAAAGATGGACAGAATATACAGACATTAAAGAAGGATCCCATTCCCATCCCACAAGGCAAAGACAAGAGTTCTTCTGGGTGGGAGAAAATCCACAACCAAAGGCAGAGAAGAGCAAATATACAGAGAATGTTAAGGGAACAGCAAATGGCTGAATGTGAACAGAATCTGTAACAAATACATAGATCAAGCACACACTGGACCCTCAAAAAATACTGAAAGAACTGGGGTTGGTCAGGCTGACCTCTAAATGGGTTGGGACTGAACTAGAAAACAAAGGAGTTTTGTTGTTTTAGAAAAAGTCATCTAATTGTGCTTGTATGAGAGAGCAGATAGAAGGCCAAAGTCTGAGGAAAAGGTAACAAAACTCTTAACTTTTAGATTAATCTAATTTTCTGTCTTCACAAATGAGGAAACAGACACCCAAAGAGATTTCATGACAGAATCAAAGGAATACAAACTGTGAGTGTCTGAACTAAGGCAGGGGCAGTGTAAAGAGGAAGGAGATAGTTTACTGGGGTAACTACTTCCAAACCTACTGTCCTTCTTCTATCCCTCTTCTTCAGCACCCTGCTGGGTGGTCCACTGCCTAGACTACCTGGGACTTACTTTGGTAGCTGCTCTACTGAAAACACAAGGATGCCAACCTGCAACGACCTGGCTCCTTTTCTCTTCTGCTCTGACCCACTGCAACTAGGTGGCCCTCCCCACGGGAGATGTCTCAGAGGGCACCCGATGCTCATTCAACACACCTGGCCCCTCTCTGTACCAGCCCCACCTGATCTCGCCACAGAGGTCTCTTCCTCCATCACCACCAAACCCGCCTGCCTTCCCCGTCCAACTGACGGTTCAACACAACGACTGCAAATGTTTCTTCAGGAGCTACAACTGTTATCCCCTTCGGGCAGTTACGAAAAGCAATAACCCTCCCCCAAAATGACAAGGACCTGTATCTTTCGGTCCAAGGGGGCTCCTGAATATGGTTCTTATTCTCAAGAGACCGGAGAGAATCGCACTGTCAGAGAGACCCCAAACGCAGAGAGGTCAGGCATTCCTCTGGTTCCCATCTTGAAACACACATGCTGAGCCATCACCGGCGTCCATCCCAGTCCGCTCCTGGACTGATAGCGCACGGAGGGCACAGTTCAAACTAGACGGCCAGGGCCGCCCACCGCTCCCCCGCGGGGCGGTCCCGGCGTGGAGGAGGGGCGGAGCAGAACTAGGTCCGGAGCGTCACACGGAGGAAGTCTGGTGCCTCGGTGGGAACCGTGGATGGCCCGGGGAAGAAGTAGGGAAGCGGGTTTTAAAAAGGCTGCGGATGCTGGCCCCGAGCGGGCGAGGAGGGGAGAGGAATGTCTGCGGAGGGCGGGGGTGGGGGGTGGGGGGTGGTGAGGAACCAGGCTGAGAAAAGCCAGGGGAGGCCCCTCCTGGCCTCATCCGACCCTGCGACCAGGGCCTAGGGAAATGATGGACGCGCAGGGGGCGTCACGCGCTGGCAGACGGAGCTACGCCGGAGAGGTAGGAGGCGGGGGGGGGGTGCACTTACCTTCTTCACCGCCGGCTGGAAGAGGAAGTCACCGGCCTCCTTCAAGTCCAGCCAGATCATGGGCATGCGGGGCACAGCCTCCATGGCGGCTTGTGCCCGCCGGCCACCCGGCCGCTCCCCTAGCTGCCCCAGCTGCTGCCTCAGCCTCGCGCCCCGCCCCTCCACGCCGGAAGTCACTCGTCACGCGGGGCCGAAAATTGCACGCAGGGCCTGTTGGGAAATGCAGTCCTCCCCCGCGCAGCTTTCAGCGCCAAGCACAGCTGCCGTTGCGCATGCTCACTCCTCCGCGGGGAGGGCGTGGAAGGCGAATCTCCAGCCCCCTTCGAAAGGGTGTCTGGGAATGATAGTCTTCCTCCATTTAGCTGCGGAGCCGGGGCAGGGTGGTTTTCTCCTCCCTAGCTAGGACATGGGGTCCTGGCCTTGGCCTTGGCGCTCCTGTGTCGGAGCAAGTGCATTGGAGCCCATAAGCTTAATAGTCCCAAGTAGAGTCGGGGACATAGAAGACAGGGGCAGGCGTTCTATAAAGATAACGTGGCAAGGGGAGCCTGGCTGGCTCAGATGGTGGAGACTGCCGCTCTTGATCTCTGCGTTGTAAGTTCGATCCCCAGGTAGGACGCAGAGATAACTTAAAATCTTATGGGTGCCTGGGTGGCTTAGTCGGTTAAGCGACCAACCCTTGATTTCGGCTCAAGTCATGATCTGAACAGTTTGTGATATCAAGCCCCACTTGGGGCTCTGCGCAGGGAGTTAGTGTTTAATGGGCATAGAGTTTCAGTATGGGATGATGAAATAGTTCTAGAGATGGATGGTGGTAATAGTTGCAAAACAATGTGAATGCACTTAATGCCAAATTGTACGATTAAAATACAAACTCTGTTGGGTATATTCTACTACAATAAAATTTTTTGAAAAGAAAATGCAGGACCTTGCAATTATTTTTTTAAGGGAAGGGAAAAATTGACCAGTACCTTAAAAGAGCTTATTTCTGGAAGACCATCTTGAGGTCGCCTGGCCATAGGTGAAGGCATTGAAGATAATGCCCATGCCCTGAAAAATCCCAACCATGAGGAAGAGGAGAAAGTTGCCCCAACACAATTTATAGTAAATGAAATGCAGGAACATAAAGTAGCCCATCTTGGGGTCCTCTGATTGTGTGGTAGTGGCCAGCCATAAGGGAATCATTAGACCTGGACACAACAGCTGGGACCAGAGGAGGCTATGGCGGTGGGAGACATAGCATAGCATCGCTGAGCAAGGAAAGAAGCAAGATAGGACATGGGACTATGAAGCAGGCAGCTACAGGAAGCAATTTGGCCACAGGACAGACAGTTTAGGCCCCAAACATGAGACAGCAAAGGGTCAGGATTAAGCAGTTGGAAGTCAGTATGGACTGGAACAGTCAGAAAGGGACAGGACAGGTTGGGAGTAGGAAGCCTCCTCCTAAGACAGGGAGGACCCAGAGAGGCAGGCATTCCAGGTGGGTGGAACTGCAGCTACAAAAGAGATCTCTGGCTAGGCTCCAGGATTCAAAGGAGCCAGGCAGATGGGTCCCTACCTAATCAGTTTCCTAGAGCAGCACCTTTGGCCCTACTGTCCTTCCTTCCCCTAGCTTCACTCTCCTCTTTTCTTTTTTTCAACTTTTTTTTTTATCTTTATTTTTGAGAGAGACAGAGCATGAGTGGGGGAGGGGAGAGAGAGAGAGGAGAGAGAGAATCTGAAACAGGGTCCAGGCTCTGAGCTGCCAGCACAGAGCCTGACACAGGGCTCGAACTCATGAACTGCGAGATCATGACCTGAGCTGAAGTCAGATGCTTAACTGACTGAGCCACCCAGGTGCCCCTCACTCTCCTTCTCTTTAGAATGGGACCACCTTGTCCCCACGTGGTGCTTCTGGGGTTGAACTACAATTACAGATATGATCACAGACTGAGTGGCTTTAACAGGAGAATTTAATTTTTTCACAATTCTGGAGGCCACAAGTCTGAGATGAAGGTGTTAGCAGGGTTGGTATCTTCTGAGGCCTCACTCTGGTTTGTAGATGAATGTCCTCTACCTGTGTCTTCGCATGGTCTTCCCTCTGTGCATGTCTGTGTCCTAATCTCTTAGGACACCAGTCATACTGGATTAGGGCCCACCCTCATGACCCCATGTTAAATTAATAACCTCTTTCTCCAAATACGGTTACATTCTGGGTCCTGGGGGTTAGTACTTCAACATATGCATTTGGGGGAGACACAATTCAGCCTATAACACAGGGTCAGTGATGTAAAGGGCAATTGGTGTGAGACGTATCAAAAACCAAGAGGTTCTGTGAGAGGGCCTTGAATATTAAGGCAATGGGTAGGGATAGGCCATTGGAGGCGAGACAGCAGAAAGGATGTGCCTGGGGTAAGAAGTGCCCTCCCAATGCACATATTTCCTCACAGGAATGGACAGAGTTGGGAGTCTGGGGAAGCCTAAGACTCCATAGGACTGAGGAAGAGGAGAACCCATCACAAGGGGGCAGCAAACACCCCATTCAGCCAGATCAGTTCACCCCTTTCTCAACACAATCCCATCACACTCAGCAGGGCTGGAAGGTCCTCAGAGACACAGACATCCACCCCCATTTTATGGAAATGGAAATTGAGGCCTGGATTGGTGAATGGATCGCTCAAGTCTCCCAGCAAGCGAATTGTAGAGTCCAGGCTGGGCCTGGGTATCGTCCCTCCCAGCTCAGTTATTCAACAAATATTTACTCAACACCCCTGTGCCCTGTGCACTGTTCTAGGTGCTGTTGAATAAAACAGGTAAAGATCGAGGCGCGTGGGTGTCTCAGTCAGTTGAGCCACTGATTCTTGATCTCGGCTCAGGTCATGATTTCGTGGTTTGTGAGTTCGAGCCCCACATCAGGCTCTGTTGGTGGGAGCACAGAGCCTGCTTGGGTTTCTGACTCTCCCTCTCTCTGCCCCTCCCCAGCTCGCTTGCTCTCCCTCTCTCTCTCAAAAATAAATAAACTTAAAAAAAAATTTTTTTAATAAAACAAGCAAAGATCTCTGCCATAATGAGCTCACAATCTAGTGAGGGGTCACAGACATTAACAGAATAAAGAATATACGGTATGTTTGATGGCAAGAAGAGCTATGGTAAGACAAAACATATAAAGCAGCAGAAAAAGGAGGATGGGAGTATGAGGAAGGGACATTTACAATTTTGTATCTATACGGGGTGGGGTGGGGAGAAAGATTCACTCAGAAGTTACTATTTGAGCAGAGATCTGAGGAAGTAAAGGAGCAAGCCAGGGACATAGCTAGGGGAAGACAGTCCTAGAAAGAGAGAAGAGAAGAAAATGCAAAGACCCTGAACCAAGATCGTGCCTGGAGAACAGTAAGGAGGCCAGAGTGCTGAGTCCAGGACGTGTAGAAAACAGCAAGAGATGGGGCCAGAGAGGGTGGAGGTGAGGTCGGGGGTTGCATGTGGTATACGGTCCCTAAAACCATGGTGTGGACTTGGACTCTTCCTTGGGTGGTCTGGGGAACCACGGGAGGGTTTGGCACAGAGGAGAGATGATCGTACATAGGTTTACAGGTTACACTGGCTGCAATATTGATGGACTGGGGAGGAGGATGGTGACTCGGAGGAAACGCCCATACCAAGAATTCTGGATTCCCAGGATTCTGTTCTGGGCCCTACAGAGAGGAGGTGGGGGCAGAACTGCTGCCTCAGGGTCTTCACAGAGAGGACCCGGGCACACACAGGAAACGTGGGGTGGACTTGAGGAAAGAATATACCACAGGGAAGAATGGGGTGGGATTTGGTGTGTGTTTAGGCCACATCGCCTCCACAGAACAGGGTAGAGGGTGGGTAGAGTGTGAATCTCGGGGGTGGGGAATGGACAGAGAGCCTAATGGGGTAGGTGAGGAGAGAAGTCTTCCTAGAAGAAGAGAGGTTATCCTCACACTCTGTGCAACTCCTGTCAAATTCCCAATGTCTGTGTGTGTGTGTGTGTGTGTGTGTGTGTGTGTGTGTGTAAGTTGACAAGATGTGTCTCAAATTTATATGGAAAAGCAAAGGACTAAGAAGAAAGTATACAGTCTTAAAGAAGAGAAACAAAATGAGATCTGTTCTACCAGATATCTAATCCTGTTAGAAAGATGAGTAATTGGAACAGGGTGGGTATTTCATCAGGAACATAACATTAGACCATTGGAACAGTGTAGAAAACCCAGTAACAGACCAAAGCCTCCCATGTCCATCTTTTATTATTTTTTAAAAATTTATTCATTTTGAGAGAGAGACAAAGAGAGAGAATCCCAAGCAGGCTCCATGCTGTCAGCACAGAGCCTGATGTGGGGCTTGATCCCACTAACCATGAGATCATGACCTGAGCTGAAATCAAGTGTTGGCCGCTTAACCAACTGAGCCACCCAGGGCCCCCTGAACCCTTCCAAGTCCATCTAATGGACTCCAGAGTTAGCACCGCAGGCCAGAGAGGAAAGGGGAGGGGGGGCGCCACTGACAAAATGATGCAGGTCAACTAGTCACCCACGTGGAAACAATTAAATTGGAGTCTGTTAAGGGGTGAATTGTATCCCCCATGAAGATATGTTGAAATCCTAACCCCCGGGTATCTGTGACTGACTGTAGTTAGAAATCAGGTCTTTGCAGACATCATCAAATTAAGATGACATCATATTGGATTAAGGTGGGCCCTAATCCAGCAACTGGTGTCCTTAACATACTTTGCCCTTAACATACCTACATACTTTGGTTGTGGCAAACCCCTCAATCACGTTAGCCAATTCCTTAAGATCAGTCCGTCTATCTACATGTCTATTAACTATCTATCTGTCTTCTTTTGGTTTTGTTTTCTCTGGAAAACCCTGGAGTCTACCTCACGTCATGTTTCCAGTTATGCATGAAATCAGGAGAATGGTCATCTTTGGGAGTGGGGGAAGAGAAATGATTGGAAGTAGGGGGCACACGAGGAGCTCGTGGGATTCTGTGAATGTTCTGTCTCTTGAATGATCAGGGTGCTGGTTACAGGAATTTGTTTCCTTACTTCTGTAAGAGGTAAATAAACCAGGCTGTACACTTCTCTACTGAGCATTTTTTGTATTCGTGTTACAGTTGAAAAGTTAACATAAATTAATTCCAGGTAGAGGCACCCAGGTGGCCCAGTTGGTTAAACTTGATTTAAGCTCAGGTCATGATCTCACTGTTTGGTTTGTGAGATTGAGCCCCGAGTTGGGCTCTGCGCTGACAGTAAGGAGCCTGCTAGGGGTTCTCTCTCTCCCTCTTTCTCTGCCCCTCTCCTGCTCGCACATGCATGCACTCTCTCTGTGTCACTCTTTCCCTCTCAAAAATAAATAAACTTTAGGGAAAAAAGTAGTTAATTTTAGGGATATTAAGGACTGAAATGAGAAAGGCAAATACCTCTAACTTTTAAAAGTAGATATAGGAGAATATCTTTATAAGTCAAACAGGGAAAGATTTCTTAAGGTATAGAAAATACCAGCCATGAAGGAAGGTCAATAAATTCAACTTCATCTGAGTTAAGAAATTCTGTTGAGCAAGACATCATAAAACACAGGAGCCAGCTTAAGAGGCTTCATCCACCAAATCTGGGACAATTTGAGAATCAAAATATAAGGATACTAAAGGATTATACCCCATCAAATAAAAGAATACATGAACTTATACAGGTATAAGTAAATAACAGGACAAACAGCCGAAAGCCAACTGCTAGATTTATTAGGAAGGAAGAAATTAGAAAACCACTCTTCAGCAACCATCATATTAATAATTCAGGCAAAATCATCAATGGACATAAAACTAGTGAACTTAAGAAATAAAGGAACACAGCAATTATATAGTCCCATAGTATCTCCCCACGATATACTTATTAATTACAAAGGGAAAAATAGTAACTTTCAAATGAAGAATCTTGATAGACTCCACTTTAACTAAGTGATGGAATTTAGTATCACCAGCAATGGGGTAAATCGATGTCATTTGCTTTTAGGTATTAGGCATTGAGGACAAAGCCTCAAAAATACATTGCTTTAATCTTGAATCAAAGTTAGACAAACCTACATTAAGGGTTTGATGACATGACTGGTTTATAATCTTCAAAAATGTCAGTGTTATGAAACACAAAGAAATGCTGTTTCAAACTGAAGGACACTAGAGAGACATAACAATGGAATGAAACACATGATATGGGATTTTCTTTTGCACCAAAGGACATCACTAGGAAAACTGCTGAAATCGGAATAGGGTCTGTAGATTAGATAATGGTAGTGTACTAGTGTTAATTTCTTAAATTTGAGACTTGTTCAATGTTATATTTACGTATAAGGGAATGCTCTTATTTTTAGAAAATATACACCGAAGTATTTAGGTGGGAAAAGGCATCATTCTGCCCCTGTCCCTTACTCTCAAGTGTCTGGGAGGAAGGGGCAGGGAGAGAAGAGAAAAAAGTGTGTGTGTGTGTGTATGTATTATATATATAATATTATAGAAAGAGAGGAAGAGGATGCAAATATGATAAAATATTAACATTTGGGGAATCTGGGTAAAGAGTATAAAGAAATTCTTTACACTACTTCTGCAACTTTTCTATGTAAGTCTGAAATTATGTAAATATATAAAATTAAAAACAGGACACCATAAAGAAAATGGAAGGACAATACAAAACTGGGAGAAGGTATCTGTCAGACATAACCAACAAAGGATTACCATCTAGAATATGTAAAAAACTCGGAGTGTCTGGCTGGCTCAGTCAGTACAGCACATGTGACTCTTGATCTCGGGGTTGTGAGTTCGATCCTCACGTTGAGCATGGAGCCTACTTAAAAAAAAAAATAATAATAATAATAGAGTACGTAAAGAACTCTCACCAGTTCCCAAGAAAGACAAACAGCCTGATAGGAAAATAGGCACACAACTTGGAAGGGAACTTACAAGAACAGCCCGACACAAATGGAAAGATGTCTAGCCTCATCAGTACCCAGGGAAATGCAAACCCGAACCCTGATGAAAGTCCATTTTATACTAATGAGATGGATGAGTAAACATCAGTCAAAAATAAGCAGTAGCACAGCTAAACATGGCAGAACTCTGAGACATCCTGGCCTTTGCAGTGACAGCCTGGCCTTTGCAGTGACAGCCTGCAGTGACACCCCCTGGGCGGGGAGAGGGGTGCCAAACCTGATGGGCCAGGGCTGGGGTCAACACATGGGATTCTCAGATGCCAAGGTCTTCCTAGCCGAGGTCTCAGTGTCTGTGGGTAGTAGAGCCAAATTGCTGGTTCTGGAACAAGTGTGTGTCCCCGTGGGCCCAATACGGCCACAGCTGCTTTCTCCACCCCATTTGACACGTGCAGGCCACTGGGCGGGGGCTCTGTTCCTGGAATCTGTGCCCCCTCTCTTGGCCACCCCATTAGAGCGAGGGGGAAGCTAAGGCCCGAGAAGGGGAGGGGCTTGGCCAAGGGTTCACTGGGCTTTTCTCATAATTCTTTGGCCCGTGTGAAAATTTCTTGCTCCAAACATCTTCTCGAGGAGGTGAAGAAGCTGTGGGGACATTCAGAAGGAATTGCAGGTCTCAGCTGCCTGTGGTGCTGGCTGAAGAAAAAACTGGCGTAGACCACTCACGTGAATAGGATCTTGCCTCCCGAAGGTGGATGACTTTTCTGGGGAGTGTCCACTTCCTGCTTGCTCCACCCTCCAGAGTCCCCCAGAACCTCACCCACCCCCTGGCTCAACCTCAGGCCCCCGGGCCGGGTCACCTGCTCTGTGGGTCTCGGAGAAACCTCCTGCTGGGCAGACGCCTGGAATCCTGTCTTCACCCTGTGCAGCTCGGCTCCCAGCAGGCTGGACCACCCCGCAACCCTCATGCTGAAGACGCAGTAGTTGGGATCCCAGCACCTCCACTTACCAGCTCTGTGCCTGGGTCCAGTTCTTAACTTCCCGGTGCCCGAGTTTCCTCATCTGCAAAATCGGGTCCTGGTCAGAGCCCAGTCTCAGCTGCATCTCTAGGCCATCACTGCCCCCCCAAACCACCACTGCCCTGAAAGCCACCTCAGGTGACCGAGGTCACCCAGGGTCCTCTAGGTAAGTGGAGCTGGAATTGGTACAGAGCCACTCACATGGCTTCCAGAACTAGGGAGCCCACCCCCAAAATATCTTTCTGAGGTGGCAACTTTCAGTGACTGTCCCTATTTGGACTGGCTGCTCAATGGGGTCTCTGGTTTCTCCAGCAATCAAGACTCCCAGGTGTCTCTTACTGGATGATATCCTGGCCAGCGTTCAGTTTCCTCCATCTTTGCCTGCAGGGCAAATATGCGTATTTGTGTAGGTGAAGGCTTGCTATTAGGATGATGCCAGGGACCCCTCAACAGGCCTCTCCCATGAGTCAGCCTTGCCTGACACATTATCCTGGCTACCCTGATGTGCACTGCCTGAGCATGCACCGGCTGCACGTTATTAGCAAGCCTCCGTCTGCAGGGGGCACTCTAGGTCCATGGATCTGTGGCTGGACTCCAAACACCAGAATGACCTCAGGCTGTAGTGTCCACACTTCAGAAATCTTTCTGAGGCTATATTTTAAACTTGGTGTCTCTTATCGGATAGGATAAAACTTAAAACTAGGCAGATGCCAGTTACTCCAATTAGCCTATTCCTGTGACCAGGCCTCTCCCCCACAGCTGACCTGTTCCAGGTCCCTGGTTTCCCTGGCCTTTGCAGTCCTCTTGTGCACAGCCTGCACTATGTCAGCTGGCCTTTGGCTGCTGGGTCCTTTCAGGCCACTGGGACTCTGGCCAGCCTCCAACTCCTGGATAGCCTCCAGAATAGAGGGAGCCCACCCCCAAAAAATCTTTCAGAGGCTCCATTTAAAAAATAAGTTTATTTTTTTATTTTTGAGAGAGAGACTCAGAGAGTTGAACTCACAAACCTCGAGATCGTGACCTGAGCTAAAGCCAAGAGTCAGAGGCTTAACCACTGAACCACCCAGATGCCCCATCAGAGGCTCCATTTTAAACTGGGGACTGTCAGTCCCCATTTGGACTGGTTGCCTGATCTGTAGCATAGGAACGGAGAGGTCCCTTTCAGGAAGTCACCAGCCCTACATGTTTCACCAGCAGGCCCTTGGGCAAAATGGCCAGGGTAGCACCTAAAAGGGATTGCAAGTGGCAGTGGATCAGAGAAAGGACAATGGCGGGGGTCTGGAGGACTCTACGGCTAGAGGTAGGCTTGGCAGCAGTGGCCTGTGTGGCCCAGTACCAACCGAGCTATGAGGAGACTGTCACCCAGGCTTTCTGGTTCTTCAGCGGGGGCAATGAGGTCAGCCCCTCTTCAGCCTTCTGGAAGCCATCCTGCCGCCTAGTTCGGTAAGTGTCTGAGGGCCCAGGCTGGGGAAGCAGGTACCATCTGCCTTAGAACAGGGAAGAATGCCTGTCACAGGCACAGAGTGTTTGGTTAACATTAGCTATTGCTGTTATTATGATAATGTTTCTTCCATGGTAACGTAAGACAGAGATTGTAATCTCAAGGCGTGACAGCTGGCTGGCTGGTAAATTTGGGGGTTTGCCCAAGGGTGAAATGTGGGTCTAGGGATTCAGCCTATACTCAGGCCCTGGGCATAAAGGAATATGCAGAGCTGTTTTTCAAAGGACAGACGAGAATTGAACTGGTCTCTCTAGAGCCTCACACAGGGGTGGGGGTGGGGGCGGGGGACTTCCGGTGTCCGGTGCCAGCCCTATTGCCCTTCTCCCGGCAGCTGAATATGCAAGGCAGGTATTCTTACGTCACAGAAGTGGAAATTGAGGGGCAAAGCCAGGAAGTGACCCCTCAAGGTCGTATGCAGCTATGCAGTGGCATCCTGTAGCTAGTTCCTGAAAGCCCCCCACACACCAGATCTCCGTGGAGGCCACTTAGGAGGCCCCTTTAAGAGGTTTTGGTGGGAAGTGCAGACACCTTGGCTGAGCCCCTTCCGACGTGTAACTGTGCTTTTGTTCTGTCATCTGAAAAGGGAAATCTGATCACCAGTTTCCTCCTGCTTCTTTGGAATCCCAACACCACCACCCACTTCAACTTCAGGAGAAAAGAGAAGGTGTGCCTTCAGGGAGGGTGGGGTGATTTCCCAGCCCCAGGCAGTGGAAGAGAGTCCTGTCCACTCTCCCACCTCAAGGGCGCTCGCTGTGTGTCTGCCTCCACCCACCTCAACCTGGCCATGTGAGGTTGGACTTTTTAAAAACCTGTTTTTCCCTTATTGCTTTTTCTTCTTATAAATGATTATCAATCCTTATTAAAGAAGCAACGCATGCTTTAAAAAATTACTAAATATAAAAAAGAGAACAAATCAGGACCAAAATCCGCCCAGAGATCATCGTTTTTATAGAATTAGGAAAATGACGTTTTATTATAGGGAATGAACAAAATGCGGAGACGCAGAATAAAAATTTAATTCTCCTGCAACCCCACTACCCAGGGACCGACATTAACCGTTAGTGTATCGTCCTCTGTATCTTTTCTATTGTACACACTTCTATTTTCCACAAATATGGCCTCCTCCGGGCATGCTAATTTATGGAGGCCTTTTCCCATTTAATCACTTACTGAACGTCCTTTATTTAGTGCACGCCTCCACTGTGGGCCCGGCTCGGGGTCATCCTCTGTCTGCATCCCTGGTTCGAGGAGGGTTCGAGTAGGGTTCGAGTAGGGCCGCGGAGGGTCGTGCAGCAGGCGGGCTCCCACGGGGATCCCGTCCGTGTGCTCGCTCCCGCAGCAGGGACCAACCAGCCTCCTCGCCCTCCTGCTGCCGGCGCCTCCGCGGAGGGAGCAGAGATGGGCCCCGCCTCCTCCACGCCTCTACACCCGTCCCGCCCCCTTCTACCCCCCTCCCCGCCTCCTCCCCCAGTCGCTCCCACTCCCCATCTCCCCTGCACCCTCCCCCAGTCCTTCCCACCGCCCCCCCATCTCCCCTCCAACTTCCCTACCTCCCTCCATTCCCCCCCTACTCTTCCCACGCCTCCACCCACCCCTCTTCCTCCTCCAGCCTCCCTGTGATTAGTTCCCATCGCTGGTGGCTTTCTGCCAGGTCACTGTCAGACCACTGAGGGGCCACCACTGAGGCCATTGACTTCAGCACAGTGGGGCCTCAGTTTCCTCATCTGGGAAATGAAAAGACTCATCAAAGTCTTCTCAAGGCAAGTTGTCTTGAGAAGGTGAGGGGAGGAGATGACTGCCCAAGGTTTGGGAGGTGGTGAGGTGGGGAGACACTGGTGGTCCTGGCTTCCCGGTTCTCAGGACAATGCCTGTGCTCTGGCCCTGAGCTCTGGACCCAAGACTCCTTGGAAACTGACCCTCCTTCGCATCCCACGTTTGGGAAAATGGGAACCAGAGGTGGGGCCTCCTGGCCACTGAGTGGAACAGCCAGAGGAGAAACAAGTCTCACAGCCCAGGCCTGGCCAGGCCCTTTGGGTTCCAAGGGGAAGGGCTGACTGGGGACCTCCTCCAGTCCTATCACCTAGCTTGCTGCTAGTGCCTCAGTTTCTTCACCCCTGCCTTGGGAGAGATGGGTCACGGGCAGGGCAGGAAAGGGGGTCAGTGAGGATGATGGGATTGACTATCCAGCATCACCTCTCCAGCTCCCTGTACCTGCCTCCCCAGGTATTCTGCTGGGTCCTCTGGGGCACCCACTCCAGGAGCTGAGAGCTCCAAGCTGCCACCTGTGCTACACGTACCAGGAAGCCAAGTATGACACCGTGGCCAACATCCTGCAGAATTTCTAGGGCTGGAGAAGGGAAGAGGGGCCCTGCAACCCACCTTGACCTCTTCTCACCCATCCACTTTCCACTGCTGCCCTAAGCATGCCCCTTTCCTGTATTTCCCCATATCCCTCTGCCTTTGCACACCTACTTCTCTCTGCCTGGAATTCCTGCACCACCCCGTCTATAAATCCTACTCACCCTTTAAGACACAGCTCCAAAGTCACCTCCTCCAGGAAGCCTCTCTGCTCTTCCCCAGGCAGAAGTGTTCTTTCCTCATTCATGATCCTCAAACCAGCTGGCATTACCTGTGTCGCCAGCCAGATAACACTGTGTCTACTCACAGCTAGGCCTTCTGGAGCCAGCTGCAGGTGGCTGTGGAATGAGTTTCTAACAAGGCGCCCCTGGAATGCCAGGAGGGCAATTCTTTTCACGCAGGACCCTGAGCGCCCCTGCACCCTGCCCAGTCACTGTGACAATTAAATGTCCCTTCACATATCCAGGTTCCTCCAAGGGGGTCAGTCCACACTCTGGTGAGAACCACAGGAGAGAGGCTCAATCAAATGTTTCTGAAATAAATGATTGAATGAGTGAATGAATGAAGTGTTAGAGACGAGCTGGACTTGAGGGGAGGAGACCAGTGAGGCAGCCCTGGGTGCAATTCCACTGTGCATCATGGGAACCCAGACTCCTTGAGGTCAGGTCAGGGACGGAGGAGAGAAACGGGCTGAGGGCAGAAGGAGGCTGTCCGAGGGCTGGCCTGGAGATTCAGGAAAGCAGAGTAATCTGCCCCAGCTTCTTCAACTGCCATTGGTTCCTTCATGCTACCTTTATACCCCTCCTTTCTCTCTCCCTGAACCCAGACTTGTGTAGCAGACTGCCTCCTTCCCATGGATGTCCACAGGGTACGACACACTCAGTATCTTCCTTCCAAACCTGCCTTTCCTCCAGCCCATCCCAATCCAACCAATGGCAACTTCATTCATCCAGAAACCTGAGTGTCATCCCTGGCTCCTCACTGTCTCTCACGACTTGCTCCTTGTCTACCAGCAACCCCCTGGCTTTGGTCACTGGGGCATCCCTCCCTAAGAGCAGTGTCTGGCCTGGCACACCATGACGAAGGCTCAGTAAATGCTTGGTCACTGGACATAGGCTCGTTCCTTCTTTCACTAGCCTGCTTCTTCGAGTCATTGCTACAGAAATAGCCAGGAGAAACTCTCTCATCTGAGGGGCTATGGTGCACAGCTCCTTGGGGAAATGGACTTTTTAGGAATAGTCCCAGGGAGGCCAAAGACTCCTCTCTGTGAATGAGAATACTAGCCATTAGCATTATGAATGCCACTTCCCATACAGTCTTCTCAGGACTCCCTTGCAAGCTGCAGGTACCATCTACAGCTCTTGGGGAGGAAACAACGTGTCCAGGAAATTGGTTGACTGAACAGCAGCCCACACTCCAACCCCCTTGCCACCTAAATCCTGGATAGCACCCACTGGTGGGTGAGAGGAGGAGAGGGAGTGAGCAGGGGGTGAGCCTTGGGTGGGGTTGGGAAATAGGTAGGTTTGGGCTGAGCAGGATAAATAAGCCCCTCAGACCCTCTCCCCATAGTGGGGAGACGATGTTCAGCTGGAGGCTACTTCAAACCCTTGCAGCCCCCACAGAATGCACGAGCACCTCATTCACACCCGCATGCCACTTCCTTGCCTGGCCCCCTGCTCCTGAAAGGGCATACTCCCAGTCCTCCCAGTCCCTTGGGCCCTGGACACTGGGCTGAGGAACTTCTCCCAGGAGGCTCCAGGCCCATCTGTGATGGTCAACAGCATATCACACAAGGCCTGGGGAAACTGGCCCATCATGCTATACCCTGCAGGAGAGGGGGGCCCATAGGACCAGCCACAGGCCCTGCGGGGGCCTGCTACACTGCTACACTCTCACAGCCCCTGAGATAACTCAGAGGCTCCAAACTGCTCAGTTTCTTAGCCTGGCAGCTTCTGAAAGCCTTCAGGGCCACAGAAGCAAGATTAAGAAGGAAGCATTCACTGGATTTGGGGGTGGGAACACAATGGGTGAACAGACCTCTAGGGCAACATTTAAATGGCTGCAGGAATCAAATTTTACTCCATACATGTGCAGATATACACACGCACATGTGAGTTTTATATTTTTTATTTTTTTTAATGTTTATTTTTGAGAGAGAGAGAGACTGAGAGACAGAGAGAGCGAGCATGTGCACAAGCAGGGGAGAGGCAGAGAGGGAGAGACAGAATCCCAAGCAGGTTCTGCACTGCCCGACATGGGGCTTGAACCTACAAACCACGAGATCATGACCCAAGCTGAAACCAAGAGTCAGACACTTAACTGACTGAGCCACCCAGGTGCTGAGTTTTATTTATTTATTTATTTATTTAATATTTATTTATTTATTTATTTATTTATTTATTTAAATGTTTTCAATTTTTATTTTGATTTTATTATTTTTTTAATTTGAGGGAAGGAGGGGCAGAGGGAGAGAGAGAGAGAGAGAGAAGCTTTTTTTTTTTTTTTAATTTTTTTAACATTTATTAATCCTTGAGAGACAGAGCATGAGCAGGGGTGGGGCAGAGAGAGAGAGGAAGACACAGAATCCGAAGCAGGCTCCAGGCTCTGAGCTGTCAGCACAAAGCCCTTCGCGGGGCTCGAACTCATGAGCAGTGAGATCATGACCTGAACCGAAGTTTGGCGGTCAACCGACTGAGCCACCCAGGTGCCCCCTGAGTTTTATTTTTTAAACAAAATGACCTCATGGTATATGCTCCATTTTATAACCAGCTTATTCTCATGTAAACATATCAGCAATTCAGTTGCTTCTGATCCAACGTATTTTTTTATCTACCCAATGCAGATATGATTTAAATCACTTCTGCTGCTGAACACAGAAGCCGTTTCCACGTGTTTTGTTCTGAAATTGTGGTAAACAACGCTGAGATGACAGTAAGTTCCTAGAATGGACGTGGCATCCAGGCGTGTGGCCATATAAGAACTGAATGTATTGCTAAACTACTATCTAAGGTGGGGGTAGAGGTCTTTAGGCAGGTTTATTTATGCTACTGGGAAATAGGGAATTGCCTGAGTGCCCAAGAGGGGAATGGTTAAGTAACTTATGTCATATATCCAGTAGATGGAATATTGTGCAGCTGTTAAAATGAATTTGAAGACACTGTTATACCAAGGAAGATGCTTGCGTTTCGTAAGCCTGATAAAGAGGAGAGAGGGCAAAGTGAGTTCACGTGACGTGAAAGGGGAAGAGCCACAGATACCCAGAGACCAGAGTGATGGAATTCGAGAATTTGCAATAAATACAGACACAAATACATACATACATACATACATACATACATAATAAACATTACTTTATGACTGTTTACTACCCTGCCACAGAGAATGAAAAGCTGGAGGAAGTGAACGATTTCCTAGCTAAATATGAATTATCAACCTTGACCCAGACGGGGAAAAAGTGGAAAGGTCAGTTTTCTCAGACAGAGCCTGGAAAGGTGATGAGAATTTCAGGACAATATGGCCCACAGCTGAGATTTACTTAGGCTGTAGAGGGGGGCTGCTCAGTGCACACAAGGGTCCTCCAAGGACTTGTCCTAAAACACAGCTTCCAGTCCAGTAGGCCTGGGTGAGCCCCGGGAATCTGCTTTTGCCAGTAGCTTTCAGGTGCTGCTGGGTCCAATGGACCACACTTGGAGTAGCAAGGCTTTAAAGGACATCATTCTAGGGACGCATGGGTGGCTCAGTCGATTGAGCACCCGACTCTTGATTATCAGCTCAGGTTGTGATCTCAAGGTCATGAGACTGAGCCCTGCATCAGGCTCCACACTGGGCATGGAGCCTGCTTGGGATTTTCTCTCTCTCTCTCTTTCTCTTTCTGCTCCTCCCCTACTCGCTCAGGTGCTCTCTCAAAATAAATAAATATTTTTTTAAAAAAGGACATCATTCCAAAGTTATTTAAACTTTGTTAATACAGACAGTCCCTGACTTAACGATGGTCTGACTCATGATTTTCCTGGACAATGATGCAAAGCGACACGCATTACTACAAACTGTACTTCAAATTTTGAATTTGGATTTTTTCCTGGGCTGGCGACACGCAGTACGATCCTCTCTCCTGATGCTGGGCGGTGGTAGGAGCCGTGTGATCACAGGGTGAACAATTCATATGCTCACAATCATCCTGCACCCATACTGCCACACTGCTTTTCACTTTCAGTACAGCAATCAATAAATTACATGGATTTTTTAAAAAAAATGTTAATGTTTATTCTTGAGAGAGAGAAGAGACAGAGTGCAAGTGGGAAGGGGCCGAGAGAGAAAGAGAGAGACAGACAGACAGAGAGGGAGACACAAAATCAGAAGCAGGGTCTAGGCTCCAAGCTGTCAGCACAGAGGCCAACACGGGGCTTGAACTCACAAACTGGGAGATCATGACCTGAGCCAAAGTCAGGTCCTTAACTGACTGAGCCACCCAGGTGCCCCAAATTACACGAAGTATTTAATACTTTGTTATAAAATACGCTTGATATTAGATGATTTTGCCCAACTGCAGGCTACCGTAAGTATCCTGAGCATGTTCAAGCTAGGCCAGGCTAGGCTGAGATTCTCAGTGGGTTAGGCGGTGTATTAAATCATTTTACAGTATTTTCAGTTTATGGGCTAATCAGGACATAACCCCATGGTAAGTCAAGGAAGAGCTGTATTTCTGTAAAATATACACAAAATCACATCTATCTATATATAATAGTTATTTAATTCAAAATCAAGGAAAAAGACAGAAAAGCTCTTCAGTTAATTTTATTAATCTCAGAATACACTTCACGCGAAACCTAAAGATGGTATAAAAATCACTTTATGAAGCAATTCTCTATAGACTATTGGCAACTAATAACAATAGTAATGTTGGGAATCGGGCCTCTTGCACTGCCTTCCCTGGGATCTGAAATCCCGTGTCCTTTACCCACTCTGTTACACTAGCAGACATGAAGTCAAATCTTTTCTGATCTGAAAAATCCCACTTTAGGGAGCTTCTAGAGGAAGCTCTAGATTTTTGCAGGTTAAATTCAGCCAAATTAGAGCCCAATCAAAATGGAAAGAGAAGCCTTCTAAGTTAAGCTCCAAGAGGCAGGGAACTTGATTGGTTTGTTTGCTGCTTTATCTCCATAATTAAAAATTCAGTACTTATTAATTAAAAATAAATCCTGGGGTGCCTGGGTGGCTCAGTCAGTTAAGCATCTGACTCTTGGTTTCGGCTCAGGTCACGATCTCATGGTGGTGAGATTGAGCCCTGCGTCAGGCTCCATGCTGGGCATGGACCCTGCTTGGGATTCTCCAGCTTGACCCTCCCCTGCTCTCTCTCTCTCTCTCTCTTTCTCTCTCTCTCTCTCTCTCTCAAAATAAAATAAAAATGAATTCTGAACCAAAATATTTTCTCAAAATATATAAATTTAATATATTAGAATCCATTAGGATCCTAAAAGGGTTTGTGTGTTTTTGAAGGGAATAATCTTATTTTTATTTATTTATTTTTTTAAAGACTTTAAGATCTCCACACCCAATGTAGGGCTCAGACTCACAACCCTGAGATCAAGAGTTGCATGCTTTACTGGCAGACCCAGCCAGGGGCTCCTAGTCATCTTAAAATTCATTTGTGAGAGGGGCGCCTAGGGGGCTCAGTCGGTTAAGTGTCCAACTCTTGATTTCGGCTCAGGTCATGATCTCACAGTTCGTGGGATGCCAGGCTCTGCACTGACAGTGGGGACCCTGCTTGAGATTGTCTCTCCCTCTCTCTGCCCCTCCCTCACTCATGCTCTGTCAAAAATAAACATTTAGGGGCGCCTGGGTGGCTCAGTCGGTTAAGCGTCCGACTTCGGCTCAGGTCGTGATCTCGCAGTCCGT
Source organism: Panthera tigris (assembly GCF_018350195.1). Lineage (NCBI taxonomy): Eukaryota > Metazoa > Chordata > Mammalia > Carnivora > Felidae > Panthera > Panthera tigris. The sequence goes on along the minus strand of NC_056661.1, from coordinate 16,790,473 downwards.
GAGTTCGAGCCCCGTGTCAGGCTCTGTGCTGACAGCTCAGAGCCTGGAGCCTGTTTCAGATTCTGTGTCTCCCTCTCTCTGACCTTCCCCCGTTCATGCTCTGTCTCTCTCTGTCTGAAAAATAAATAAAGGTTAAAAAAAAATTTTTTTTAATAAACATTTAAAAACACTTCATTTGTGAGAATACATGTTGAAGAACAGCCAAGAAAACTGAAAAAGAACAGTGAGTTGGGTCTGGGAAGGGGGGTAAAGGGCACGGAGGAACCTGGAAACAGGTTGCCGTATATCAATGAGAGGGTGACTCTCATATGTGGATGATGAGGACAGCAGTGCAGTTCAGTGGGAAAAGGTAGTTTTCAAATGAGGCAGGCCTGGGGCGCCTGGGTGGCTCAGTCGGTTAAGCGGCCGACTTCGGCTCAGGTCATGATTTTGCGGTCCGTGAGTTCGAGCCCCGCGTCGGGCTCTGTGCTGACTGCTCAGAGCCTGGAGCCTGTTTCAGATTCTGTGTCTCCCTCTCTCTGACCCTCCCCCGTTCATGTTCTGTCTCTCTCTGTCTCAAAAATAAATAAACGTTAAAAAAAAAAAATTAAAAAAAAAATGAGGCAGGCCTTACTGGTTTGCCACTTGGAGGAAAAAAATATGTAACATCTATTAATAATTCCAGCTGAATTAGAGACACGGGTGTAAAAAATAAAACATCTTTCAAGAAAACCAAGTGGCCAAAATGTGGAAACATAGAGGCAACCAGGAATGGCTGGCAGAATGGCCGAATGAGCGGTGGGACAAATACGTGGGGTAGATCAGAGCTTCGGCAGAAGGTGCGAGGAAAAGAAGGCTCAACAACTATGTACAGTAGAATCCATTTTCTGTAAAACAGACAAAACCTCGCACATGTGGACAGATGCACACAGATGGTTTGTAGGAATATAGAGAACAACAGAGAAGAAAATACATGAGTGTTAGCAGGGGTCTTTGTTGGGGGCTACCGATACAAGCAGTAGGAGAGTGAGGAGAAGTCGAGCAGAAAAGGACAAAAGTGGGGGGGTGCCCTGGAGCGAGGCACCCTTCTTATTTATGTGAAAGGGGAAGGAGTCCGTATAAGGTGAGTGTATGCATAAAGAAATTGAACAGTGATAATCTTGAGGACTGCTGGAATGTCGAGGAAAGTGTTTGTGTCAAATGGCAAAAGCAGGACCCCAAAGTCTACCTACACAGAGGACATACCAGGCACCCCTTGGGAGCTGCTGAGCTGGGGTTGTCCCCGTGTGATGGAGACTACAATGTCCTGAGAGCCCACAGGACCCCGTACAGTCCTGGGAGCCCCAGAGGACACAGCTGCCCTTGGGGACTCAGAAGCTGCAGTGAGGTTCTCTGCAGTCAGTGTTCTGCTGCTTTAAAAAAAAAAAAAAAAAAAAAAAAAAGAGCTTTATTGAGCTCTACTTGACATACAATAACTTGCATGTATGTATTCAAAGTATGCACTTTAGATACATTAGATACATTTGACATAGTATACACCAGTGAAACCATCACCACCAATCAGAACAGTACACACATCCACCACCCCACAAAGTTTCCTCACACACCTTTAGAATCCCTGCCTCTTCCCCAACCCTGCTGTTTCAGGCAACCACTGCTTTCTTGATGTCACTACAGATTAGCTTCTAATTTCCAGAGTTTTATATAAATGGAAGCTCCTATAGATTGGATGATTGAGTCCCCTCAAAATTTGTATGTTGAAATCCTCATCCCTAAAGTGATGGTATTTGGAGGTGGAGCCTTTGGCAGGTAGTTAGGTCATGAGGGTGGAGTCCCCATGAATGGAATTTGTGCCTTTATAAAAGAGGTGGCAGTGAGCTCCCGGCCCCCTCTCCCCCATCCTCACTCCCACTTTGTGAGGCCGCACACAACAAAAAGTTAGCTGTCTGTGAACCAGGAAGCAGGACCTCACTAGACACTGAGTCTGCTGGTCCCTTGATTGTGGACTTGCCAGCCTCCACAACCATGAGAAATAAATTTCTGTTTAATAAATAAGCTACCCGGTCTACGGTATTCTGTTATAGCAACCTGAATGGACTAAGATCGAATCATACAGCGTACATTGTTTTCATGCCTGGCTCTTTTTCACCGAGCACTATTATTCTGAGATTCATTCATGTTGTATCAATACTTCATTCCTTTTATTGCCAAGTATAGATGTATCACAATTTGTTATCTACCTGTTGATTTTCTGTTTACCACTTATTGTTGAGTGACCTTGGGGAGGTCTCCTCCCCCTCTCACCTTTAGTTTGCTCATCTATAAGATGGGGATATCCCTGCTGTCTCTTTGGGAGGATCCAACGAGACCTGTTGGACAAATACTCTACAAAGAACCAAGGAGAGGGGCGCCTGGGTGGCTCAGTCGGTTAAGCGGCCGATTTTGGCTCAGGTCATGATCTTGCGGTCCGTGAGTTCGAGCCCCGCGTCAGGCTCTGTGCTGACCGCTCAGAGCCTGGAGCCTGTTTCAGATTCTGTGTCTCCCTGTCTCTCTCTGTCTCAAAAATAAATAAACGTTAAAAAAAATAATAATAAAAAAATAAAGAACCAAGGAGAGCTCTGCTTGGGGTGGAGGAGCCAAGTGTCCTATGCCCTCCATCTCCAGGGGCCACACATCTTATCTGTTACAAGAGCTGTGTCTGAACTGCTCCCTAAACCATCCCAACAGAGCAGGGCCTGAGGCCCTGGGGAGTCTCTGGAGAGGTCTGAGCAGCGTAGTGACAAGATCTGATTTACAGCTTTACAATTTCACTCTGGCTGCTCTGCTGCCTATAGACTGCAGGAAGCACAAGGGTGGAAGCAGGGAGACCAGTTAGGAAACCATTATAGTGATCCAGGTTCCAAGGGATGTGCTGATGGTGTGGACTCGCGTGGAGGCAGCGGACAGAACTGGACTGGAGGTAGAGTCAACAGAACTAGGCCATGGCTTAGCTGATGGAGAAGAAAAAGACAAATGACTCTCATCCCTTCCCCAATCCGAAACCCACCACTAGGTTCCTGAGTGAGCAACTGGGAAGATGAGAAATGATACACTCCTAGGGTGGAGAAAACTAGGGGATGACGAGTTGAGGCTCCACTTGGACATGGTCACATTGGGACACATCCAAGTGACTATGAGAATCTGTGCCCGTCTAGAGATGGACTCCAGATGCCTTCTTCACACAAGAGAAAGGGCAAGATCAGCTAGGGGGAGAATGTATGGGATGAAGTCAGAGCCCAGGACAGAGCTCTGAGGCCTCTTACACTTGGAAGTAAGAAAAAGGGGGAGGTGGGCAGTACAAGTGTGGAGAACAGAGATGATCTTTGAGACAAAGAGATGGGAGCATCACCAGAGAAGGGAGAGAGGGTAATCTCAATCCCTGCTGAAGGGGCAAGAATTTCCTGAACCATAAGGATCCAACTCCCTAAGAGAAGCAGATACCTACCCTCAGGGGGTCACCAGGCAAGTGAAGAAAACACGGAGCTCGAACTCACAAACCATGAGACCATGACCTGAGCCAAAACCAAGAGTGAGATGCTTAACTGACTGACCCACCTAGGCTCCCCTCAAATATTTTAAATTAAAAAAAAAATGTTTATTATTTTTGAGAGAGAGAGACAGAGACAGAGACAGAGTGCTAGCAGGGGTGGGGGTGGGGCAGAGAGAGAGGGAGACACAGAATCTGAAACAGGCTCCAGGCTCTGAGCTGTCAGCACAGAGCCTGACGCAGGGCTTGAACTCGGGAATGGCAAGATCGTGACCTGAGCTAATGTCAGACGCTTAACCGACTGAGTCACCCAGGCACCCCTCAAATATTTAAAAAATAACACCAATCCTTCACATACTCTTTCAGAAACAGAGGAGTAAGAAACACTTCACTCCTCCCATGAGGGCAGTATTACCAGCCAAAGACATCACAAAAAAGGAAAACTATAGAAAACATCTCTAGTGAACACAGATAGAAAAATACTTAACAAAATATTAGCAAGCCACATCCAGCAACATAAAAAGGATTATAAAACCATGGCTGAGTGGGATTTATCCCAGGCATGCAATGTTGGATCAACATCTTAAAAAATCACTGTTATATGCCATAATAACAGGTTAAAGGACAAAAATCACATGATCATCTCAATAGATGCAGGAAATACCTCTAATGAAATCTAATACCCATTCATGACAAAAACTCCCAACAAACTAAGAAGAGAATAAAACTTCCTCAATTTGAAAAAGGTCACTAATGAAAAATCCACAGCTTAACATATTTAATGGTAAAAGACTGTACGTTTTCCTCCCTAAGACTGAGAACAAGGCAAGGATGTCTACTTTTGCCACTTGTACACAACATTGTATTGGAGGTTCCAGCCAGTGTAATAAGGGAGGAAAAAATTAAAGGCATCCAGATTGGAAAGGAAAAAGTAAAACTGTCTTTATTCACAGATGATATATATCTAATATATATATCTTGTATATATCTTATATATATCACAGACGAAAATCCTCAAGAATATACATGTCTTTTTTTAAAGATAAAAACTAAGGGGCACCTGGGTGGCTCAGTCAATTAAGCGTCTGACTTCGGCTCAGGTCATGATCTCACGGTTTGTGAGTTTGAGCCCCACGTTGGGATCTGTGCTGACAGCTCAGAGCCTGGAGCCTGCTTCAGATTCTCTGTTTCCCCTCTGTCTCTGCCTCTCCCCTGCTCATGCTCTGTCTCTCTCTCTTTCTCAAAAATAAAGAAAGAAAGAAACGAATAAAGATAAAAACTAGTAAATGAGTTTAGCAAGGTCACAGGATACAAGATCAAGCTTAAAAAAACATTTCTAGGGGCACCTGGGTGGCTCAGTCAGTTAAGTGTTTCACTCTTGGTTTTGGCTCAGGTCATGGTCTCATGGGTTTGAGAGCCCCACGTCAGGCTCTGCACTGACAGCACAGAGCCTGCTTGGGATTCTCTCTCTCCTTGCTCTGCCCTTTCCCTGCTCACATGCACTCTCTCTCAAAATAAACAAATAACCATTAAATTTTTTTTCTAAATAACTAGTACCAAAAAAATCTGAAAATACAATTAAGAAAGCAATCCCATCAATAATAGCATAAAAAATAAAAATACTTAGGCGCATTTTAACAGAAGAAGTACAAGACTGTACACTGAAAATGACAAAATATTACTGAGAGAAATCAAATATCTAAACAAATGACAAACATTCTGTGTTCATGGGTTGGAAGACTTTATATTGTCAGGATGGCTATTCTCCCCAAATTGATCTATAAATTCAACACAGTATCTATTAAAACCCCAGAAGGCTCTTCTGGAGAAGTTGATGAACTGATCATAAAAGGCATGAGAATGCAAAGTACCTAAAATAGTCAAGAGAATTGTGAAAGGAACAAGGTTAAGGACTTACATTATCCAGTTTTAGGACTTACTTTAAAGCTGGAGAAATCAATACCATACAATCAATGTGGTATTGGCTTGTGGACAAGCACATAAGACCAATGGCACAGAGTTGAAAAGCTAGAAATAAACCCTTATATTTACGGTTAACTGATTTCAACAAAGATGCCAAAGAAATTCGGTGGAGGAATAATCTTTACAAATGTACTGAGATAAATGGATATCTATGCACACACAAAAAATGAATTTTTAAAAGTTAATTCAAAATGGATCATATACCTACACGAGAACTAAAATTATAAGACCTCTAGAAGAATTTCTTCATGATCTTTGCTTATTATGCAAAAAGTTCCTAGGATATGACTCCAAAAGCATAATCCGTAAAAGAAATAATTGGCAAACCAAACTTCATCAAAATTAAAAACTTGTACAATTCAAAAGATACCACTGACAAAATGAAAAGACACACCATATACTGGGAGTACTTACAAATCCTATATCTGGTGAAAGATTGGTATCCAGAATATGTAAAGAATTCTTACAACTCATTCATAGGACACATGACCCAATTTACCCAGATTTGGGGGCACTGGGGTGGCTCAGTCGGTTGAATGTCTGACTCTTGATTTTGGCATGGGTCATGATCCCAGGGTCATCAGTTAGCATGCTTAGCTTCAGTTTGCATGCTTAGCTTACCATAGCTTAGCATGGAGCCTGCTTGAGATTCTCTCTCTCTCCTCTGCTTACGCTCTCTCTAAAAAATAAAAATAAAAAAATCTTTTTAGAAGGGCCAGATTTGAATAGATATTTCACCAAAGATATGGCTAACAAGCTCATGAAAATATGCTCAAAATCTTTAGTGGTCAGAAAAAATGCAAATTATTATTATTTTTTTTTTTTTTAATTTTTTTTTTAACGTTTATTTATTTTTGAGACAGAGAGAGACAGAGCATGAATGGGGGAGGGTCAGAGGGAGGGAGACACAGAATCTGAAACAGGCTCCGGGCTCTGAGCTGTCAGCACAGGGGCCCGATGCGGGGCTCGAACTCACGGACCGCGAGATCGTGACCTGAGCCGAAGTCGGCGCTCAACCGACTGAGCCACCCAGGCGCCCCGAAAAATGCAAATTAAAATTACACAGAGATGCCACTTTACATCCACTGGAACAGTTATAATCAGGGGCGCCTGGGTGGCTCAGTCGGTTAAGCATCCGACTTCGGCTCAGGTCATGATCTCACAGTTCATGAACTCGAGCCTTGCAGTGGGCCTTGTGCTGACAGCTCAGAGGCTGGAGCCTGCTTGGGATTGTGTCTCCAGCTTTCTCTGCCCGTCCCCTGCTCACGTGTGTGCCTTCTCTCTCAAAAATAAATAAACATTAAAAAAATTAGAAAACAGCAACAACAAAAAAAGAACAGTTATAATCAAAGAGAGACAATTACAAAATTGGCAAGGCTGTGGAGAAACCCGAACCCTCATACACTGCTGACATGAATGTAGAATGCACAACTACTTTGGAAATGCTCATCAGTTTCTTAAACAGTTGAACATTCACTTACCATGTGACAGCAATCTTCTAGGGATCTACTCAACAGGAATGAAGATGTGTGTCCACGAAGACTTGTACGTCATTCTAGTAGTATTCGTAACAGCCACAAACTGGAAACAATCTAAATACTCATCAATTAGTGAAAAAAAAAAAAATAGGGTGTATCCATGCGGTGGAATACTATTCAGGAACAATAAAAGAAACAAGCTGCTGATACATGCTACAGCATAGATGAACCCCTAAAACATTCTAAAAGAGCCAGACACAAAAGATCACATACGATAGGATTCCATTTAAATAAAATGTCCAGAATAGGCCAATCTATAAGATATAGAAAGCAAAATAGTGGTTACCTGAGGATGAGAGTGAAGGGGGGACTAACTGCACGTGGGCATGAGGGAACTTTTCAAAATGATGAAAGTATTCTAAAATGGGATAATTCCATATAAAAATCGTTGAGTGCTTAAAATGGGTCAGTGTTAAGGTATGCAGATTATGCCTCACTAAAACTATGAAAAACTTAGTGATGGGAGATTGAGGAAGAATAGAGAGAGAAGCATGATTAGGCAACCTTTGAATCTGATATACCCGAGTGTCCTCAAGTTCAAGAAACACAGTTGTTGCGCCTCCTCTATGTGCCTGGTGCTGGGTACACAACAAAAGACCCCATCTACCAGGTAAGGCAAGCAAACAGGCCATTGCCCTGGTGGGATACAGCGGGGACAAGCACAGAGAAGGGGCACCAGGCTGACGAGAGATGCTTTCCTGCAGGGGTGACATCTAAACTGACACCCTGAAGGACGATTTCAGGGAACCTGGTGAGAAAAAGTGCCAGATCACGGTGGCCTTCTGTGCCATGCTATGGAGTTTGGGCTTTTATCCTGAACTGCAAAGCTAGTAGAAAAACAGAATAGGGAACTGAGCTCCATTACAGAGAAAAATATCTATGTACCACTAAAGATGAAATTGGGAACAGCAAGTCTGGGGTAATCACTGTGAGAACCCCCGGTTGTCAGTTTTTGGTTGTGTCATGTTACGTGATCGGGAGCAGCAGCAGAAAACAGTACTGCTTGCTTTGGGGTGAAGAGGGGCAGGCTCTGCTGTTGGCTGTGAGGGGAGAGGAGTCCACGGAACAACGAAAGGACATGGGAAGTCAAGCAGATGAATCTAGCTGAATAAAGGTCACAGTCCACTCTTCACCCATGGGCGCTTTGGTTCTGAGCAAGAGGGTGTAGATTACATGGAAAGGGCAGCTCTTATTTTAGAGACTTTTCTCCCCTAGCACAGAGCCCACAGATGGTCTGGCTTCCTCTGCTTCAGCACAAGGGTGCTTGCCTCTATAATCCGATGAGTTCTTCCTTTTCCCTCACTGCCCAGTCTTCTCCAAGGTCCGTCACGGTACTAGGCAACCACCCTCCACACACAGCACGAGGCCGGATGGACTAGCTGCTTGCAAAGGTCAGACGCTGTTCCCTTCCGGCAAGCTGGACTGAGTGGAAATCCGGTCTCAATTCTTGAAAACACTACAAGTTAGCTGATGAATCAGGTCAGTTACTCGGCCCTTCTGAAGCTCTTTCTTTATGCTAAAATGAGCCATGCAACCTACCCTGTGGGGATTCCTGAGGGGACCTGGTGAGAATCAATAGTGTTTATGTGTGAAACGTGCTGGTGGGATGTACGTGGGAGAGACCTACCCTTCTAAAGTCTTGAAAAATAAAAGTTGCCGTTCAAGCATAATCCTTACCCACTAGATAGGACTGACTGTAGCTGGCTTTCGGGAAAGTGTGAATGAAGTTTCCTGACATCCACAACCACAGTGACCAGGGTGTAATCTCAGGAAGGCAGCTCTGGAATGTGGCTGTATTTGGAGAAGTGGAAATTAAACACAGGAGTCCACTTTGAGTGGGTCTCTCACACTTTGAGGAGTGGACAAACCACCATGGAAATCTGCCTGTGCCCGTGTGCCCGAGCTGCACCCCAGCCGTTGGTCCCGCAGGAGGGATCTGTGAATCAGCGTGTGGTTTAAGAATTTGTTAGGGACTTTTATGTACGCCGAAGTTAAGCACCTCTGGCCCAGAGTTTTAAGGAGCCGTCTGGGTTCTCGGCAGTAGACAGGCTAGCCGCACTCTGCCAGGGAACTCTGGAGTTTTACGGCACTGAGCGAAGAAAAGGGGAAATCCATGAAGAGTGCTGATCTGCACAGCAGCAAATACGCAACATGCTAGCGAAGACTTTTGTGTATTTTTCACCCGAACTCATTCTTATAAAACATACATGTGTCTCTCCAAAGACTGATTTTGCTATACATCTGGCTCTTCCCTTATTTTCACAGGAATGTTTTTACTTTGTCCAATATATCTTTTCACTGAACTTCAATAAAAACATGATTTACTTCTAATATTTAAAAAATACAACAAGAAAGGACAAGAAGATATTAGGAGTGTACTTTTTATTTTTCTTTGGTTTCTTAACACAAAAGACATGCGTTCTATAAATAAAAGGAAATAAGATTTTCTGGGAAAGGTTAAACTGCCGGGGGTGGGGGGGTGGGAAGAATTTCTACCTACTTCCATCTCTGTGACCAAAAGGCTGGTCTTCAGCTCCCATCCTGGCTTTGATCTCAGGTGAAACCCAGAAGGCTCTGTGTGTTATCTGAGGAGGGGAAATGCCCAAGGACGTTGAGTGCCACAATCCCGTGCTCACAGCTGGGCTGGACCCCAAGGTCCACTGAGCATGACATCTCTCCTACCTCCTAGTTACACGCTTTTCACAACATCCTTGGGTGAGGACTCTTCTTTTCACAGGGCTACTGGAAAGGCTCCAACCCCAAAGAGCCAGCCCAGTCATTTGCAAACACCCCCCTCAGACTGAGGAAGCGATGGCTGGAAGAGTGTGAAAATGTTGGTGTTGGCTCACTCGTGCTCACAGCCCACCCAGATCAAAGCACTGGCCCCGGGTGCAGCAGTGTTAACTTCCACACCAGGAGGTGGGAGTGGACTCAGGAAGGCCACTACAAGAGCAGCAGATGGTGGGGAAATCATCTATCAGCCTCAATGGCAACATTCGTGCCAGCATCCTGAGGGCCCGGGAGGCCCCCTCATTAGCCCACTGACTGATCCTTAACCCCTCCACAATCTGGGATGGCCAGGACTGCTTCTAGTTCATAAAAGGGCTTCTGATAATAAGAGGAGCACTGACACACGCCTCTCTAACAGGAAACGCAGACCCAACCGCCTTCCGAGTCTACTTCTGTAGGCAAACCCAGAGGGAGTGAGAGAGAAATGCTGAGGCTCCACCACGAGCCCAGGTGAAACTACATCAGACTGTTGGGTCTTTTGAAATAAAAACATCATTTTCAAGTGCTTGTAGCAGAGGCCCGGCTCCTAAGTGGCAGGTAACAAAGGTACATCCTTCTGGATACGTGGCGATTGCACACACTCGTAAACCTTGTGGTGTGGGGGTGGAAAAGACGTCTCAGGATCCACACTGTGCCTTTCTGAACAGGCTTCCAGGCCACCCTAGTAGGCAGCAAGGGACAGGAGACCAGCCAGGCAGAGAATGGGATCCTAAGACCCAGTCTTGCTTTAAAGGAACTGTGTCCTCATTTAGTCTGTGCTGGAAGCAGTTTAGAAAACCAGGTTTTGGCAGCAGCAGCTGAAGCCCAGCCCCACTGCCCAGTGCACTGGCAACAGAAGTGTCCTCCTGCTCAGGCCCTGCTGTGTGACGTCAAGGTCCTGTTCAGGGAGGAGGAGGAAGGAGCATGGAGTCTCTTCAAGAGGTCATTTGCTAAGATCAGAAGAAGAAATATAAAATCTGTTCTTTGCAGCAGCAAGAGATTCTTTCGGCCTTTAGTTCTTTGCCATAAAGTCAGCTTTGCTTGAGTGTAAAGGTCCACCTTGCTGGTCGGTCTGCCAAGGGCTGGAGGGAGGCCAGACCCCTGGAATTGGCGAGTGGATGGAGAAGCAGTGGACTGGAGGGTAGACGAGGCTACTGGACCAAGCCAGCCATGGCTGGTGGAAGGACCAAGTCCCTGGTTAGGTTCTAGAGGTACAAATGGTCAATGTGCCCCAGAAGTATCGCAATGAGGAAAACTATCCGAGAATGATAGACGGGCGAGAATCTGGCCAGACCTGCTGTCTCCTTGCTGGTCATATGAGGAATGAAAGTAGGGGCGGAGAGTCTGAGTGAGCGCCATGGTGGCAGTGGGAGGTGACCACAGGGGCACCCTGGAGCCTCTGGCGACCAGCTGGAAACTCTCCCCTAGAAGAGTGGCCGTAATTGAGCCGATTCACTAAGCCTACAATTAAAAAAGTCCTCTGATGGTGAGTGTGAGTACAAACCCCATGAGCACCTTGCTAGAGGACCAGTGGAGAGCGTACTGACCCCAGACACGTGAGGGCTCAGAGGCAACCCCAAGTGCTGTGCGAGGCCTCAGGACCCTGGGACCCGAATGTGGGAGTGGATGCCGCCCTTTTTCGTGGTGGGCAGTTTTCCATTTAAACTCACATTTGCCTTTAGTGTCTTCTAATGCCTTCTACTCGCAAAAAATGTTCACTTAAAAAAAGGTATTTTTCTTTCCAGTTTCTTTCAACTGTTTCGTTGTTTAAATATCTTTCGGTTTCTTTCAAGTATCTTTTTTCTCCTTCTATTTCTCCTGAACAAGATGAAAAAGACCTCGTTAAAATTCCAAAATTCAGGAAAAGCTTCTGCTCTCCCTGGTCACCCAGCAATGAAGACGAAGTCCTCTGTGCCCTAAGATGGAAGAGGGAGGTGCTTGTGTGCAACGGGCATGTTGCTGTGGCTGCACCGCCACAGGCAACGAGAGCCCCTGGGGCGTGTCCTTCCTCCCCTAGCCACACCCCAGCTTCCAGCAGTCTTGGCCACTGCAGCTACCCCATTGCAAGCTGGCCACCGCGTGGCCAGAACAGCAGGCGAGGAAGAGCGTCAGATGGCAGGCTTTCTGCCAAGTGGCAGGTAGGAGGCCGACTTGGATGGAGCCTGTGTACGCGTGGACCAGCAAAGCAGTCCCATGCCACCAGCTGTGGAACCCGGAGGGGCTCGGTCCCACGCTGTGCATCTTGGTGACCTAGGCTTGACGGTCACAAGGGCAGCACAGTGAGGGAGGCTGTGAGCACTTGGAAAGGCTGTACCTCCAGCAAGCTCACATTTACCCCGTCCCCTGGTCTACCACCTCTCCCAAGGGGGCCTGTCCCTGGAAGGGAGTGCCTGTGCCTGTACCAGATCCCTACCCCACCACATCCCCTGCCTCTGCCTTAGATGGTGAGGAGGGGGATGCAGCCCACGCCAACCCCTCCCTCGTGACACGCCATGGGGGCCATAAACGTCCAGCGGTCCGTCTCCGGGTCATACATCTCCACCGAGCTCAGGTTTGACTGTCCATCATAGCCCCCGACAGCGTAGAGACGCCCACAGCTGGCCACCAGGGAGACCCGACTCCGGCGCGTGTGCATGGGGACGATCAGGCACCACTGGTCTGCCACGGAGCTGTACACCTCAGCGATACTGAGGAAGCCCGAGCCGTCGTAGCCCCCACAGACGAACATCTTGCTTCCCAGGGACGCGGCTCCGTGCCGGCAACGCTTGTTGAGCATGCTGGCCGCTGGATGCCAGGTGGCTGTGTGGTGGTTGTAGTGTTCCACCTGCATTTGGGACAGAGGTACGGGGGTCAGAGCCGAAGCTCAGTCTGCAGGGCGACCTCACAGGGCACGGTGACCTGCATGGTGTCAGACTCCAGTCAGAGGCCAGTGTGTGCCCTGGCTCCCATGCCCTGCTTCCTTGGCTGCGCACCTGCTCTGGGGCTTATGGGACAGGAGAGAGATCACTTAATCTGACCCCCTCTGTCTTACATCTCAGGGAACAAAGGGGTTGCCCAAGGATACACTGCTATGTAGTGACAGAGCTGGGATGAGAGCAGGGTCTCCCGAAACCTGTCCAGAGTGCATTCCATCCACCACAGCACCGAGCAACTCCATGGATCTACCACTAGATGGCGGTTGAGGGTTTTTTTGTTTGTTTGTTTGCTTTTTAAAGAATAAATGTTTATTTTAAAGAATAAATCATCCAGAATACAACTGTTTGAAACTTCACACTGTGTATAATTGCGCCTACTCTGGGCAGGGATTTTGCCAGGTCTCATGAAGCATTTGTGAACTGGACAGGGTGGGGGTGGGGCTGGCATGGCTATACTCTACCCCTCCTTTGTGTGCACTGGCTCCCATTCTCAGAAGAATTTCAGAGCACGTGGCAGATGGCCTGAAACCTCACTAGATGACGCTTTACGCAGCTACGGCAAGGCTGGAGTTTCTTCCAAAGAACTGCCTTTCAAAATCATTCTCAAAGATGGAAGGAGTGGGTACCCTTAACCCAGGGGGAGCCCAGACTTACACTGTTGAAGATCTGCAGACCGTCGTGGCCACCCGACACATATATCCTGCCCTCAAACACCGTCACCCCAGCAGCACTGCGACTTGAGCTCATCGGGGTCACCACCGTCCACCTTCAGGGAAGAGCCAGAGGAGGAGGGGGCGCCATGAGATTCGGCGTTGCTGTCCTCCCAGGACAGCTCAGAAGGGCTGGGGTGAAGCGTGGAGTGTTCCTTCTCACCCTGCACAATCTCCCCACCTCTGCAGGCACTCAAAATCAGCACGTCCCAAACAAGGCCCCTCTCCCTTACAGATCTGCTCCTCCCTTGCACTGCCGTCTTGTTAATAGGACCACCAGCCACTGAACCGCCATACTCAGATTCAGTGTTTTCATGGTCTTTTCTCCCTCATCATCAACATTCCTGTGGTCACCAAGTCCCAGCTGGTTTGCCTTGGTAGTCACTGCTCGTTCCCATCCCTGCTACCGCTGCCCTAGCTCGGGCCTCTCACCTGGTGGCCTGCCACAGCCTCCTTACAGGTGGCCTGGCTTTCAAACCCTCCCCATCCCAACCCTATGCAGCCCACCCCGGTAGTGGCTCCTTACTGTCTTCTCCATGGCAGAGTCCCAGTTCCCTATGCGGTTCTTTATCTCTTGGTCCCCATCTACTTCATTTTCATTTCCTGCCATGTGCCATGCATGCTGGCTGCTCGGTCACACTGAGCACTCGCTGTCCTCTGGGCCTCTATTTTTGCTCCCTGCCTACAATGCGCATCTCCCACTATCCATAATGGGTCTCCTCTCAGAAGTCAACCCTGACACCCTGCCTCTCCCTGCCAGCCATGGTAAAGATCAAGGTGCTCCCCACCCTGCACCCAAGAGCTCCAAACAGACGCCCCCAGGGTAGGATAATCACGATGCACCTGTGGCCCCTGCAGATGGGCTGCTAGGATCTCAGACACCCAGCCTGCTGCCTGATACATAGTAAGTTGGTTAAGTGAATGGAACATTGGCTGAAAAGCATTCTGATGAATCAACTAACTGGCTTATGAGAAGATTCAAATACTGAAATGAAAAACTTGGGCTAACCTTGCCGGTTGTTTTCCAAAGAGTATTCCATAAAGGAAGATGGTGACAGGCATTGTGTAAGATGAGATTGAACAGACTTCTTCACTGCAGAATTTTTCAGTCTTTAAAATGTTAATATGTTTTATGGAAAGATAGGAACTCTAGCGGTACATACATCAATGTCATCTAAGCTTATTTGACCATATAACTTTTTTTTTCTCTAAATCACATCCTACCCGAGTCATACCTATCCTACTTTGGAAAGTGTTGTGCATTTATTTCTTATCCCCTTTCACCTGCACTTCCATTAAATGGGCTGATTTAGGGGCGCCTGGGTGGCTCAGTTGGTTGGGTGGCCGACTTCGGCTCAGGTCATAATCTCATGGTTCGAGCCTCACGTCGGGCTCTGTGCTGACGGCCTGGAGCCTGGAGCCTGCTTCGGATTCCGTGTCTCCCTCTCTCTGTTCCTCCCCTGCTCGCACTCTGTCTCTCTCTCAAAAATAAATAAAGATTTTAAAAAATGGGCTGATTTAACAAAGAGGTATAGATGATTAAATAAACATTTCCAACTATCTACTCAGGCTTATCTGTTTTAAAAATTTATTCAATCAATGGGTGCCTGGATGGATCAGTTGGTTGAGCATCTGACTCACGACTTTGGCTCAGGTCATGATCTCAGGGTCGTGGGATCGAACCCCATGTCAGGCTTTCATGCTGAGTGGAGCCTGCCTGGGATTCTCTCTCTCTCCCTCTGCCTCTCTCTCAAATCAAAAAAATTAAAAAACTAAATAAAATAAGCCTGGCTGGCTCAGTTGGTACAGCTTGCAACCCTTGACCTCAGGGTCATGAGTTCAAGCCCCATGTTGGGTGCAGAGCTTACTTAAAAAAATAAAGTAAAATAAAATTTATTCAGTCCTTCATTCATTTAACCAAAAGTTATTAAATACTTATTATATGCAAGGTACTATACAGGCTGAAAAGGTGACTAGGATATTCTCTATCCTGCAGGTCTAATTCTTTATACTGTTTAACAAGTTTCAGTTGTCCCCAGGAGCTGGAGTCCTTACTTGTCTGTCTCGGGTGAGTAGGTCTCCACAGAGTTGAGAGAAGAGTTGCCATCGTAGCCCCCACAGACGTAGATCTGCCCGTCCAGCACGACCGTCCCCATGGCACTGAAAAAGACAGAGCTGTCATCCAGATGGGCCTCCGACTTCCAGGGCCAGCCTTTCATGCTCCCTGGGGGATAAACCTAACCATCAACTGCCTCTTTCTAGAGCAGACCTAAATCCCACATGTGTGACCAAGTAAAGGTATAAAATTGAGGGGGAAAGAAAGAAGCTGCCGTGTGGTACCCCCTGCCAGGGTTCACTCTGGGGCCCCTTCTCAGTACTTGATCTGTCTGAAATGCTCACCTTCCACCTTGCTGTGCTCAGGGTCTCAACACCTTTGAGGCCCAGGTCAAATTCCTCTTTTTCCTGCTCAAAAAGCCGTCTTGGATCCTTCAGCAAGAGTCCGTCCCTCCCGCCCCTCGCTGCCAGGGACAGCTTCTTTATCACAGCTTGGTTGTGGTCACTCATTCACTCCTCAGATCCCATGAAGTACTCAGGAGGCTCGCATCCCAGGCACTAGATTCACAGTGCTGAGCAAGCCAAAGCTCCCACCCACAGGTGCTATACTCTGGCACCTGTCACCTCTCAACAAGTGGGGACCTCCTGGAAGACAGGGGTCTTCCTCTGTGTGACTCTGACAGTGCTTAGCATGGTGCTTTGTACGTGATAGGCCTTCAACATGTTTGTTGTGTTAGCCTGATTTTATTTAATTCGCTGTGAAGTTTGACAGATGTCTTTTCATGACAGATGTGGCCCAGATGGCCCCTACTTTGTCTCAGTGGGTGACGCTAGTCTCCTGTTGTGCACTTACGACATAGGGCAGGTACTCTAGGCTTGCTATCTCCCACCCTCACCACACCCTGCAAGGAGGCACCACCATCTTCACCGTACAGATGAGCAGCTGCGGCTGGGGAGGTCGGGTGCTTTTCCAGACTGCCCAGGGAGAGGCATGCTTCCTATCTAAATGAGACAAGCCCACTCCCCTGCTGTCTACCATGCCCCACTCCCCTCAGATTAAAGACCCGGTGGTCTGGCATAATCACATAATCTTCTGTTCTACAAAAAGCCTCATGAGAAACATGAGTGCCAAGCTGCCCAATTCACGGTTTTCAAATCTGATGTTGGAGAAGATTAAAAATGAATCTGGGTGGCTGACAAACAGGAAAATAAAATATACCAGGCTAACTGCCACCTTTCCAATGTAAAATCAAGCTGATTCCATGCAATGTCCCTTTGAGGGACTCGGTAACAGAACCCCCCCCCCCACCCCGAACCAGCCTAGAAGAGGAAAAGGACTCTTGCCTCAGGCAAGGACCGTGGGAAGACCACAAATTCACTAGACACATCACTATCTTGCTAGAAGCAGACATACATAACAACACAGGAATGAGCTCAACAGCAATATGAGAGAAGAGGTGCCACAAAACTGCGTCAGGTTAACTGTCAACCAAATGGTAGAGACCAGCGTGAAGGGGGAGGGGGGTGGGGGGCACGCTGACCAGCATGGACTAGAATGGGCCACAAGAGAAAGCCTGAAGGGGAAGGGCTGACAGCAGGGAGGAGTTTGTCACCAACTGGCAAGACAGACTGCCATGTGGGGTGTCAGCAGGCAAGGGACTCAGAACATTTTTAGGCAGCCTGTAATTTAAAAGGGAGGAAATGGAGCTGGATCCACGCTACTAATAACAGGGCATTAGCCACAGTGAGGGAAGGGGATGCCCAGGGGACTCTCCTGCTGGACAACACTCCAAACCCGGGGACGTCAAGGCAAGGCAGTTGCCCAGAGCAGACACACAAGGAAGAACAAGTAGTTGCAGTGAAAGCAAAAAAGGCAGTCAGGGGTTGGGGAAATGGAGCGATGAGTCATTCGAGGCCACAGAAGGCCACAAAGCACCCAAGGAGCTGAAAAGGGAAGCACTGAGGCAGGGAGAGGGAGAGAAAGGAACCACAAGCCTGTTAGCTCAGGGTCTCGAGAGGAACAGATCGTGTATAAAAACTTTATTTTTCCCAAATGAGCCTAATTTGACCCTTTGTGAATCTGGTCTTATCGGTACAGAAGCAGATTCCTTCCGGTTCGAGGCCACGTACTAACTGCACGACGGGGCACATGTGCCTCCCGGCCCAACACTTCCACATGGTAAAGGTCTCCTACCCCGATTCTTCCTCCTCACCACATATGCAGTCACTTGATCTTACAAACAGAAAACCCAAAGCAGAGCATCTGCCCCAGTGGATTTCAAACTGTCCCTTTCAAAAATAATTCATTTAACTTTCCCCCTAGAGTTGGGCTTCTGTCAAGGAAGCTCAGTTTATGAAAGAGAAATGCAGAACTGTTCTGGTTATACGGGTAGGGACAACTTCCTCTCCTCTGTCAGCCCCGGAAGAGAAACCTGAATGCCACTTGAAACTGCTAATCCGGGTGGCCCCACGGAGGGCAGAAGAACTTGTCCAGTTATCCCCTCCCACTCCAGAGCTCCCACCGCCCAACTGTGCACATGCTCCACACATGCCTGGTGTAAGGGAAGAGGCTGCCTGCGTCTTCAGCACTAAGAAGGCTGAATGGAGGTGCTATTTGGATGCCCTCGAACCCTTCTTCAGGAAATCTGAGCAGGCAAGCGATGGAGGAAACAAGTATCTGGAAGTTGTTAAGCGACATAAACCTGGTCCACTTCACAAATACCTATGTGCTCACACCTGGGGGTGGGGGCCCTGAAGTAAAGTGCATTGCTGCGGCTCACATACTCCCTGGGGTAGTGGAAGCCTGCGTGTGGCAGAGATGTGGGGGGGAAGAGAGTATAAGGGACAACATCGCTCATTTCCTTTTATCACTAATAAAGTGAAATCCTACTCATTCTTCAAGTGTCGACTTTCATCCCACCTCTTCCCTGAAATCTTCCAGAGGTTCCCATCCAGTTTTTTCCCCTTCTCGAATCTTCCATAACATGCATTTTCAGTCCTTATCTGACACTTAAATAATAATACAACTTCCACATGTCTGTGTCTCATCTCCCCAGGTTCCTCAAAGGACAAGGCAGGGATTTTAAAGCAGATGGGGATGCTGGCTCCCGGGAGGTGCTGGCTGTGGCTGGCCTGGCCGCAGGAAACTCCCAGGCCAGCTTGTGTTTTACATTATTATGTGCCTCTGCTTGTCTCTCATGGTGCTCCCCAGATGTTCAGTGTGTGTGCTCGGGCTGCACAAGTGGCTTCCAGGATACCTTCTCTTGCTATTCATGCTCCCCACTCTGGTCCATGTGTCCGTCTCTGGGTTGTAGACCTCCACAGTGCTCAGCCGTAGCTGGCCGTCATACCCTCCGATGGCATACAGAAGCCCGTTCACCACAGCCACACCGACACGGCTGCGGGCTGTTGTCATGGGATGGCACTTCTCCCAGCGGTTGGCGATGGGGTCGAATACTTCTACCACATTCAGGGAATCACCTGCATAAAAATTTGCTACTCAAATTAAAACAAATGAGACCACGTGTTTAGATCACGGCTGTTGGGCATTGATTATATGGAACGTTTGACCTGACTCTATCAATTCTTCCCACAGAATTACTGGAGCCAGATGGCCCCACTACGACATTCCAGCTGTGTTAACCTCAAACCTAATTCTTCAAGGAAAATCAGAATCAGACAAGAGGCATGTACTTTCTAGAGAGGGCAGTTTTACAACTGCAGTGAGGTATTCCACCTGCTTAAAGCCAAAGATGGGAAATGGGCACACTATCCCCCCAGGGCAGGAAGCATGCCTGGAGGGAAGGGGTGGGTCCCCTGCTGACTTTCACTTACTACCATGTGACTCTGGGCAAGTTGCTTTGTATTCTTATCTTCTATTCTCACACATGAAATGGGGATAATCTCTGTGGCAGCTTTGTTGTCAAGATCAAATGACAGAATAGGCAAAGCACCTAGCATAGTTCTAAAACATACTAAGTTCTCAATAAACAGTAGTTACAGTAGCCAGGAGTGATTCCAACCCTATCTTTATACAACAGGTTTGTTTGTTTGTTTTGTGGATCAAATAAGAAAATCCACCTTCCCTGTGTTATTCTGTTGTGGGGTACCTCATACCGTCCACACTTCAGTGTGTACTAGTTAAGGACTTCCCTTCTCCAGGTCACATGGTTAACAAGCAGCAGAGACTTGTACCCACCTCTCATTAACCTTCAATTAAAAATGAAGCTGCCCAGGACTGCCCACCAACTCCCCACCTCCACAAACCGAGACTGACACTGTGAACCGGCCTGGCCTTCACCTAGATGACAATCTCACGCCACTGTACCACAAAGATTCAGGCGCCACGTTACAAATCTCTCCGGCCCTGCAGCAGTGCCTGGGTGGGCAGGAGGGCAGAGGGGCCCACAAGCTTTCCTGAAAACTTGACTGTGTAAGAGCTGCCAACAACATACAGATTCTGAAGCATGTGTGCTTTTCATTGCAGGTAGGAAGTGAAAACAGCATTATTGATAGTGGCAGAACCTGTGTATATGGAGAATTTTCCTTCTCATGGGGACATGGTCATAGTCTAACTCCAGAGATCCGTATGACCAATGTGATTAGCTTGGTAACAGAACTGGGTATTTAACTGAATTCTACCCAGCGCTGTATTTAGCTCTGATATTCTGATTCAACGGTATTAACATCCGACATGCTTTAACTGCAGTACAGTTATACAAAATCAAGAGGGACCAGGGTGGTGACACACGAGGGAGGGGAACCAGAGGGCCGGGCTAGGTTGTTTGGGTGCCTTTTCGTCCACAAAGTCCAAGACAGGGCGCTGCAAAGAGGAGCTGCAAGATACCTGCTGAGTTGAGGCCCCCCACGGCGTAGATAAGGCCAGTGATGGATGTGCAGCAGCGAGGCCTAGTTCTGAAAGCCGGCAGGTGGGGCCGGCGCTCTGGCATGAGGTGATAGTCCTTTGCTTCGTCTACCAGGTCCCTGGAACAAGGCACAAGATGTTATGACAGGAGGTACTCTCCCCACGTGGTCTACACGTGTATTTCCAATCATGGCTTCCCCAACCGAACTGCAGGGGAAACATGGGAGGAGAAGCCTTCTGGAAGGTTTGGTCTTGAACCCAGGTGAGTCCAGGGGAAACCATACACAGCTATTGAAACATGCTCAAAATTGGAGAGGCAGGGTGAGCAGAGCCCATGTCAGCAGGTGTAATCAAAATGAGTATCTTCTAACAAGCACACACCTGGCGGAAGAAGAGGGTGACGGCCACAGCAGTTGGCATTGGGGAGGTTCAACAAGCAGCCTGCATCCTGTCACAACGGAGACCCAGCCCTTCCTATACCTATGGCTCGCACCCTGCAATTCGCTATTGCTCACCTAGACTGTGGCAACAGAAGCCGACTGCTCCTGGTGGATTTCTCTGCCTCCAGTCCTGCCTCTCCATTCCACCCTCCACACTATAGTCCAAGCTGTCTCTGTAAGAACCTCCGATAGCTACCCATTGCCTACAGAATGAAGTTCAAATTTAACAGCACCGTTGAGATTGCTGGTTGAGGGGTCCCACCTACCCGTAGCCACACTTCCACCCCTTGTCAAAACACACCTTCATACTGCTCGCACACAGCCACTGACCTCCCTTGAACCCGCTGGGAATATGACAAGCAGTTTGGAGGAAGGTGAACATTGTTCTTTGCTGCTCTGCTTTTATAATGATCCTCCTAAAGGGCTACCGCCTTCTGAGCTGTTTTGGGAGCTCTGCTGTGCCAGGTCAGCACTGATTTACCCAGGGTAAAAGTTTCAGGTGCCACAAACATGTCCCCCCACCCACTTGCCCATCACTTAGATGGGCCCAAACCCACCCAAGGCCAGTGCCCTAATGTTTACTGGAGACAGTAAGGAGCCCCAGGGAGTTGCCACCAAGTGAGCTCCTGGAGATGCTAGGAAATCTTCAGGCAGCATGGGGGAGGAAGCCCCTTCTGCCTTGATGCTCCCTCATGGCACATTTCTTTGCTCAAGAGGTCAGACTTGGGCTTTTCCAGGCTCCAGACAGAAGACAGATCAATCTGCGTGCTATAAATTAGGACTGATCACTCAATCCTTCCTCCCCTGAGCTGGAACATAAACAGCCTAAGTGGGGCCACGTCCTCTCCTCTGCCTGGACCCCGGCAGCATCCTGTGCAGGCTGATCCTCGCTCACCTGCATTTGTGGCAGCAACGCACCATGTCATCTTGCTGCACACGGTCCGACAGGAACTGGGGCCGGCAGAGGGGTAGGCGGATATTGGACAGCAGCTCAGGCAGGCAGGGCCCCCTCTGCTCCCGGTCGTATCTGACCCAGGCCAACGCAGCTTCAAAGACCTGCCGTGGCAGAGATGCAAGCTGTACAGTAACTCCTCTCTCCCCGGGCCGTACCCCCAGGCACCTCACCCAACCACCCTGTCTCCATCCCTCCACTCCCTATATTCAGCTAGTCTCTTGGGTCCGTCAATCCTTCCTCCTCCTTGTTTCCTGAAGCCACTGTTTTCTACCTCCCCAAGCTGCCCCATTTGGCCATCTTTTGAAACACAAGCCTCGTGACTATAACAGGCTCCTGGCTTTCATTATACCTTCCTAATGAAAAGCTAGCTGCCGGGGCACCTGGGTGGCTCAGTCAGTTGAGCGTCCAACTTCAGCTCAGGTCATGATCTCACAGTTCATGGGTTCGAGCCCTGCATTGGGCTCTGTCCTGACAGCCCAGAACCTGGAGCTGCTTTGGATTCTGTGTCTCCCCATCTCTCTCTGCCCCTCGCCTGCTCATGCTCTGTCTCTCCCTCTCAAATTAATAAACATTAAAAAAAAAAGAAGAAAAGAAAAGCTGTCAATGGTTCCTTATTCCTTTCTGCATTCCACCCTGCCTGCTTTCCTCCTTAGCCCCCTCCCCCACTGCCTCCCAGGCTGGCTAGTTCTCTGTTCATACTGCCACCTTCACGTCACCTCCAAGTCCCCTCACCTCCTCCTCTTCTTCTAAACCCACTCCCCTTTTCTTAACGCCTGGCTCCAGATCCACGTTCTCTGGAGGTCTCCCTAACAGCTCTAGCCACAAGGGTACGTCCCTCTAAAACCCCTGAAATGTACCACTTGTAACTGAGCTGCCCCAGGTCACGCTCATTAGTGGAATGGCTAGAGAGGGGCTTGCTCTTGGGACGGAGATCTTCCCTGTGAATCACAGGGCCCACATGACCACACTCAGGGCCCACTTTCCCCCTGCTTTTCTGACATTAGGGAAATAAGCAGCCTCCTGAAGCCTGGGGCTCCTCCTGCTGAAGCAGAACTTCACGACAGGCCAGGACTCTCCACTGCAAATACCCCAAGCTGCTCTGCCCTGGACTTTGGTTAGGTTTCCCAACGACTGAACAGGTGGAGGCCTTGTCGGGTGGTGCTCCCGGTGTCCGGAGGGCCAGATCTAAACACCTCACCCCTGCATTCGAGCCCTCTGCTGTGCAGCCCTCGCCCCACTCTGTTCCAGGTAATATCTACTCCCAGTCCTCTTCAGGCACTTACACCCACCTCTGCTCACCTAAAGGGTCACCCTTCGCTCCTCTGCTAACACCCTGCACTCCCATTTATTCACATTCTTCTTAACCATTCCGATAAGAGGTCTTCTTTGTCCTTCGAGGACCCTCTGATCATCCAAAGGCTCCACCTCTTCCATCAATTTCAATCTCCCGGCACTGATCACCGCCTCCAATCCTTTCTGCTCGGTAACTGATGCCAATGAGCCTTTGACAGTGCTCCCTCTCCCCCAACCTCCCTCTCAGGGCCCCCTGCAGAGCCTCTTTCCTCCCCACTGTCATCCAGCACCGGCTCCATGAGTTATGAGGTGGGTGCCCTCAGTGCCCATGCTGAGCCTATCTCCCTTAATCACGCCCACCTGGGAAAAAAGTCTCTACTCTAGTGAGGTCCAGCTCTTTAAGCTCACCCCCACCCGAACTCTGCAGCTGACAGAGTTGGCCCACCCATTCTTTTTTTTTTTTAAGTTTATCTATTCTTTTTGGTAATCTGTACGCACAGCATGAGGCTCCAACTCACAACCCCAAGATCAAGATGAGTTGCATGCACCTCTGACTCGGCCCAGCCAGGCGCCCTTTGGCCGGCCCATTCTAAATATGTGACTGCTAATCTCATCGGGGCCGCTTCCCACCAAGCCCTCTTCCTTCCTCTAGCTGCATCTCTTTTCCAGCTCCCACAGGGCTGGTGCATGCCTCTTCATCCGACCTCACGTTTTTACTACTCCTCCTGATCCCCATTCTCAGCTGAGAAAACAGAACCAAGCCAGAAGAGAATGTCAGTGGAATCTGCCAGCACCTCCCTTCTCACCCCACACCTCCCCCTTGGGTGCGGGGGTTCTTCCTCCTGTGGTGGCGGATGAGAACGGCTGGCACTTCTAACAGGTACACGCCTTGTGCCCTCTGCTCTGCCTCCTCTCGCTTACTGAGGACATTGCTCCAGCAGTCATTCTCCCTTTTCTCCTACATCACCAACTCTTCCCTCTCTTCTGGAAAATTCCCACCATCAGCCAAATGTACCCGTCATTTCTCTCACCTTAAAAAACAAACCAACCCCTCCTGACCTCATACTCCTCCCCAGCGACTGCCCCGGTGCTCTGTTCTCCTTTAGAATAAGATTCTTTCATGGCAGCATTACTTCCAATAGTAAATGCTGGAAATAACCCGAACAGCCAATAAGGGATGCGATGTTGATAAAATCAACTGAATGTTAGACACTAACATGGATACAAATGTTCATGAAAGATGTATGTAGTATAATAAAACAAACCCACAATCAACAAGCTGCACACGCATCATGATCTTCATTAAAAAAATAACAACTGGGGGCGCCTGGGTGGCTCAGTCGGTTAAGCGTCCGACTTCGGCTCAGGTCATGATCTCGCGGTTCGTGAGTTCGAGCCCCGCGTCGGGCTCTGTGCTGACGGCTCAGAGCCTGGAGCCTGTTTCAGATTCTGTGTCTCCCTCTCTCTGACCCTCCCCTGTTCATGCTCTGTCTCTCCCTGTCTCAAAAATAAATAAAACGTTAAAAAAAAAAAAATTAAAAAAAAACAAAAAAACAACTGAAAACAAAGATCAGAAAGAGCAGTAGCCCCGTGTCACCTGCAGACCGCTGCCCTGCTCTACACACCTGCTCCTCAGATTTTACATTCAGCTCATCCCGAGACACCAGCTCAAGCACGTCTTCCAAGGGCAGGGCCAGGAATTCTTCTGACATGGACACCTCCACAAAGTGCTGGTGGATGAAGCTGTTGGCCGCATCGTACAGCACCGCGCACATCATCGTCTCAGCAAACTGGCGTACACCCAGGCAATTTTTGGGGTGGAGGCTTTTGGCGTAAGAGAAGATGAAAAGAAACAATTTAGAGGAAGAATGTTCTCTTCGATCATTCTCAGGCTGGTTCCGGGGGGTGGGGTGCTACAGAATGGAAAAAACCCCAGCTTTGCTGGAAACTCCCTGTGTGATCTCAGGCGTGCCTCTCAGCGCCTCAACTGTACAGGCTTAAAATTAAGACAGTTTATATCCTCAGAGGGCCCTGCCTCTTGGGCCTCGTGCTCAGTGCATCTAGGTGGAATGAGTTCTCCGGGAAGGCCCGTGAAGCAGCCCTGAGGAGAGAAGAAGAGAGCACATACTGGAAAACCTGTTTGCTTTCCTTCAGCCGCTGGCATGCTTTGGTGAACATCTACCTCTGTTCCCCAGGAGGGTACTGAGGTTGTAGGATGAGACTTTAAACCACATGGGGAGACGACTTCTCTAACATCGGGACCCTTCCACTTTTTCATCTTTTTAGTTGATCTAAAATCTTATTCTTTTACTTACTTTTTTCATCTTTTTTATTTTTTTTCTTTCTTTTTTTTTTTTAAATTTCTTTTTTAACGTTTATTTATTTTTGAGACAGAGAGAGACACAGCATGAACGGGGGAGGGGCAGAGAGAGAGGGAGACACAGAATCGGAAGCAGGCTCCAGGCTCTGAGCCATCAGCCCAGAGCCCGATACGGGGCTCGAACTCAAGGACCTCGAGATCGTGACCTGAGCTGAAGTCGGACGCTTAACCGACTGAGCCACCCAGGCACCCCTTTCATCTTTTTTAAATAGCAAGAAGCTCTATGGGTCTAATTGTTCAGACGCCCAGAAGCGACAGCAGCAGCTACTACTCAGCACCATCGGTGAGCCCAGTACTTTGCCAGGCCAGAGTCTCCAACCGCACTGCCAAGCAGTAATCGCCTCCATTTTTAGACGGAAAACTGAGGCTCAGAGAAACTAAGAAATGTGCCCACAGCCTTCTACAAGCAAGTGGCGGTGCCAGGCTGAACCCTGTGCGCGTTCCCGTGGCCCCAAGGCAGACTTGCCCTCGCTGGGGTCGTCTGGGTAAATCCGGGCCTTGCATGGCACCAGGTGACAGGGGAGGATCCCTCAAGTGCCACTAACAGCCTCACCTGGAAAAAGCCTCACCTGACAACAGCTACCCACCTCCTCAGGCTGTGGCCATGATTAAGCAAGAATGTGGCAAAAGCACTCAGCATGGTGGCTGGCATGAAGTCGGGGCAGCTGCCTTCATTTTTATAATGGTTTTCTTACTACTGTTGCATCTCAAATGAGCCCAAAGTGGTGCTGAAATCTTAGTGACAGCAGGAGATCCTGGGGGGATGGGGCTTTTCTTATTTTGACTGTGTGACTGATAATCCATGGAGGGAGAGGGTATGTATCAGAAGGTTTGCTCCCCCCACCCCGCCGCCATGTTGTTTAAAGTTCTAGGCAGAGTTGTACTCATCAACAAGTACCCCTGCCCCTCATCAGCAAACCTGAAGGGCAATCTCAGGAGTCTGGCTCTGGGATAGTCTAAACTCCACAAGATGTTGTTTCCCTTCCAGACTGAACTGGCTCTGTCTGTCCATTGCTTTGGAAACCTACATGCATTTCCACAAAGGCCAGGGAAGCATGAGCACTGAGCAACACTTAGGCAAGGCAGCATGTCCAGTGAGGAACACAGGGCTTAAGATCAGAATGTCAGCTCAGTCATCAAATAACGCCTTTCTCCTGCAGTGCTCACAGTGACTGAATGAGACTTGTGCACGTTCCCATCCGCTCCCTCTCGGGCTAGGATTCCTGCACCTCACCTTTGCCTTTCACTGGCTTGGCATTAAGAACAAAACACATCTTCAACTGAACTGGGCTTTGACATCTAAAAGGATGGGATGTGGGCAGCCTGCTTGTGAGGCAGCAGGTGGGGAAGGAGGAGGGAATGCTGGCACACAGGAGACGGCCCCGTTCAGGAGCAGGAAGAAGATAAGAGGGAAAATGAACCCAAAGTGTTGATACAGACGCACATCTTTCAGTGGACACTTCACGACCTCCTTCCTTGCTGGCACAGCTTGTAAGCAAGGAGGCCACAGTAAGATGTAATGCTTTATCAAAGTCAGGAAGCAATGACTTGAATTAAATAACTTACTGGCTTGGTTCACTGATGCATTTGATGTTCTGAGACGAGTGTTTTAGAAAATACACAGCTCCAATGCTCACCTAGACACAAGGAGGTCCATACATCTGAAGACTTGGAAAGGGGCCACAAGAAAAAAAATCAACCCAGTCTCATGAAAGAAAAAAAATCAGGAGAGGCTGAAGACCCAATAGGTGGAGAGACTTCAGGAACGACTGCTCTAAGAACTCTGATGGCTTTGCAGCTTCTCTGTGCCCTGGCACATCCTGTCTTTTCCACCACTGCTCAGAATGGTTTCTCTCAAGTCATTAGCAATCAAAACTTGAAAATGGAAGGTCCACATGCTTCCATAGGAAGGGGATACATAGGAAGGGGGCAGCTGGGACACCCTAACACACTCTGCAGCCAGGCTCAGGAGAACCACCCCAAGGAACAGAAGCAGTGATGGTAACTACTGGAAAAAAAATAGAAAGCAGGCCAAGCCTCTGGGGCCTGTGTGGAGGAATAAAGACAGGCTTCCCACATCCCATTCTTTTAGATGTCGAAGCCCAGTTTAGTTGAAGGTGTGTTTTTCTTGCAGGGCTGAATGGAAAAATGTCAAAAGACAGACATAACATCAGGCTTTGTGTTTAAGTATGTCTTCCTAAAATGTCACTGATGCATGTAAAAATTCCACTGGTCTAAAAATCACTTTTTAAGCATCTTTTGGACGACACTACTTTATAAAAGAGGCTGGTCCAGTATTGATAGTGATGACCTCAAAAGCCCCTAGGTGGAGCTGCTGTCCCCTTGTGAGAGTGGCCAACCTTAATTCTTTCCAGAGTGCCTAATTAATCATTGAGTTCTGTGGGGACAAAGAGACAAACAAGAGTCTCATCTGTGTCCTTAAAAAGCTCACAAATGAGGGGAGCCTGGGTGACTCAGTCTGTTAAGTGTCTGACTCTTGGTTTCAGCTCAGGTCATGATCTCACGGTTCGTGGGTTCAAGCGCTGCATCTGGCTATGCAGCTGGCAGCAAAGAGCCTGCTTAGGATTCGCCTTCTTCACCCCTCCCCCACTCATGCTGTCTCTGTCTCTCCCAAAATAAATAGACAAAAAAAAAAAAAAAAAAAAAAAGGAAGAAGAAGCAGCTCACAAATGAGTAGGAAAGACTGTGTGCCCCACACCCCCCGCATTCCGGGGCAAGGTCAGGCGGGGCTCTGGGGCTGTGCTCTCATTATGTGGTCTCCATCTGTAAAACCTGAAACAGACCATCTACCTCATGATGAAACCACTCACTCTGAGCCCAGCAGAGAGCAACTTGCATGCTAAGCATCATTACCACGGTTATCAAGACTAGGTGCACACACAGCAGTGCTCAGTGACATCCAAGAACACCGCATGGGCAGGACATGGACAGCAGGTGGGGTCCACAGAGCTGCTAAGTGAACTGGTCTGGTGCAGCAGGAATGGGAGGGGGCAGCTCTACGACGCAATGAGGTTCAGGAGGGCAGATCTGAGGTGGGAAGAATGCTGGTTTTCAGGTCAGGGACCTGTGATCATAGAAGCTCAGGTAGAAACGTTGTTCTGCTTTCTCCCTGCCTATGTGGAGCCCAGTGCTAACCTGCACCCTCAAGTCTCTAGTGGTGAAGGCGCAGCTTTTACCCTGTGGCTAAGAGCTCTGCCTCCTGAGGGGGAGGAAGAGCCTTCTTATCTGCTCTGTCATCAAAAGGTCATTGCCAAATGCTGGACTTAGGTAAGGATACAGTCCATGATTGCTTCTGGGAGACGGAGGGAGACAGAGAATTCTAGGAGGTGAAATCTGGGTAGGCTCCTCAAGAGATGAAGGGAAAAGAAGCCAAGACACTCAAGGAGGGGGCAGGATCTACACAAAGATGGAGACAGGCTAGGCAACAGTTAGGTAGCACTGAGCCAATCGGCTCGGTGAGAACAGTCAGCTAAATTAGTGGCTGGTCAAACTGAAGAGAGAGGACCAGAAGTAGAGGTACATGTCAGGCCAGGGGGAGTGCAGGCGGGGGTACGTAAATCATGTCCCCTCAAATGTTCACCCCAAATAACCGGACACTACTTGACAGAGACCTGAAGAAAGGTTATTTCTGCAGAGTAAACTCCCTGGCTCACTCCCTTTGGAAAACTCGGCATGCCCCAAAGACTCAACAAATTCACAGGGGATTCCAGGAACGAAATGGGCCAGGTCCATCGCACGACCTCACCGTTCTCGGAGGAACGTGCAGCAGGCGTCTTTGATGCTCTGCAGCTGCAGGAAGCTCGCCCCCATCAGCAACGACTGCACATTTTGTTGGTCAATGGCAAGGTGGCCGTTGTAAGCAAAGTTGATCAGAGCCTCCAGGGCGCTAGAGGAAACAGAAAAGATACTCTTCAGAGATTCTGGCCCTAACCAAGCTGACATGCTGACCTGGCGAGTGTGTGGGCTCCTCTCTAAAATCCATTTTGCCCATGCCCTTTGAGAATCTATCTGAAAGGAATAATTACTTCACCAGGAGCCAAAGATACATTCTACTTCTAAGCTGTCTTTATTGCTTAATTTTATTCAGAAAATTCTGAAAAAAGAAAGCAAGTGCCCATTATCTTACTACTGAATGAGTCAACGGTGGTTATTTTTCTAGGTTCATTTTCAGTCCCCATTTGCCTGCATGTAGAGATGGTATGGATATAATCATGTAACTTATCAACTCCTTTCCCATGTTGCTATACTGTCCTCATGTTTATCATTTTTAGTGACTGCTATATAGTATTTCAACACATAAACAAGCTATAATTTATTTCCTTTATTGGTAGGCATAATAGCTCATAGCATTCATTGTATTGCAATCATAAATAATGTTTCTTATTATTTCTTCGAGATAAATTTCCAGAATGAGATTCCAACAAACTTTTCTGCCTTTCTATTCCCACTGAGCATGAAATCCAAATTCTGTTTCTAGGGCCTTATGTGGTCTGACCCCTCTCCAGCTCTCTGACCTCATCACCTTCTACTCTTAGCCCTCACTCCATTCTAATATGCCAAACACACTCTCACCGCAGGGCCTTTGCACTGGCTGCTCCTCTATTTGGAGGTCTCTTTCCCCAGATGGCTCACTCCCTCACTTTAATTAAGGTCTCAGCTCAAATGTCACCTCATCACAGAAGCCTTCCCTGATCACCCTGGAACAGCACAGAAGCCCACCTTCATTTGCTTTACTTTTCTCATATCACTTTCACTTGCCAGCCATATGACGCATGTGCATGTTTACTGCCAGATGCTCACGACTAGAAAGCTGGTACAATAAGAGGTGCTGTCTTCTCAGTGCTATTCCTCAGTGTCTACAGCAGCACACATAACAGGTGCTCAGTCTACCTCTTTTAAATGAAGCGCGTGCGCTGTGCGTGCTGATGAGCACAGCTCCTTCAGACACAGACCTGAGAGAAGAGAGTGCATAGCTGCCCTTGCACACCCACTTCTATGTCTTTCCTTAGAGGGAGCTGGCCTGAGATTTCTGCCTTGCACTGGGTATATAAATCCTCCCCATGTGCTGGGGCAGATCACCTTCAATCAGTCAGAGCGTACTACAGTTTCCTGGCTCCCTTACCCCTTCTTTCCATCACTGTGAGATTAAGAAGGTAGGCAACAAATGACAGGTTACTGGCTGACGTTTTAGAGTCCCTGTTTCGTTTATTATTTCTTCTCCAACGAGAATGTCATGGCCCTGAGTCACCCTGTGTGTTTTGTTCGCTACTGCATTTCCAGATCTCAGAACAGTGCCAGGCACATAGTAGGTGTGCAGCGGGCCCCTGGATACAGCCTAGGTTATAAACATACATTCTCAGTTCATAGACTTGCATAGAATCAGTCACATAAACATCCATTTCCCTTTCGAGGCCCAAAAAGGCATACTATGGGATATGTTTACATAAAGTCTGCATGCAGTAATCAGGAAAGTATTTCCATGTAGAGGGTCCAGTAGTAAGCAACTCTACATGTAAGGACAACTTTAAGTAAGTGCCTAAATGGCATGATTTCAGGGGTTATGGTACTGCCTTCCGTCCCCAAAAATTCATCTAGCACAAATTCATCTAGCGGCAGTACTGACATTTGAGGCCAATAACTGTTTGCTAGGAAGGGCTGTATTGGACAGTGGAAGAAATTTAGATGGGATCACTTTTGGGCCTGACCTCTTTGGACATCAATGTTCTCAACCATCAAATAACCACAATCTTGCCATCTTCTGAATCTGTGTTGTCTCAATAGAGTAGTCACCAGTCACACGTGGCCATTTAAAAACTGTATTAATTACAATTAAATTTAAAACATTTTAAATTCAGCTCCTTTATCCCACTAGTTAAAATTCAAGTGCTCAGTAGCTATGTATGGCTAGTAGCTACCACTGTAGAGAGTACAAATGCAGGAAGTTCTGATGGATAACACTTCTAGACTGGTAAGGAGGGTAATGAATGAAGACACTTATTTGAAAAACTGTTTTGCCAGCTACAATGGCTGGCACAAAAAAGCACACAGAATAGTATTCCAGCACCTTGTACCCAGTCCTAGTTATAAAAAATATCTCGGTCTAGTTCCTATTAAATGTGTTACCCTAATAGAGTAAAAACGCATCAAAAAAACTCTCCTCAATTTAACCCTGTCTCGGGCCACTGGGCAGAGGTTCTAACTGGTTTACCAAATCACCTACTGTGTGCGCACAGCTGCGCTAGATGCCGCGTCCCGCTGCAGGCCCCCCAGTGGCACTGCAGGCTGTGAGACCTAGCGGAGACATGGAGTACCTTGGGTCCATTCCTTGCATTACAATCTCATCCTGCTTGCACTCCATCATGTCATTTGTAAACATAGCGTGGAAGTACGGGATTGAGGCCGCTAGGACGATCCGGTGGGCACTGAATTTGTGGTCCCCAATCTGTGGGCAGAGTGAAATATAAACAGAGACACTGAGGAATGCACATCCAAAACCCAAACTGCCCCTTCCCCCGCTTAAGCTTCTGCCCCTTGCAATGATACTGGAGGCATCCCAGTACATGAGAGCTGAGCCTGTCATGGAGACCCTGAGATTTTCAATCAACACACTCAGTTATAGTAGAAGAATGTAAGCAATACATCTTAATGAGGCATTAAAATGGTTAAAAAGTTAGAAGCCTGAATGCTTCCAGTGGTAGTTTTTACTTATATGGCAGTCTCACTGCACTGTTCCCAACTCGCCGCCAACTCAAACACCTGATTTCTCATGTTATCCTGATCCCGATTAAAGGCAGATGGAATTGACAAACTGTCCAAGAACCCTGGAGCTCCTGACAGCAGGCTCAAGAAGGGTAAATACACAGTGACAGGAAGAGATAAGGAGAAACAAGACCAGACTTGAATAGGGGCACATGTGGGGATGAAGGACAAAGCAAGCATTGTGGGCACAAATGTTGGGGGGTCCTGGGACAACAACCAGCTCAAATGGCTGGTGCTGTGTACTGGCAGGGGCTCTGCATGGCCCACAAGGCTCAGGCCACACAGGGACAGAGACTCTCTCCAAAGTGTGTCAAACCCTCACTAAGGAGACACATCCTTAGCCTGGGGAGTCCTATAAAGAGCTTTCCAACTATCTGTCAAAAGGATAGTCTTTTTCACAAGCTTTGCCATTTATAGCTTCAAACCACATAAACATTTCCACTTAAGAACTTTCTAGTCTTCAGAAAGAACAGTCTCCCCCCCCACCCTCCCTGCCCAGTTCCACATTAGAGAAATGCCAGAGCATCTCACTACCCAATGCTCTTCCCCGGGTCACATTTATTTAAGGGTTCTAGTTCAGGTTCTGTCACTATGGCCTCTTTTGTACCACTTTAGGTTTATTATCTGGAAGCTGTTCTTTAAGATCACACCATCTTCCTAACACCGAAGGGGCCTCACTGATTCAGATTCTATGAGTTCCTCACATAATCCACGTGTTGCTCTCCTACTGGTGTTCAGGGGCATTAAATGGCTGTGTGCTCTGGGGCGGGGGTCAGAAATTAAAAAAAAAAAAAAAAAAAAAAGGAAATATATATATATTTTAAGTTTACTTATTTATTTTAAGAGACAGCACGTGGGATGGGACAGGGGCACAGAAAGAATCCCAAGGAGTCTCTGCAGGGTCAGTGCAGAGCCCAATACAGGGCTCAAACTCCTGAACTGGGAGATCATGACCTGAGCTGAAGTTGGACGCTTAACCTACTAAACCATCCAGATGCCCCTGGAAATATTTCTTAAAGTTGTTCTACAAGGTTTTTCACACCAGCAGTTTCTGGTTCCCTGATTCCTGCTCTCAGGGACAACTTCTTTCTTCTGGTATTTATCTCACCTTTCTTTCTTTTCTTTTTTTTTTTTTTTTTTTTTTTAATTTTTAATGTTTATTTACTTTTGAGAGAGACAGAATGTAAGCAGAGGAGGGTCAGAGAGAGAGGGAGACACAGAATCCGAAGCAGGCTCCAGGCTCTGAGCTGTCAGCACAGAGCCCAACGTGGGGCTCACACTCACGAACCATGAAATCATGCCCCGAGCCGAAGTCCGACCCTTAACTGAATGAGCCACCCAGGTGCCCCTATCTCACCTTTCTAAGTAATATCCCTATAATAGTTCTTGAGTTTTCACTTCTAGTTATTACTTGTGGCAGCCTAACTACAAACAGCCCCCAGTGATCCCTGCCTCCTGGTGCTCACACCCTTGTGCTGTCCCTCCTACACTGTCTCAGGGTTGGCTTGTCTGGCTGGGCCACATGTACTTCTGAGCAATTGGTGATAAAGTCGGGGCAGGGTTGAGGGGGGGACTATTCCCCACAACCCACTTCTCAGGTGTAATAATTTACTAAAATGGCTCACAGAACTCAGGGAAAATGGATTACCTACTGTTACTGGTGTAATCATAAAGGGATACACCATAAAGGGACAGTGTAAAGGGATACAAAAGAACAGCCAGATGAAGAGGTACATAGGGCAAAGTCTAGATGGGTCCTGAGCACAGGAGCTTCTGTCCTTATGTGTGCCACTCTCCTCACACATGGCTACCTTCACTAAGCTGGAAGGTCCCCAAAGGTCAAAGGGTGGGACTGAAATTCCAACCCTCTAATCACAAGGTTGTCTCCTCTGGGAACCAGCCCCCATCCTGAAGCTATCTAGGGGCCCACAAAGAGTCACCTTATTAGCATAAACTCAGGCGTGGCTGAAAGAGATTTGTTATGAATAACAAAGGACACACCTATCACTCAGGAAATTCCAAGGGTTTTAGAAGTTTTTGTGTCAGGAACTGGGAACAAAGACCAAATATTATAACAAAAGATGCTTTTATCACCCCTATTCAGGAAATTCCAAGGGTTTGAGGAGCTCTGTGCCAGAAACCAGGGAAAAAGACCAAATACATATTCTTATTATATCAGAATATCATAGGGCATATGCACAATATGTTTGAAAACGTCTTTATTAGCCTTAAACCTGGGTGACAGTTTAGCTGGCTATAAAATTCTAAGTTGGGAATATATTTTTCTATCAGAATTCTGAAGGCATTGCTCCAATGTCTTCTACTTTGTTGCTTTTGAGGAATTTAATGCCCTTCTGATCACTAACCCTCAGTATGTGACTGCTCTCTCTAGAAGCTTTTAGTACTTTCTCTTTATTCTCAGAGTTCTGAATCTAACAGGATTATACCTTGCTCTTGGTGTCCTTTATTCAGCGTGCTTTATCAATCCACAGACTTGATTCTAGTTCTCGGAATACTTTTCCATCCTATTTCTTTGATAATTTCCTCCTCTCTATTGTCTACTTTTTCTTTTCCAAAATTTCTATTAGTCAGATGTTAGGCCTCTTGGAATGTGCCTATATTTAAAAAAAAATTTTTTTTTAATGTTTATTTTTGAGGGGGGAGGGGCAAGGGGCAGAGAGAGAGGGAGATACAGAATCCGAAGCAGGCTCCAGGACCTGAGCTGTCAGCATAGAGCCCGACATGGGGCTCAAACCTATGAACCGCGAGATCATGACCCAAGCCAAAGTCAGATGCTCAACTGACTGAGCCACTGAGGCGCCCCATGATCCTCTATTTTTTTCACCTGTTCCCCATTTCCCATCTCTTTCATTTGGTCAGTCTCCTGGGAATCTTCTTCAACTTTATCTTTCAATATTTCTGTGTTGTAGCTTTTTATAAGGCTATGGTGTATTTTTAATTTCCAAGAGGCCCTTCTTGTTTTCTGAAGGACTCCCCCATCCAGCTTTTTACTGAAAGAATCTTATTCATCTTTCACAAATGCAGTATTTTCTCTAACCTCTCTCAATATTATAGATAGGGGCACCTGGGTGGCTTATTTGGTTAAGTGTCTGACTCTAGACTTCAGCTCAAGTCATGATCTCATGGCCATGAGATCAAGCCCTGTGTGGGCTCTGCACCACTGGCGTGGAACCTGCTTGGGATTCTCACTCTCTCTTCCCCTCCTCCATGCTCTCTCTTTTCTGAGACTCTGAAAATAAATAAATAACCTTTTTTTTTAAATGTTAAATTTTTTTCTTCTTTTTTTCTTCTTCCTCCCTGCTTTTACTGTTATTCCTCTGAGTTCTTTTCTCCCCCATTTGTTTTGGTCTCTGTCTTTCATGTTAGAGGCTTGCTTTAAATGCCTCGTGACAGTGGCTACCTGCTGATACTTTAAAAAAAATTTTTTTTTAATGTTTAAATTTTGAGAGAGAGACAGACAGAGTGTGAGCAAGGGAGGGGCAGAGAGAGAGAGAGGGAGACACAGAATCTGAAGCAGGCTCCAGGCTCTGAGCTGTCAGCACAGAGCCTGACATGGGCTCAAACCCACGAACTGTGAGATCATAACCTGAACCGAAGTCAGATGCTCAACCGACTGAGCCAACCAGGCACCCCTAACTGCTGATATTTTTAGAAACTGTTTGAAAGTTCTGTGTGGGAGAACTAGGCTTATCAACTTGTGGACTTCACATTGGGGTGACCAGGCAAGACCCTGCCATTCTACTGAGGACCCCTAAAAATAGTATCTTTGGAACTTTTTCTCTGTGGCAAACTTTATCAGAGATGGATCTTCCAATCTCTTGGATGGGAGTGCCTGCCTGCAGATATTCTGAAAAGTAGGTTAGAGAGGTGATGGTCCTACCACTCACTATTTAGACCTCTGCCTTAAAGCCTTTATTTTCAGTTTTGTACCATATTCCATCCCCTCTTCTATCCTTGGTATGCCTCTGGTTCAATATGTAAGACTGAAATTCTGGTCTCCTGGGAGAGTGGGGGAGGAGTTGTAGGCAACTAATTGCTTTTCACACAGACTTTCAACTAATCTTCCTGTTTTCAGTATTTTGTTTCTCTAATTCTGGAACTCTTCCAGGGTTCTGCATTACAAATCCTCTTTCTTCTTAGTCTCTCCCCCTGGCAGGCACTTTCAGTTCCTCTGGCCCTCAAAGCTCACCACACTTCCTACTTTCTGGTGTCAACATTCCATTGACCTCTCAACTACTGATACCTCTTCTCCCTCTTACTATCATTTTAATGGGATTACAGCAGAGCATGGGGGTTAAAATGTGTGCTCAATTAGCTGTGTTAAACTGCCATGCATTTATTTTTCATCTGGGAAGTAGACAGAAGACAAAAGAACAAACGGTACATGCATAAACTAGGTGACCTGGTTTCCCCAAAAAGCTCAGGTAAAGAGAAGGCAGGCCTATCTTGGGATACGTTAGCCAGATTACAACTGAACTCTGTATTTTGTTAAAGGGGACAACAAATTTGTCTTTATCCAGAAGAGGGAGACCAAGCTGGGGGAAGGTCTGGAAGCTACATCTTAAGAGGAATGGCTAAAGGATAGCCCATTTGTAAAAGATAATTTGGGAAGGGGGACACAGCAGCTGTCCTCAAACCCTAGAAGGGCCATCACATGGATGAGGGCAGATCCAGAAATGACAGGGAGGCAGATTTTAGTTTATTACAAAGAATAAGGTCCTATCACCTAAGAATGTTTAGGGCGGTTCTTCACCAGTCCCAAACCTATTAAGGGATCTTCCAATTCTATAATCCTAAGATACCACATTTTTGTGAAAAGCTTTAAAAAACCCAAATACTCTCATTTGTAATCTCAGTTTTAAAAAATCACTTAAAAAATGAGATGATCAGGGGTGCCTGTCTGCGTAGCTCAGTCGGCTGAATGACCAACTCTTGGTTTTGGCTCAGGTCATGATTCCACGGCCATGGGATCAAGCCCCCTCAGGACTGTGTGCTGAGTGTGAGCCTGCTTAAGATTCTCTCCCCCCCCCTCTCCCCCCCCCCCCCCGCCTGCTTCTCTCTGCAGCTTGCGCACACTTTCTTTAAAAAAAAAAAAAAGGAAAAGAAAGAGAGACAGAGATAGAGAGAGATGATCATTTACTGAATTCCTTTTTGTTAAGTACCCATTATGCATTATTTTCTCATTTTGGCCCTCATAGCAACCTGTGCATTAAGTAGCTACTGTGAATTCCATTTTGTAAAAGAGGAAACGAAGATTTAGAAGTTAAATAACTTGCCTGAAAATTAAGTAGCTATTATGTAAAAGAGAAGGAATTATGCTTGAGCTGTTTACTAGTGGAGTTTGAGAGGGACCCAGTAAATAAACACCTCCTCCCAGCTCAAGTTCTCAGCCATGTGGGAAATTTTTGAAAAAATAAAAAAACCTACACACGATAAAAAAAATTAGATAGAACTAAACACACATATACACACCAGTGAATAAAAGTAAAGCTGGGGTTATCTGAGTAAGAGTGGTGAATTATATCAATGTCAAAATCTTAGTTGTGATGTTGTACTGAAGTTTTGTAAGATTACCATGGGGGAAACTGGGTAAAGGGTAAACAGGATCTCCCTGTTATTATTTCCTCTTTTCACTTATTTTTATTTTAGAGAGAGACAGCATGCATGGGGGAGGGGGCACAAGGAGAGGGAGGGAGAGTGGGGGAGAGTGGGGGAGAGGGAGCGAGGGAGGGAGGGGGGGAGGGAGGGAGGGAGAGAGAATCTTAAGCAGGTACCACGCTCAGTATGGAGCTTCATGTGGGGCTCCATCCCATGACCCTGGGATCATGACCTGAGTCGAAATCAAGAGTTGGACGCTCAACCAAATGAGCCACTCAGGCGCCCTGCACTGTTATTATTTCAAATAACTACATCCAAATCTACAATCATCTCAAAATAAAAAGTTCATTTAAAAAAAAAAAAAAAGGAATAAAGCAAGGGTGCTTTGGTGGCACCACTAGAACGGAATCAGACCATTAATTTAAAGTATTGGAAAGAGCTAGGTTCCAAGTCCAAGCTAGGGCAGAAGGAAAAAAGTAAATATGTGGTATAATGAAACACTCTGAACTGAAAGAGTTAAATGCATGACCACATATGGAGCTGCCTGGGTTGGATCAGGATATCAGGTCTTTGTGCACACAGCACACTCCTAGTGCCTGTGCTCACACTACTCCTTAGTAAGCGCATGGATCAGCACCAGCCACTTAACCGCTCTGGAATGGTATGCGATGACTAGCATCTACAAAGCAAATTAGGGGCAATCCCAGGACTCCCTAGGTACATAAGTGTGCTTCTGAGAAAAAGACACCAATTACAACTGAAAACCCAACCAACTTCCACTAAAACTGCAGCAAAGACTCGGCACTCAGGCCATCTGGCTTCTACAAAGAGTGGAATCAGAACCTCTTTCTAAGCAGGGGCTCTGCACAGTAGGATCTGAAGAGACTGAAGCTCACCTATAGAGTTCCTCTGTATGGTTTTGTTTTGTTTTTTTTTTTTAATTATGAAGCCCCTGTAACTTATAATGTCTGTTAATAGCTTTGTTGGGAAAATTAAGAGCTAATGGGGTTAAATGAAGGGGAAGAAGGTAAGGGTAACATAAATCCACATGTATTGCAACTCCTCTATACTTGGTTTTAAAAATCATGAACACACTATTCCATCGATAGTCGTTAAAAATCAAAGTGGCCTCCATGATGCAAGTACAGATATGAAAAGGAAAGTGATGTGATGTGAAGCTGGAAAAGTAGATAGGGCACTCAGAAATTCTACATTTTACTTTAAGAGTGTTAGGAAACCAGGAAACAGTACAAGGAAGGGTCTCTAAGGCCATGGGGCCATTCTCTGCAGGCAGAGCATGAACTGGGAGTTGCCATTCACTTAGATGAGAAATGACACAGAAGGGCTATGTTAGGGGTAGAAGATGGAGTCAAGTTTGGGACAAGCTGCCACTGAGTGCCTGGGAGGCATCCGAACAGATACCGTGTAGTAAGTGGATGGCTACATCCGGAACACAGAGAGATGGAGTCTAGGCTCAAATGACACTTTTTGGAGTTGTCAGTGTAGAGACAAGAAGAGGTCACTGAGGGAGAGCTTAGAGCGCAAAAAGGGTATAAGAAGCCTTGTGGAACTCTGACAGTCAAAGCCTACCTACTGGGGACGCATCTGCAAGGCAACAGAAGGAAAGTACAGGAAGGAAAAGAAAAGAAGAGAAGCAAGGAGCCGCCTGAAGGAAGAGAAGAGCGTGGGGGCAGCGGTGGCTCATGATGCCATGTAACCATAACACATGGCCACGTGACACAAACGTGCAAGCTAGAAGGCCCAGCCCGTGCTAGGAAGGTCACCTCATACAGGCCTCCTCCATGTTTGGCTTCTCAACTTATGAGATCGTCCCTATTCATCTGACTTATTAAGAGTTTTTAAGAAGATCAAATAGAAAGATGTACAAGAATGGCTGCTGCGAACGTCATTCGACCAAATCAGCAGGGTCACTCCAAATTCCTGAAGTTCTAGTGGGAAAAAAGTGTTGCCCTGTGCAGACCATGCTGATGTTACTGCCAATCCTGAGTCTTGTTGGAGGAATGGATCTGTGCTGATTTGTCCCAGCTTGGCCACCAATGGGACATGACTCAAGCGCACATTTGCAAACCTGATGTTGGTGCTCCACAACAGTAAATAGATGAATAAATCAATGACTAGATGGATGGGCTCTGGAGCAGATTGAAGCTATTTAGCTTTTTCTGAGCAGAGCCTCAGAATTGCAACATTGGTCTTATTAAATTAAGTGATAGGTAGGTAATACATGTGAAAATACCCTAGCACACTGCCAGGCACTTAGCAGAGATTTAACAAAAGTTTGTTTTTACACCCAGCTGAGAGTAACAGCCATAGAAGGCTAAGATATAAATAACTAAAATCCTCACAAGTTCAGTCTGATTCATAGAGATTAAACCTTGAGTTTTAGAGCCAGCTCTACTACAGACATAAGCAAGCTGCCCAATTCTCCTATGCTTTGCTTCTAGGTTGGACTGGATTTCCAGGTAGGATTACTACTTAATGCTGGTATAGCAAGGAATACAGTAAAAACAAACAAACAAACAAACAAACAAAAAACCCCAAAAAACACATTAAAATTCTCAAGAGAAGCACTATAAATACTGGTAAATGTTACTGTGATCAACCACTCTATTAGAAAGTACAGCGCAGTATTAAAGGTCAAAATATTTACCAATCGCTTTATCTGATCATCCCAAGGGAGACAGCACAAGCCACATGGTACATACAAACCGTGCCAACTTCCAGGCCAGCTGTTCTCTTTCTGTGTGACCAAGGCAAATCTCTTCCCTTCACCCCTGAGCCTCAGTTTCTTCATCTGTAAATAAGGGGCTCTAACTGGATCGGGTGTCTCAATAGGTAGTAACTGTATTAATAACA
Source organism: Panthera tigris (assembly GCF_018350195.1). Lineage (NCBI taxonomy): Eukaryota > Metazoa > Chordata > Mammalia > Carnivora > Felidae > Panthera > Panthera tigris. The sequence goes on along the minus strand of NC_056661.1, from coordinate 16,749,793 downwards.
GCCATCTAACACGAATTCAGCAAAGCTTTGCTTTTTGCTCATGATGGTACCTACATATGTTTGAAAAGTAATTACGCCCACCTCTTAAACGTATCATTTATCTGGCTGACAGACTGGTGCACATTTGGATATGAGAGCCCCTGGCAATAACTCTGCTGAGTCCCTGTGGCACAGGAACCTCTTCATCAGAGGTTAGTAGAATCTGAGACTATAAGCAAAAAACAACCAGAAGACCTCATCATTTACCTAAATTTTGACTTGCTTTAACACACACACACACACACACACACACACACACACACACGCATGCATTCACACCTAGCTTCCATTTTTTTCCTTGGAAAGACTGGGAAATTTTCCATTCACAGCCCTGCTTTGGTGGTATCTTTAGATCAACAAGGATAGTGTAGCATGACACCACAAATTCTGTTTCCTATCAACAGACAGGTGGGGCTCAAGATTCAACCAGCTGCTTATTCAAGCAGGAAAAGCATCAGGGCAAAATCTGAGTTGGGAGTAATCTGAGACAGGTGTTCCCAAAGAAAGCAAAAGATATGCCCAGAATAGATTTCCCTTTGATGGAAAGCATTTTGATACTTTTGCTCCTACCTTCAAACATCTCACAAGGAACATAAATAAAACACTAAGGGAACAGTTAAGTGCCCAGCCTGTGCAGACAGATTACCCTTGGGATAAGTGGGATTTAAGACTAAGCTTTTAGGCAGTCACAAGAGATGCTGAAAGTGCATAAGTGGTAATCCATGATTTTACTGAGGCACAAATTTGAATCATAAAGGCTATGTAGGAAGCTGGTGCGTGAGAATGTGTCTACAAAATGGAAATGTAGTAGGGATGGATTAATCTCTAAAATTCCTTTAGGCTAGAAAATCAGTAATTATAAATCCTTTAAGACAGATAGCATATCATTGTAGATAAGAGCAAGTACTCTGGAGCTAGAATACCTGGGTTCAGATCCAGGTTCTGCCATTTGCTAGCTGTGTGACTCTGGGCTAGTCACTCAACCTCTCTGTGCCTCAATTCACACATCTGCAAAATGTTATTAAACAGTACCTTTCTTGGGGCGCCTGGGTGGCTCAGTCAGTTAAGCATCCAGCTTTGGCTGAGGTCATGATCTTGCGGTTCGTGAGTTTAAGCCCCACGTCAGGCTCTGGGCTATCAGCTCAGAGCCTGGAGCCTACTTTGGATTCTGTGTCTCCCTCTCTCTCTGCCCCTCCCCTGTTCACACTCTGTCTCTCTCAAAAACAAATAAACATTAAAAAAAAATTTAAACAGTACCTTTTTCCTGGGGTTAATTGTGAGGATTAAATTAATCTCTGTAAGGCATTTAAAATAGTGCATGGCACATATTAAGTGCAATATAACTGTTAAATAAATAAAATGTCCTCAAATACAAGACTGTATAGAAGTTTTCTTAACTATTTATTTATTTATTTATTTATTCATTTTGAGAGAGAAAGAGAGAGAGAAAGCACGAGTCAGGGAGGGGCAGAGAGAGAGGGAGAGAGAGAGAATCCCAAGTAGGCTTCGCACTGCCAACACAGAACCTGATGCAGGGCTTGAGCTCACAAATAGTGAGATCAAGACCTGAGCCAAAGTCGATGCTTCACCAACTAAGCCACCCAGGTGCCCCTTTTTTTAATAAATATTTTATTTTTAAGTAACCTCTACACCCAAAACGTAGGGCTCAAACCAAGATCCAGAGTCCTTTGCTCCCAGCCAGGCACCCCCAATAGAAGTTATTTTTAAGATCTTTAGAGAAGGGGTCAGCAAACTATAGTCTATGGGCCCAAATCTGGCCTGCCTCTTGTTTTTGTGTGGCCCATGAGCTAAGTGTAGTTTTTCACATTAAAAAAAAATTTTTTTTAATGTTTATTTTTGACAGAGAGAGACAGAGCATGAGTGGGGGAGGGGCAGAGAGAGAGGGAGACACAGAATCGGAAGCAGGCTCCAGGCTCCGAGCTGTCAGCACAGAGCCCGACGCGGGGCTCGAACTCACGGACCGCGAGATCATGACCTGAGCCAAAGTCGGATGCCCAACCAACTGAGCCACCCAGGTGCCCCATTCACATTTTTATATATTGGGGGGGGGGGAGGGAATCAAAAGGAGACTAATATGACATGTGAGAATTATATGAAATCCAAATTTCAGTGTCCACATACAGTTTTATTGGAACACAGACATGTCCATACAATCTCAAAGTTGAGTAGCTATGACAATGACCATTGGCCTACAAAGCCAAAAATATTTACTGTTTGGACCTTTATAGAAAAAGTTTGCAAGGGGTGCCTGGGTGGCTCAGTTGGTTAAGCATCTGACTTCAGTTCAGGTCATGATCTCACAGTTCGTGAGTTCGAGTCCCATGTCGGGCTCTGTGCTGTCAGCTCAGAGCCCAGAGCTTGCTTCAGATTCTGTGTCTCCCCCTCTCTCTGCCCCTCCCCTGGCTCGTGCTCTGTCCCTCTCTCTCTCTTAAAAATAAATAAACATTAAAAAAAGAAAAAAATAAAAAAAAAAAAAGTTTGCTAATTTCTGCTTTAGAGTCACAGGGAACACATATTATGAAGAGGGACGTGAATACATTCTCTAGAAAGGAGAAGATACCGATTGTAACTTAAGAACCCCCTCACCTTACATCACACCTGATTTGCTGGTATTCACAGACTCACTGAACCAGTATGAACTGTCTGCACTTTGTGGAATTCAACACTGAGATAAACAGTATCTTATACAAAATGCTCCTTTTAAAAAAGGAAATGAGCTAAGCCCGATATAGAAGCATTCACACTTGAGCCATTAATGGCCTGTTATAGGCCTACTCACCACCAATGTCATTTTTTTTTTAAACTTCAGTTTCTTAATCATAGTTACACAATTATTCTCTCTTTCTGCCCCAACCCCCACCCCCATGGAGTTTAAATGCTAATCAGTTTCAGCAATAAAGCAGCCTTGTCCATTAGAAATGGAAGAGGTGGACTGAATGGAGATGCCTTGAAGCATCTGTTTTCCTACCTCAGGTATCAACCAAACCCCTATCTTATGCAGCAACTGCCAAACACAAAGTCAGCTCAACCCAGCTCTCTACCCCTAAACAAAATCTCATTCAGATTTTAGACAAGTAAGGCTATTTCATGTTGGAGATATGAAGCCTCAGTCACAAGCACTGTATTTTTGTTTTTACCCCCTTAGTAGACTTCAGACTCCTTGAGGGCAAAAAGGGTCTCCTACATCCCTCACATAGCTCAGTAAATAGTCATTGGTATTAAAATACCAACTCTATCCTCAACAGCGACTTAGAAAGTCAACAAACAATTCCCTGTGAAAATAAATTAACTGCACATTCAGAAAGATGGCAGTTTCACTGAAGGTTATAATCAAAATGGACAGCAGGTTCTCTTGGTTAAATTTAGAAAAGCCTATCAAAAATTGAGCAGGAGGGGCGCCTGGGTGGCTCAGTTGATTAAGCCTCAGACTCTTGATTTCGGCTCAGGTCATGATCTCACGGTTCGTTAGGCTCCATGCTGACAGTATGGGGCCTGCTTGGGATTGTCTCTCTGCCCCTCCCGGGCTCTCTTTCTCTCTCTCTCTCAAAATAAATTAAAAAAAAAAAAAAAAAAAAAAAGATTGAGCAGGAGGCATTATGATTTTCTATTCATGTCCTTCAAATTTTTCTTACATATATAAATAGGTACAGTAAGTCTGCAAATAAGTGCAACACTTGAAGGCTACTGCAATGACAATATGTTTATTATTATTATTTACCTTTAACTAGATATATGTCACTAAATAGCCATATAATTAGGTAACTATGTATACTAATAACATATATTAGCTATCAATGATCTGTAATATAACGATGATTTCTTACTAAACTATTTTAGGTTACTTGAAGGTTAACAGAAAACACTTGTGGCTTCAACACATGCCACTAAAAACCTTCCAAAAACATGACTAGCTATAGACTCCGTCTCGTGTCAGCTTTGTCTAGTGCTCCTTACCTTCTGGGAACTTCCATATTCATTCCAACCACACTATATAACATATGATTTAAACCCTAACAATGAGGCCCTTCCTCAGGACTTTTCAAATGAGAAAGAGGGACAATCCCCTCCCAGGATAACAAGGGCCCATCAGATGCTCCACCACCCTCCCTGTATGAGAAACCAGTCTGCAGCGGGAGGAGCGCATTGAACATGCAGGGAAAGTATCTTGACAGCATTTCAGTCCCCGGCACATCATCAATACTGTCTTTTCTCCAGTTGGATTGCATGAGCCAATAAATGGTTGGTCTTGCTGAGGGTAGTTCTGCTATTAAGAGCAGAGTTCTGAGCACTGTGATCCAGAGAAAGCCCTGGGGAAGATCAGAAAAGGCGGACCTTCTTTCCCGGCTTTAGTAGATGGGTGGCTTTAGCTCTGACTGGGCCCTTGTCGTGTCTCAAGGCCCCCATTCTGCTCACCAGTCAGGTCTTAAGGGATTACAACACTCAACACAGTAAAGAGAGGTCATTTCTCCCCCCAACTGATGTGTGGATCTGATGCAATTCCTAACCACAGCGAGATTATTTTTATAGATACAGACAAGATTCTCCCAAAATTCATATGATGGGAAAAAGAACTAAAATAATCTGAACCAATTTCAAGTAATAAAGTGCACGCAAATGGTCAATATGCACATGAAAAAATGTTTAAGATTATTAGTCATCAGGGAAATGCAAATCAAAACTACGATTAAGATACCACTTTACACCCACAATGATAGCTATTACCAAAACAAAACGAAACAAAACAAAAAAACAAAATAACAAGTGCTGGTGAAGATGTGGAGAAACTAGAAGCCTTGTGCACTGCTTGTACTGTTGGTGCAAATATAAAATGGTGGAAAAGTTTGGAGGTTCTTCAGAAAGTTAAACATAGAATAATAATATGACACAGCAATTCTACTCCTAGGTATATACCCAAAAGGATCGAAAGCATAGTCTCAAAGAGATATTTGTATGCCCATAAATTCACAGCAGCATTATTGACAATAGCCAAAAGGTGGAAACAGCCCACCCAGGTCTCCATCAATAGATGAATGGGTATACAAAATGTGGTACATATACATACAATGGAATATTAGTTAGCCTTAAAAAGGAATGAATCAAGAGAATGAGAAGATAAGCCATAAATGGGGAGCAAATATTTGCAAAGGACCTAACTGATAAAGGGCTGTTAATCAAAACAAAGAACTTTTTTAAATTTTTTAACATTTATTTATTTTTGAGAGACAGAGAGAGGCAGAGTACGAGCAGGGGAGGGGCAGAGAGAGAGAGAGAGAGGGGGGGGGGAGAGAGAGAGAGAGAGGGGGAGAGAGAGAGAGAGAGACACTGAATCTGAAGCAGGCTCCAGGCTCTGAGCTGTCAGAACAGATCCTGATGCGGGGCTCAAACCCACAAACCAAGAGATAATGACCTGAGCTGACTGAGCCACCCAGGAGCCCCTCAAAACATACAAAGAACTCTTAAAACCTAACAATAAGAAAACAAACAAGTGAATTTAAAAAACAGGCAAAAGATTTTAACAGACAACTCAGCAAGAAGATACACAGATGGCAAATACGCATATGAAAAGATGTTCCATACCATGTCATCAAGGAAATGTAAATTAAAAAAAAAGTATCTCTGTGCATCTATTATGATGGCCAAAATCCAAAACACTGAAAACACCAAATGCTGACAAAGATGTGCAGCATCGGGAACTCTCATTCGTGCTGGTGGGAATGTAAAATGGTACAGCCACTTTGGAAGACAATTTGGCATTTTCTTTAAAAAGAAAAATTTTTTAAATCTTTATTTATTTTTGAGAGAGGGAGAGAGAGACAGAGCGTGAGCAGGAGAGGAACAGAGAGAGGAGACACAGAATCCGAAGCAGGCTCCAGGCTCCGAGCTAACAGCACAGAACCCGAGGCAAGGCTCAAACCCACGAACTGCAAGATCATGACCTGAGCCCAAGTCGGACGCTAACCGACTGAGCCACCCAGGTGCCCCTAATTTGGCATTTTCTTATAAAACTAAACATATTCTTATCATACAATCTAAAATCACACTCCCTGAGATTTCCCCAAAGGAGTTAAAAACCTATGTCCGCACTAAAACCTTCACGTGAATGTTTATAGCAGCCACATTCATAATTACCAAAAGTTAAAAGGATATCCTGAAGATATCCTTCAGGAGCTGAATGGATAAATAAGCTGTGGTCCATCCATCCAGACGTGGAATATCATTCAGCGCAAAAAGAAATGAGCTATCAAGCCATGAAAGGATGTAGAGGAACTTTAAAACGTATATTGCTAAGTGAAAGAAGCCAATCTGAAAAGGCTACATACTACAGGATTCCAACACTCAGGAAAAGGCAAACTATGGAGACAATAAAAGGATCAGTGGTTGCCTGTGGGTGTAGGGAGAGAGAGATGAAAGGTAGAGCACAGAGGGGTTTTAGGGCAGTGAACCCATTCTTTATGATACTATAATGGTGCTTACATGTTATTATACATGTCAAAAATCACAGAACATACACGACTAAGAGGGGACCTTGATGTACACCATAAGCTCTGATCATGATGTATTCGTGTGGGTTTGATTATGACAAGTGTACCACACTCTGGTGCAGGAACTGATAGTGAAGGGTGCTGTGTGTGCTGTGGGGGTAGTGGGTATACGGGAAATTTCTACACCTTCTGACCAATTTTACTGTGAACCTAAAACTACTCTAAAAAATAAAGCCTTTTTAAAAAATTTTAAGTAAATGCTGCCCCCAATGTGGGGCTTAAACTTATGACCCCAAGATCAAGAGTTGCATGCTCTACTGCCTGAGCCAGCCAAGTGCCCCAAGTCTTTTTTTTTTTTTTTTTAAGGAATTAAATTAGAATACATACTACAATGTGGATGAACCTTGAAAACATCATACTAAGCAAAATAAACCGGACACAAAGGCCAATACTGTATGATTCTTACAGGAGAGGTCTAGAATAGGCAAACCAGAGACAGAAAAGGAGGCTCAAAGGGACAGGGGAAGGGGCAACGGAGAATTATTGCTTATCGGTTACAGGGTTCTGTTTTGGGTGATGAAAAAGGTTTGTAATAGACGGTGGGCGAGGGTGATGGTTACACATTTTAAGTGTATTTAATTGAGAGAGGGAGACTGAAGGATTCCATAAATATCTGCACTTTACTCCTTTTCCTACTTCTATTCTTGCTAGGACCTAAACGTCCACCCCACTTTACACAGGCCTTATAAAGCAAATAGTATATGTCCTCTTGTAAGTAAGGGACAAGGAGTTAATAATGATTTCTTTAGAATAGATAACATCTAAGGAAGGACCAGATGAGAATGGCTGGGAAGCCCTCATACGCGCATTTCAGACCACCACAGCTCTGGACATCTTGACACCCGGGCCCTATGGCTCCTGGGAATAACACCTGGGCCCTCCTCTTTGTTCCAACCAGTTCCTGGATGCGTGAGTCGACACGTAATCCACCACACCACAGTCTTCAACAAAAACCCCAAGACCATGAGCAAAGACGAGACTCCCTCTTTTTCCTTCTGAGTCTCTGGGATTCTCTGTACCTGCACTCTCTCTATACCTTCAATAAACTCTGCTTTCACCTCCTGCTGGCTTACATTTTTTTTTTAAATTTTTTTTTAATGTTTATTTATTTTTGAGAGAGAGAGAGAGAGACAGAGCGTGAGCAGGGGAGGGGCAGAGAGAGAGGGAGACACAGAATCCGAAGCAGGCTCCAGGCTCTGAGCTGTCAGCACGGAGCCCGACACAGGTCTCGAACTCACAGACCGTGAGATCATGACCTGAGCCGAAGTCGGAGCTCAACCGACTGAGCCACCCAGGCACCCCCTGCTGGCTTACATTTAAAGTCCATCCATCCTCTGGGTCTCTGGACCCAACTTGCTGGCATCATAATGACAAATGAATTATACATTTAAAAATGGTTTAAAATGTAAATAATAATAATAATTAAAATAGTATAATAAAAGGATAATGTGGGAGGAATCACTCTCTCCATTTCAAGATTTACTATATAGCCAGAATAAGTGGTGTAGGGATAGGGACCTTGACCAATGGAAGAGAACTAGGAACCCAGAAGTAACCCCACGCAAGTATGACCAACTGATTTTTTTTTCTTAGTAGGCTCCATGCCCAGCATGGAGCCCAAAGCAGGGCTTAAACTCACAACCCTGAGATCAAGACCTGAGCTGAGATCAAGAATCAGATGCTTAACCGAATGAGCCACCTGAGCATCTCCCGCCGCTGAATTCTGACAAAGGTACGAAAACATCTGTACCTAAAATGGAGGAAAGATAGGTCTTTTCAGCAAATAGGGCTGAGCAATTGGAAATCCACAGGCAAAGAAAAGAACTTCAGCTTACACCTCAGCACACACAAAAATTAACTCAAAATGGATCATAGATTTTTAATTTTTTTTTAAGTTTATTTATTTATTTTGAGAGAGCAACCAAGCACAAGTTGGGTAGGGGCAGAGAGAGGGTGAGAGAATTCAAAGTAGGCTCGGCACTGTCAGTGCAGAGCCCAACACAGGGCTTGAACCCACAAACCAGGAGACCCTGACCTGAGTGGGGACCAAGAGTCGGACGTTTAATAGACTGAGCCACCCAGGCACCCCAGATCATAGATTTTTAAATGTAAAACTTACAAATATAAAACTTAGATGAAAACATAGGAGAAATTCTTCAGGACCTAGGGCTTGGTAAAGAGTTATCAGATATGAGACTGAAAACTACAATCCATAAGGAAAAGATTTAATAAATTAGACTAAATCACAATTTAAAACTTTTGTGCCATGAAACACCCTCTTAGGGGAATGAAAAGACAATCTACAGATGGGGAGAAATATTTGCAAACTTGCAATATAAATAAATTTTATTTGCAAATTAAATACAGGCCCAATTTCCCTGGGCCTCAACTTTATCTGCTATGAAATGGGGAGACTTATATTGTCTTTAAGAAAATATTTTGGGGGGGCACCTGGGTGGCTTAGTCAGTTGAGCATCCAACTTCAGCTCAGGTCATGATCTCATGGTTCATGGGCTCGAGCCCCACTTCAGGCTCTGTGCACTGACCTCAAAGGAGCCTGCTTTGGATTCTCTGTCTTCCTCTCTCTTCCCTCCCCCACTTGTGTGCACTCTCTTGCACACTCTCTCTCTCTCAAAAATGAATACACATTTAAAAAAATATATGTTTTTCAAAAAAGAAAGAAAATCTTTTTTTCAAAATTAAATGACACAAAAGAAATAAAAGCATTTTTTAAATTAAAAAGACACTCAGGGGTGCCTGGGTGGCTCAGTTGGTTAAGTGGATAAGTGTCCAACTCTTGATTTCGCTCAAGTCATGATTTCAAGCTCCACTTTGGGCTTCCCGCTGACATCGTGGAGCCTGCCTTGGACACCTGGGATTCTGTCTTCCCTCTCTCTCTGCCCCTTCCCCACTCGGATGCACATGCATGCACTCTCTCTCTCTCTCAAAATAAATAAACTTAAAATACTTTATAGGGATACTCAGCAGGATCTCACTTAAGAGTTCAGATCTTGGATCTTGGATCTTGTCCTTTCTCTGCAGGAATCCAAGGACAGGGGATCAGCAAAGAGTATGTTTTCTGTATGGTAGGAACAGGTTTCCCCAGAACTGAGTAAGTGGCAAATTATCAGATTCATTACAAAGGCAGACTAGGCTAGTGTAGAAATCCTCTCACTCTGAGAGGTGTGGGATTGAAAGAAAAATGAAAGTATTGTTATTTGCAAATTACACTTGTAAATTTGTATTATTACTTGCAAATAATACTATTTAATAATAGGACTTGATGCTATTTAACACTGTATTTTTGACCTATTTGCCAAATGCGAGTCCATCTGACAAAGGACTCCTACCTCCAATACATAAAGAACACTAAATGCACAACAGTTGTCTAACAAAAATAATCCAACGAGAAAATGGGCAAAAGACATGAAGAGACAGTTCATCAGAAAGAATATACAGCTGGCAAATAAATACATGGGATGTTCAACCCTACCACCCATTAGGGAAATGCAAATTAAAGTCACAATTAGATATCACTATATATTTAACACAATGGCTACTATTAAAAAAGTGGTAACACCAATTGCTGGTGAAGATGCAGAACTCAGTCACTCATTATATTAGTCAGGGTTCTCCAGATAAACAGAAGTGTTGTGTGTACGTATGGGGAGGGAGCCAGAGAAAGGAGGGAAGGTGGGAGAGGGAGGGGAGGTTGATTTTAAGGAATTGGCTCACACAATTACAGGGGCTGGTAAGTCTGAAATCTATATGGTGGGCTGACAGGAAGGAGATTCAGATCAGATTTGATGTTGCAGTCTAGAGTGTGAAATCAGCAGGGCAGGCCCCCAGGTGGGAAAATCAGACAAGGTTTTTATGTTACAATCTCGAAGAATTGTTTCTTCTTCAGGAAACCTCAGTTTTTGCTCCTGAGACCTTCAACAATTTTATGAGGCCCACCCACATTATGGAAGGTAATCTGCTTTACTCAAGGTCTACCAATTTAAATGCGAACCACATCCAAAAAAATACCTTCACTGCAACATCCAGACTGATGTTTGGCCAAACAACTAGACACCACAGTCTAGTCAACTTGACCCCCAAAATTAACCATGGTATTCATACATGCTGGTATGAATGTAAAATGGCACAGCCACTCTGGAAACTAGTTTGGCAATGTCTGCTAAAACTAAAAATCAATTTACTGGATGACCCAGCAATTGTACTCTTTGGGCATTTATCCCAGAGAAACGAAAACCTGCCTTCGTGCAAAATCCCGTAAATGAATATTCATAGCAGCCTTATTTGTAGCCCCAAACTGGAAAGAACCTAAATGTCTTTCAATGAGTAAACGGTTAAACAAAACATGGTACATCCACACTATGGCATACTAGTCGGAAATATTAAGTAAAAAACTATCAGTACATTTAACAACCCGGATGGCCCTCAAAGGCATTATGCTGAGTAGAAAAAGTCAATCTCAAAACGTCACGTACTTCATGATTCCATTCATACAGCATTCTTGAAATGAGAGAAGCAGAACAAATTAGTGGCCGCCAGAGACCAGGGATGGAGGGTGGGAGGGGGATGGGTGTGACTATAAAGGGGCAACACAAGGGAAATCTTTGTGGTTACAGAATAGTTCTATACTGTGGAGGTCATTCTGTATGTGGAGGTCACGGGCAACCTTGACAAGAGCAAATGGTGGCGGCCTGACATAAGTAACTTACCTATCTTACTAAATCACGAGGTCTACCAAGGGAGCAATCTTTGTATGTTTCCTGGACTAGTTCTGGCAATGAACGCTCAGTATTTGTTGAATGAATAAAGTTTCTGAATAAATCAACTCAAAATATAATGGAGTCTGTCATGTCAGTCCCCATTTTGTTGGGCTCCCTATTGCCTACAAGTCAGATCCAAATCCCGAATTAGCCTCTATCTACCCCAAATCCCCCACCATGCCTTTCTTCTCAGCTCTTGGCAATTCCCCTAAATCACCCTATTTCCTCTGCTGGGATCCTTATCCCATATTTTTCTGCCTGGTGAATTACTGCTCATCTATGAAGATCCAGCTCAAATGCTCCCTCTTCTATGGGGCTTCCGAGACTCCCAGGCAGTGGGCATCCCCATCCTGTAGTGCCTGGTACAAGCCTCCAGCATAACTTGTAGCATTTTTATATTGTCTCTAATGAATGTCTCCCCATCCGGAACGAATGTTCTTCCCGCAGAAAGGAAAGGCTATGATGTCCTAGCACTTAACACAGTAACTCATTGCCAAGTGTACTTAATGAATCCCAGAGCCCATTTCATCTAAGAGATAGCTCTCAGTCTTTCATCTGAGATACAAACAAATAACAAAACTTCTGATGAGTGCCTCTCTTCTTTTTAACCTTGATCTTTTGGCTCAGGACTGACAGAGCTGGTGGGAGGAAGGCACTGAAGCATCAAGAGGGTTACTATCTAGGAGCCCCTGGGTGGCTCAGTCGGCTGAGTGTCTGACTTCAGCTCAGGTCATAATCTCACAGTTCGTGAGTTTGAGCCCCGCATCAGGCTGTCAATGTAGAGCCCGCTTCAGATCCTCTGTCCCCATCTCTCTCTGCCTCTCTCCTGCTCACACACTCTCTCTCAAAAATAACCTTAAAAAAAAAAAAAAAAAAAAAAAGTTCAGTGGGTTACTATCTAACCTTATCTGGAAATTCAGTTAGCTGAAGTAAGAGGCTCAACAAAAAGATGGTAAAGCTTAGGGACGACCAGAGGAGGACCTGGTGTCCAGGCTGACAGTGCAGTCCCAACCCTAGAAGAAATAAACAAGCCACACTATGGTTGCCTTGTTCAGGTGCATTTCTAACAGGGTGGCATGTAAGGAAATGAAGGTAGGGGTGTGTCCTTTCATTTTGAATGCTGGATGACCTGCCCCCAGCCCAGAACATGGGCTGAGGGATGCTAGTCCATCCCACCAAAAGGAAAAATGATTAGTATCCCAAACCCACAGGGTTGAGAAGCAGACAGCAGGCATAATAAAACACACTGGGTTCAGTCTGGGGTTTTGATGGCATCTTAAAGCTCACTGTGTGAAACCCTCTATTGATGAGCTATAGGGAGCCCCCACTGGCTAAGTGACTCCGGAAGGGGGTGAGGGAGGAAGTGGCTGACCAGCTAGGACTAAAAAAACACGTGGGCCATGGTCCCATAAAGAGCCAGTAAAGAGCCAGCTACAATATTCAGGCCTGTCCCACTGCTTCTAAACCCTCCCCTGCCTCCCACCATGTCCAGCAAGGTAGAATGGGAGAGAGGGAGAGAGGGAGACAGGAGGGCAGAGTCCCTAGAAACCACTGAACATCTAACTGCAACAATAGCATGTGATTTTCCAGTTCCTCACCCGTCCAGACTCCTCACCACTAGAATTCCAGGAGTTCAGTGCACACGCACGCACCTCCCCAATCACACCTTCCACCTCTACGTCTTACTTGTTCAAGGAACATCCTGTCTGTGCACTTTCATGCCTAGGCCCTTAAACAGGCTCTCCCCAGCCTGGAATGCCTCCTCCCACAAAGTCTGTTTGTCAAAGTTCTATTCATCGTGCAGGGCACCAATCGGACACTATCCTCTCCATGAAACCATCACAAATCCTATGAACTGGAAATAGCTGCCATTCCTTTGGCATTCCCTTAGGCCTCTGGTAACAGCTGGGCACTTACAGAATTTACCACACTCCACCTTGTCTCATAATTAATTATGGGTATCCATCTCACCCACCGACCTCTCAATGCCAAAGTTAGGGGCTGATGCCCACTCAACAGCAGGGTGCCTCGTGCACTGGGAAAGCAGCATGCACAGTTAGGCACTTCATTAATATGTTGACTGAAGGAGCATGTCAAACATAACACCAGGGGCCCTTTCAGATAATACAGCAAACACTTTTGAGCGCCTGAAACATGCTAAGAAGTATGCTGGATAATAGAGGCTTCACAGGCCACAGGAGCTCAACGTCTGGATGGGAAGAGTGAACACTCAAGCACGTCTACACTGTGTTCAGTATGGTAAGGGGTGCGAAGTGTGAAGGCAATGCTTCTCAAATTTTCATGTGCACAGGATGTAAGAACCACCAGATTCCGGTTCAGCAGGTCTGAGGTGGGGGCAGAGAGTGTGCATTTCCAACGAGCTCTCAGGGGACATGGAAGCTATCAGTGCAAGGGCCATATTGTCAGTAACAAGGGGATAAGGTACAACAGAAGAGGGAGAGATTGACTGCACCTGGAGGGATATGAGAAGACTCCAGACAGACGGGATTTCACACCACCCCCCACCGCAACAGGGCAGCGCAAAAGAGAGAAGGTGGCACAGGCCTGTGCCTCACAAAAACACAGATTGGCAGGGAGGCAGGAGTGCAAACTTGTGACCACAAGACAATGCTGAACAGAAACAATGCAGCGTGCCTTAGGAGAACAGAGGAAGGAGTGTTTGGCCACTTCTTTCCCCTTAATTGGGGAAAAAAAAAATATGAAAGGAGCCTCGCACACGGGTAAGAATGCTGGCAGATGTGAGCGATACTCTAAGCCAGAAGAATGCGGGAGCAAAGGCTTGGAAGTTGGAGAACACAGATCACAAAGACACAGTCGGCAGGAGGAGCCTACAGACGACTAGGAGAGAAAGGCAGAGAAGGGCCGGTCTGGTGGAATGTGTATATCAAGGATGCCGCTGGTGGCCCTAAAAAAGTCAACCAGGAGTAGCGGTCAGCACCAACAGGGCATGCTTAAGCTTCTCTTACGTCTCACAGGCACAGTGGCAGATTTCTGTGAGCAGCTTAGAATAATCAGAGAAGCAGTTAAATCAGCAGTCTTTCCTCTAATCCCACCGAAAACCAGCCACCACCTGCTGCTCCTGCACTCCCACCAGCCAGTGGCTTTCCCCAGATGTCCTGCTGACTTAAAAGTACAGCCTATGGACAGGGGGAGAAAAGACAAGCTTTCCCAAACATGGGTAGGAGCACCTTTTAAACCACCAAGAGTTCTACTTCCTGTTCCCCTGACAAGTTTCTAACTTCTGATGTTCTCTGTGGTGAAGAGAAGTTACTTCAAGAACAAGCCAGGGGCGCCTGGGTGGCTCAGTCAGTTAAGTCTCTGACTTCGGCTCAGGTCACAATCTCACAGTTCGTGGGTTCGAGTCCCACATCCAGCTCTGTGCTGACAGCTGGAGCCTGCTTCAGATTCTATGTCTCCCTCTCTGCCCCTCCCCTGCTCATGCTCTCTCTCTCTCTCTCTCTAAAATAAATAAACATTAAAAACACACACACACACGCCAACATTGGTCTCTCTAGCTCTGGCCAGAGAGCTCATGTCTCCTGAATGGGAGAAGGGAAAAGTCCAAGTGAAATCCTGTGCTCTCTTCACCAGTGAATAATTCAGTCACAGTCCCTGCCCTCTCCCTACGTTTCTTATGTGTACCCCAAACACCCTGCCCTGATTCTAAACTCATAAACCAATAAACGAATAATTACTGTCTAGCTTCATTCATTCATTCATTCATTCAACAAGTATTCACTGAGCCACACAAGGAACTATGTTGGGCCTGCAGATCTACCTCTCCAACCTTGTGTTCTTCCACTTGTCACCCAGGTCACTCTCTTCCTATCACACCAGCTGCCTGGTGTGTCCCCAAATACCAAGTATGCTCCTGTCTCAGGATTCTGTGCTTGCTATTCCCTCTGCCTAGAATACTTTCCCTTAGATATGCTCATGGGTCATTCCCTCATTTCATTCAGACCTCTACTCAGCAAGGCTGGTTCTGGTCCCTCTGACAAAAACAACACCCTCAGTCCCCTTATCGGGCTTTATTTTTCTCCATAGCACTTATCACCACGGGACATTTTATACCTATTTATCTGTTTATTGTCTGCCACTCCACCTCCCACCAGAACGTGAGCTCACACTCACGGAGGCGCTGCCTACCCTGCCTAGGGCTGCTTGCTCAGCAGATGGAACAGTGCTTGGCACGCGGAAGGCGCTGACATATCTGCTGAGCACACTGCTGAATGAGAATGGAATGGGAGGTCACTCACAACAGGAGAACGAATGATCAGACCAGAGCCTGGGGAGAAACAATCCGGCAGCTGCACAAGGACCATTCCCTAAAGGGTCTGTAAGAATTCTCTCAACACACTACTCCAGAAATCCTGGGTTTAGGGAAAAGATGAAGAGGACCTGAATTAGGACAGCGGCTTACTAGACACATTACATAGACACATCAGTGAATAATTCAGTTACAGTCCCTGCTCTCACGGAGTTATGATATTGTAAGTAATGTCATTATTATTGTGATAAGTGCCATAAAATATACAGAAGAGAGAGAGGATGAGCCAAAGCCAATTCCAGAGCTTCCCTTCTACCTGACTACGTGGATAGTGTGCCATCCATACACAAAATGAACAAAAGAAGAGATAGCTTGGGAGGGAAAGAGCCTTCATTTGAGACATAATTAGCATGAGGATCAACAGGACAGGTGAAACGCAGGTCTAGTATTTAGAAGCAAAATAAGCAAAACAGAGATATTGATGTGAAAGCCACTGTAATTTACAGATTATGCCAACAAACCTTTAGTGGGAAGACAGGTTAGCACAGTATGTTTTGCTGGTCCTCAGAACAGCTCTGTCAAGGTTACAGGACATTTAGATTTTACAAATCGGCACAGGAAAAATAAGCTTACGACACGTGTGCATCACTTTACTACGTATCTCTCAGAAATCGATTCCTTTTAAGTGACCATTTGAAGTGCAGCTCCAGGGCTGAGCTAATAAAATCTGGCTCTTAACAGCTGAGGCAGCAAAAGAACAGGAGAGATCACCCCTCAGTATCTGTGTTTCTCCTCGGTGGGTCTGGACACAGAGCCAGATTCTATCTTCAGTGTCTCCACAATCACAGCACTACAAGCAGTCTCACGTGCCCACCTGGTAACAAGTCTTCTTGAGCTTATTAGCTTTTTAAAAAATTGTGGTAACATACACATAACGTAAAGTTTACCATTTTAACCATTCTTAAGTGTCCAGTTGAGTGGCGTGAAAGACATTCACATTGGTGTGCAACCAGCCCCACTATCTGTCTCCAGAACTTTTCCATCTTCCCAAACTGAAACTCTGTCCCCTCCTCCCAATCCTAAGCAGCCCCCACTCTACTTCCTTTGTGTACTCTGGTTATGTCATTCAAGTGGAATCTTATGGTGTTTGTCCTTTTATGAACGGCTAGTTTCACTCAGCATAAATAAAGTCTTTAAGGTTCATCCATATTGTAGCAGGTGTCAGAGTTTCTTCCATTTTTAAGGCTACATAATATTCCATTGTATGTATGGAATATTATTCTATCGTGTATATTTCAACAAAATGGAGTAAATTTTATCCATTCAACAGTCGGTGCCCCTTGGGTGGTTTCCATCTTTCAGCTACTGTGAATAATTCTGCCGTAAATATATAAAAATATCTGTTCTTGAGCTTGTTTTTTGGAAAGCACTTTTGTGTTCTGATCAGATATGCAGCACACTCTGCCCAGATGTATTGGGCCATATGTGAACTGTCTACTTTGCCTGCCGGCGGGCAGCCCCAACTCTGGCCCTTACCTTCACGGCCCTGAACACAGCCGGTCAGGTCCACTGGAACACAGGAGCCATCACGGTCTCCTCTGGCCTGCCATTCTGCAAGCAGCTAAGCATCCTCAGCTTCAACTGAGACAGAAAGGGAGCATGGTGTCTTTAGTTAATGCTTCAGAAACAGTCTGGTTCAAGCTCCAGCAGAGCTAACAAGACTTTAGAGATGCAAAATTTAACAGTAACTTCTCCTATGTCAGTTATTCAGTCACCAACCAGGATAGTCCCATGATCCCCTGCAGTGAGCTGGAAAAAGAAAGTGCTTCACTTCGGGCTCATTTGTACTCTTTAACAAGAGATGCTTCCCACTGCTAGATACTGTGTTGAAACCACAGAAGTATACGCTGGGGCAATAAAGCAAGTGGAGCCTACTTCAAAAGCCTTTAACTTTACAAAGGCCATATCACTCTACAACGGGGGTCAGCCAGCCACAGCCAATGGGTTAGGCCTACACCTGTTTTTGGCAGATAAAGTTTTAACAGGACAAAGCCATACCCATTTGTTTATGTATTCTGTACAGCTGCTTTGGTGCTACAACATCAGAGTTGAGCAGTTGCAACTGAAACTGTATGACCTACAAATCCTAAAATATTTACTATCTGGCTCTTTACAGAAAATGCTTGCCAACTCCTGGTTCACACATCTTGGTTCATTCTCTTCTCCCCCGCTGGAAACGGGTGATGTGGTCAGTGGTTTGTGCGGAAGGGGCCTCCCCAAACTGACTGTGGGGAAACTGGCTGGCTCTACACCAAGGAGGCAACAGGAGTGCCAACACGCAACAAATCAAGAGTAGGAAGGGACACGCCATGCTTGCAATTTAGAAGGGGCGAGGAACACACCTTTAGAAAGATGTGATCTCATTTTCCATCAACCAGCCTCTAAGCTGAACCAGGTGTGGCCAAGGGGCAAACGATGGAGTCTCATGTACAAAATAATAAAGGAACCACCTGCATTAAGAAGCATCCCCAAAATAAGCTTCTTAAATTCACACAGCCGGCTGGCCAAGCTCCAGAAGCCTCAGGGTGAACCCCAGGAACACTGCTTGGGTGGTAACTGATTTTCCAGGATGCCTCCGACTCCCTTTCCCTCCCTACATCAGGCAGCAGCAAGTTCTCTCATCCTCTGCCTGGTGTCCAAAGGTAACAGCATTACCCACCACATAACTTGAGGAAGAAAGAGCAAAACTGACTTTTCGATGAATATGAATTCATATCCCAAGTGCACACGTGCTCTCAAGGAGCACACTCTTCCTCTGAGGTCTAACTGTTCACTAAAAAGAGGAGAGGCTGGAAATGAACACAGACGCCTGGAAAAAGTCAGTAGAAAACACCAGGAATGAACGATATTCAGAGGCTCAAGTTTTCCAATACAGTGTCATTTCAAATTCAAAAGAGTTCACAATCCATACGTCCAAAAGACTAGCAGCATACCCATCACTGTCCTCCCTGCTCAAAAATGACACTGCAGATGGTGTTCCCTGCTCTGCTGCATAACACCAGCAGGGCAGGTGAGTAATCTGATAGAGGACGCAAAGGCATTCCTTCCACCAACAAACAGCTATGTTGGATCCCAGAGAATATAGCTTTGTGCCTTGGGCAGTCCCTTAATATCTCTAAGCCTCAGGGTTTTTTAATCTGTAAAATGAATGGCTTTGATAGAGGATCTCTATGGCTCCTTTTCATAGGATTCCTCCAGCTCTGTAATTATACCTGTGTAACACCACACACAACATAAAAGTGGCATGTATCAACAAGTTCTTACTTCACTTCCTGATATCCTTCTCCACATACTCCTTCACCACAAAATCAGTGTGAGAGAAACTTAGGCAAGATTCCACTCAAATGTGTGGCTTTTGAAGCCAGTCTCAATGAAAATTGCGTACTTGGGTTTAGTGGGTCAAAAGGAAATATTCTAATACTGTGCCTTTTACCCATGGAAAAGACATTTCTTTCCAGAGGATAAATTCTCAGATCTGGGCTCAAAACTTTAGCAAGGGCCTTGGGAAAATGCTAGAAGACTGATGCCAGAAAACTGTTGGAGAACCATTCATTAGTGGTTGCAAATCAGGGTGTGAGAGTGTGTGTGTGTGTGTGTGTGTGTGTGTGTGTGTGTGTGTAGGAAGCTGTTCTCCTAAGCTGATGGATCAGTGAGTAATATTCAGGTTTGGTGACCCCATTCTGTCTTCACAAATAAAGAAAAAGGAGTATGTGAGGTGAGAGGAGAACAGACAAATGTTAAAGTGGTGGGTCTAGATCTTATGAATAACAACCCATGGTGAGCACTCACTGAATCTGCTCAACTCGCTGGACGCATGTGAGCCTGACAGATGTGGCCTGAGCACTGGGCAGCTGGTGGCCCAGAGGAAAGGACATGAAACCAGCTGTTGGAAAGAGGGGCTAAGAGCCTTGACCGGACGCAAACCCCTCTACCCAGACCAAGCCTTCTGCTATATGTTGCCGAGAAGTCCTGCACTGCTATCCTCCGTACCTTCAAGATAAAATGATTTGCCAAGTAGATGGACCATGGGTTTTTCCTGATAGGAGAACAATACTCAGCTGGATTCATGACCCATGATCCAAAGATGGGCTTCAGGGGAATCGCGCCTATGACTGAATGCAAAATTTTGTATGCACATTTTTCTGGGAAGAGGGTTCATCATGTTCAGTTTTTAAGAAAAAGGTTCAAGTCAACATAGATACAGAATATGGTTTTAAAAATCCAGCATTATTACTCTTTCTGTTATGCCTCTTCTTAATTATCCAACAGGTGCCCAAGGAATTTAAATTTCAAATATTTCCAAAAACAAAACTAAGAAAGGTTTAGGAGTTGGCAGTGAACTTACAGACTGCATCATACCTGCTAACGCTAACTTGCACACTCTCACTAAAACTTGGGAGGACAGAAAAGATGACATGTTGTTAAGGATGAGTGAGGGTTGACCTGAGGTAGATTAATCCACTTTGAATCAGCAGCTGGAATCAGTTCTGCCACTGTCAGTGACAGAAGAGGCAACAGGAGAGCACGAAAGAACACTTGGCCAGGAGAACAGAGACCAGGAGTCCAGTCTCTAGTCCTAGCTCCGCCTAACTCAGTCTGTGACCTTGGACCAGTCCCTTCTTCTGGGCTTGGGTCCTCATCTGTAAAATGCAGGCTACCGAAGCAAAGCAGTGGTTTGCAAACTCTTTTAAGGCAATGAACGTTATGTTTAGATAAAATCATCCAGAATTCATCAGAAGCTAAAATAAATTCAAAATGGCAGGTTGAACATACCCATTTATTTCCCCTCCCTTCTAGAAGCGCCATCAAATTATTATTCATAAATATCTACTGCTTACTGAACATTTACTACATGATTGTTTTAAGTGCATTAACTAATGGAATCCCTAACACACTTACTAGGTAGGTGATGACACCCATTTTAAAGATGAAGGAACTGAGTCACCAGTGTTTAAGGAACTTGCCCAAGCTGTCACAGCTAATAACTGGCAGAGCCAGGGTTCAAACCCAGGCAGTCTGGCTTGAGTCTGTACTATATACTACCTCTCAGACTGAAAATCAAGAAACAGCAAAGCTCCCAAGGAAAAAGAAGCTGAAAGAAAGAGGATATTAAAAGCATCACCAAATTTTGGAAGATGAGTAGTAGCTGATTTAGATGGAGAATACTGAGTGCTACAGACGGCAAGTCCCTGCAGAGCCCCCTCCAAAAGTCAACCGTTGGAGACTCAGGCTTCCTCTGAAGGTGTGGGGATAAGGGAGGCCGCAATCAGACAGTACTGCTCCCCTCCACTAGGCAAGCAACTGTTCCGTTGCTGGATAAACGCTGGAGGTTTATCATCTGGACAGGACGAACTAGACTCCAAACTTGGGCAGCCAGGGAACCACTGAAGACAAGAAAGTGGCACCATTCAGGGGACTAAGTGAAAGTCTGCACACAGAAGCAAGAGCCCCCAGTCCCCTCCCATCATAAGGCTCCTCAAATGGTAACAGCCAAGGTTATTCCACTCAGGCAGAAGCCTGAATGAAGATCCATGGACTCTGAACACATCGCATTGAAAAGGTCAGGTCCATCACCCTACAGTTTTGGCTCTCAGAATGCAGCTCCAGGCCAGCAGTAGCATCACTGGAGAATTTGTCAGAAATGTAAATTCTTGGGCCCATGCCAGACGAATTGAATAAAAAATTCTGGGGTGAGGTCCAACAACCAGTGTGTGAACAGGCCACCGAGTGATTATAATACCTGCTAAAGATTGAGAAGCACTGCCCTATAAGGAGGACCACTAGTCAATAAACCCATCCCACACCAAAATGCTTCCAACCAGCTTTTCAGTACCCACTTATTTGGAAGACAGTCAGGAAACATCAGAAGTTTCAGGAAAGACTCTATCTTGAGGGACAGAGAGAGAGAGAGAGAGAGAGAGAGAAACCAAAACAGATTTCACAGGGCAGCTTTAGTGAAGGGGAGAGAAATGAGAGAGAGCCTGGTTTGTATGACCTCTCCCTGGCCTCCGACCTCACATTGCCACTGAGCTACTCCTAAGGCTGTACAGAAGAGTTAGAAAACCAATGAAGCAAACGCTCTCTAGGTCCTGTTCAGTTCTACTCTGTGCCTTTATACTTTATCCTTATGTGCCGGATGCTCGAAACTAACACAGCAATTTAGACTGACACTCTGGGTTGGAACTACCTCTGGTAATTATCTTGTCTCTTTGAATGAATAAATAGCATTTTAATGGAAAAAAATCACGCGAGCATTGTTATGCCAAAGGCTTGTTATATTCTGTGTTTGCATTACATGCAGAGGCAAACTGCACTGCTTTATTTTATGTAGAAATATCTGTAATCATCCCCCTGTATCATACGCTTTTGCTTCTCTCTCAGGCTTTCCATGGCTCACCCTTACAGCCTAAATCTTAATCCAAAAACCCTCCCCTATTACTGCTTTTTACCAGTCTCTACTCACCCTAAGTGTCACCGCCACAACCAGATCATTCTTGTGCTTACAAACCTCTAGTAGCCGCGACGTCTACATGTAACCGCCTCATTTATATTTACTTCCTCTGACTCCTTTAGTCCAGCTCATTTTTCTCAAACCCCTTGGTTCCCCACTAAAGATCCTTTTCCCTCTCAGGCCACCTCATGCCTCTCCTGGAAAACTGACCTCCCTCAAGGGATGAAAACGCAGGCCAGGCCTCATGCAAAGAACACCACAAATGGTCTCATTTAATTCTCACACTAATAAGAAAGCATCCCTATTTTTACATTTGGAACACTGATGTTTAGAGACATTAAGTAACTTGCCCAAGGTTATGACTAGGATTCTAATCCAAATCCTTCTATCTCCACACTCTTAAATCTACTCTCATGTCTCCAGAGGTCTGACTCAAATATGGGAAGAAAAAAAGTTTCCTTAATTCTGCAGAAAATGAGAAGAGCAAAAGGAGCTCTGCGTGTGTGTATGTGTGTGTGTGTGTGTATACACATATATATGTATATATATATATGTATATATATATGCATATATACGTATATATATATGTATATATATAAACGTATACACACATATATAAATATAGATACATATATATAAATATGTATATATACATACACACACACACACACACACACGTCTTAGCGTGGTCTTCCACAGATGCTCAGAGCCTCAAGTCAAAGCCCAACAGGGAACACAGTTCACAGCAGTCTCTCCCCACCTGGAGGGCTCCTGAGGGCTCAGCAATCTGGCCAAGGAGCAGCACAGCATGCCTCCCCAGCAGGAATGGATGCAAAGCACAGGAGGAAGGCTGGCTCTTGCGCCCAGAATACCGGTAGGAAACAGGTGGTTAAGAGATCCCTCTCCCCACGCAGACCCAGTCCATCCTCAGAGACCCTTGTGGAGGTGGTAGTGGTGGTGTGCCTTCCAGTATGGGGTGGGGGGCAGAGTAGATGCCCACCTCAAAAGATGTCCAGATATGATTTTAAAAGCTCTTAGGAAACAAGGTAGTAATCTAACGACCAAGGGCAAGCAATGACTCCTAAGGCGTAGCCTGCGCCTCTGCAACAGAACAGCTAACTTCGAGGGGCACAAAGAAATGTCTATGGTGACAAGAGAAGGTGCTTCACTGGTGCCCATCAGAATGTGGAGGCGGCCACCGCCCCCTCCTCCAAAGAGGCTGCAAGTCCATTTTCTCCTGTCTGACAGAAAAGGGAGGCGGCACCCCAATGTCTCCCACGCCGAGGGCCTCAGTCGCGCACCTCTCAGCCTTGCCTTCCAAGGACTAAGAGGCTGTTCCTGTCCGTCTCCCCATTCAGCCCCAATCCCCTCTCCCACTCGGCACCTCTCTCTCCCCTACTCGGTCTCCAACCTTCTTGCCCCATCGCTCTGCCCGCTAGACCTCTCTTCCCCTACCCCCCGCCCTTCTTTCCTCCCCACTCGGTTCCTTATCCCTCAGCCTCGCGCTGCCCAGCCCTCGGTACCTTGAGCGTCACGTCGCACAGCTTGCCTTGCCGCCGGATCTCCTCCATGACGCCGTAGCCGCGACTAGGCAACTCGGACACGGAGAAGTGCACCAGGTCCTCCAGCTCCTCCGCGCCGTCCTCCACCATCTTCCCCGGCCGCCGCGACTGCGCAGGCCTGGGAGGCCGGCTAGAAACCAAACGGGGCGGGGCGGACTGCCGCCGCGAGCACACGGCTAGAAGGAGACGGACCTGCACGGCCGCCGTAGTCTCGGCTGCTCTGCGCCGGAAGCTCCGCTGCCCCGCTTCCTGGTGCGAGCGCAGCCTTCTTTCCCTCGCTTTCCCGACCGTGCTGTCGCGCCTGCCGTTGCCGCAGTCTTTCTGGATTAACCGGTCCCATCTCCCGCCTTTCCGATTCGGCCCTGACCTTACTCGTGTCTCCACCCAGGGCCGCGGACTTCACTTCCGCCACTACCCGACACTTCCGGCATCTGCGGAAACGGTCCGTTGCCATGGCGGCTATGTACACAGTTCTGCAGCCGCGAATGCAGGGCTGCGGTCGCTGCTCCTGCAGCGGTCGCGCGGCGGGAGGGCCTCTGCCTCGGGAGCGGTGAGCAGCGACCACGCGCCGCACGGATGGGGAGAAGGGAGGCCCGAGACGGGGTATACGCCCAGGCGGTGGGCAGCGGCTGGGATCCGAACACCGCCCTACCCGGGAGTCCCCCAGCTTGGCTCGCTGATTTGTGAAACCCGAGCGGAGGAGAGGGCGCGGCATCGTGGGGGCTCTTTCAGGCTGGCTGCAGTTTAGGGTCTTCGGATCTAACGTTCCCTGGTCCCACGAGACCTCTGCGTCTCTGCCGAGGTTGAGAGGGCGTGAGGTGGGGGACCAGAGGTCTGCTGGACCCTTTCATACACGGCAGTTTTCGAACTGGAGGGGGCTTCGGGATCGCTAGGTAGAGCCCTTCGCTTTATGGATGAGGAAGCCGCTCCAAAGAGGGGCAAGAATGGTCCCAAGTTCCACTGCCTCCCACACTCCACACAGGGGTCCGGTATGTTGGGTGAGGAAAAGGGAGAAGACCAGGTCTGTCGGGAATCGAGTCTTTGGTTTAGCCTAGGGCCGGGTGCGTTTGGACCCTGTTGTTTCGGGGTTCAGGTGCTGCCGCCGCTTTAAAACGATGAGGGTTCCATATGAGAGCGTCTCGTCTGGGCAGGAGCGCTGAAAGGTAGGGATTCACCTGGTGCCCACCATTCCAGCAGACGCTTCCTCTTCTTTAATCCAGCTTTCAGAAACGCTTGGTAGCAAATTCTGTTCATTCCCACCACTAAAACGAATAAGGAAACCACGAACCTTCAGGGAGATCTGCTGGTGGCCACTCCGAGGTTCATTTATTTACACAAGAAATATCTAAGGGTGGTGCCCATGAGAGAGAAGCATTTCCCATAAGATCCTGAGGGAGGAAACCCCTGCTAAAAGAGAGGGCATGGTGAGGGGCTGAATATGGCTTGTTGTAAGTGGTGCCTGGAAGCTAAGCCCTTCTGGAAGGTCTGTGGGCTCAGGGGTTGGATGTGGTGTGGGAGGGAAGTGACATATGCCCCTTGGGACTCTCTCAGTAGTGACCGAAGATGGACCCACATGTGGAGATTCAGCCAGCCACCCTCTGACTTCCAGCCATGACCATCACTACCAACCACCATTTCTTGAGTACCTGTTCTGTGCTGGGCACTGTTCTGGACATTGAAGGGGGATTCAAAAGAGAGAAAGCACAGTTCTGTCCCACAAGCAACTTGTAATTTAATTTGGGAGCGGAAACCCACTCAAATGATGTGGCGTAAGAATGGTAACAAGCGTTATTTCAGTAAGTGCAAGATGGCATGGGGTCTCTGAATGTCTGGGTGTTGAGGGGCTGCTGAGTAGGAGCCTTATAGGAGGAGTTAAGTTAATAGAAAAAGCTTGCAGAGTGCCTGGCTGGCTCAGTGGGTAGAGCATGCAGCTCTTGATCTTGGGGTTGTGAGTTCGAGCCCCACATTGGGTACAGAGATTACTTAAAAATAAAAATAAAAAAATCTGAAAATAGAGAAAGTTTGTCTTAGGTGGGTATGACTCCTGGCATACTTGAAGCTATGGATGTGAGCACGGGGAGGGTCTGGGGAGGATAGGGGAGCTGCATGTGCATGTGCATGTTGGCAAATTACAGGCCCCACTCTGAGGGGAGGGCGATGCTCAGGCTGTCCGTGCTGTTCCTGTGCTTGGTGGGTGGAGGCTTCCAGGAGGGAGGCCTGGGCACCTGCCACCTAGGCTGGTTCCTTTCAGAGGGCACCCTGGCCAGGAGGCTGGGTCCTCGACCCAGAGCTATTGACCTTCAAGCTATTTGTGGCTCTTTATCGCTCGACCTCAATGTTGTAGACAAAAATTTTAGGACTGAAATTGGATAAGCCATCATCCTTGATCACCTGAATACTTTTCAGCTTCGTTTTCTAAAAATTGAAAGGTCTGAATGGTCCCATAGTGGCTGGGAAAAGACTTCCATGAACTAATTACTTGAGGAATGTAGCAAGCGGACACGCAGTTCTACAGTTGGCAGATGTGAAAGTGTCATGTTTGCTTATTTGATTTTACATCTGAAGGGCTTGTAACAGGGGTTAGAGTTTCGTTTGTCTACATCATTGAAACTGTAGACTGAAAGGGCAGGACCTGTCTCTATTTAATTTACTTCTATAGAGATATTTCACGCCACTGATAATAGTTAATATAATTGTAATAGGAAATCTACCGGTCATTGCAAGTTGTGTCTAGAAATATGTTTAATATCCTTAAAATCTATCAGGTAACATTCAGTGAGCCTGTCTTAGATAATACAGGGAAAATGTTAATATTCTTTATTTAATGTGCTTTAATTTTTTTTTAATATTTATTTATTGAGAGAATGAGAGACAGAGCATGAGCAGGGGACGGGGAGAGAGAGAGGGAGACAGAGAATCCAATTCAAGCTCCAGGCTCCAGCTGTCAGCTCAGAGCCCGATGCGGGCCTCAAACCCACGAACCATGAGATCATGACCTGAGCTGAAGTTGGCCGCTTAACTGACTGAGCCACCCAGATGCCCCTTAAAGTGCTTTTTTTTTAAAAAAGTGAAATAATTAACTGTATTTCAGAGAAGAAATCCCTGTCATGCATGATTTTTTTCTTTACAGTACAGGTCTTAACATTTCGTTTTTTAAAAATATTAAGCATCATAGCAGTTTATTAGAGTGCTTTGCAGTAGTTCAAGCAAGCTATTTTTCCTTAATTGCTGTGTTACTGCTCTTTTCCAATTTGAATATGAAATTGAATCAGCTCCCTATGTCTCATGTTTCCCTAACTCTTCCTAAATTCAACAAATTCTTTTGCTGGTTGTTGTTGTTGTTGTTGTTGTTGTTGTTGTTGTTGTTTACAAAAGCATACAGGTGATTTCTTTGGCCTTAACTCCTCTTTCCTGCCCTATGAAGATGCAAGTTATTTTAGCACCAAATGCCTCATCTCTTATTCAACTGATTCAACCCCAATAGGAAGGTCAGAAGAGAAGTGTACCAAGCAGCATACATCCTGACTGACCCTCAGGCCTTGTCCCTATTCCAAATGTGTTTGGTACATTTGGAACATTAACGCTAAATGAGTTTTTAACATTCTTTCTGTGTATTCATAGTTCCATAAAAGTGAAATTATTGAAATGTGAGAGCCCAATGTTAGGACTGCATGACCATAGACCACTTGATGATACTGTTCACATCATTTGAAAAAGAAGGAAAGAAAAAATATTAGGTTGATATTAGGAAAACTTATATGTAAAATTAGAAATGTTTCCCCTTTGAACAAATTAAAATTGTATTATGTTAATTTCCCTAATAGTTTCAAATAACGAAGTTTAGTACATTTTCATAGACTTTCATCTTGTTTAGTGGTATTACTTAACTAGGTTAAATGTATTGATGATGATTACAGGTTGATTTTTCCTTAGCTCTCCTTAGAGCTTTTGACATTTTCTCTCAATATTTAATCCTTTGTCATCAGGGTATAAGAGGTACCTAAAGAACTAAGTTTTGTTTTTTATTTTTATTTTTTGAAGAACTAAGTTTTAAGTTCCCCTTAAAGCAATAAAAATAGCACAATTGTTACTTCTGTTTAATAACCCTCTTTGCTTTTCCACTCTATGTCAATGTTGGAACCAAAATTTACTGTCTGATTAGTATTCAATATTTTTACACAGGCACTCTCAGGAAAGGGCCTAGTGTGATTTCACCAATGAGACTAATAGCCGATAAAATACGAGATTTCTTGGTTATCATTTGATTGTGCAATCAATTTTTTTAAATTTTAATAAAATACTTCAGTTGGACAGGATCTTAGAAATTAATTAACTCTCCCCTCAGTGCAACAGTCCCTTTGGTAGCATCTCTGCTAGCTGGCATCTTGACCTTGCTTGAGTCTTTTCCATTATAGGACAGCTCTACATAGTAGGAAGGTCATTTACCTAAATCTCCCTCCCTAAACACATACACCTATATGCTTACATCCTATTCCATGAAGCCACACCAAGCATTTATTTTGACATTTTGTTATACACGGTAATTATTTGTGGTAGTATAAATAAAGGAATACAGATTAAGTGGATCTACCTGAAAGAAAATGATGAAACTCTAGTTAGGTTGACGAGAAGACGAGGAGGTAGAGGGCTGTTTGATTTTTTCTCAATGGACTGTCAGAAAAGAAAGAGTATCTGATTGTGGACTAGATTAAATACACTTCTAGGGAATCATTTTCTGATCTAAGCTGGTCAAACGGAGGTAAAGGAGGGGCTGCTGCATCTGAAATAACATATGTTCGTGAAGACAAGAAAATTAAGTTTAAATGCATTTCATAGTAAGTATTTTAGATGAAAGCATAATGAATGAGGCAAAGCATAAGCGGACATTTTTAGGTACAGAACATTTTTAGGAAACACGTCTAAGATTAGGCCACTAAAGGGAGCGTTCTTCTTGCTTCGTGTTTCTGTCTCTTAGGGGCCCATGGCGGAAAATGGTGAGGCAGCCTGTAAAGTAGGAAGTGCCTGTACTTGTTGAACAGCGGGTCCTGTGGGTAGAGCACTGACACGAGAAGGGGTAAAAAGGAAGACTGGGTCTCATTGGGATAGAAGAACACAGACCGAGTGTCAGTCACTCCATTCTGATCTTCTTAATGCGTTGCCACTTGATGATAACTACTGAAAGCTGTACTGTTTTCTTCTTTTTAGCTAGAATGGGTACTAGGAAAAAAGTTCATACCTTTGTCCGTGTCAAACCCACCGATGACTTTGCTCACGAAATGATCAAATACGGAGATGACAACAAAGTAAGTGGGATGTGCTTGCTTTCACCAGCTTGGTCCTCTCTGTCCCACCTTGCTGCGGTGGGACCCTGTGTCCAAACAGCCTTTAAGGACCAAGACAGAATTGATAAAAGTTCAGATGGAGTCCAGACTTCCAACAAGTCCAAACCACTCCCCTTGAGTCACTTTTGATAAGGAAACTCCTGAAGCTCCCACTTTTTTTTGTTTTAATTTTTTTAATGTTTATTTTTTTTTGAGAGAGAGATTGAGACAGAACGTGAGCAGGGGAGGAGCAGAGAGAGAGGGAGACACAGAATCCAAAGCAGGCTCCAGGCTCCGAGCTGTCAGCACAGAGCCCGACGTGGGGCTCGAACTCATGAACCATGAGATCGTGACCTGAGCCAAAGTCAGGCACTTGACTGACTGAGCCACCCAGGTGCCCCGAAGCTCCCACTTTTAATTGTATTTGTGGTTAATAAGTTTGCCTTCATCCTTGTGTCTGACACAGAAAAGCTGACATTTGTCCACACTCATAAAACTCTGTGGGGATCAGATCTGCTATTACATGATCCCTCAGGGAGGGGGTCAAGTAAGATGTCTTAAGTTGATAACTGTTCAACTTACCAAACCAGTGAGAGAAACTCTTTTCGAAAGAACTGGAAAGATGTATCCATCCCTGTGTCCCGACCACTGTCCTGACAACCTTTCTGAAGCCCATGACAGGCTTAGGACAGGTTGAGAGAGTTCTATGTTTTCATTGAGCAAACATCTGTGAACCTACATGGGCAGCATGAGGACATTCGTTAAGGGAAGAATCCGAGAGCAAACTGCCCAAGCTTTGAAAGTCTTGACAGTCAGAGAAAAGCTCATGTGCAGCAAATCCTGCAGGACATGGTCTCAGTGAGCACAGAAACACAGAGCATTTCATGTGTGAATGGACAAAGCCCCTCCTCTTGCTTGATCTTACTTTTTCTGCATGTGGCTGTGTGTTGGCTCCTGGATTAGGACAGCCAGTGTAAAATTCTGACAAGAGTCTCTTTACATCAGAAGGCCCCACGGTGAAGATTGGAATCTCCCCTTGACCTAACCCAATATGTTCCTAAACCAGCTGTTGCCTTAGTGGCTTGCTATGGAGAGATCTAAAAGTCTAAAAATGTCTTTAGGAAACTTTGCATCTAAAAAAAAAAAAAAAAAATGAAATCTTTGCACCTGAAGATATGCTAATTACAAGTGATAGGCACCCTTGATTTGCTATAATACCAGTGAGGAACTGTCTGAGAAGCCAAGAGCCATTTCTGTGGTTATTAATTCATCATTCCTCACAATGCTCCGTAGCATGTAAAAGATGTGGCTCAAGCCCAGGTCTCTGTCACCAAGCCCAGTCTTCTCTCTGGCCTAAGTCAAGGCCTCCCTGTGCTTATTAAATGTGTCTAAAGCTTGTTTAATAAAAAAACATGATAAATGTGCTTGACCTCGTATCATAGATGTGGGAATCAAGCCAAACAGCACCCTGTAACCTAGGGTGACAAGGCCTGAAACCAGTAAGTGCTCCAGTCTCCTGATCCTTCCACCGTAAAGGTGGTGTGGCCTCCCTTCTCCTCTCCCATCCCAAAGAAATCATCTGAATATCAGCCCATGTGTGAGAATCCCTGTTCTTCCTAAAGTTTGCTTCCTCTTATTTTCTCCAGGTCAGGCCTCAGCTATCAGTGAGTTTTTCATACCAGTTTCCTAATACCTAACTAGCTGGCTAACTCTCTCTCTCTCTCTCTCTCTTTCTAGAGCATTGATATTCACTTAAAAAAAGATACTCGGAGAGGGGTTGTCAATAACCAGCAGACAGACTGGTCGTTCAAGCTGGATGGAGTTCTCCACAATGCCTCCCAGGACTTGGTTTATGAGACGGTCGCAAAGGACGTGGTTGCTCAGGCTCTCGACGGATACAATGGTAATTTAGTTAATTGACTGTTATTAATTGACTGTAAGAACCTGCAGAACCCTTCCTGGAGGAAGAGGTGCAAGTATTTTATGGTGAATAAAATAAAATATAACCTCTTGTGCTAACTTTTGTTTGTTTATGTGTCTATCTCATATTCTTTTAGTAGAAAACTTATTATTTGCTTGGTGGTATTGTGGGCATGACTTGATCCAAACTTCTGAATAGGAAGACTAAGTGACTGTGGCTCTCTATAGGTCATGGGGATTGAACTATTATCCTGTTTCAAATCTCTCAAATACTAGTTTGAAGATAATGGCCTTACGAATTTGATGGAGTCCAAATACTTCTCTCTTGACTACCTGCCAGGAGTTATTTCCATCATTTTACCAGCAAAATAAATCTACTCTTCCTATTTTAGCATAGAGTTATTTACATATAGCATGAAAAAATGGAGTAGAGTTTGATTTTCTTAACAAATGGAAAGCAGCTTTATTGGGAGATTTTTACAAACTAGTTTGGTCTAAGATTGCTTTAAAATCTTAAGATTTGAAAATCTGTAGAAAGAATCTATCACAGTTTGTAAACTTTGCCCATGTGACTAGAATGACCCCTGTCTGCAACTTTTAGGTCTTCTGTTTAAAAGTCTCTTTTAAAGTCTGTTTAGTGTTGAGAACTAAACATTGTAATGTATCCCACTTGTGACACATAGACGTGGTCCTTATTAATCCTGAGGGGATATGGCCCTGAGGAGGTAGAGACAGAGGAACTAAGAAGGCCAAGGAAGTTAAGAGTCTTGGGCCCTGGCTGCTATAGAATTACAAGTGGGCTCTGAGTCCCAGCTGAAGTGACTCCTTCCTGCACATCTGTGCTAATCGGCACTGTTTCTGACCTCAGCTCACATGCTGAGTTTGAGCCCCGTGTGCAAAACCTACCAATCCCAGGAACTAGAGCATTGGTGTGGTGAAGGCAAATGCTGATTTCCATGGCCCAGTGTTGCCCAGAAGCGGCATTTGGGATGGGGTCTGGCTCAGGTTGGCCAAGCCAGGAGAAAGAGCGGATGGGAACCGGAGTCCAGGGTGACAGCATTCTTCGTGTCTCAGAGCCTGGTGGTGACAGTAGACCTAAGAGATGTGAGAAGTGCAAGTGGAAGTCTTCCCAGAGAGGGCCGTGGGACCAGATCAGGACCTGTCATGGTCTGTGTTTGGAAGTGGCTTGGGGCCAACTAGTAGCCCTGTTTGATCCTGTGGGAACTTGCAGTCTGCAAAGAATCCTCACCATCAACAGGAAATTCTCTCCCCACTCCCATCTCTTCCTGGGGATTTTGAAAGCTCTCCTTGTCTCCTGCCTGGCCAGCCCCTGGGAGGCCTACCCCGAGACTCTTGACAGTTCATGGCCTTGCTAAAGAAGGGCTGGAGTTCAATGTTCTATCTCCCTCCTCACCTGTCTAGAAAAATTCCCAGTTCCTCTGTTCCCTGGGATTCCCCACTCTGCTCAGCAGCCCTAGGGTCTGGTCTCTTGGCAGAGGGATCAGTAGAGCACTACCTGGGCCACACATTCAGAGCTGCAGTCTGTGTTTTGACCATTTATGTCCTGTTTCCTTGCCCACTCACCCTGCCCTCCAAGGCAGGAATCCCTCCTGTCCCTGGCTGCTCCTAATGGCCACCTTCGCGCCAGGGTCCAGGCTGGCATCAGGCATGCTGGGGGATAGGAGAGCTATCCTTGGAGCTATTTTCCTGGACATCACCAAGACACGCTTCCAAATGTTTGCAGGTACCATCATGTGTTACGGGCAGACGGGAGCCGGCAAGACATATACCATGACAGGGACAACTGAGAATTACAAGCACCGGGGGATCCTTCCTCGTGCCCTACAGCAGGTAGAGAGAGGGCCCACAGGCAGGGTACCACACAGGTCCCCTTTCTACCACACCTGCTGCTAACCCTAGGCCTGCTACTGGAGACAGGATACACATGGTGGCGGGTGGGGGGTGGGGGGCAGGGTGGTGCAGAGGCCTCAGGAAACTGGGACTTCAAGTTTCAGGGTCTGACCCAAGCCCATGAGGAACCTATTTCCTCATTGCAAAAGAGGGAGTTGGACGTGCCAACCAGCTTCTTGCTGCTGTGATGGTCTGTGAACCTGTAATTGAGGATTTGGAAGTCCTAATCATGTTCCTGCCTCATTTTAATGAGGGGGATATGGCCTCTTGCAAAGCTTCCTCCCTGGCCTGCTCTGGCTTCTTCCACTGCCACAGCCCCAGAAAGAACAAAGGGAAGAAGCAGGGCCCAACATGAACTTTCAGGATCGAGTGAGTCCTGGGGGTCTGGGAAGTATGACTGAAGACAGTACACAAGGGCCTTCCTCTGGAGTTCTGTGAGGACCTTCTGTTGGAAGGTAGGAGGCAAAGGGCCTTTCCCCAAAAGCGTCTCGAGGTTTTATAGCCCTGTCCTATAAAAAACATAGATGACTGTCTAGTGTATAAAGCATCCATGCTCTAATTTATGAAGCAGTAGCCTTCACATCCCACTGTCCAAGCTTCAGTATCTCGGTATCTTAGACTTCAGTAGTCGAGCCCAGCACTGCCCAGTAGAGACACGGTGTAAGTCACACATGCAATTTTGAGTTTTCTAGTAACCACAGTTTAAAAAGTAAAACAGGAAGGGGCGCCTGGGTGACTCGGTTGGACGCCCGACTTTGGCTCAGGTCATGATCTCACAGTTTGTGAGTTCAAGCCCCACATTAGGCTGCGTGCTGACAGCTCAGAGCCTGGAGCCTGCTTCGGATTCTGTGTCTCCCTCTCTCTCTGCCCCTCCCCAGCTCACACTCTGTCTCTCTCTCTCTCAAAAATAAGTAAATATTAAAAAAAAAATTTTTTTTAAGTAAAACAGGTGAAATTGATTTTAATAATATATTTTATGTAACTGAGTATATCCAAAATATAATTTACACATATAATCAATATAAAAATTCTTGAAATATTTTACATTATTTTTCTCACACTAAGTCTATGCAGTGTGTATTTTACACTTACGGTCCATTTCAATTTAGACACTAAGTACTTATCAGGAATACTCAATCTGCATTTAGATTTCATAAAATTTACAGTTGAAAAAGTAGATTTATAAACTCAAGTTGTTGCCAACATTCTGAAAAGTTTACCAGTAATTGAACTTAGTGGACATTTTTTAAAGTTGATTTATTTATTTTGATAGAGAGAGAGTGTGTGTGTGTGTGTGTCTGTGCACGCATGTGCATACACATGCTGGGGAAGGGCAGAGGGAGAGGGAGAGAGAGAATCCCAAAAAGGCTCCTTGCTGTCAGCTCAACGCCTGACGTGGGACTCAATCCCACAACCGTGAGATCATGACCTGAGCCAAAATCAAGAGTCAGATGTTCAACTGACTGAGCCACCCAGGTGCCCCTTTAGCAGCTAGTTTTAACTTTCAAATCAAATTAATTACGATCAAGTAAAATTTAAAATTCCATTCCTTATTTGCATCAGCCACATTTCAGGTGTTCAGCAGCCACCTGTGGCTAGTATCTACCGTGTTGGACAGCACTACCCTCGACTGTTAGAGCCAGGTGGGGGCCTCAGGGATCATCCAGCCCAACCCCTCCCTTCATGTGGCAACTAAGAAAGTTAAGGTCCAGAGAGGGGAAAAGACCAGTCCAAAGTCACCACCTGCTCAGAAGTACCAGGAAGGGTATTTGGAAGTTGTTAGTTGGGAAGGCTGAGTTTTGGCTTGGCTTCTTCTCTTACTAGCTGAGGCCATAGACAAATAATTTCATTGCATGGGCCTTTACCCAGATGGGCATTGCCCCTATCCTTCTTCAATCGCAGGGGAGTTGTAAGAATAGGATTAAATAATGGATGTGTAAGAGGCTTATATATGGTGAGACTCCATAAAATGAGGGATCTTCACTCCAGAGTCCTTTCCATTCATCATGGCTGTACAATCTGTTAAGTCAGTCTTCAAAATTCTACAAGATGTGGGGCACCTGGGTGGCTCAGTCAGTTAAGCGTCCGACTTCAGCTCAGGTCATGATCTCACGGTTTGTGGGTTCGAGCCCCGTGTTGGCTCTGTACTGACAACTCAGAGCCTGGAGCCTTCTTCAGATTCTGTGTCTCCCTCTCTCTGCTCCTCCCCCGCTCACACTCTGTCTCTCTCTCAAAAATAAATAAAAACATTAAAAAAAAAAACTCTACAAGATGATAATAAGTGCCACTCAATGAACTATTAATAGTAATTGTTGATGATGATGACCATTATGCCAGCTAGACTGTAAATTCTTTTAGGACAGATTTTTTTTTTTTTTTTTTATTGTACTTCTTGATGTTTCCTGCTGAGGTAAGAACTCTCCTAACACTGGTTGGTCATTGGAGTTTTGCTCTTGGTGACTACTGTCCAATATTCCATGTAGGTTTTTAGGATGATTGAAGAACGCCCCACACATGCCATCACTGTGCGTGTTTCCTACCTGGAAATTTACAATGAGAGTCTGTTTGATCTCCTGTCCACTCTGCCCTATGTCGGACCATCAGTCACACCAATGACCATCGTGGAAAACCCTCAAGGGGTCTTCATTAAGGGCTTGTCAGTGCATCTTACAAGTCAGGAGGAGGATGCATTCAGCCTCCTTTTTGAGGTGAGATGACCAAGTCTAAGGATGCCTTCTGCCCTTTCTTCCTTCCTTCCTTCCTTCCTCCCTTCCTCTCTCCCTCCCTCCCTCACATCCCCCTCCCTCCCTCCCTTTCTCCTTCCATCTCTCTCTTCCTTTGTTCTTTTTTTTCTTTTCTCCCTCCCTCCTTAGTTTTTTTACTTACTTTGATAACCAGAATAAATGTTAATATATGCTCGTTTAGCAAGTTCAGATAGTAATGAAAAAATACAGGAACAAAAATTAACATAATTGAAATTGTCAGTTGAAATTTTCAGTTAATGTGAAATCATGGCATTTGTGGTATAGAAAAAAAAAGAATTAACATTCTTAGTATATAAAAGCTCTTATAAATCTATAAATTCCTCAGCATATGTTATTCTTTTAAAAGTCACATAGGGGGCACCTGGGTGGCTCAGTCAGTTAAGCCTCCGACTCCGGCTCAGGTCATGAACTCACAGTTCGTGGGTTTGAGCCCTACGTTGGGCTCTTTGCTGACAGCTTAGAGCCTGGAGCTGCTTTGGATTCTGTGTCTCCTTTTCTGTCCCTCCCTTGCTCGTGTTCTGTCTCTGTCTCTCTCTCTCTCTCAAAAAAATAAACATTAAAAAAAATTTTTTAAAGTCATATACATTGGAACTCTTATACCTCACTGATGAACTATAAAATGGTGTGGCCATATTGGCAGTATCCTAAAAAGTTAATTAATTTTATCATAGAACTTAGCAAATATCCTAGGTATTTTTCCAAGGGAAATGAAAGCGTATGTTCACAAGCGTATGTTACACAAAGGCTTGTAAGCAAATACTATAGCAGAATTATTCAAAATAGCCATAGACTGGAAATAACCAAAATTCTATCACCTGGTGAATGGGTAAATAAAATGATGCAAAACTATTTAACAATAAAAGAAATGGAGTACTGATATATGCATGCTACAACATAGATGAATCTCAAAAAAATGCTAAGTAAAAGAAATACAGAAGATCACATCCTGTTTGGTTCCATTCATTTGAAATGTTCCCAGTAGCCACATCTTTAGAGATACAAGTAGATTAGCTGGGAGGACGGGGTGGGAAATGGCTACAGATGAGCCCAGGGAACTTTTTGGGTGATGTAACATTTCTAAAACAGGATTGTGGTGATGGTTGCACAGCTCTAAATTTCCTTTAAAAAATCACAAACTGTACACTTAAAACAGAGAATTTTATGCCATATAAGTTATATGTCAATAGAGGCACCTGTGTGACTTGATTAAGCCTCCGACTCTTGATTTCAACTCAGGTCATGATCTCACTGTTTGTGAGGTTGAGCCCCGCATAGGGTTCCACACTGACTGTGCAGAGCCTGCTTGGGATTCTCTGTCTCCCTCTCTCTCTGCCCCTCCCCTGATCCTCTGATCTCTCTCTGTGTGTCTCTCTCGCAAAATAAATAAACAAACAAACATGTTAAAAAATTATTAAATTATATGTCAATAAAAGTTTATTTAAAAAGTCACATAGGTGGAGCGCCTGGGTGGCTCAGTTGGTTGAGTGGTTGAAAAAAATTTTTTTTTAATGTTTATTTATTTTTGAGAGACAGAGAGACAGAGTGAGAGTGGGGGAGGGGCAGAGAGAGAGGGAGACACAGAATTTGAAGCAGGCTCCAGGCTCTGGGCTGTCCACACATAGCCCGACATGGGGCTCAAACCCAAAAACTGTGAGATCATGACCTGAGCTGAAGTCGGATGCTTAACCAACTGAGCCTCCCAGGTGCCCCTGTTTTGTTCTACCATATTAAAGAGATCATTGCAAAGTTATGGTTTCCATCACTAGTAGTGAGAAGTCAATGTCAGTCTGTTCAATAGTCCTTTAAAAGTATGTTAGTCTGTGCCTTCTGAGAAGCAGATGCCAAGATGGGATTAAATGTGCAAAAAAAAATTTTTTTAATGTTTTTAAATTTATTTTGAGAGAGAGACAGAGAGATTGAGCAGGGGAGGGGCAGACAGAGAGAGGGAGAGAGAGAATCCCAAGCAGGCTTCCCACTGTGACCACACAGCCTGATGCAGGGCTCAAACTCATGAACCGTGAGATCATGACTAAAATCAAGAGTCAGACACTTAACTGACTGAGCCACCCAGGTGCCCTGGTACATGATCCTTTTAATGTGCCATTGAAGTCAGTTTGTTATGATTTTGGATTCTGCATTTCTCTATTATTAAAAAAATATTTGTCAACATTTTCCTGGCTATATAACATTCCATTGTACAGATAGACCTAATCATTGGGTATGTAGGTTAATTGTTAGTCAATATTCATGAACATTTTTAAGACTTTTTCATTCTTATTGCTACTTGGCTTTTCAGAAAGCTCTACAAATTCACACATCCCTAGCAGAGGGTGAAAGTCTAGGTCTGGACTCCAATTGGTCTCCCATTCTACTAGTGTATAAATGAGATATCTCTGGAAGGTCTGATTGCAGTAACATGAAATCACTTGTATACCTGTCAGAATAGTTGAAAATAACCCAAATGCTTTATTGTTTTAATTCTTCAAAATGCTGTCTACTTTTCCTCTCCTCTTCAGGGAGAGACCAACAGGGTTATAGCCTCCCACACAATGAATAAAAACTCATCCAGGTCGCACTGCATTTTCACCATCTATGTGGAGGTGGGTCTGAGCTCCTTGAATAGCCCAGTGATGGGGGGATGGGGGGGGCACAGCCCAGTCCCACTGGATCTGCTGCAGACTAGAAGCTTCTCCCTGTGACATCTAACCTCTGTTTGGATGTTTTGTAGGCTCATTCGAGGACCTTATCAGACGAAAAGTACATCACTTCCAAAATTAACTTGGTGGATCTAGCGGGCTCAGAAAGGCTGGGAAAGTCTGGGGTAAGTGGGAGCAGGACATCCCTTCTCAAGCCACAGCCCTGTTTCCTGCACAGTGCCTATGCACATGGGACGTCCCTCATGGGGCATTTGTGCGCCCAGCCCTGAGCTGGGCGCAGTGGAGCACGTGGGCATGACCCCATGGAGCTTTGAGGGATGGAATTAGTGGAGGGGAAACAGCTGCACCATAGTTGCATCCTACCTAAGAGGATTTTGGTAAATATTAAATGAGAGGACAGCCCCTAAATTCTTAGCCAGGTGCCTAGCCCCCCATAAGTACTCAGAAAATGCTTGGTGCTAGTAGTAACATTTCTCTGCATATGAGTAGGAGTGTCCACATGAGTCTTTCCATGAGTATTTCAGCTCAGCTATTCATGGGCTTGGCCATGAATTAGCATAAGTATTCACACAAGTATGCAGTGAGCATTCCTATGTGCATTCAGCTAAGTGTTTGTATGTGTATGATAGTCACAAGATGATTTGCCCAAGTGTCTGCACAAACATTCCTGTGCGTATTCATATCGGTGTGACTCTTAGGTGAGAATTCATGTGAATATTCACAGAAGTATTCATATTCCCGTGAGCGTTCCCATGAATATTCGCATGAGCATTCCTGTGAGTATTAGTATTAGGCCATGATGGAATACAATCCCATGATATTGAGAAAAGAACTGGCTCTGGAAAGGAGGCTCCGGCCTGGCCACCCACCCACAGTGTTCCCAGTGAGGCAGCCTCCCCATTTGGTGTGAAGTGGAATTGACCT
Source organism: Panthera tigris (assembly GCF_018350195.1). NCBI lineage: Eukaryota > Metazoa > Chordata > Mammalia > Carnivora > Felidae > Panthera > Panthera tigris. The sequence continues at coordinate 16,710,554 of NC_056661.1, read as the reverse complement.
TTGGTTTGTAGTCTGAGGGCCGAGTCCTGAAGGAAGCCACCTACATCAACAAGTCGCTGTCATTCCTGGAGCAGGCCATCATTGCCCTCGGGGACCAGAAGCGGGAGCACATCCCCTTCCGGCAGTGCAAGCTTACCCACGCCCTCAAGGACTCATTAGGTAAGGGCAGGTGAGGGCGAGGTCCATGCACAGGGAGGAGGGCCAGGCCGGGTCTAGCTGCTGCTGGTGGTAATGGAATTGCTCCCTTCCGGCAGCTGGCACTTCCCTGCAACCTTTTCACTGTGATCCCAGACACAGCTGAAAAGGCAGAGTCATGCATGGTCCCCTCTTTCACCCACAGCATGCAGTGCTGCTCCCTCAGAAGCTTTGCTTAAACTTTTGCCTCTGTTGGGACTACCTGCTCACTTCCCCTCATCCCTAACCTGGCAGAATCCTTCACGGCCTTCAAGGTGACCAGGTGGAGGGTCTCTGTCATGCCTCCTTCTCTTCCCCCACAGCCTCCCTGACAGAGGAACAGGGGTTGTGTTTGTCATATTTGTGTCGCCTGATGGCACGGTCTTGGGTGTCTGATTACTAATTGAGAGCCATCAGTAGCAAAGCCCTGGCCCACAGCCCTCTCCCCTGCCCCGTGCCATCTCTCCTCTGCTGTTCCCCCGGCTCCTCTTTTAGGTACATCCAGTGGCCTCTCCCCTTCCCTGCCCTCCTCCAGTCTCACACATGCTTGGGCATGTCCCTCCTGACTCTGTCTGAGTCAGCTCAGGTGGCTGTAACAAAACGCCACAGTCTGGAGTGCTTCAACAATAGACATTTATTCCTCACAGCTCTGGAGGCTGGAAGTCCCAGATCAAGGTTCAGCATGGATGGTTCCTGGTGAGGGCTCTTTTTGGCTCATACACAGCTGCTTTCTTTCTGTGCCTTCACACGGCAAAGAGCAAGAAAGAAAAGAGAAAGGGACCAGAAAGAGAGACAGAGTTCTGGTCTTTCTCTTTCTCTCATATAAGGGCACTAATCCCATTATGCCGGCTCCACACTCAGGACCTCCTCTAAACCTGATCACCTCCCCCAGGCCCCATCTCCAGATACCATCACACTTGGGGATAGGACTTCAACATAGGAATTTTGTCAGGACACAAACTCTCAACCCATAGCAGACCCCCACCAGCCTTAAAAGAATCTCTTGGCAGAATACCCACAAGGTTCATGGCCCTTCTGTGTCCTGCTTTCTGCAGGGGGAAATTGCAATATGGTTCTCTTGACAAACATCTACGGAGAAGCCGCCCAGTTAGAAGAGACGGTACGTAAAGATAGCCGAGGCGGCCTGGTTGGAATCCCTTCTTGTGGGTTCCAGGGCTGGGTAAGGCTGGCTCCGGGCTGGCTAAGCTGGCATACTGGGCCATAGACATTGTCAAGAGGGAAGAGATCCGGGGACTGAATCAACCAAAATTGTTGCGGGATCCAAATACCAAGTACCAAGGGGCAGAGGCTGTGTTGAGGAAGAGGCAAGGCAGGGAGCAGGCGCACCGTGGGAGTCTATGTGAAGAGGGTTTTGTGGGGGCAAGGACCATGCTTCCCACGGTGCTGCTCCTGTGAATTGGGATCTAGGGCAGCTGATTTCTTGTTCTTCATAATTACACGCTGAAAAATCTTAGAAGCACCACAGGGTTCCAGGCTGTGGTTATGAGGCTGGTGCAAACTGATGGGCATTGAGCACGTACTGTGTGTGCGTGTGGGGGGAAGAGCAGCTCGGTAGAGGTGACTTATACGTGGCCTCGCGCCTCAGAGTTCCTTGCCATGGCCCTGAGTAATGTGAGAGGTCTGGATGAAAGAATCCTTCAGAGGAAAAGGTACTTTTCCTGAAAGTGGGGTGAGGAAGGTGGGCACCGAGCTGGCTGGGTTGAAAGGGTTGGTGGTACAGAAAGCAGAGAGGCGGGTTGCTTGGGTGGCTCAATTCGTTACGTGGCTGGCTCTTGGTTTTGGTTCAGGATTAGGCTCTCATGGCTTGTGGGTTCAAGTCCCACATCGGGCTCTGTGCTGACAGCACAGAGCCTGCTTGGGATTCTTTCTCTCCCTCTCTGCCCCTTACGCACGTGTGCGCGCTCTCTCTCACAATAAGTAAACATTTAAAAACAAATAAAATAAAAAAATAAAATAAAATAAAATAAAATAAAAAGAAAGCAGAGATGCTTCTGGCAGAGGCAACTGTGGGCCTGATGGTGTGGCCCATGCCGGGAACACCTGGCTGCTGCAGGGGGAGTGGGGGGTGGTGTTCAGGAAGGAGAAGGGGGAGAAAAGACTCCAGAGGCTGCTCGGGTCCTGGCAGCCAGGGTGCCGCCTTGGCTGTTCTGTTGGTTGCTGGGGTGTCATGGGGTTTGAGCAGGGAGGGCTGTGGCCAGAGTTGTGACTCAGGAAGATTAACCCAGCAGCAGGACCCAGGGGACCTGGGAGGGGACAAGCTTAGGAGACCCAGAGGCAGGAATATGGGCTCTAATGGCTGAGGCAGTGACACAGGTGAGCTCACACAACTGGGCATTCCGGCTGAGGCTTCCCTTCTTCCTCTGAAGGGCCACTCATCATAAATAAGACAGATTTGGAAAGTGCTCCTAGACATTTTGTCAGGTGTGGATGTTTAAGGCAAGCCTCAGTCATCTGGCGAATCCACTTAGGTGAAACAGGTCCTTTCCAGGCACGTTGCAGGGCAAGATGCTCCTGCAGGGCCTCCCAGTTTCTTGCATCAGGGACCATTCCAGCTTCCAGAGAGAGCGCCCTGGGGCTTGGGAGGCCGGGGAGGGAGCTCCCACTGACGTGCAGGCAGCATCCCCAGCGGGGGAAGGCTTCAGGAACCGCGTAGTATAACAAAGCACGAGTGAACCCCGAGAGGAGCCATATGAAAATTGGGCCTCCTGACTGCCTTGTTGAGCAATGCCCTCCAAGACGGTGGAAGGCCCCTCTCTCTCATTCCCACCCCTGAGATGGTCACCGCATAGAAAGCCATTCTGCTGGTACCCCGCCATCCCGTCCTGTGACCCAGGATGGTGCCCATGGAGCCCAGAGGAGCTGCTGGAGGGGCCTCAGGGGGTTGGGACGAAGGCATACTGGGGTGTGGAAGCTAATGAGTCTCTTCTCCAAATGCTTTAAAACCTTGACAGTGTTCCTGTCGTGGATCACATTGCTCTATTCAGGGCCGCTGCACGTATGTGTGGGAGTAAACACAGCAAGGGGGTCGTGGCCACACTCGCTGCTGTGTTTGGAGCAGGAGAGTCCGAATCCACCCCACACAGAAGCAGCTCTGACTAGTGACAGGGGCCTCCTCCGGAGGACCTCCTGCCAGCTCCATCCAGAGCACACCACCCACCTCTTCATGAAGTCTCCCTTACTTTACAGAGAAGCTACAAAACCTGTTTGAGGTTGCGTGGTGGGTCAGCGGTAGGGTTCTTAATCACCAGGGTGGACTGAAGAGCGCTTTCGGGCCTTCTTCTGAGCCACTTCTGGGTGGCCCTCCCCCAGGCCCGCCCCCCTGTTTCGGGGCCCTGCGACAGCCCACCATCGTGTGAGGCTGGGATCTCAGGGCCCGCCCCGTGCTACCACTGGCAGTTCCTCGTTGCCAAGGGACAGTCCTCCACCTGTCGTGTAACATCGGTGCAGTGGGGCACAGTGCTGGGTCTGTTTCTCAAGTGCCTACTTACGTGGCTGCCTCCTGGGCCTGCGGCCATAATTACCCCTGCCTGGCTGCCCCTCCAGAGGGACTCAGGTGGAACCCCCAAGGAGACCCCACACTTCACATTGGAGTAGACTTATATGCAGAAATTCGTCTTTCCTAGTGGACTCCTTTGGCCTGTTTTGAAAATATCTCTATTCATAAGCAATTGGCCAAAGACATAGAGGGCTGTCTGATCTGTTTTTCAGCTGTCTTCACTGCGGTTTGCCAGCAGGATGAAGCTGGTCACCACTGAGCCTGCCATCAACGAAAAGTATGATGCTGAGGTAGTAAGGGGTTTGTGGGCAGATGTCTCACCGTGGAGGTGTGTGGGTTTGCTGCCTGGGTCACACAAGCCTGGCTTCCCTTCCTGCCTCAATGAGATCCCGGGTCAGTCCCTTTCCACTCTGGGACAGACCAGAGTCTTCAGAGCCCCTGGAGAACCCCCCCCCCCCCACTTGGGGGCCACCGCACAGGTGAAAGGACTAGGTCAGGTCCCCACCCAGTTCATGTGTGAGGCTTCAGGGCCTCTGACTACCCTGGGCTTCTATATGAGAGTTCCTTAGAGCTGTTTCAGAGTTCAGTCAGTGTGGACCATCTCTCAGACTCCTCTGGTTAGAACGCTACGGAACCTCTTTGCTGCCGACCTGTGTGATCCCTCTCAGCAAGCACAGCTGACCGATCAGAAGGAGCGCTCAGCACCACCACCAGGGAGGTGTAGGTTGAAACCTTAGTGAAAGTCCACCCTTAGACTAGCAAAAATTAGCACGTTTCCACAATGCAGAGTGGTGGCGAGAATGTGCAGAAACCAGAGCCTTTGTCTGTTCCTGGCCAGAGCATAATCTATAAAATTGCTTTCGAGAGCATCTTGGCAACTTCTTGTAAAGTAAAAACTCATTTACCTCATTTTCCTTCAGGATGCTTGTGGAATCATGGTTACCAGAGACAGGAGCATGTACGTGCCCTGAGCTCATGACAAAGTAGTTAAACCTTCCAGATTCCAAATCCTAAAGGAAAATAGTGGTCCCCGTGGCTCTGTGTAACTAACCCATGGTTTGGAGGTTGAGGAGGGGGGTGGGTTAGAGCAGTGGCTCTCAGACCCTGGTAGCAGAACCCCAGGCCGGCTTCTTTTTTTTTTTTTTAATGTTTGTTTGTTTGTTTGTTTGTTTGTTTGTTTGTTTGTTTTGAGAGAGAGAATGTGAGGGGGCAACAGGCAGAGAGAGAGGTGAGAAAGAATCCCAAGCAGGCTCCATACCATCAGAGCAGAGCCCCACACAGGGCTTCACCTCAGGAACGGTGAGATCATGACCTGAGAAGAAACCTGGAGCCTGTCGCTTAATCGCCTGAGCCACCCAGGAGCCCCTCTAGGCAGGCTTCTGGAACCACAGGTCACTGAACCCATTCAGAGTTCCTGATTCCATTGGCCAAAGGGTGAGGCCTAAGGATTCACGTTTCTAATAAGTTTCCAGATGCTGCTGCTGCTGCTCTTCCGGGGCCACACTCAAGAACCACTGGCACAGTAGTTAAGAGCCATGGCCCCCACACTGGGGGTTCAGCAACCTGCTCTTTCCTTCCATCAGCTGTACATCCTCAGCAAGATACTTATTCTTAGTAAGCCACCATTTCTTCAATAGTAAATTGGGGGAGTGGCAGAATCCACTCTCTAAGAGAGGCTGTGGAAAATCATACAATGGGGAGAAACCTCTTCCCACAGTGCTGTCGTGGAGTGAATGCTCAGTAAATGTTGGCTAGCGCACTGCTCGCTGTATGGGTCAGCAGTGTTCCCTTTCCCGGTGGACAGTCTGGAGGCGGTCCCCACATATGTATGTGAAGAGCCTCGAGGCAGAACGGTGCCTGTGCTGCTCATTGTACTAGTGAGCAGCTGGGCACGGGACCGCTAGCCCTTCACCAGAGAGGAGCTGAGTGAGTCAGGGAGGGAGAGAGCCAGGGCTCGAGCTGCCAGCTGGATAATCTCAAGCGGGATTGAAGCGGGCCAAATGGTAGCATCTGTCTAAACACATGTGAAGCATAGCTGAATATCGTTCATCGATACATGTGTGTGCATTAAAAAAAAGCAACAACAACAAAACACAGGGGCGAAAAGACCAACCTGAGGCTGGGGGTTCCCTCTGGGATGTCGGGGGGGCGGTGGACTTGGAGAGAGGTACATAGGGGCTGCATATTTGTCTGCAGTGTTTTATTTCTTTAAAAAGGTGGGGGGGGGCACCTGGGTGCCTCAGTCGGTTAAGTGTCTGACTCGATCTAAGCTCAGGTCTTGATCTCAAGGGCTGTGAGTTCAAACCCTGCAATGGGCTCCATGCTGGGTGCGAAGCCTACTTAAAAAATGAAAAATTTTTTTAATTAAAAAAATTTAAGGGGCGCCTGGGTGGCTCAGTCGGTTAAGTGTTGGACTTCAGCTCAGGTCATGATCTCGCAGTCTGTGAGTTCGAGCCCCACATCGGGCTCTGTGCTGACAGCTCAGAGCCTGGAGCCTGCTTCGGATTCTATGCCTCCCTCTCTCTCTGTCCTTCCCCTGCTCATGCTCTGTCTCTCTCTGTCTCAAAAATAAATAAAAACATTAAAAAAAATTTTTTTAATTAAAAAAGAGCTTATCGGGCTCTGCACTGAAAGGGCAGAACCTGCTTGGGATTTTCTCTCTCTCCCTTTCTCTCTGTCCCTCATTCTCTCTCTCTCTCTCTCTCTCTCTCTCTCTCAAGATAAGTAAACTTAAAAAATGATAAGCATTTATAAGCATGAGTTCTTGAGAGAGGCATGGAAAATTACCTGGGCTGCCGCCTTCCATAGACCACAGCCAGTCTGCCTGTGTTATTTCTAGCGCCCTCTTCAGTATAGATGCCTGTTTTCTGGACCATGGGGTAGCTTCTGTGGAATTGCCTCAGAGTTTTCACCTATGGACTAGGAGGCTGGACTGATGACCTCCAGGTGACCCTCGTACTCTGTGAGTCTGTGATTCTGTGAGGTGGTGTAAAGGTTGTGAGCCTTGGGTGTAAACAGGCAGCAGCCAAACACTTGATATTCTGCTCTGCTGAGAGAAGATCATACCTGCAGGCTGCAGTGGGGTCAACCAGGGAAGTTTCCCGAGTGGAGAGGTGCTCCTAGCCTGGTGTGCGGCTTAAACAGAAGGTGCTGAATTATCCTCATTATGTTTATGATGAAAACCCCTGACCGTCAGGGAACTTACTTGAGTCTGTGCTGTTTCCAAGGCATTAGTTCCATCCAGAAAATGTCCCTGGTCTTTAAAGGCATTGGTCAGGTTCGTGTTCCATCTGAGATACAAAAAAAAAAAAGGAGTTGGTCAGCCAGGAGGTGCTGCCAGGCCCTGTTCTGTGGGGTCTCGTGCCCCAGCCCTGTGTTTCCAAGCAGCTTCTTTCCATTCGGTACAGGAGGGCGAGTCTGCCAGGCATGAGGAGAAGCACCTATGGTCTCAGGATGTGACATGGAGGCTGGTTACAGGGGGAGCCAATGACCCATTTCCTCACATCACCTGATTGGCCCAGAGATCTAAGCCTGGCTCCCCGCACCACACTGGACAGTCATCCAGCTGGAGGCCCTCAACAGCCCAACTTTCCCTAGCGGCGGCATGATGTATTTTTTAGAACTGAGATCCCTCAGCTGAGGGGAGGGGCTTGGCCACCAAGCCTCTCCCGTTGACCTCATAGGAAGTCTACCTGAAGGAGAACCTCTTGGGGCTTCCCAGAGGGGCAGAGCCGGGATTTGGACCCTGGTCATGTGCTTTGAGTCTTAGGCTTTGTGCCCTGAATTGCCACAAAGACACCAGAATGCCAGGGTTCTGTCACCTCTCGCTGCAGACTGGTCACAGCCCTGGTCACCAGTACCAGGATGCAGTTGTCAGGGGCTCCCTCCAGTGGCCATTTTTTGACAACTGAAGAACGCCCTGTTGTTCACAGAGAAGGTTCTCAGCATAAAATCCCTTGTGCCTCTCATTTGAAAGACAACAGGACAGCATCCATCAAATGTAAAATGACTCAGCAATTCTGTTTCTAGAAATATGTCATTTATCCATTCACCTAAAATCTATAGAGCACTTACCATGTGCCAGGCACTTTTTGAAGCACCTGGAGTGTGTTAATATACAAAAAACACAAATCTGTGTCCTCAAAGAGCTGACTACTGGGGGTGGGAGAGAGAGATACGATAAATATAAGAAATAAATGAGCCTGGCTGGCTTAGTTGGGAGAGCATATAATTCTATTTAAAAAATAATTTTTTTTATTAGTTTTCTTTATTTCTGAGAGGCAGAGAGAGACAGAGCATGTGTGGGGGAGGGGCAGAGAGAGAGGGAGACACAGAATCGGAAGCAGGCTCCAGGCTCTGAGCTGTCAGCATAGAGCCCGATGTGGGACCCGAACTCACCAACTGTGAGATCATGACCTGAGCTGAAGTCAGACATTCAACTGACTAAGCCACCCAGGCGCCCCAGGGAGAGCATATAATTCTTACTCTCGGATTTGTGAGTTTGAGCCCCAGATTCGGTGTAGAGATTACTTAAATAAATAAACTTAAAAAAAATAAAAGAAGTGAATCTAGATCCTGCCATTTGCAACAACATTGATGAACTTAGAAGACATTATTCCAAGTGAAATAAACCAGATACAGAAGGAAAAATACTGCAAGATTTCATTTACATGTGGAACCTAAAAAGTCAAATTCACAGAAACAGGGAGTAGAGTGGTGGTTACCAAGAGTGGGGGTAGGGGCTGAGGAAAGGGGAAATGTTGCTCAAAGTACACAAATTTTCATTTATAGGATGGATAAGTTCTGGGGATCTTATCTTATCCCCAGTTCAGTACAGCATGGTGACCATAGTTAATAATACCATATTGTAGGGGTACCTGGGTGGCTCAGTCGGTTGAGCATCCGACTTCAGCTCAGGTCATGATCTTGCACTCTGTGAATTCAAGCCCCACATTGAGCTCTGTGCTGACAGCTCAGAGCCTGGAGCCTGCTTCGGATTCTGTATCTCCCCCTCTCTGCCCCTCCCTTGCTCCTGCTTTGTCTCTCTCTCTCAAAAATAAACATTAAACATTTTTTCAAAAAATAATACCGTATTGTATACTGTATTTAAAAAATGCTTTATTGCTCAAAAATGCTAACCATCATCTGAGCTTTGCTGGGAAAGTAGATCTCAGATGCTCTTAACCACACACAAAAAATTGTCCCTAGGTGAGGAGATAGATATGTTAGCTAACTTGACTATAGTAATCATTTTACTATGTATGTGTATATCATGTTGTACACCTCAAATATTCAGGCATACCTCCAGAGATATTGTGGGTTCAGTTCTAGACCACTATAATATAGTGAATATCACAATAAAGCAAGTCAAATGAGTTTTGTGGTTTCCCAGTGCCTGTAAAAGTTACTTTTATGCTATACAGTAGTCTGGGGCGGGGCAAAGAGAGATGGGGAGAGAGAATCCCATGCAGCCTCTGGAACTGTCAGCATGGAGTCTGATGCAGGGCTCAATCTCACAAACTGTGATAACATGACCCGAGTTGAAATCAAGTGTTGGATGCTTAACTGACTGAGCTACCCAGGCACCCCTATACTGTAGTCTGTTAAGTGTGCAATAGCATTATGTCTAAAAAAACAATGCACCTACCTTAATTTAAAAATACCTTATTGCTGGGACACCTGGGTGGCTCAGTCAGTTCAGTGTCTGACTCTTGATCTCAGCTGAGGTCTTGATCTCAGGGTCATGAATTCAAGCCCCGTGTCAGGCTCCATGCTGGGCATGGAGCCTACTTCACCCCAAGTCTGAGCTTTCAGTGACTCATAATCCCTGATCACAGATAATATAACAAATAAAATAATAATGAAAAATTTGAAATACTGCAGAAGTTACCAAATGTAACACAGAGACAGAAAGTGAGCAAATGTTGTGGAAAAATAGTGCCGATAGACTTGCCTGATTCAAGGTTGCCACAAATCTTCAATCTATAAAAAACAGTATCTGAGAAGCTCAGTAAAGCAAAGAACAATGAAATGAGGTATGCGTGCCTACAATTTTTCTTTAAAAAATGTTTAAAGGGGTGCCTGGGTGACTCAGTTGGTTGAGCATCTGACTCTCAATTTCAGCTCAGGTTATGATCTCATGGTTTGTGAGTTGGAGCCCCACATTGTGCTCTGCACTGACAGCATGGAGCCTGCTTGGGTCTCTCTTCCTCTCTCTCTCCCCCTGCTTTCTCTCTCTCTCAAAATAAATAAATAAATTTAAAAACAAATTAAAAAAGGGGCGCCTGGGTGGCTCAGTCAGTTAAGCGTCCAACTTCGGCTCAGGTCACGATCTCACGGTCCGTGAGTTCGAGCCCCGCGTCGGGCTCTGTGCTGCCAGCTCAGAGCCTGGAGCCCGTTTCAGATTCTGTGTCTCCCTCTCTCTCTGCCCCTCCCCTGTTCATGCTGTGTCTCTCTCTGTCTCAAAAATAAATAAACGTCAATAAATAAATAAATAAATATAAAAAAATAAAAATATTAAAAAAAAAAAAAAGAAATAGGTAAGTTCTAGAGCTCCACCATCCAGAATAGTAGCTGCTACTCGCTTGGGGTTATTTAAATTAGTTACATAAAATTAAAAGTTCACTTCCTTGGTCACCCTAATGACATTTCCAGGGTTCAGTAGCTACGTGTAACTCAGGGCCCAGATAGAGAACATTTCCATCATTACAGGAAGTACTGTCAAACAGCACTGCTCTAGGGTGTGTTGGTGATAGGTGCTATAAAGAAAATTAGAGCAAGATTTGAGAAAAGAGTGGTGTGGGAGTGGGAGTGTGTAAAACTGCAGTTTTACATAGAGTGATTGAAATGTGCCTAATTTAGAAGCTTTTGAACAAAGACTTGAAGGAGGTGTGGGGGTGTGCCAGGGCAACACCTGGGGGAAGAGTGTCCTGGGCAGAGGGGACAGGCAGTGCAGAGGCGGGAGTGTGCCAATTTGGTAGGAGTGGAATGAGCTTGGAGGAGAACGGTAGGGAAGAGTTAATGGGGGCAGATCACAAAGAGCCTGTGCTATCCTACAGAAACCTATAAAGACACAAAGATGTAAGTACAAAAATGTTGTGCAGCCTTGTTTATAACAGCAAAACTTTGGAGGTGACATACATGATTATCAGCAGGGAATGTGACATGTTTGTGCAGTGGTTGGGAAGGATGAGGGTAAAAGGTACGACTGCATGGGGAGCCTCCTGGAGGCAGCAGGCTGCAACGAGAAGGCCTTCACCCCGGTAGACTGGAAATAACCCGAAGTTCCTGGAAGTTGAGGTGTGAGGTTGCCCTGTGGGTGCCTGTGCTCACTCTGTTAAATCTCCTCTGTCTGCTGAAAGAAGCAGAGGCCAGGGACTTGTGAGGCCCCCGAAGGCCCTAAACTCACCCCAGTTGGGAAAGAGTCACTGGCGGGGAAGGAATTGTCCAGATGCTGAGATCACACTCCATGGATTACCAGGAGGGGCCAGGATGTCCGGCCACAGGTTGGGGAACTGTGGGCTTGATGTGGAAGAGGCAGAGTGGCCTCTCTGACTGTCCTCCCTGCCCCGTCCCAAACTGTGTTTCCCTGGCAGCGAATGGTCAAGAACCTGGAGAAGGAGCTGGCACTGCTCAAGCAGGAGCTGGCCATCCACGACAGCCTGGTAAGGGGCTGGAGGCAGGTGGCTGGGTGAGGGGCTGGCCGGAGTGCTGGAGGGACTGTGGTCACAGTACCAGGTGGGCAGAGGGATTGGGTGGACAGGCCCCAGGAGGGCCAAGTAGGCAGGGAGACTTTGGGGTCAGAGGGGCTAAGGAGCCAGGGATGCCTGGTGGGCAGGGAAATTGGAAGAGCAGGAGGATGTGGGCAGGGGTGTCAGATATCAGGGAGCAGAGGCAGACAGTTGGCAGGAAGATGAGGGGCAGGGAGCCAGGTGCCAGGCAGGTAGGGCAGGGATAGATAGCATGATGGTCAAGGTCAGAGGAGGTGGGGCATACTGGGCAGTGGGGGAGGGGCAGCAGCATAGAGCCCTGAGGGCAGAGGGTGGGGACAGGAGACCTCTGGTGGCTTGCCTGGGCCTGCTCATGCGTGTGTGTGTGTGGGGGGGGGTGTCTCAAGGCAGAGGCAGCCACCTCCCACCCATGGCTGTCATCCTAGAGTCTCCTGAGACTCGGGCAGCAGAGCCCTTTGCTTGGAGTGGCAAGCTCATGACAGGTGGCTTTCCTTCCCTCCAAGACCCAGTTGTCCCTCTGTGACCCGAGCACCTGGCCAGGACCTGATGGTGAAGGGAATGGAGCTGGCTTAGGTGGCCAGGACCTGTGCCCAAACCTCTCCACCTTGATTCTCAGAATGACCCCTCCTGCCCCTGTCGGGCTCAGGTATTTGGAGCTCGTTGACATGTTCTTCATCCTCCTCCAAGGCCAACCGCACCCTTGTGAACTACGATCCCATGGATGAAATCCAGATTGCTGAGATCAACTCCCAGGTGCGGAGGTACCTGGAGGGGACACTGGACGAGATTGATGTAAGGAGCATCTCCTTGGGACCACCATGCCCAGTGGCCTGGTTCTCCCTATCCTGGGCATACCCCCACTTGTGCTGTGCTGGCATTAGAACCTTACACTGAGTGGGTGCAGTGGGTGTCGGGTGGGTGGTGCTGGACCCCCGGCCTCGGGCCCTGCAGCCCACTGAAGCCTCAGCATCCATGTTTAGGGTTACAAGCATGGGTGTGCCCCACAGAGTGGCCAGAAGCCTTGACCGGCCCTGACCACACAGGGGGTGGTCCATCACAAGTGCAGGCCCTGGAGCCAGGCTGCCCTGAATCACGTCCCAGCTCAGCTGCCTCCTTGCTGAGTGATGTCAGCAAAATGCTTAACCTTGTGGACTTTGGTGGCCACACTTGTACAGTGAGGAGGGAAAGCAAGCTGGAATTAACTGAGCTGTAGGAGCTCAGGTGCTTGGCTCTGCCACGTGGGGTGAGGCCATTCAAGGATGATGGTCATGCTGGTTTACAAGGCAGACACCCAGGGCCTGAGTTGGAGTAGGCCAAGGAGGAAGAGATGGCAGCCACATGGGGAAGGGCCCTCAGGAGGAAGGTTGCATTCTTTTTTCACAGTGCAGGCCAGCAAACCCTTCATCAGGGAGCTATGTGACAGACACCTCCCCATCCCTAGCCTGTCACTGTGGCAGCTATAACTGGCAGGCCTCAGACGATGGAGGGGCAGGCCCTTCTGGCATTGTAACAGTGCTAGTCCTAGACTGACCCTCAGGGGTAATGCTTGTGGTCCCTAGGGCTGAGAGGGAAGCCAATAGCCTTCCCCCAGCCATAGATGTATATGTGTCTGTAACCACACAAAAGTTCAACAGAACCTTTCAGCAACAGGAGAGAGCTGAGGACAATACATTTTATTAAAATGTTTTTTCTTAGTATTTTCAAGTACTAGAGACATTCTAATTTTACGGAGATCTTCCCTTAGAAAAGGTCATTTTTATAGCCTCAATAAATACTTAGCTTGAAAACTATTAACCAATTGTTTCTTTGTTCTTGAGGAGAACAGATATGCCATTCTCAAGACAGAGGATCAAAGGGTTAGTCAAGGAGTCCTGGTTTCTCTATGAACAGAGACACACCCTGTGCTGTGCTGCCAGAGGCCTAACCTCTGCCTTGCTCTCTTCCCTCCAGATAATCAACCTCAGACAGATCCAGGAGGTGTTCAACCAGTTCCGGGTGGTTCTGAGGTAAGGGACCCTCCCCACCCACTGGATTCCTACATCAGGCGGCCATTTTCATTTCCCGTGGTCAGGGCATGGCCTCTAAGTGCACTGCCTCGTCTCTCATGGGTGAAGAGCCAGATCAGAGTTCTTGGGGTGTGCCCAGGCCGCTGAGCTCTCAAATCCTCCAGCCCTTCCCTTCCCCTGGGGGAAGCGGGGAGGACAGACATCCATTTAAGGACAACACAGAGAGGAGTCCCTGGTAGTCCCTGGTAGATGTTTCTTGAGTTCATTAACTCAACAGGAGGTCCTTATGGAGTGCCGACCCTGAGCGCCCTGAGCATGGCCAGAGCAGGGCATCGTGAATATTCCCTGCTCCCCACCCCCACCTCAAGAGGCATTTGTGGTTTATATGGGTACAGGCATACCTGTAAACTGAGTGGCTTATGCTGGGTGGATCACAGAAGTGGGTCACGTGATTCCAAAGGGCCCTTTTTAAATAATTTTTAAATGTTTATTTATTTTTGAGAGAGAGAGGGAGCTTGAGTGGTGGAGGGGCAGCAAGAGACAGAGACGCAGAATCCGAAACAGGCTCCAGGCTCTGAGCTGTCACACAGAGCTTGATGTGAGGCTTGAACTCACGGACCGTGAGATCATGACCTGAGCTGAAGTCGGACACTTAATCAAGTGAGCCACCCAGGCACCCCCCAAAGGGCCTTTAAAGATAGCACCTAGGAAAGCATGGTCCTGAGGCAGGCTTACAGTCCTTGTTAAAGTTATCTTGGAGCAGAAGTGCCTGGCAAGCAAGGGTGGCCATTACAAATTTGGGAGGCTGGACAATAGATGTGTACACTGAGAAATCGGGATGTGGCATGAACTTGTTTTGTCTGGTCTGGTTCATGAGGAGGGTGTGGTTCCATCACAGGGGGGCCACACCCACATGAGGTCTACCTCCAGTACTTGGTTCTTGCTCCAGAGGGTTCAGCATGGCCCCAGGTGTCAGGTGTTCTCTCATTCTCTCTCTCAAGCCAACAGGAACAGGAAGTGGAATCTGCTTTGCGCAGGAAGTATACCCTCATAGATAAGAATGACTTTGCAGCCATTTCTGCGGTCCAGAAGGTATGCATGGTTGCTTCTTGTTGACAGCATTCATGTCAGATGTTTCCATCCCCAGACCTTTTCAGAAGCAGCAAGTGTCACATTAAAGCAGATCTAGGGTTGCACTAGGTAAAGGTAACACCAGGATGAGTGTGACCCATGCAAGAGTCTGCCATACAGGAATTTAAAATGGTCTCCAAAATTAGAGACGTGACCACAGACAAGACCGGTTCCTGGAGTCACGTTGGCAACAGGACTCGAGATTCTCGGTATGGTGTGGTGTTGATGTGGAAAGTGGACATTTGGTAGAATGGCCAGAGATAGTGCTGTTGGGGGCAGCCTGAAGTCAGCGGCACTGGCGACAGCTATCTTGGTGTGTGGGGTCAACGTGCCCACCAGAGCACATATGCACTTGGGTCCCCCACAGGCCAGAACCCTTCAACTAACTCCTTGCCCTGTGGCTGGCCTCTTCCAGGCAGGGCTTGTGGACGTTGATGGCCACCTAGTAGGTGAGCCTGATGGACAAGGCTTCGGACTCGGGGTCACCCCTTTCTCTGCCAAACCTGGGAAGAAATCCAAGTCCAAGAAGACCTTCAAAGAGCAGCTCAGGTGAGTAACCTTCCTGCTGCTCTACCTGCTCAACACCTGGCCCTCCTTGGCTGGTGAAAGAAGAGAGTAGCTAAGCTAGTGTCTTAGCTACTGGCTGGTCACAGTTGCTCCCATTACTGCCAGTACTAGCAGTATCCGTGGGACTCAGGTTGGGCTGGTTACCTCTTGTCCACACAGCGACCCCATGAGGTGGGCATTAATGTCTCCATCTTACTGATGTGGAAACCAAGGCCCAGGGGTGTGGTCCAAGGCCACACCACTGATGAGTGGTAGAGTAGAAGAGAGAGGCCAGGCTAGCACTCCCCACTCTAGTACTGCACGCGGAAACCACCTGTGACCCAGCTGCCTGGTGCTCATGTCCCCTAAAAACCACAGTTCACCTTTCAGGCAAGGATCATTTGTGGATGCAAGGCTCACTTAATGAGACGCTCTCCCTGAGAGATGCTCGTAGCAGTGGACAAAGAGCATAGGCTCTAGGAAGCGCCTTTCACCCTTGTGCGAGGCATGACAGCCTCTCTGTGCTTCCATTTTCTGGTCCCTAAGTTGGGACTCATAATAGTAGCATCAAAATCACGGGGGTTGTGAAGATGTGGGTGAATGCAGTCCCCGTACCTAGAAAGTACACAGTGGGAATGTGTTGTTGTTGTTACTATCACTTGGTAAAGGACACAGTCCAAAGCTGATTGTGCAAAACCATCACATGCAGGACAGGAGTCAGGTAGCGGGGGTTGCCGAGGCCCCTCGCATCCTCCTGATGATTCAGGCATGCTCAGACGTGCCTCTCTGAGAAGGAGGACCCTGGGCACCGTCACTTGGAGGTGAAGGGCAGCTACCTTCCTGGGAGCTGGTGTGGGCACCCATGTAGGTGGGAGAATGCAGAACTCATGGGCTGGTCAAGGCATCAGGGCAGACATGTCTTGCTTTACCTTCGGTCCCCAGACCTAACCTGGATGGGGGCTCTGCCACTCCTTTCCAGGGGTGCCTGTGTGATAAGTGCCTCAATGGCCAGGATATTCCCGGGAGCCTGTGGCCCACCCCACAGGTGCACCTGCTTCCAGACCTGGAGACTGCCATTTTCCTAGGTGTCTCCTGCTGAGGCTGCTGAAGGGGGGGCTACGTATTCTGATGAGGAGGAGAAGAATGCTCTCCTCTTCCTATCCATAGGGTCTTACTCTTTGTGTTTGGGTCCACATGTATGATCTAAATAAGACTGAGTGGGATGGGGCTTCTGATATAACAGGGTTTGGAAAGGTCACTCTCCTCAGCACCAGAGACACCTTACTGCCCATGACTAAGCCTGGGGTCTCCCTGCCTTCTCCTTCTAGCTCCTCAGCAAGAAAGGAAGGTGCCAGCAGCCCTGTGAGTGGCAAGGAGTTGGATGTCTCTACGTCCAAGACCCAGCTGACCCCATCCTCCAAGGAGGGGGATGTCAAAGACATGACTATACGGGAACGGGAGACCTCCAGCCTTGAGCCCCTTCCTTCGGACTCCCCAAAGGAGGAATTACGCCCACCCAGGTGACCCTCTAATGGTAGTTCCTGCTCCAGATCTTTCAAAACCAGAATGTGATCCTCAACATGTGAATAGTACCTGTAGATACATGAGATAAAACAGGGGATAACAGGCAAAGACTAGGAGTACAATCCAAAAAGAAGTAACAACAACAAAAAAAAAGAAGTAAGATGATGGCTTATACACATGCAAAATGGTCCCGCCTCAGGACTCCTCCAAGATATGCAGTTACACATGGAATCATTTTAGACCCTTCAAATAGCCATTATTTAAATAAAAATTTTTAGGGGCGCCTGGGTGGCTCAGTCAGCTGAGCGTCCGACTTCAGCTCAAGTCATGATTTCATGGTTCGTGAGTTTGAGCCCCACATCAGGCTCTCTGCTATCACTGCAGAGCCCGCTCGGTTGCTCTGTCCCTCTTGCTCTCTACCACTCCCCTGCTCGTGCTCTGTCTCTCTAGAAAATAAATAAGCATTAAAAAATTTTTTTTTCTTTAAATAACTAATGCATTTAAAAGGCCCCTCAGGGTGCTTGGGTGGCTCAGTCAGTGTCTGACTCATGATCTCAGCTCAGGTCTTGATCTCAGGGTCATGAGTTCAAGCCCCACGTTGGGCTCCATGCTGGGTTTGAAGCCTACTTAAAGACAAAGAAAAAAAAAGGCACCAAATTCTCAAGGTATGAGACCCCTTCCTCTGGCTACCCAGTTTCTCTCCCTGGTGAGTCGGTCATTGAGTGTTCAGTAATCCATCCTGAGGAAATAATTAGAGATGTTTGCACAAAGATTTGTGCAAACAGATGTTCATTGCATCATCAATTTAAAAAGGTGACGACAGTTTTTTGTGAAATACCTTCAGGAGCTAATGTGATGGCAAAGGCACTAAATGAGTTATTATCTCTGCCCTTGGGATGTACAAGGATGTGCATGAAGAATTTTCTCCCCAGCAGGTGAACAGTTCTAAGCACTCAGAGAAGTTGGAAGTACTGGACAGTGAATACTGTCTTGAGTCTACATTTAACATATTACTATACCTATTTCATCACACATCCATCTTTCTCTCCATCCCTCTTATTAAAAAAAATTTTTTTTAACATTTATGCATTTTTGAGAGTGAGAGAGACAGAGCGTGAGCAGGGGCGGGGCAGAGAGAGAGGGAGACACAGAATCCGAAACAGGCTCCTGTCTCTGAGCTGTCAGCACAGAGCCTGACGTAGCACTCAAACTCATGGACCACGAGATCATGACCTGAGCTGAAGTCGGACGCCTAACTCACTGAGCCACCCAGTCACCCCAATCCCTCTTATTTTTTCGATGCATTTCATAGGAAGTTGCAGACGATCTGCTTCTCCCTGCCCCAGCACTTCAAATTATATGTTGTTAACCAGAGTTCTCGGGGCTCCTTATAACACGAAAGAATGGTTCTGTGAATGACGTAAGATGTAAAATTACATCTACTGTGTGGCCTCAAACATTAAAAAAACTTTAATTATTTATTTATTTTTATTTTAGAGAGAGAGGGAGAGAACATGTGTGAGCGGGGGAGAGGAGCAGAGGGTGAGAGAGAATCCCAAGCAGGCTCCATGCTCAGCACGGAGCCCAAGATGGGGCTTGATCCCACGAGCCTGGGATCATGACCTGAGCCGAAATCAAGAGTCAGATGCTCAACCGACTGAGCCACCCAAGTGCTCCTCAAACATTAAAAAAATTATCGAAGAGATCCCTGAAGTAGAGACACCAGAGTGTAATTGCTAATAGGCAGTGAGTGGTTTTTTGCTTTGTTTTCTGTTTTTTACACTTTTCCTTGCTGTCCTCACTTTCTGCAATGGCCATGTGTCCTTGCTTGCTGAGTGAGACAGGCACAGGTGAGCGGTTCCCACACAGGGTAGCTCCAGTGCAGGATAGGTGGTGCCTGGGAGTTTGGGCCTTCTGCCCACAGAAGCCCCGGCGAAGAGAGGCCAAGTGCCTCTAGGCTCTAAGACCCTGCCCCACTTTCTCCTTCCCCTCCCCCTCTGTCTTCAGGCCCAGTACCCCACCCCCCAAACCTGTGGCCTTCGAGGACTTTAAGAACGAGCGAGGCAGTGAGATCAACCGCATCTTCAAAGAGAACAAATCCATCTTGAACGAGCGGAGGAAAAGGGCCAGCGAGACCACACAGCGCATCAATGCCATCAAACGGCAGATGGACGTGACCAAGGAGGCACTAAATTTCCAGAAGTCACTCCGGGAGAAACAAGGTAAATATGATGGGAAGATAGTGGGGTGGGGGGGCGGCTGTGGGAGCTGAATATCCTGCGCTAAATGGGGCAGCCCTGGGTCCTGGAGGACTCAGATGGGAGGGGGCCTCAGGGCATGTTGGGGTGCAGTCTTCACCCCTGGGTCATCACGTGGCTCTAGTCAGCCCTGGGAATCACAGGGTCCTTCCCTGTCAGTCAGCTTCTGCCTGTGGGCCCCCCATTATTTTGTTATCTCAGACCTAGGTGCTTCTCCCAGTGGAGAAGCAGGCCTTGGTCTTATAGAGGCTTCCCCAGGAAGATGGGCAGCTGGCGTCCCCCACAAGGCCCCGAGATCCTGGTGTGGTCTCCTTACTACCCAGGGTAGTCCGACTGACATGAGGATGCTGGTCAAGACACAGGGAACTGAGGAAGGAAAGAGAATGTGGATACCAGAGAGCCTGGGGATTCATTGTCACTAGGACCATTCCTTATGCCAAACCCTCAACACCCAATGCTGGCCTGGCAAAATCTCGTCCCCTAAGCCAGGTGGTGTGGGGGCCCTCAGGCTCAGAAAGCAGGGACCTTACTGTGAGGAGGGTGCTCACCTGGTTACCCTGACCTGGTGCCCTTGTCACGGTGGCAGACACTGCCCACACCTGCACTGTGGGCCAGGGACCCTCAAGCTTGAGTATTCAGAGAACTCCTCTGGGAGGGCTAGTCAAACACAGGTTCCCAGGCCCGGACTGCTGGTTCTAACTCAGGGGATCTGGAGCAAGGCTCAGAACCTGCATTTTAATGAGTAACCATCCTGACTCTGAGGCCAGAGGTTCAGAAACCACATCTTTGTTCACACCCCTGGCTTGGTCCCATTGTCCTTGCAGCAGGGCACACCACAGGTTACTGGGCTTTATCTTGCTAAATCACAACCTTTTTCCAGGTGATTATCAGTGGGGACATCTCTAGATGTCATCTGTTTTATTTCTGCAGGCCAGGTGGATCATGTCACAGTGAGACACGTACCTTGCTCATTTACTTCTCAGAGGGCACCTCCAAATTCTTGAGGCCACTCTGCTCACACCCTACAGAGCAACTGTCACACACTATTCCAGAGGGCAAAGCCTCCAAGGATCTGGAGACAGGGAAGGGCTGGTGACGGTGGCTCTCATGCCCCCGCCCAGAAGCTCCGGGCGCCCCCAGAGCCAAGTACTTCTTTGTCTCTTCTGCCCACACCTTCTTTGAATATACAATTTCTTATTACATATTTACATCCTTAAATAATATATACTCATGCTGTGCTGACATATCATCTATTCCTAAATATACCTGAAAACAGATGTTTTTAAAGGATGAGATGAAGAATAAATAAACAGTACTTTAACATATTTCAGGGGCACCTGGGTGGCTCAGTCAGTTGGGCGTCCAACTTCGGCTCAGGTCATGATCTCATGGCTCGTGAGTTCAAGCCCCACGTCGTGCTCTGTGCTGACAGCTCAGAGCCTGGAGCCTGCTTCATGTTCTATGTCTACCTCTCTTTCTGCCCCTCCCCTGCTCATGCTGTCTCTCTCTGTCTCTCAAAAATAAATAAACATTATAAAAATAAAAATAAAATATTTTAAATTAGGGGCACCTGGGTGGCTCAGTCAAGCATCCAACTCTCGATTTCAGCTCAGGTCATAACCTAACAGTCGTGACATTGAGCCCTAAGTTGGGCTCTGCACTAGGCATGGAGCCCACTTAGGATTCTCTCTCCATCTCTCTCTCTCTCTCTGTCCCTTCCCCGCTCATGCATGCACCCTTTCTCCCAAAATCAATAAACATTAAAAAAATAACATTCAATTGATTAAAAAAATAGTAAAATAAAATACTTAAAATTTTATCTGTCAGGGGCACCTGGGTGGCTCAGTTGGTTTAAGCATCCAACTGTTGATTTTGGCTCCGGTCATGATCTCGTGGTTTGTGGGTTTGAGCCTTGCATCCAGCTCTGCACTGATGGCACAGAGTCTGTTTAGAATTCTCTCTCTCTCACTCTTTCTCTTCTCCCCCTCATGGTCCTGAACTCTCTCTCAAAATAAATAAACTTATAAATAAATAAATGAATAAATAAATAAATTTTATCTATCAGTACCAAAGAAAACATTTTTGCTCTTACCCCCAACATCACTTGTTTTCCCATTGGTTGTTAAAATACCAAATAAAATACTTTTATCTTGAGGAAATAGATCAACTGAATTCATTTTTTGATTCATTTTGATTGATAGCCACTTATTGGCCCAGAAGGTCAGCAAATTTGGCATGTTGATTAGTGTTTTGTGAAAGAAAAATGAAAAATCATTTTAATTAAAAAAAAATGTTTATTTTGAGAGACAGAGAATGTGCAAGCAAGGTAGGGGCAGAGGGAGAGGGAGAGAGAGAGAATCCCAAGCAGGCTCCATGCTGTCAGCACAGACCCCGACACGGGGCTCTATCCCATGAACTGTGAGATCATGACCTGAGCCATAACCAAGAGTGGGATGCTTAACTGACTGAGACACCCAGGTGCCGCTGAAAAATCATTTTAGGTTGAAGTGTTTTCCTTGCAGATAATCAGAGAACCCCCCTCCCCTGCAGTGGGACACAGGGTGCTCACAGTCCCTCCCCATGTCAACAGAATACCGTAAAGACTCTGTGAAATAGAATACTGTAAAGACTTTATAAAGGATTTGTGTCTGTCACAGTGACCACACTGGGGACTGCCCACAGTACACGGACCAGGTCACTCCACACTGTACCCTCCAACTCCAGACTCCTTGAATTGGGACCAATTCAAGGTCCTAGTTGCCTTTCCATATGTGGTGTCTGTGACAGCGTCTTAACTTTTCTGCAGTAAACTTCAGCGGAAGGGCACCTGGAGACTGCCTCGCACACCCCCGCCACACACCTCAGTCGCACGTAGGACTCACTCTCCAGGGGTCCTGGGGTGGAAGCCCCACACTCCCTGGTGGGGGGGGGTTGACATGATGCCTATGTTGAGCTTTCAAGGTGCTGCGGGCAGTGGCAGTGGCTGAGGTGCGTGACTCCACAGACCATGTTATGTTGTCTTAACTCAGCAACGCTCATCAACTGACAGACCTTCGAAGGTCATGCAGAGACCGTGAGTAGCGCTGACGAACAGCGCAACTGACCCCTCTCCTCCTGGAGCTTCTGACAGCCACTCGACATGATACAGATTTACAGCCACTGTTATTAATAGGGAACCTTGCCCAAGTGCTGGCAGTTCATGTATATAGCTTACAAAAAAGGAAAACATCCATTTAATCCAGGTGCTTACTAAATTATCTTTGGCCACTGAGGTTTAAGATCAACATAAGTGTGAAACATGGGCCATCTCTACCCTCTCCTCTGCCACCCCTCTTGTTCTTTTTTTTTTTTTAATGTTTATTTTTTGAGAGAGAGAGAGAGAGAGACAGGGCATGAGCGGGGGAGGGGCAGAGAGGGAGAGAGGGAGACACAGAATCTGAAGCAGGCTCCAGGCTCCGAGCTGTCAGCACAGAGCCCAAGCGGGGCTTGAACCCAGGGACTGTGAGACCATGACCTGAGCCGAGGTCGGATGCATAACCGACTGAGGCACCCAGGCGCCCCCACCTGTTCTTAAAGGTGCCAGTGTGGCCCCTCCGGCCTGAGTTCCCTCTTCCACATATGTCCTTGTCGCCTGGCAAGTCCAGGTGCTTTGCCCACCCGCACACCACACCCCAGCCTTTCCTCTGGTTTCTGGTCTTCGGGCTTTGCCAGCACTTTGTTCTGTCCTTCCAGAATACCTTCCTCCCCACACCCCAAGTGAGCACCTCATTCTCTGACCTCCTGTGTCCCTGCAGGTGAGTATGAGAACAAGGGGCTGATGATCATCGATGAGGAGGAATTCCTGCTGATCCTGAAGCTCAAAGACCTCAAGAAGCAGTACCGTACTGAGTATCAGGACTTGCGAGACCTCAGGGCAGAAATCCAGTACTGCCAGCACTTGGTGGATCAGTGTCGTCACCGCCTGCTCACAGGTGTGCCATTTGGGAAGGTCGGCTGGCCACCTGAGGTCCTGGGAGACAGAGGGCAAGGCCACCACCTGGGTTCTAGAAGTGGCTTCAGAGCGTCTCTCTGACAGAGGCTGGGGCTGGACAGGGGCTTCAGAAGTGTTTCCAAGAGGGGCGTCTGGGTGGCTCTGTCAGTTTTTGGCTCAGGTCATGATCTCGCAGTTCATGAATTTGAGTCTCTCATCAGTGGGGGACCTGCTTGGGATTCTCTCTCTCCCTCTCTCTAAACAAACAAACAAACAAACTTAAAAAAAAAATCACTCCGAGGGTAGGGGAGGGAGATAGGAAAGGGTGAGACCCGGGACAGGAAGTAAACAGAGGGCGAGCCTGTGACCTGCACACATAGGCTGTAAGTGCTCCCTCAGAGACGCCCCCACAGCTCACAGTGCCGTCTGCCTGCCTGCTTGCAGAATTTGATATCTGGTACAACGAGTCCTTCTTCATCCCCGAGGACCTACAAGTGGCACTGAAGCCAGGCGGCAGCATCCGGCCAGGCATGGTGCCTGTCAGCAGGATCATGTCCCTGGTGAGTGGCACAAGGGGAGGAGTGGGGCTAATGGACGAGCACGGGGTAGTGAGTGGGCAGCGCCCTTCATCCTCTCTTTTCTCCGCGAACATGGCAATGTACAGGCTGCTCCTGGCCTCGCCCATGGCGGACCCAGGCAAACAGACAGGTATAGGTCTCTCCCCAGGTATGGAGAAGATGGGGACCCAGGAAACATCACTTGCTGCCGTCACCTCTCTGGGGTGGCTCATCCCACCCCGAAGGCAGTTGCAGAGTGTCTGGCAAACTTGGGGCTGGGGGTCGTGAGCTACCCTGCGCAGGGGTTTGCCAACCCTGCGAGGGGCTGCCCTGATGCCCCCCACAGGCCGTGTCAGGGTCGATCTCGACAGTGCCAGGCTGAAGGGACTGTACTGAGTTGAGCCTCTTCTAGGGAGAAGATGCCCAGGACAAGTTCAGCCAGCTGCAGCAGGTGGTGCTGCCCGAGGGCCCTGACTCCGTCGCCTTCTACAATGCCAAAGTCAAGACAGAACAGAAGGTAACTTGGGGGTTCATGTCTCCAGGAAGGTGAGGCCTCGGGGGCCACATTACTGGGACACCCAAGATCACACTTCCTACTTTGAAAAGACAAAGAAGGAATATGCCAGCCGTGGGAAATACAGAGTCACCTGGAGTCACTGGGATCTCCTGCTGACACCAGAGTCCTGGGAACCAAAAGGAGCCCCACAGACCATGGCCAGGCCTGGACATGGCTATTGGGAGCTAAGCTGGTCCATGTGTGGTTCGTAGCCCAGGACAGGGTCTGCCTGCTGGGGACAATGTCTCCAATGGGGGCCACCATGAACAGGAGGCAGGGGACAGAGGACCACATGCAGCTGAGGCAAAGCTAGACCAGGTGTTGGCCATGGGGTGGGCCTGCACTCTCCTCCCTGAGCAGCTTGGGCTGGAGCAGAAGGGTTCGGTCTACTGAGGCTCAGTCTGGAGCCAGAACACAGAGGGCCTGTGTGCTGTGTACTTCTCTGTGCCCACAGGCTCCTATATGCAAGTGGCAGGTGCACATGGGGGACTGCTTAAGAGAGCTCATCATGTAAGATATATAAATACAGGGAACCTGGGTGGCTCAGTTGGTTAAGTGTCTGACTAGATTTCAGCTCAGGTCAAGATCCCAGGGTCGAGGGATCGAGCCCTGTGTTGGGCTCCACGTCCAGTGTGGAACCTGCTTAAGATTCTCTCTCTCTCTCTCTCTCTCTCTCTCTCTCTCTCTCTCTCTCTCGTTGTCTTCTCTCTCTCTCTCTCTTTCACCACCCCCAGTGCCCCTCCCCTGCTCACACTCTTTCTCTCTCTCTGTCAAATATATATATATACAAAATATAAATGTAAATACAAATACCCAGTCCCCATCCATCCAATTCCCACCAACCCGCTCTGACAGGGAAACCCTGTCACTTGTTTCTACTGTTCCCCTTGCACATTGTGCTATATCTTCACTTTTTGCACTTAACCATGTATCCTGAAGATCATTCTATGTCAACTCATAGCTGCTTGTTTTCTTCTTCTTTTTTTTTTTTTTTTTTTTATAGCTGTATAGTGGTACTCCATTGTGAGGATGTATCAAAATTTATTTAACCCATCTCATATTGAGGAACATTTAGGTGATTCCATTTCTTTACAATACAAATATTGTTGTGATGATTAACCTTGTAGAAATGTGAATTCACATATGAGTGAATATATGTGAGAGAGAAGTTTGTAGAAGTGAATTTCTTGGTCACAAAGACGTATACTTTTTTTTTTTTTTTTTTTTAGAGAGTGACTGTGCAAGCTAGGGAGGGGCAGAGGGAGAGGAAGAGAGAGAGTTTTAAACAGGCTCCACACTCAGTGCAGAGCCCAACACAGTCCTCAATCTCATGACCTGAGCCGAAATCAAGTCAGGCGCTCAACTGACTGAACCATCCAGGCACCCCAAGGACATGTGTACTTTTTTCAAACTTTTTTTTTTTTTTTTACATTTATTTATTTTGGAGAGACAGAGAGAGACCGAGCACAAGTGGGGGAGGGGCAGAGAGAGAGGGAGACACAGAATCCGAAGCAGGCTCCAGGCTCTGAGCCATCAGCACAGAGCCCGACGCGGGGCTCGAACCAACAAATAATGAGATCATGACCTGAGCAGAAGTCAGATGCTTAACCGACTAAGCCACCCAGGCACCCCAGGACATGTGTACTTTTAATGGATGGTGCTAAATCGCCTGCCTAGAGCTGGACCCATCTGTACCCCCACAGCCTCACTACAAGATGTATTATCCTGCTTTTTGTTTTTTTTTCCAGTCTAAAAGGTGAAAAATGGTCTCTCAGGTATTCTATTTTACATTTCTCTTATTATAAGTGAAGTTGAGCTTCTCCTCATATATTTAAGGGCCATTTTAATTTCTTTTCCTATAAATTGCCTGTTCATATTTTTGCCTATTTTTTTAATTTTTGAGAGAGAGAGAGAGAGAGAAAGAGGTGAGGGAGGGGCAGAAAGAGAGAAGGAGACACAGAATCTGAAGTAGGCTCCAGGCTGAGAGCTGTCAGCACAGAGCCCAATGAGGGGCTCAAACTCATGAACCATGATATGACCTGAGCCAAAGTCAGATGCTTAACCGACTGAGCCACCCAGGCGCCCCTATTTTTCCATTGTATATTGGTCTTTATTCTTATTAATTTGTAGGAAGTCTTGATATACTGGGGAGATTGGCTCTTTATGATATGAATTGCAAATATTTTTCCCTGTTTGTCATTTGTCTTTACCTATTTTTTTGTAGTTATTCTGTTGATTTTTATGAAATCAAGTGTATTAGTCTTTTCTTTCTTGGCTTCTGGATTTTGTGTCATAATTAAGTCCTCTCCTTATTGAATTCATTCTCTTTACACTTATAGTTAAGCTGACATCTGTACTGACTTGTTAGATTGCAGATTCAGACATAGCATGTCTAGGGTGGAGCCTGAGATTCCGCATTTCTAATAAGGCTCAGATGATGCGTATGCTGCTTGTCCGAGATCACACTTTGAGTAGCAGGCCACAGAGCTCATCTGCAGGAAACAGCCTCTGGCTCCTCTCCCTCCAGGCCTCTCTCTGTCCCTGAGCTTCTTCCTGAGGTCTACTCCTTCCCCTATCTGTTCTTCCCACTCACTTCTCGATTTTAGCCCCAGTCTTTGCCCCCAGTCTGGCTGTTTTCTAAGACTTCCCAGCTCCAATGTCCAGTATATCACCTGACTACTTACTTTGTGTCTCTCCAGAGGGAAAGCCTAGGTGACTCTTCTTAGGTTAAATGTACATTCCTGGCCTAATTAGTGGTGGTTTGGAGCAGGTTCCCCTGCCTGCTCCAGCTGCCTGGTCTAATTCCCTCAGCAGAAGAGAGGATGGGAGCTAAATTTAGCCATTTAGCTTTGTGCTGTGAACATCAAGCTTTATTAACCCTGGCCCCTGGAGGGATGCCCAGATCAGTGGACAGGGCCCTGACTCTCTGAAAAAGTTTGCTGGAACACAACCACGTTGGCTGGGGAAGGAGACCCTGGCCAGGCTGTCCCCCTTGACCCCACTACCTGACTCCAAAGAGCTCACTCAGGGTTGTCCATGAAAATCTCTCTGTGGGGAGGCAGGGCTCTCCCAGAACATTTGGCAGAGAATGGAGTAGGGACAAGTAGGCCTAGATAGCCCAGCCTCAAAGATCATTTGACTGTGACCATCATGTAGGAATTTCCTTCTTTGGCCATAAAGAGGCCTGCCCCTGCTGGGCTCAGTGGAGGGGGCACATGGTATGAGGCAGGGATCCAACTTTATTCTCTTGCAGGTGGATATCCAGTTTTCCCAGTGCCAATTATTGAAAAAAAGCCATTCTTTTTTGAATTATCTTGTTACCCTTGTTGAAATTCAATTGACCAGAAATGTGAGGTTTTAATTTTTGGACTCTCAGTTCTATCCCATTGATCTATATGTCATTATGCCAGTACTATACTGTGTTGGTTGCTGTAGATTTGTAGTTAGTTTTGAAATTACAAAGTAGAAATTCTCCATCTTTGTTCTTTTTTAAGATTGTTTTGACTATTCTGGGTTCCTTGTATTTCCAAACAAATTTTCAGACCAGCTTGTCAGTTTATGCAAAGAAGCCAGCTGGGACAGGGGTTGTGTTGAATCTATCGGTTGCTTTGGGGAATATTGACATCTTAATATTGTCTTCAAACCTATGAACATAGGCTATCTTTCTATTTATTTAGGTCTTTAATTTCTTTCAGTATAATTGTACTTTTCAGAGTATAAGTTTTGTACTTTTAAAAAAAAAGTTTATTCCTAAGTATTTTATTCTTTAAAAAAAAATTTTTTTTTTACATTTATTTATTTTTTGAGAGACATAGAGAGACAGAGCACAAGTTGGGGAGGGGCAGAGAGAGAGGGAGACACAGAATCCGAAGGAGGCTCCAGGCTCCAAGCTGTCAGCACAGAGCCCAATGCGGGGCTCGAACTCACAAACCGTGAGATCATGACCTGACCTGAAGTCAGATGCTTAACCGACTGAGCTACCCAAGTGCCCCTAAGTATTTTATTCTTTTTGATGCTATTATGAATGGAATTTTGTTTATTAAAATATTTATTTATTTTTGAGAGAGAGTGAGAGAGCGGAGGAGCGACAGAGAGAGGGAGACAGAGAATCCCTTGCCTGCACTATCAGTGCAGAGCCTGAATCAGGACTTGAACTCACAAACTGTGAGATCATGACCTGAGCTGAAACCAAGAGTTGGGCACTTAACCAGCTGAGCCACCAGGCACCCCTATTATGAATTGAATTGTATTTTAAATTTCACTTTTGGATTGTTCATTGCATGTGTATAGAAATACAATTGATTTTTTTTCTAAAGTTTTTTTTTTTAATGTTTTTTTGAGAGAGAGAAAGAAAGCATGATCAGGGGAGGGGCAGAGAGAGAGGGAGACACAGAATCCGAGGCAGGCTCCAGGCTCCCAGCTGTCAGCACAGATCAGCACAGAGCCCAACACAGGGCTCAAACTCACAAACCGTGAGATCATTACCTGAGCCGAAGTCAGACACTTAAGCCGAAGTTGGACACTTAACTGACTGGGCCACCTAGGTGCCCCCGATTTTTGTATAATGATGTGGTATTCTACCACCTTGCTAAACTAATTTATTAATTTTAATAGTTCTTTAGTGGATTCCTTAGGGTTATCTCTATATAGGAGATCATGTCATATACAAATACAAATAGTTTTACTTCTTTCTTTCCAATCCAGTGCCTTTTATATCTTTTTCTCACCTGCTTTGCCTGGCTGGAACCTCTAGTATGATGTTGAAATAAGAGATGAAAGTCGCCATCTTTGTCTTGTTCCTGACCTTAGGGGGAAGGTGTTCATTCCTTCACCATTAAGTATAATGTTGGCTATGGGGTTTTCCTAGAAAAAAAAAAGAAGAGCCTTATAGCAGAACTTCTCACTCTGTGCAGTACACATGAATCACCAGGCTGTTAGAATAGAGTCTGATGCAGCAGCCCTGGGGTGGAGCCTGAGATTCTGCATTTCTGATAAGCTCCCAGATGATGCTGATGTGGCTGGTCCAGGGAACACACTCTGAGTAGCACACTTTGAAGTTTATTCTTAGAACCTTTCTTCTATCAGGGTGAAAAAGCTCTCTTCTGTACCTAGTTCACTGAGTATTTTTATCACGAAAGGATATTGGAGCCTTATCCTTTTTTTAAAGGGCATGAAAAAAGAGTTTATTAAAAATGACCAAGCAGATTTGAAGAAAAACCAAGTACAGTTTTTAGATATGGCTGACTAGACACAGCTGAAGAGGGCATTAATAAACTGAAATAGGAATGTAACAAAATTACCCAAATTACAGCATAGAGAGGTGAGAGGCTAGAAGAAATAACAGACTTTAGGAGATACACAGGACATAATGAGAAAGTCTAACATACATCATAAGAGAGAATAAAAATAAAAAGAAACAAAGGGGGTCATCTGGGTGGCTTATTCAGTGTCTGACTCTTGATTTTGGCTCAGGTCACAATCTTGTGGTATGTGGGGTTGAACACCACATAAGATTTCCTATTGATGGCTCAAGTCCTGCTTGAGATTCTCTCTCTCTCTCTCTCTCTCTCTCTCTCTCTCTCTGCGCGTCCCCTGCTGACACTCTCTCTCTTTCTCAAATAAATAAATAAATAAATAACCATTAAAAAAAACCTTTGAGATATAATATAATTTAAATACCATACAATTCGCCCATTTATAGTGTACAACCAGTGGTTTTTTCATATATCCACAGTTAAATGCAACCATAACCACAGTGAATTTTAGAACATGTCATTCTCTTGGTTTTTTACTCCTAAATATTTCAGTGTTTACTTTTTAATAACAACTACCTTCTCAGGGTGCCTGGGTGGCTCAGGCAGTTAAGTGTCCGACTTCAGCTCAGGTCATGATCTCACGGCTTGTGAGTTCGAGCCCTTCGTTGGGCTCTGTGCTGACAGCTCAGAGCCTGAAACCTGCTTCAGATTCTGTGTCTCCCTTGCTCTCTGCCCCTCCCCCACTCACGCTCGCTCTCTCTCTCTCTCTCTCTCTCTCTCAAAAATAAACCCTAAAAAAAAAAAAGAGCAAGTACATTCTCCTACATAATCATGATATAGTAATTGAAATCAGGAAAATTAACAATGATGCAACAATATTATTTAACCCAAGGTCCATATGTAACTTTCGACAGTTGACCTAATGGTGTCCTTTATAGTTGTTTTCCTCTCACACCCTGGCCAGGATCAAGTCTAGGATTACACATCACATTTAGGTGCCATGTCTCCTTTAATCTAGAACAATTCCTGGGTCTTTCCTTGGGTTTCGTGATTTTGATTTTTAAAAACATTTTTTTTTATGTTTTTATTTTATTTTTGAGAGAGAGAGACACAGTGAGAGCAGGGGAGGGGCAGAGAGAGATAGAGACAGAATCTGAAGTAGGCTCCAGGCTCTGAGCTGTCAGCGCAGAGCCTGACATGGGGCTTGAACTCACAGACTGCAAGATCATGACCTGAGCCAAAGTCAGACACCCAACCGACTGAGCCACCCAGGCGCCCCATGATTTTGATATTTTTGAAGAGTACAGGCCAGTTATTTGGTTGAATGTCCCTCAGTTTAGGTTTGTCTGATGTTTTCTTGTGATTTAAGTTCAAGTTCTGCATTCTGGGCAGAAATACCACAGGAATGATGTCATGTTCTTCATGTACATCATATCAGGACATGTCTTATTCAGCCTGGGATGCTATAACAAAATGCCATACACGAGTGTCTTAAACAACAGACATTTCTTTCTTATGGCTCTGGAGGCTGGGAAGACCAAGATCAAGGTGCTGGCAGATTTGCTTCTTGGTGAGGGCCTTCTTCCTGGCTTGTAAGCAGCCATCTTTTTGCTGTGTGCTCACATGGCCTTTTCCTAGACATGTATTTGTGTAGAGAGAGTCTTCTCACTCTTCCTCTTTTTATAAGGACACTAAACCATCATGAGAGCTCTACCCTCATGATTTCATCTAAACCTAATTACCTCCCAAAGTTTCCCACCTCTAAATACCATTACAGTGGTGATAAACAAATGTGTTTTGAGGTGGTATAAACATTCAGTCTGTAACAAGAGGCACAAGATGTTGCTTTGTCCCATTATTGGTGAGGTTAATTTTGATCAATTGGTTAAAGTCATCATATATATTGAATAGGAGGACCAAAAGGTCTTTGGCTTTGAGGAAAGAGCTTCCAAAATTTTATTCCTTATTGTTGTGAACTTGTTTTGACTGGCATAAATTATTTCAAGATCACAGAAAAGATGGACCAAAGTGATTTGCATGGCTACCACCCTGAATTTCTCTCTTGACATTCCAGGCAAACCTTCCTTTTTCTTTTTTTTTTTTTTTAAATGCTTATTTATTTATTTTTTGAGAGAGAGGTAAGTGTGTGTGCACAGGGGAGGGACAGAGAGAGAGAGAGAGAGAGAGAGAGAGAGAGAGTCCCAAGTAGGCTCTGTGCTGTCCATGCAGAGCTCAATGTAGGGATCGAATTCACAAACCATGAGATCATGATCTGAGCCAAAACCAAGAGTTGGAAGCATTAGAGATTGAGCCACCCAGGTGCCCCATAACCTTGTGTTGTCTTTACTTCCAAAGTCTCAGATAAACATTTAAATTCTAAACCATTCAACAGGGGAATCCTGCATTTCTATAGGTCAGTATTATATTCTCCCACCATCCCTCAATCTCTAGGAGAACTCTGCATTGGACAATTTTTATGTTTAAGATGTGCCCACATGGAGCGCCTGGATGACTCAGTCAGTTAAACACCTGACTCTTGATCTCAGCTCAGGTCTTTATCTCAGGGTCATGAGTTTAAGCCCAGTGTGGAACCTATGAGAGGAGAGGAGAGGAGAGGAGGCAAGGGGAGGGGAGGGGAGGGGAGGGGAGGGGAGGGGAGGGGAGGGGGGAGGGGGGGAAGAGAAGAGAGAAAGGAAAGAAGAAAGGAAAGAAAAGAAAGAAGGAAGGAAAGAAAGAAGAAAGGAAGGAAGGAAAGAAAAAGACATGCCAACACAGAAACTTGATATGTAAATGTTATACTTGAGCCATTCTATCTTAATATTTATTTAAACTTTTCATATATATTTTTATACGTAAAGTATACAGGATCAGATTTTTCAAGGTCAAAATGTTTTCCATCTTGCTAAATTTCTCTTATGGTGGCTTTTATCTGTGTGTGTGTGTGTGTGTGTGTGTGTGTGCGCGCGCGTGTGATAAGTTCATGTTTGACTGAACTGAAGGTGTAGGAGTCATGAGTGCATAAGTGCATTCTTTCCCCCTGATGGCATTTGCACTTGATTTTGCAGTTAGCCACAGGGCATTGCCAACCCAGGACCATTTTAACTTCCCTTCAAAAATTCCAACTTGATAAGGGATTAATATCCTGAATATATAGAGAACTTCTTTTTTTTAAAAATTTTTTAATGTTTATTTTTGAAAAGCAGAGATAGAGGGGTGCCTGGGTGGCTCGGTCGGTTAAGCGTCCGACTTCGGCTCAGGTCACGATCTCACGGTCCGTGAGTTCGAGCCCCACGTCGGGCTCTGTGCTCACAGCTCAGAGCCTGGAGCCTGTTTCGGATTCTCCCTCTCTCTCTGCTCCTCCCCTGTTCATGCTCTGTCTCTCTCTGTCTCAAAAAAATAAATAAACGTTAAAAAAAATTAAAAAAAAAAAAAGAAAAACAGAGATAGAGTGCAAATGGGAGAGGGGCAGAGAGAGAGGGAGACAGAATCTGAAGCAGGCTCCGGGCTCTATGCTGACACAGGCTCAAACCCATAAACTCTGAGATCCAACCCGAGCCGAAGTTGGATGCTTAGCCAGCTGAGCCACCCAGGCCCCCCTCTAGAGAACTTTAAAACTAAAAAATGGGCAAAGAGTAGACATTTCTCAAAAGACAATATACAGATGGACAGTAAGCATATGAAAAGATGCTCAACGTCACAAATCATCAGGAAAAGGCAAATTAAAACTACAACATATCTCCTTATACCCATTAGGATGGCAATGATCCAGAAAAAACAAAACAAAACAAAACAAAACAAAACAAAACAACAACAACAAAATAACAAGTATTGGTGAGGAGGTGGAATAATTGGAACCGTTGTGTGTGTGCTATTGGCGGGAATATAAAATAGTCCAGCCACTAAGTGAAATAAGCCAGTCACAAAAAGGCGAATTAGCTATATGATTCCATTCACATGAAGTGTTTGGAGTAGCCAGAATCATAGAGACAGTAAATAGAATGGTGGTTGGTAGGGTCTCGGGGGTAGGGGAATGAGGAGTGAGTGTTTAATGGGTATGGAATTTCAGTTTTGCCAGATGAAAAGACATACGGAGATGGGTGATAGTGGTGGTTGCACATTATCAGTACATCACCAAACTGTACACTTAAAAATGGTTAAGATGGGGGGGCACCTGCGGGGGCCCAGTTCGTTGGGCATCTGACTCTTGATTCTGGCTCAGGTCATGATCCCAGGTCAGGGGATCGAGCCCCCACATCAGGCTCCACACTGAGCATGGAGCCTACCTAAGATTCTCTCTCCTTCTCCCTCTCCCCCTCTCCCACTTGTGCACGCACCCTCTCTCTAAAATAATAATTTAAAAAATTTAATGGTTAAAATGGGAAATTTTTATGTAAGGTAGGTATTTTGCCACAATAAAAACATTGGGGGTAGAAAAGAATTCTGGCTGAATACGGGAGCTTCAGTTTCCGTTCCCACGTTGTGGGGGATCGAGGATTCATACCTACATTTCAAGTTGGTTTTAGGACTTGCTTGCTTACTGCCCACTGTTTCTGTTTCAGCGCACCTTTCCCACCTGCTTTCTGAGGGCCTAGAACTGCATTAAAAGGGAAGAATTTGTGAACATCAATCTGGTTTGCAGAGGGAGGGCCCTTCGGAATACATGTGTGCCCACCCCTGTGGAGACAGAACCCTCTTCTTTTCTTTTTGAACCTAATTCTTGCCAGAAACTTTCAAGTGGGCCTTTGAAGCATACACATCTGCTTTTAAACATGCCTGCCACACCATTTTAAAACAGTTTTACACACTTTCTTTAGGATGAAAATATGAAAGGGGATGAATGGAACATTATTTCTCAACAGAATTGGGGCTGGTCAGTGGGCATCCTCGTCCCCAGAATGTGATGTTTGCAGGATGAATGGTGGGGTGGGTGTAAGTGGCATGGCTTCTGGTTCTTAATTCCATACCTGCTAATCAATTCCTGTTTTCTCCCCTTCTCTGCGTCCAGCACAATTACTTGAAAACCATGATGGGCCTCCAGCAGGCACACAGAAAATAGGGATTCATCGCCAGTGCCTTCAAGGACAAGACCCCCAGTAACTCCTGCTGCTCTGGAGTGGGGCTGCCAAACCCCTTGCCCAGAGTTCCAGACAGCCTGCTCCAATGCTGGAGCCCAGCCCAGAGGACTCACAATGGCCTGCCTCCCAACAGGAACATCCTTCACAGGACACTCATCTTCACAGACCACTTTTGGTTTCAATTCACTGTTTTATATGCAGGGACAGGATAAAATAATTTTCTAGCTTGGACGTTCAGTGCTCACTCAAGAGCCTGATTTTATTTCCCGTCCAGGAGGATGCTTCCCTATGCACAGGTGGGGTCAGAACCGAGTCTCCGGTAAGAAAGGGAAAAAGTAGCTCAGCCACCTTCCTCTGGCATGCCTTTGTCCCACTGGTCACCCTCTTTCCTTCCTTGGATGGGCATTCTTGGGGGGAGCTAGTTCTGAGGAGCCCTGGTTCTCTCAGTCCCTGTCAGACTGTAGGTTCTCTTGGGACATCCTCTCTGTGATCCTGAGCCAGTGAAAGCGGGAGGCCCTCCTTCCTCAGCAACCAGCAGAGGAATGGGTCTAGGTGGAAATGGCTGAAAGGCAGATTTTTATCTCAGAATAAGAAGAGGCTTAAAATGAGCACAGCCCTACCTGAAGTTAGTGGGAAGAGCCCCACAGTGGGAGGCTGTCTGGCAAGGAGGTTGCAGAACCTGTATCAGATAGAAGGTTGAACTGGATGGCATCAGTCCATTCAAACACTCGGTGACCCTGTCCTTCAGCCCAGCAGTGAGCAGATGGATGGGGGTTTGTGGAACAGAGAAAGTAGAAAGGCATCCGTGAGGTCTCTGCCCTCTTCCTCTTCAGCCCCTTTCACTTTCACTGACTGATACATAATGGTCCTAAAACAGCTTTCAGAGGCTCCTACTACACCGAGGCTTCGCAGAGCCGCTTTGAAGTGCCCCTGCTCCCTCACCCTGGATGACACACATGGGGACTGTCACTGATCGGCACTAATGGTGTGCACACAGCCCTACTGGTCAGTCCTCATGTCTCCTTTGATTGTGGCCAAATAGACGAGTCTGCCCAGGCTCTGCCTGCCCTCCCAGCTAGTGCAGGCCTCGGGCTGCACCTGATTCTTTCCTTTCTCGGCTTCCCCTGCTCTTACCGGGACTTGTTTGGGGTTCCCAGGTCTTTAGGGCATCTCAGGAAATAGGCCATAGCAAATGGGTACATCATCTTTTGGGGGCCATAGGAAGCAGCTGTTTGTGGCATTACTGGTCCCCCTTCCCTTCATTCCCTGCCACTGGCTGCAATGGCATGGCCCTACTGGACGTCACTCCATAGGATTTCTAGACAGCCAGTCCTGGGGCCTGCTGGCCAGGGCGAGCTAGGCCTCTGTCATGGCAGGTGGGCACATTGGTCTCTAGCTCAATTCATTATGACAAAGGCCTCTGTGGCACAAAGTGAACCAAGTAATCATCAATGTGGGCAGAGCCAGAGAAATAAGCCAGGATGGTGCCTGGCAGATCACCCTCCACAAACTCCTCACGGGAGCAGATGTTTCCAACATGACAGGGAGCTAGGGGGCATCACGTCCACTCAAATGGGCCTGTTGTTCTAGAAAATAGTTTCTGCTGAGCTAATCTGACCACCAAAATCATCCCTGAGGGGACTTCCAGTTCCAACATGGGACAGATAAGATAACCTGAAAATACTCCTGCTACAAACAGAAATGCTGGCTCAAGTAAAAATTCTTTTCAATGCAAAGCTAAATTTGCAGGAAGAGACAGAGAACTGCCAGGAGCTGGAGAACTGAAAACCCAAGTGGTCAGCATGGGAACTGGCTGTGGCTGCTAGGGGTAGGAAGGGGTGTGCGTGGATTGTTGCCCTTGAGTGTGAATGTCCACGTAAGTGTGAGAAATAAGGCTCTGGCCATGCCCCATAGGAAGTTGAAAGTGGGACCTTGGGCATAAAGCTGGCACCTTGAAGGCTTCATCCTTCCTAAAGAGGTAAGCTAGAAAAAGTTCCCCCACTTTTGGGGGAAAAGTTTCTAGAGATGAGGGGAAACAGGTCCTGAGAGAATTTGCAACCATGCACAGGTTTGGGATTCAGATTTACACTGTGTCCAGGAACCCCCAGCCTGAGGAATTAGTGTAAAAATTAGCCCAGAGAGGGGCGCTTGCGTGGCTCAGTTAGTTCAGAGTCTGACTTTGACTCGGGTCATGATCTGATAGCTTGTGAGTTCAAGCCCCACATCGGGCTCTGTGCTGATGGCTCAGAGCCTGGAACCTGCTTCAGATTCTGTGTCTCCCTCTCTCTCTCTGCCCCTCCCCCGATCATGTTCTGTCTGTCTCTCTCTCAAAAATAAATAAAAACATTAAAAAATTAAAAAAAAACTTAGCCCAAGGATAAAACACCCAGCAGAGTAAAAAAAAAAAAAAAAAAAAAAAAAAAAAAAAAAAAAAAAAAAAAAATCTGTACATGCCCTTACTGAGCCACACAACACTCCCACAAGACCCTCATAAACATGAGCTCCAAAGATTAAACACACACACGTGCATGCACATGTGCGTGTGGAAACAGCCTGTCATAGTGGAGGCATAATGAGAGCATGGTCAGATTTTAAGAACTTCAGATAACAAATTATTGAATAAAGATTATACAACATATATGTTTTAAACAAAGACAAAAGTAGGAATCGATATGATAAAGGCTATCAAAATAGAGCACAGATTTTTTTTTTTTTAAGTGAAACCTGTGGGAATGAAAAACTGTAGTTCTAAAAGTTTAAATGACAGACTAGAAACAGCAAAAGAGAGAATTGCTGACCTGGATGTTTGATCTGAAGAAATTGCCCGGAATGTAGCATAGTGGGATGAAGAGAGAGAAGATTGAATGTGTGGATAAGAGACATAGTAGACAGCATGAGAAGTGCCGGGATACAGGTAATCACAGATTTGGAGGCGATCCCAAGGAGATCACTCTCTTAGTGAGCTCATCCAGCGTTCATAGCCAATTATCCATCTTATATATCTAGACTAGACTGCTCTCCTGAGCTCCAAACCTGTTAACGTGGCATCTCCATTTGAATGTCTGTTAAGACATCTACAAATCACCATGTTTAAAACTAAATGCCTAATTGTCCCCCAGATATGCCCCACCCAAAGTCTCCCTAATCTCAGCCCAATTGCTCAGGCTAAATCCTTAGTAGTTTTATACTTCTCTTCCCCCCAACACGCCATATCAAATCCGTCAAGAGATCCAATGGACTTTACCTTCCTACTACATTAAAAATTTGACCACTTCCTACTTCTACTGCCCCTGTTCTGACCTAAGCCATTGTCATCTCTTGCCTGGATATTGCAGCAACTTCCTATGTCCTTGCTTCCTCCTCTGCTCTTATATAGTCCATTTCCAGAACAGCTGCCTGGTTGATCCTTTTGAAATAGAAGTTAGACCACGAAACACATCTTTTCAAACGTCACATGGTTCCTGTTTCTCCCAGAGTGAAACCCAATTCCTCAAAGCAACTCGAAGGCCCTACATGATTTTGTCTCCTATGACTTCACTCTCTTCTCCCCCTTGCTCACTATGCTCCAGCCATGTGGGCCTCCTTACTGTTCTTCAGACATGCCCGGGAGCTCCTGCCTCAGGACCTTTGTACTTACTGGCTGTTTTCCTCTGCCTGAAATATTCTCCCAGATGTCCACATGGCTCACTCTCTCACTTCAAGTCTTTGCTTAAATGTCACCTTCTGTAGCAGATACTGCCATGCCTTGATCATAACCCCATGCACTTGCCATTCCTGCTAGTAGGTTCCCACTGAAAGCATCTGTAGCTTTCTACATAAAGTCTTTCTCAACCATAGGTACTTATTTGCTGCAAAGTGGGCCCAAATGCCAGAGAGTTAACACATTTAGGAGCAACTCAACCAGTGAGTTGGTAGATGAGCACCCATACCTCCTCTCCCTTGGTGGGACAACTCTGAGACAGGTTCTCCACTATTTCCTGGGACTCCCCAATAAAAGTACAAATTCACACACAGATGAATGGAACCAAAGGGGGAAAAAAGATGGTTGCTATGTATCATGGGATTTTTAGTGAAATAATATGACAAAATCATTAAAGTAATTAATGATAGAATTTTTAATGATCTATGTTATAAAAGTATAATGAAAAGGATAAGATTGGACCATTATAGCACCCAAGTTTCCTTCAGAAGTGCAGAGATTCAAGATAGGATAAAGAACTCTGGGTAGTCCTTCCATGTCCTCCACAATCTTTAACCTGGAGGGCTCAGACACCTCTGTTGTGTCTGCCCCTCACCCACGGCCCCCATCAGCTGGGCCTGGGGAGTCTCACTCTGGGCTTGACTTTTTTTTTTAATGTTTATTTTTGAGAGAGAAAGAAAGAGACAGATCGTGAGTCGGGGAGGGGGAGAGAGAGAGGGAGACACAGAATCCAAAGCAGGCTCCAGGTTCTGAGCCATCAGCACAGAGCCTGATGCAGGGCTCAAACTCATGAACTTCAAGATCATGACCTGAGCTGAAGTCGGACGCTCAACCTACTGAGCCACCCAGGCACCCCTGGACTTGACTCTTGATAGCAGGCTGCACGTATCTGAGGCAATACATTATAGGGGTAGAGCACAGGCTTTGGGCCAAGACATACAAGTTAAACTGGGACTCCATATCTTACCGGCATGGAACCTGGGTCAAGGTGTCCAATTTCCCAGCCTTTTTTCATGTGTAAAACAATGATTAATAATCCTGGCACCATGTATGTCTAGCGCACAGCTGGGCCTCAACCAAGTACAAAAGAAGGATATGAATGTGCCCAGCATTATGTCTGATAAATGGTGAACGTACAAACATACAACCCCCCCAAACGTTGGGCTCCGTTTCCACTCCCCAAAATGGATTTTGAATTTGAAAAGGCAGCATTGAGACTGGCATTATCTTTCTTTAATTAACCCTGATTCTGATGGCCTTTAAAGACCAATCCAAAAGCTGACAGTAGAGAGAAGTAGTTGCTAAAAATATACCTGGTGTCATCGTGGGTGGTGTTACTGGAGGTCAGGCGTCTTGGGTTAGGGAAGTAGTAGTCCCACTGTATACCACGTCAGCCAGGCTGCACTTGGAACTTCACGTTGGGGGCTGGAGGCAGGGTTTTAGCTGGACCGACTGCCCAGTGGAGGGTGACCAGCATCACGAAGGGCTCTGAAAACACTGTCAAGTAAGGGATAGTCACAGAAATTAAAGATATTCAATCTGAGAAGTGAAGTCCAAAGAGGGCTGTGGGACAGGAGTGGGGGTAGTTGAATTTTCTGTCCCCTCAGGAGGAAATAACAAGATGAAGTTTCTAAACCCAGAATGGGTGGTCTTGGTGCAAACTGGGCCCCCAGTCCCTGGAGGATGCAAGCCGTGTCTGAGCAGCCCCAGTGAAGGTCCATGTGAAAGGAATCCTCAAACCAGGAAGACAGGACTTTGAGGCCTCTGAGTTCCTCCTAAATTTAAATTCTGTGATTCTGTAAAAGCAGGTGTGAAAAAGCTAATTCACATATCCAATACATAGATACATTTATATTTGAATAAAAAAAGACTAAAATGTTGAAAGGTCAATGGTTGTTTCCGGATGAAACTAGAAGTGATGTTTTCCCTTTTGAAATTTTAATTTATTAAATATGAATTGCTATTATTAACAAAAATGTCTAATTTATAAATAATATTTTAATAAAAACAATCTGTCTATGAGCAGATGACAGACACTTCTGCCAGCTCAGCTTTCCAACAATAAAGGGAGAGGCACCCTGTTTGCAGAAACGTATCCGCAAAGGCTAGAAGGAAAAAGGGGGTCTTACACATAGGGAAGGGGCTTCCCTCGAGGCCAGACACGACAGTGTGATTTGATGACTTAAGTGGCTTGTGAGAGATGGATTTCTGAACACAGGTGGGATTTTCCTGTTACAAATTGCTTGAAGGACAATCTGTTCTAGCCAGAAAAGCTATAAAAGGCATTAGGAAGCTGGGGTTGTGTGTGTGTGTGTGTGTGTGTGTGTGTGTGTAGTAGACAAGTACTATTCTTAAACTTGGGGATGATTTACTATGGGCCGGTGCCCTGGCCTTCTGCAGAAAGTGGGCAAGTTGAACGAGAGAACGTGTGGGGCCACGCATGTGGCCAGGTGTACGAGAAGGTAACACTGGATCTGAGAACCGCAAGTCCAGTTGCTGCCACTCAGCGTCTGGGACCTTGGGCACACTTCTCTGAGTCTCAGTCTCTACATCTGTAAAAAGGAGGCAGCAGCTATCACTGCCCTCTCCACTACAGGGACGCTAAAAGGATCATGGGAGATAAAGTCTATGAAGACTTCACAATGCCTAAAGCCTTCCATAAATATCTGTTATTATTCCTGTTCCCCCAGAATGGCAGAAAGCTGCATAAGGTAAGAATCCCTTCTGTTGGGGTGGGGGCCTTAGAAAAGAATGGGAGTTTTGACATCTAGGAAGAACATTAAAAAGCCCCAGAGCTACAGAAAAACATGGTGGTGGCAGCAGCAATGGTGTCCAAAGCTAAGAAAGATTTTGGACCTGAGATGTGACTTTTCTCAAACCTGACACGAAACCAGGTCTTCTGCAGCACAAGCCTGGATGTTAGTGAGAGGAACATCTAATGGTATTTAGGTGTTTCCATTCCTTTAAATCTTTTCACCTAAATTTTGTTACCATCTGTTTGAGTATTCTAATATTAGTAAAGATGTATAATTAGCTCCTGGAACAGACCTCGTGGTCTTCTGCCAATGCCACTTTCTTGAAAAGCTCCAGAAGCAGAAAATGACTTAAGAGCCCTTCCCTTGATGGTCGGCAATCCTACAATTTTGGGGGCCTGTGATTCTAGGTCAATCCCACACACACAAAATAAAGCAAGCCAAGAATCCAAGGACAAAGAGGATGCAGATTAACTCAAACATTATTTTAAGATTAGACTCTAAATTGAAAAAGAAAAAACCTGTTACAAACATGCCAAAAAAAATTAGCCAATAAAGAAAAAGAGAAGTGCATTTCTTTGAGTTCGGATGCAGCTGTTCTTTTTTTTTAAATGTTTGTTTGTTTGTTTGTTTGTTTGTTTGTTTAGAAAGTGAGGAAGGGGCAGAGAAAGAGGGAGTCAGAGATACTCAAGCAGGCTCCACTCTGTCAGCACAGATCCTGATGTAGGTCTCAATACCATGAACCGTGAGACCTTGACCTGATCTGAAATCAAGAGTCAGGACACTTAACCAACTGAGCCACCCAGGTCCCCCATGACACAGCTGTTCTTATCCCTGGTTGCACATTATAATTACCTAGGGTGCTTTTATAAAATCCTGATGCCTAAGGCACATCCTAGACCAATTAAATCAGAGCCTCTGGGATCTGGGCGTCAGTATTTTTTAAAAGCCCCCAAGTGTTTCTAATGTGTACATTCAGTTGAGACTACCCTGGTAGAAGGAGTACTGGACATTTGTTTTTCACCTTTGGTATATTCCCTGATTAATATGGTGATAAATTTTTTGTTAATCTTAGCAATTGTTTAATATCATATACTGTATTAGAAACAAGCATAGAAGCTTCTCTGCTGATTAACTTTCAATTCACAAACTTCCATAATTTCTGATTATAAAAATCCAAATACTCAAAGGGAATACCTGGGCACGTGTAGGTTGTATATGTGCACAGGTGACTCTGATTTGCAGTCAAGACTGAGAGACATTGTGACAGGTGTTCCATAAACATTGAAATAGATGGGTGTGTGGGGCACCTGGGTGGTTCAGTCGGTTAAGCATGTGACTCTTGGTTTTGACTCAGGTCATGATCTCACAGTTTCCATGAGTTTGAACCCTGTGTTGAGCTCTGTGCTGACAGTGCAGAGCCTGCTTGGGATTCGTGCTTTCCCTCTCTCTTTGACCCCTCCCCATTCGTGCTGTCCCTCTCTCTCAAAAAAATAAATAATAAATAATACTTAAAAAAATAGATGGGTGTGTGTGTATGGGTGGGTAGGTTGTTGGATGGGGACATATGAGGGATTCTCAATCTTGGTTCTACTGACATTTTAGGTCAATTATTTGTCGGGGGAGATCCTGTGTGTTGTAGGATGTTTATCAGCATCTCCGACCATTATCCACAAGATGCCAGAAACATCCCCCAGTTATACAGCCCAAAATGTCTTTAGACATTTCCAAATGTTCTCTGGGGACAGAACTGCCCTGGTTTAAGAATGACTGGCGGGGCGCCTGGGTGGCTCAGTCGGTTGGGTGTCCGACTTCGGCTCAGGTCACGATCTCACGGACCGTGGGTTCGAGCCCCGCGTCGGGCTCTGGGCTGATGGCTCGGAGCCTGGAGCCTGCTTCCAGTTCTGTGTCTCCCTCTCTCTCTGCCCCTCCCCCATTCATGCTCTGTCTCTCTCTGTCTCAAAAATAAATAAACGTT
Source organism: Panthera tigris (assembly GCF_018350195.1). NCBI lineage: Eukaryota > Metazoa > Chordata > Mammalia > Carnivora > Felidae > Panthera > Panthera tigris. Next base: position 16,667,824 of record NC_056661.1, on the reverse strand, counting down.
AAAAAAAAAAAAAAAAGAATGACTGGAGTAGATTAATGAATGGATGGATGGATGGATGGATGGGTGGGTGGAAAGATGGTTGGATAGGAGGAAGGGTTATATTCTCCTTTGAACTAGCTATAACATGTTAGCAGTGCCCTCATTAATTAAGGAGTTAGAAAAAATCTTTGACACATGTTCATTTTATATCTGTAGGATAATCATGATTACAATTTCTTTGAAAAATTCTCCTTTAACAGATAAATGGGCATTATTCTTCAGTATTAGGAGAAAATCAGTTGGCTTATGGTTTCTGGAGGACTCTTAGGCAGTGTATTTCCAGAGCCTTAAAATATACATATTGGTACATACTATATACATTAGTACTTACATTTTGGATACAAATTTGGCAATACCTTAACACTTTTAATTGTGTATACCAGAGTTCTACTATAAACACATTTTGTTCAAATGCAGATTTTAATTATTATTTTATTTTAAAATTATTATACAATTATTTTAATTATACTATATAATAATCATAATTATTTTATTTTAGTAACCAAATTTCAAAAATTCAACATTTTAATACTTATGGACATTGGAATTTCCAAGCAGCTTTGGCTGCTCAACTGCTATGTGTACTTCGGAGATATTAAAAAGACATTCACATTGTTCAAAAAGGAACAACAGACCAAAAACAGAGTCACTTGCCCCCACAGCAAACCAAGATGGAATTGCAGTTTCAGTGACTTCCAGGAAGGTGACCTTTAACCAGTTGATCTGGGATTACCTGGTCAGCACCAGTGAAGTCATCTGCATGAAAGACACCCTCCCCACCAAAGAAACCTTGTCTGAGAGGCACCTGAGTGGCTCAGTCAGTTAAGTGTCCGACTTGATTTTGGCTCACAATGTCATGGTTCATGAGATGGAGCCCTGCATTGGGCTCTGAGCTGACAGCACTGAGCCTGCTTGGGGTTCTCTCTCTCTCTCTCTCTCTCTCTCTCTCTGCCTGTCCCCAGCTTACACAGTCTCTGGCAAAATAAACTTAAAAGAAAGAAAGAAAAGAAACGTTGTCTGAGATAATCCACTCTTTGTTAGCAAACTTCCTTCCCAGCCCCTCTACAAAAGCCTCCCATTTTGCACAGCTCCTTTTGAATGCCTTTCTACTTGAATGGACTGCTGCTAATTCATGAATCAATGAAGAAAGCCAGTGAGATGCTCAGCTTTACTCAGATGAATTTTGTTATCCACAGCTTTCAGCAAAGGTGAGTGGAGAAGCCAGATTTATGTCCGCAGGTTCTGCAGTAAAGGGTTCAGCTGACAGTGATGTCCTCAAGTTACTAAAGTTTCCTTCTTCCCTAATAGTAATTGGGTAAAGATTTATCACCTCTTTGATTCCTGGACTTGAGACTAGGGTGAGGATACCATTTCTTTGAGGTAAACACACAAACTACAGAGTTTTTGCTCTACTTGAAGAGGATGCTTAGTGAATATTAGGTGTATCATTGCCACTTTTGCATTTTTTTTTCGTTTATTTAGAGAGAGAGAGAGAGACAGTGGGGGAGGGGAAGAGAGAGGGGGATAGAGAGAATCCCAAGCAGGATCCATACTGTCAGCGCAGACCCCAACACAGGGCTCGAACTCAAGAACTGTGAGATCATGACCTGAGCTGAAGTCAAGAGTCGGACACTCAACAGATTGAGCCACCCAAGCACCCCTATGTATTTTTATTTTCTAAATTTTTTTTGATTTTTTAAATTTATTTTTGAAAGAGAAAGAGATAGAATGCGAGTGGGTTGGGGCAGAGAGAGAGGGAGGCACAGAATCTGAAGCAGGCTGCAGGCTCCGAGCTGTCAGCACAGAGCCCGACATGGGGCTCGAATTCACGAGCTGTGAGATCATGACCTGAGCCAAAGTCGGACGCTCAACCGACTGACCCACCCAGGCGTCCCTACGTATTTTTATTTCTAATAGTGTCCCATCATACCATCCTTTGGCCTTGGATCTAGAACTGTGGCTATGGAGCAGTGTAACTTGTTTTTAAGGTAACAAGATACTCAGCTTCCATTGCATACACACCAATTTTAGCATCTTCCCCGGAGTGGGACCAGTGGAGGATCTCTACAGCTGGTTTCGCACGAGACATACACTGGCACTCTCAAGATTACTTCTGTTATGGGGCGCCTGGGTAGCTCAGTCGGTTGAGTGTCAGACTTCGACTCAGGTCATGATCTCATGGTTCATGAGTTCAAGCCCCGCATCGGGCTCTGTGCTGACAGCTCAGAGCCTGGAGCCTGCTTCCGATTCTGTGTCTCCCTCTCTCTCTCTGCCCCTCCCCCCGCTCATGCTCTGTATCTCTCTCTCTTTCAAAAGTAAATAAACGTTAAAAATTAAAAAAAAAAAAAGATTACTTCTGTTAAGTAGATACCTTCCAAAAGACTGCCTGGAAAGCTATTTATCAAGTAAAGCTAAATTTGATAGACTTACTGCATTAAGAATGCCAACTTGACTAAGTCATAATTTCTCAGAAGGTGAGAGTCAGGGGAGGATAGTTATAGAGTGTTAGGGCCTAAACTAGGTGATTTTAAGGAGGCTCTTCCGAAGCAGGAAACTGATTAAGACTAGGCAGAGTTTATAACAACCATTTTGGATTGGTAGGCACAGTGAGGCAACAGTCTTTTTTTTTTTTTAATTTAAATTCAAGTCAATTAACATACAGTGTAATATCAGTTTTAGGTGTAGAATTTAGTGATTCAACACTTACATACAACACCTGGTAAGGCAACAATCTTTAAGCAGGTCTTGAGTAAAATGCTAGTTTCAATAAGTAAGCTCTTCTTGTCAGTCCATAGTGTTCTGGGAGCGAGTATTTCTTGGAGCAAATAGCTAAGCTATTTTTGCTTGTTCTCCATATTATTTAATACAAGGACAGGAAAGTATGCCTGGTATTTTTTAATGCAGAGACAGGAAATTAAGTTGGTTTTAGTTCTCTTTATCAGGTTCCTGCAAACTACTTTGGTTGTAAGCCACCATTGGTTGCTAGTAAGTCCTACGCTGGTATTATTATTATTAAAAAAATAGTGACAAGTCTTCTTGTTGTTGAACTGAACACCTAACAGCTGCCGTTTCACCTTATTTGAGCAACTTGTATAAGCATGACAAGGCAGTTCCCAAATCTTTGACAGGTCAGGTAATATCTTTGCCCGAAGAAAAATGGTGAAAACAGCCCACTCTCTGCCTTTAACCAGCAATTCTGTTACATCCTGCTGTGCCGAAGGGACTGTCTTTTTTTATTATTAGTATTAAACATTTTTTTTAACATTTATTTATTATTGAGAGAGAGACAGCATGAGCAGAGGAGGGGCAGAGAGAGGGAGACACCGAATCGGAAGCAGGCTCCAGGCTCTGAACTGTCAGCACAGAGCCTGACACGGGGCTCGAACCCATGAATGTTGAGATCATGACCTGAGCTGAAGTCAGACTCCCAACCGACTGAGCCACCCAGGCGCCCCTGAGGGGACTGTCTTGAACAAACATCTGAAGCATGTGAACGGAACTTTGTATGCTTGTGATTCCCAAAACACTCCTGGTTTTTGCCATGTGTGTCCCATCAAGCATTTACTTTACTGATCTTCCATCCCCTAAATACTTCACCAGACTCACTGTTGTTAGGCCCAGAAATCCCCTGATGACTATATTAGTGTTCTTTGCTGCTGTTATAAATTATCACAAACTTAGTAGTGTGAAACAATACAATTTTATTTAATACAAACAGTACAAATTTATTGTTTTACAGTTTGAGGTTTGACATGGGGCTAAAATCAAGGTGGCACTAGGGAAGAATCCATTTCCTTGCCTTTTTCAGATTCTGCGGGCTGCTTACATTCCTTGGCTCATGGTCCTGCTAACCTTAAAAATAAAACTGTCCGTTATCTTACCAGCAAAAATGAGTTTAAGAATAGCAGAGAAGCCAGAGCTGCGGTGGGCGGTGCAGATGAGCCACTGGCAGCGATGCTTTGTATTCCACATCACTGCCTAAGGTTATGTTAACCTGCTTCGTAAAGGTTACAACAACTCTACATTTACTAGTTGGTTTTACATGAAAAGTTTTCGTTTTTGAACAAATGGAGCTAAACACTGTAGAATCTTAAATTTATAGGACATAATTCCTTCCAACTTCAAAGCCATATCTCTGAAAATTCTTCCAGTGTCATGTCTCCCTTTGACTCTCCTTTTCTTCTCCCCCTTTTAAGGATGGTTGTTATAACATCGTCCCCGTCTGGATAATCCAGGATAATTTCTTTATTTTATTTTTAATGTTTATTTTTGAGAGAGAGAGAGAGAGAGAGAGAGAGAGAGAGAGAGAGAGAGAATGAGTGGAGGAGGGGCAGAGAGAGAGGGGGACAGAGGATCCAAAGCAGGCTCCATGCTGACGGCAATGAGCCTGATGTGGGGCTTAAACTCACACGCCATGAGATCATGACCTGAGCTGAAGTCAGACACTTAACTGACTGAGGCACCCAAGTACCCTGGATAATTTCTTTATTTTAAAACCAGCTAATTAGAAAACTTGGTTCTAACTGCAACCTTAATTCACCTTTGCCATGTAACCTAACATATTCACAGGTTCCAGATATTAGGACTTAGGACATGGACATCTTTGGAGAGAGAAGCACTATTTTACCTACCACAGTCAAGTGAAGAAGGAGCCTAGCTGGCTAGATGGACTTCCTGATGTCTGGGCCTACCATGTGATCACTGGTGACAAATTCAGGGAAGTCAGAAGTAATTATGAGGTAGGTATTTGGGTATTTGGTTAAACCCAAACTCAAATACCACATTTGTTTAAATGTTTATTTATTCTAGAGAAACACAGAGCATGAGCAGGGGAGGGGCAGAGAGAAGGAGACACAGAATCCAAAGCAGGCTCCAGGCTCTGAGCTATCAGCACAGAGCCCAACGTGGGGCTCAAACCCACGGACCATGAGGTCATGACCTGAGCCAAAGTCGGACACCAAACTGACTGAGCCTCCCAGGCGCCCCTCAAATATCAGATTTTGGTATAATACAAAGGCTGAGACTGAACTGCAGTGCATTCCTAACACCCTTTGGTCCAGCAGTCCACATCTAGAAATTTACTCTACAAAATTACTCATATAACTGTGCAAATTTATACCAACAAGAATATATACTGCCACATGATTTGGATAAGAGGAAAACTGTAGACAATTGTCTGTCCATAGGGGGAAAGTTCACGAAGTATACTATACCCTTATTCTGGAACATTTTGCGACTTACATAAAATGAGGTAAAATTATAATTATCGACTAGGAGAATAGATGTTCATGATCTATTGTAGTTTTTATAAAAGAGCAAGCTGTGGAACAAAATGCACAGTATGAAACCATTTTACCTTCTGTAAGTGTGTGTCTGTGTGTGTGCACAAATGTGTAGGAATGTCCAGAGAAAAAGGTCTAGAAGGATATATACCTGTTCGCAATAGAAACTGCTGAGTTATCTAGATTTTTGACGATGAGCATGCATCACTTTCATTTATCCCTGGACCCAGAAATTCTAATTTTGGGAATTTACTAATGAAAACATCATGGTGATGAACAGAGATTTATCTGCAAAGATAAATACCATTGTTTAAGAGTGAACAATCATTAGCACCCAAAATGAAGGGGGAATTGATTAAATGAGTTGTACATTTATACTTTGGAAGAGTATACAGCTGTTAAAAACAAGACAAACATGGCACAAAAACAGACACTCAGATCAATGGAACAGAATACAGAACCCAGAAATGGACCCACAAACATATGGCCAACAAATCTTTGACAAAGCAGGAAAGACTATCCAATGGAATAAAGACAGTCTCATCAGCAAGTGGTGCTGGGAAAACTGGACAGCGACATGCAGAAAAATGAACCTGGACCACTTTCTTGCACCATACACAAAAATTAACTCAAAATGGATGAAAGACCTAAATGTAAGACAGGAAGCCATCAAAATCCTCGAGGAGAAAGCAGGCAAAAACCTCTTTGACCTTGGCCACAGCAACTTCTTATTCAATACGTCTCCAGAGGCAAGGGAAACAAAAGCAAAAATGAACTATTGGGACCTCATCAAAATAAAAAGCTTCTGCACAGCTTAGGAAACAATCAGCAAAACTAAAAGGCAACCGACAGAATGGGAGAAGATATTTGCAAAGGACATATCAGATAAAGGGTTAGTATCCAAAATCTATAAGTAACTTATCAAACTCAATACCCAATAAACAAATAATCCAGTGAATAAATGGTCAAAAGACATGAATAGACACTTCTCCAAAGAAGACATCCAGATAGCCAACTGATACATGAAAAAATGCTCAACCTCACTCATCATCAGAGAAATATTACTCGGCAATCCAAAAGAATGAAATCTTGCCATTTGCAACTATGTGGATGGAACTATTATGCTAAGTGAAATTAGTCAGAGAAAGACAAATATCATATGAGTTCACTTATTTGAGGACTTTAAGACACAGAAGAGATGAACACAAGGGAAGGGACACAAAAATAATATAAAAACAGGGAGGGGGACAAAACATAAGAGACTCTTAAATTTTTTTTTTTAACGTTTATTTATTTTTGAGAGAGAGAGAGACAGAGCATGAACGGGGGAGGGGCAGAGAGAGAGGGAGACACAGAATCGGAGACAGGCTCCAGGCTCTGAGCCATCAGCCCAGAGCCCGACACGGGGCTCGAACCCACGGACCGCGAGATCGTGACCTGAGCCGAAGTCGGACACCCAACCGACTGAGCCACCCAGGCGCCCCCATAAGAGACTCTTAAATACGGAGAACAAACAGAGGGTTCCTGGAGGGGTTGTGGGTGGGGGGATGGGCTAAATGGGTAAGGGGCATTAAGGAATCTACTCCTGAAATCACTGTTGCACTATATACTAACTTGGATGTAAATTAAAAAAAAAAATAATAATAATAAATAAGATAAACAGGGGCACCTGAGTGGCTCAATCAGTTAAGCATCTGACTTTGGCTCAGGTCATAATCTCGCTGTTTCTGGGTTTGAGCCCCGTGTCAGGTTTTCTGCTGTCAGCAAGGAGCCGGCTTCAGATCCTCTGTTTTCCCTCTTTCTCTGCCCCTCCCATTTGTGTTCTCTCTCTCTCTTTCAAAAATAAATATCTTTTAAAAAATCAGATAAATATACTATTAAATGAAAAAAATATATGTATAGTGTGTTCCATTTCAAATATACATACAAATAAATATTATTATGCAAATATCATCAGTATTTATTTCTGGGGTAATGTGTGATTTTTACTTTCTTCCAATGTTTTGGAAGAGAGGAATAGGAAGTAAATAAGTCAGAGGTGCGACTATTTCCTCACTTTTCTCCAGGTTGAACGTCAGAGGACAGTGTACATTAAGGAGCCACAGTTTGGGGGTTGGGTGAGAAATACCAGAGGAGGCAGCTGGTCCCAGGTTCTCTGGAACAGCCAGTTATAAAGCCTATAAAGCCCGTGCAGCACTCAGTAATCATGCTGAAAGTGTAGTGGTGACTGGTCTTTGCAGCTGGGGCTGACAGCAGGAGGGGTAGACCAGGCAAAAATCCCACAGTCCCAGATGTCCAAGTCTCCTGACTGGAGCAGAAAAGTACTTTCTTCCAGGCTTTCCCTGTGGGCTGAGCCGACCACAGGGCAGCATTAGGACGATATTAGGCTATCGTTACATGGCAGGTGAGGAGTATCCAAGGGTCATAACCAGTCTTAGACTAAGACTCCATTGTAAGAATCGGAATTTTTCTGATGATTCTTATGCTTTTTTACGGAGATCAATTTATCAACTGTCTTATGTTCAATTACTAAAGGAGGAAGGCAACACTGAAAACTAAATCACAGTTGCTACTTGAAGTTGATGGACTAGAAGGAAGCTACTCAGAGAGGCTGTGATTTTTTTTTTTTTTTTTTAGTTAGATCATCCAGCCCCTGAACACACAGACTGGAGGTAGAAGTTCTAGCTTAGAGCTTCCTCACACCATGTGGCCTCTTCATGCCCAGGCTGTCTCCACAGCCAAAACGCCAGCTGCTCTTGCCTGTTCCAATTCTGCTCTTTGAGCTCTACCTGCTGTGCAGGGCTGGATGCTTGTCTGATGCCACTGCCTACAGCCTAGACTTCCTTCCCTCTAGGGGATTCTGGGGGGCTCTATGCCATTCCCTCTTCGGAGCTGATGTGCCCACCCCTCCACTGCTGGAAATAATAGTTGCTGACAGTTCATAGCTGCACTCCTCACCAGAAACTGTCCTCAGCCAAAGGGAACTGCCTGTGCAGAATATGCCCCCTTCCAGGCTCATAGCTAGTGGTTGGTGCATATGGAGATTTAAAAGCTTGCTCTTCATTACACAATTTGAGTCAACTCTGTGGGGCTACCCCAGCTCCAGATCTGCTTGTAGGATTATCTGAGGCCCCATTTGCAATCTCACTGGGGGTCAGCTGCTCCCTTTGCCCAGTTCTGCCTCCCTCACCCCCTTACTGTTATGTCTACTGAGCACATCCTCTAACAACCTTGCTGTACCAGTTTGCTGAACAAATTCTCTGCAGCTCAGAGTCTGTTTCAAAGGAAACCAATCTAAGACATCCTCCTATTGGGAGTCAGGCCTGTGCTTGCTGCAGAATCCCAGGAAACAAGCAAATCCATAAGAGGGTAGAGAGGTCTGTGTTCAGCCAGGCCTGTGTCCATCACTAATAGGGTGCTTTGGGAAGTGTTCCTTGACTTCTTGGGTTCCCAACTGGAACATGAGAAAAGAAGACAGGTTGTCTCTGCTAGTCTCAGAGGTGGTAGGAAGTCCTACCTTAATAAATGTGTTTGTGTGCGTGTGTGTATTCACATGCAAATATTCCCTATATCCCTAGCTCTGGGCACTGAGAGAGCTTTGGAGCAGTAACACCTTCAACAGCAAGGTACCAGATTTAACACCAAGTACCAAGACCTTGGCTTCTAAATACCATCCTCCACCAAAAGAGTCAGAATTCCTTGGCTGTTATAAGAAAAATTATGAGATGAGCTTGGTATTCCTTGCCAGAAAGCAAGGAAGTCCTCAAAGAATAATACAATTTTTATCAAAAGGACCTGGAGGCAAGTTGGAAGAGGCTCTCATGGTTAAATCAGACAATTTCAGATAAATTTTTTAAAATGATCTCCTTAATTTGATCTGCAAATGTAACATAATCACTATCAAAGTCCAGCAGTGTTTTGTTTTTTTTTTGGCCAAAATTGACAAGCCAATCCTCAAATTAATATGGAAATGCAAAGAACCCAGGATAGCCAAAACAATGAACAAAAAGAACAAAGTTGGAGGACTCACACTTCCCAATCTAAAACTCACTGTAAGGGAGAGATTGGCAAACTTTTTGGTAAAGGGCTAGATAGTAAGTATGTTAGGCTTTGTGGACTGTACAGTCTCTGTCACAGCTATCAACTCTGTTTTTAGTATATTCAGTGTTGTGCAATTATCCCCACAGTCTAATATTAGAACATTTTTCACCCCTTAAAAAACCTTGTACTATTAGCAATCACTCCTCGTTTCCTCATGCCACTTTCCAGTCATAGACAACCACCAATCTATTTTCTGTCTATAGGTTTGTCTGTTCTGAACACTTCACACCACGTATGACTGGCTTCTTTCACTTAGCATAATGTTTTCAAGGTTAATGTATGTTGCAGCATGTATCAGTATTTCATTCCTTTTTAGAGCTGAATTATAGTCCATTGTATGGATATATCACAATTATTTTATCCATTCATCAGTTGATGGATATTTGGATTGTTTCCACTTTTGGGCTATTATGAATGGTGCTGTTATGAACCAAGTACAAGGTTTTGTGTAGATGTATATTTTCACTTCTTTTGAATATATACCTAGGAGTGGAATTGCTGGGTCATATTGTAGCCCTGTGTTTAACCTTTTGAGTAGTTGCCAGACTGTTTTTCAAAGCGGCTGTACCATTTTGTCTTTCTCCAGCAGCATTTAAGGGTTCCAATTTCTCCACGTGTTAAACAATACTTGTAATTATTTGTCTTGTTTATTATAGCCATCCCAGTAGATATGAAGTTTTGATGTGCATTTTCCTAATGACTAATGACGTTGAGTATCTTTTCATGTGCTTATTGGCCATTTGTGTATCTTCTTTGGAGAAATGTCTATTTCATCCTTTGCCCATTTTTAATGGGTTATTTATCTTTTCATTATTGCATTGTAAGAGTTCTTTATATAGTCTAGATACATGTCCCTTATCAGATACATAATTTGCAAATATTTTCTCCTATATGTGGGCTCATTTTCTTGATGGTGTCCTATAAAGCACAAAAGTTTTTGATTTTGATGAAGTCCAATTCATCTATTTTTCTTTTGTTACTCATGCTTTTGGTATCATATCTAAAAAGTCACTGCCACATCCATAGACGTGAAGATTTACCCCTATGTTTTCTTCTAAGAGTTTTCCAGTTTTCATTCTTTTGAATTTATTTTGTGAGGTAGTAGTCCAAATTCATTCTTTTGCATGTGGACATTTGATTGTCCCATTATCGACTGCCAGAGTTAACAGTCTATATCCTTCTTTTTGTGTGTGTACACACACACACACACACACACACACACACACACACACACAAATATATATATAACAGTCTATATCCTTCTGGTTTCCAAGGTTTTATGATTTTTTTTCATCAGAATTGTCAAAGCTGAATTTAGTCATGTTAAGTTTCAACATGATACCACAAATTTCCCACCAATTGTACAAAACATCCCTTTGGGTCAATTCTAAATTAGGCTCATGCAATAAAATGCACATTTCATTTTAAAGCTTTTGTGCAGGTGTGCCCAAGCTGTCAAATCCAATTTAACAGGATCAAATGCCTTAATAGTTGAAGACTTAGTTTTTCATCAGGCTGTCTCTAGAGAGGTTCCAGGCAAATAAATAGTGAAATCCCAAGAAACCTTTTTTTTTTCATACCAGCCAAGAAAGATTGGTACTGAGTAATTTGGAATAGTATCAAGGGGGATTCAATTCATTAACAGCACTGACTCTGAGGGGAGATGCCAACTGCATTGTCCTTGAAGGGTGAGTGGTACCTTGACCTCTGGCAATGAACCACGGGATCTTTGGTTGATAAGGAGGTTGGGGAGAAATTCTAACATAGGAGAGTATGGGAAAGGTATAGAGGGAAGATGAACTTATAAAGGCATGCTGGGACAGATGGGCGGCTGGGAGAGGGCTCAGATCCCTGGCTGAAGAAATACAAAGATGTTGTTAAAAATTACTTGGAACATGGGGTGCCTAGGTGGCTCAGTTGTTTAGGCGACCAACTTCGGCTCAGGTCATGATCTCGCAGTTTGTGAGTTCAAGCCCTGTGTCAGGCTCTGTGCTGACAGCTCAGAGCCTGGAGCCAACTTTAGATTCTGTGTCTCCCCTCTCTCTACCCCTCCCCTGCTCATGTTCTGTGTCTCTCTGTCTCTCAATAATAAATAAACATTAAAAAAATTAAAAAAATTACTTGGAACAAAAAAAGAAAAACTACTTGGAAAAAAAGGCAAAAAGGTAGTTGGTATGTACTTTCAATGTCATACTGAGAATTAAGGGGGATGATGGTCTCATCTAAGAGTTATTTAATTATCTATCTTAAAGTAATGTGCTTTGTCATTTATTAATTATTCTAAAGTTATATGCTAAATATTATCCAGTGGAAAATATAACCCCAAAGGTTATGGTTTGGTTGCCCTCTCGACACGAACCAATTTTATATCTTATCTAACATTTTATTTATTTTTAAAATATTTATTTATTTGTTTTGAGAGTACATGCGCATGCACTTTTGCATGGGCAGGGGGAAAGACAAAGAGGAAGACAGAGAATCTGAAGCAGGCTCCAAGCTGTCAGCTCAGAGCCTGATGTGGGGCTTGATCTCATAAAATCGTGAGATTAGCCAAAATCAAGAGTTGGACGCTTAACTGACTGAGCCACTCAGGCTCCCCATCTAACTTAACATTTTAATTCTTTTTTTTTTTTAAGGTTTATTCATTTTTCAGAGACAGAGAGACAGAGCGTGAGCGGGGGAGGGGCAGGCAGAGAAGGAGACACAGAATCCGAAATAGGCTCCAGGCTCTGAGCCGTCAGCACAGAGCCTGACGTGGGGCTTGAATTCATTGACGGCGAGATCATGACCTGAGCCGAAGTCGGACGCTTAACCGACTGAGCCACCCAGGCGCCCCTAACGTTTTAATTCTAACATTACTTTTTTCTCTCCCAATATTCCTTTATAAATGTCCGTGAATACCCAGTTGCTCAACCTGCTCTTTGAACCAGCTTTGACATCTTACTTGCTCCCTCATATTTGTATAAGTCATGTTTTCAATTTTTGGAAAATTAGACTTTGCCAGGATTCAGCCTGTGATGACTCACTGACCAAAGGTTGTTAAGTGTCCTTTGAGGAGAAAAAGTAGCCCTCGTTGCAACAACGAGCTCAACTCTAAATTGCCATTGGATTCCTCCTTCTTCATGGATTTGTAAGGAACTAGATGCAAAAGCTGTGAAAAGTGCATTCCAAGGGAGAGGGAGGCTCTTTCCTGATGGCTGTGATATTATATCATTGCACAAACGCTAGGAGGCCTGACATGTCAAGTGAGCCAGACATTCTCACAGAAGCATATGTTTAAGAATGATTTTAGGCAGTATTTCATCTCAGCCCTTGCCTTGGCACCCTGCTGCTCCATTGCTGAAAGTCCATGTTAAGGGGTGCCTGGGTGGCCCAGTTCGTGAGTGTCCGACTTCAGCTCAGGTCGTGATCTCACGGTTCATGGGTTCGAGCCCTGCATCGGCTTGCTGCTGTCAGAGCAGAGCTTGCTTTGGACCCTCTGACCCCCTCTCTCTCTACCCCTCCCCCACTCACACTCTCTCTCAAAAATAAATAAACATTAAAGAAAAAAAAGAAAGTCCATGTTAAGACATTTGGATGATCATAACTTAGCACATAGAGCTGACTACTACTTTGGTTCTCTGTGGGAAAGGACAGAATAACCCTCTTGGCTTCAAGTATGGTCCAAAGTGACTAACAAACCCACCAATGGGGTTACTGTTCACCGCCTGGAAATGTTAACTGTTTAGAAGTGTTCCCCAATTAGTTTGAGAGCTTCCCAGAGACAGAGATGATCTCATTTATCTCCATATCCCCTATTTCTACCCACAGGAGTTGGCATTCAGAAAGCATTTGATAAACTGCAGTTGAAAGAACACATTTCTGGAAAAGTCCTATTGGCAGGTACTATAACTGGCGAACCAAAAAATAAAAATAAAAGATGTTCACAGAGAGAAGCAGAAATCTACTAATTTATTGCTCCAAGCTTGGGATTAATTTCAACTTGCTTGGGTTTCTCATGGTAGGGGTGAAATAGCTTGGGTTAGATAAAACAGTAAAAGAAAAAAAAGTAGCATTTGTGTAACTCAATAGAAATTAGCCTTTTTCAGTACAATCTGGGCACCAATTATCATACAAACCAATTTCTCAATTAAAAAAATGCATAGGACATTATTGTACTTCCTTAGAGTGTACATATCATTTTTCTTTCTGAGATACAAATAGTTGTGACTTCTGTCTAGGGAGGCAGAAATTAGGGTGTCAGAGGGATAAAATGACAGAAAATTGTTTCTACCATGTGGGGGGCTTGGCTGAATTATGTTCAGTCATATGCTAGGGTTAAATAATGTGAACTAAACAGACAAAAGTTATGCATATTATAATAGTGTTAAAAGACAGTTTATAAATATTAATCTTTAATCTCAAAAACAATTCACATTCATTTGGAATGGACAACAGTATACATTTACAGTTTTTTTAAAGTTATTTACTTTATGTGAAAAACTATTATTTATTAAGTTTGTTTTAATGCTTATTTTTGAGAGAGAGAGAGAGAGAGAGAGAGAGAGAGAGAGAGACAGAGCATGAGCGGGGGTGGGGGGTTGGGCAGAGAGGGAGGGAGACACAGAATCTGAAACAGGCTCCAGGCTCTGAGCTGTCAGCACAGAGCCCAATGCGGGGCTCGAACTCATGTACTGTGAGATCATGAACTGAGCTGAAGTCAGACGCTCAAAGCTGCCTTAATTCTCCTGACTTCTGTCAAATTATAAAATGGAGAGATCTAAACAATCTCGATATCCACCAGATTATCACATTGGTCAACCGTATTGATGACATCATGCTAATTGAACCAAATAAGCAATAAATGGATAGTATTGTAAAGTCCTTGGTAAGACTCATGTGCTACAATGGCTGGGAGATAAATCCTTTGAAGACTCAGGTGTCCATCACATTCAGTAAAATTTTTAGGAGTTTAGTAGTCTGGGACATCACCTCTAAAATAAAAGACAAATTATTGCATCTCATACCTCCCACTACCAAGAAGAAAGCACAATACATTCTTGCCAATATTCAGTATGGTCAGTTTCTTTAACTTCAGCTATTCTAATAATTGTTGTGTAGTGGTCTCTTGTTCCATTTTTAATTTGCATAATTAATTTGCATGATGTTGAACATCTTTTCATGTTCTTACTTGCCATCTGGATATCTTCTTTGATGAAGTGCCTATTCAAATCTTCTAGTCATTAAAATTGTGTCATTTTCTTATTGTTGATTTCTCAGAGTTCTATACATGTGCAAGTCCTTTATCAGATATATGCCTTGCAAGGATTTTCTCCTAGCTTATGCTTTGTCTTTTCATTTTCTTAACAATGTCATTTGAAGAGCAGGAGTTAAAAATTTTTTTTTACTGTTCATTTATTTCTGAGAGAGAGAAAACCAGAAAATGCAAATGGGGGAGGGGCAGAGAGAAAGGGGAACAGAGGATCCAAAGCAGGCTCTGCACTGACAACAGACAGCCCAACATGGGGCTAGAACTCACGGACCATGAGATCATGACCTGAGCCAAAGTCTGATGTTTAACCGACTAAGCCACCCAGGTGCCCCTGAAGAGCAGGAGTTTTAAATTTTCACAAAGTCCACTTTCTTTTTTCAAAATTTTTAAAAAATTTATTATTATTATTATTATTATTATTATTTTGAGAGACAGAGGGAGAGAGGGAGCCACAGCATGCACAGCAGAGAGGCAGAGAGAGAGGGAGACACAGAATCCAAAGCAGGCTCCAGGCTCTGAGCTGTCAGCACAGAGCCCAATGGTGTGTGTGGGGGGGGTGGAACTCACAAACTGTGAGATCGTGACCTGAGCTGAAGCCGGACACTTAACCGACTGAGCCAGCCAGGAGCCCCTTCCGTTTTCTTTTATAAGTTTTATAATTTGAGGTTTCGCATTTAGGTCTATGATTCATTTAGAGATAATTGCTGTACATGCTGTGAGATATGGATCCAAATTTGTTTTGTTTTTTTGCATGTTTTAGTCCAGTTGTTCAAGTACCGCTTGTTGAAAAGTATATCCTTTCTCCACTAAGTTGCCTTTATGTCTTTGTTACAAATAGTTGTCACTACATGTGTGGGTTTGTTTTGGGACTCTATTCTATTCCTTTGATATATGTGTTCCTAACTTAATGTCAAAAACAAACTATTTTGATTACTATAGGTTTGTAATAACTATTGTGATTACATGGTATTAGCCTTCCAACTTTTTTTCTTTTTCTGAGTTGTTTTGACCCTTCTAGTTCTATGAATTTCTATGAGAATTTTAGAATCAGTAAGTCAATGTTTTCAAAAAAGCTTGCCGGGATTTTAATTGGTATTGCACTGAATCTATAGATAAATTTGGGGAGAATTGACTTTTGAACACTATTGAGTCATTTTTTTAAGTTCATTTATTGATTTTGAGAGAGAGAGAGAGAGAGAGAGAGCGAGCAGGGAGGGGCAGAGAGAGAGGGAGAGAGAAAATTCCAAGCAGGTTCTCCACTGTCAGAGTAGGGCTTGACTCGGGGCTTGACACGGGCTCAAACTCATGAACCGTAAGATCATTACCTGAGCTAAAACCAAGAACCAGCTGCTTAACTGACTGAGCCACCCAGGCGCCCCAACACTATTGAGTCTTTTAACCATAAAGAAGGTATATCTTTCCACTTAATTTTTGTCAGCATTATTTTAATTTAGGTTTTATTTTAAGCAGGTTTTCTTTAATTTTTCTGAGCAGTATTTTATAGTTTTCAGTATATAGATCTTTCATATCCCTTGCAAATTTATCCCTAAGTAGTTCATATTTTTATATTATTAATGATACTGCTTTTCAAATTTAATTTCCAGTTGTTTATTGCTAGCATGTAAAAAAAACAACTGACTTTTTTTCCCTGTGGTTTCTCCTATTAAATGCTTTATTAAGATATATTTCACACACATTAAAAGTCACCCATTTAAAGAATGTAATTCAATGGACTTTAGTATATCCACAGAGCACTGCAATCTGAGAACACCTGTCACCCCCCCAAAAACCTCATATGTATTATTAGTCACTCCTCTTTTCTCCACCTCACCTCCATCAGCCATAGGCAACCACTGTTCTTTGTTCTGTCTCTATGGATTTGCCTATTTGCACATTTCAGATGAATAAGATCATACAATATGTGGTCTTTTGTGGCTGGCTTCCCGCACTTAAAACAATGTTTTTAAGACTCATCTATGCTGTAGCATATTACCAGACTTCATTCCTTTTTTTACTGCCAACTAATATTCCTGTTGTGTGGATATACCATATTTTGTTTATCCATTCATCAGTTAATGTACCTATTTGGGTTGTTTCCACTTTTTGTTATTGTAAGTAATGCTTCTATGAAATTCACTTGCAAGTTTTATGTAGATGCATTTTTTAATACTCAGAAGTGGAATTGCTGGGTTACATATTAACTGTGTATTTAATATTTTGAGGAATTGGGGGGCCTAGGTGGCTGAATCGGTTGAGCATCTGACTCTTGATTTCAGCTCAGGTCGTGATCCCAGGGTTGTGGGATTGAGTTCCGTGTTGGGCTCTGCACTGACCATGGAGCCTGCTTGGGATTCTCTCTCTCTCCCTCTGCTCCTCTCCCCTGTCATGCTCTTTCTCTCTTTTGAGGTTTGAGGAACTACCCAGACTATTTTCCAAAGTGGCTTCACAATTTTATATTTTCACTGGCATTGTATGAGAGTTCTAATTTCTCCACATCCTCTCAGCACTTATTGTTGAAATAAGTGCCTTAATTGTAGCCATCCTAGTGGATATAAATCAGTATTTCATTATGGTTTTGATTTGCATTTACCTAATGATAATGGTGTTAAACATTTTCTTCATAAGCTTATTAGCAATTTGTATATTTTCTTTGGAAAACTGTCTACTCCGATCCTTTGGTCATTTTATTTTTTAATTGATTAATTAATTATTGCATGGAAGAGATTATTCTGAAGTTTAGTTTCTAAAATTAATATTTGATACATTATAGTTACAAAGTTAAAACCCTAGGTTTTCCTGTCCCTTTAAATTTTGCATATAAATTTTCTTATTCTCTTAGTGATTTTTTTTGAAGTTTAGGTGGCACACAATGTTACATTAGTTTCACTTAATATGCAACATAGTGATTTGACAAATCTATACATCATGCTATGCTCACTACAAATCCACAAATGTAGCTACCATCTGTCACTATACAACTTTTTTGCCCATTTAAAAAAATTGGGTTATTGGGGCGCCTGAGTGGCTCAGTCGGTTGAGTGTCTGACTTCGGCTCAGGTCATGATCTCACGGTTCGTGGGTTTGAGCCCCGCGTCGGGCTCTGGGCTGACAGCTCAGAGCCTGGAGCCTGTTTCAGATTCTGTGTCTCCCCTCTGCCTCTCCGCTGCTTGCACTCTGTCTCTTGCATTGCCTCAAAAATAAACATTAAAAAAAACTTTTTTAAAAATTGGGTTATTGATCTTTTATTAACTTTTAAGAGTTCTTTATATATTTTGGATATAAGTCTTTTATCAGATATATGACTTGCAAATATTTTCTCCCATCCAGTGGGTTACGTTTTTACTTTCTTGATGGTATCATTTCTAGCACAAAAGTTAAAAAAAAAATATGAAGTCAAAATTATTTTGCTTATTCAAGTTCTTTTGTCTTTTCTTTCTTTCTTTTTTATGTTTGTTTATATTTAGAGAGAGAGGGGCAGTGCATGAGCAGGGGAGGGGCAGAGAGAGAGAGAGAGAGAGAGAGAGAGAGAGAGAGAGAGACACAGAATCTGAAGCAGGCTCCAGGCTCTGAGCTGTTAGCACAGAGTCCAACATGGGGCTCGAACTCATGAACCATGAGATCATGACCTGAGCTGAAGTTGGACTCTCAACCAACTGAGTCACCCAGGCTCCCCTCCTTTTTTTTTAAGTTAATCTCTACACCCCACCAGTGGCTCAAACTCATAACCCAGAGATCGAGAGTCACATGCTCTTCTAACTGAGCCAGCCAGGTACCACACCTTTGCCTTTTCTTATAATAGTCATGATTTTTAAAAAATTTACTCTCCTTGGGATGCCTGGGTGGCTCAGTTGAGTGTCTGACTCCTGATTTAAAAAAATTTACTCTCCCTTAAAATTTTTTTTTAATGTTTATTTTTGAGAAAGAGAGAGAGAGAGAGAGGCAGAGCACGAGCAGGGGAGGAGCAGAGAGAGGGGGAGACAAGGAATCCAAAGCAGGCTCCAGGCTCTGAGCTGTCAGCACAGAGCCCAACATGGGGCTTGAACTCATGAATTGTGAGATCATGATGTGAGCTGAAGTTAGATGCTTAACCAACTGAGCCACCCAGGAGCCCCTGTTTATTTATTTTGAGAGAGACAGAGACAGTGCAAGCAGTGGAGGGGCAAAGAGAGAGGGAGAGATGGAATCTCAAGCAGGTTCCACACTGTTAGCACAGAGCCCGATGTGGGGCTCAAACTCACAAACTGTGAGATCATGACCTGAGCCAAAACCAACTGAACCACTCAGGTGCCCCTAAAAATTTACTCTCCTAATCTCTGTTAATTACTGTATTTAGATAATTTATATTTAATTTAATCAATGATATGTTAGAGCTTAAATCTGTCATTTTCTTTTTTGTTTTGTTCATTCCTTCTATTTTCCATTTCTCTTTTTTTCTTTTTCTTGCCTTCTTGTGAGTTGATTGATTTTTTAAAAGAATTCCTTTTTGGAAAAAAAAATTCAATTTTGATTTATCTATAGTGTTTTTGAGTGTATAGAGTTTTTTTGGTAGTTGCTCTAGATATTACATTATACACACATTACTTATCACAGTATGCAGGTTTTCATATTTTACCAGTTCAAATGAAGTTTAAAAACCTTACCTGCCTTTAAATCCTTTTACCCTCCCCTATTTATAATTGTCTTAAATATTTCTTCTACATACACTGAGAACCATATCAGGCAATGTAACATATATTGCTTCAACTATCAAATATCATTTTTAAAACTTGAGAGAAGAAGGAAGGTATTTACCAATATTTTCACTGTTTCTATTGTGGTTTAATTCCTCCTGATATTCTAAGTTTTCATCTTTTATCATCTTCCTTATATTTTAAGAACATTCCTTAGCAATTTTTAGAGTATGTTTAGTGGTGACAAATTCTTGGTTCTTCTAAGTTTTCTGTAGTTTCCCTAATATTTATTTGCGTGGGGGGTGCATGAACAGGGGAGGGGGCAGAGAGTGAGGGAGAGAGAATCGAAGCAGGCTCTGCTATGTCAGTGCAGAGCCCAACATAGGGCTCAATGTCATAAACTGTGAGATCATGCATGACCTGAGCCAATCAAGAGTCGGCCACTTAACTGACTGGGCTACCCAGGTGCCCCTATTTCCCTTCATTCTTGAAGGATAATTTCACCAGATGTAGAATTTGGGGTTCACAGTTCTCTTCCTTGAGTACTTGGAAAATGTGCTTCTTTTGACATTCATAGTTTTCCATGAGAAATCTGATGTCATTCAAAAAAACCTTCTCCTATAGGTGTTATTTCTCTGTCATTGCTTTCAAAATTTTTTCCTTTGTCTCTAGTTTTAAGAAGTTTAAATATGATGTATCTTGGGGTGATTTCTTTCGGTATGTCCTGTTTATGATTTGTCCAGCTTCTTGAATCTATAGGTTTATGTATTTTGAAAAATTTGGAAAATTTCAGCCATCATGTCTTTTTTTTTTTTAATACATGAAATTTATTGTCAAATTGGTTTCCATACAACACCCAGTGCTCATCCCAAAAGATGCCCTCTTCAATACCCATCACCCACCCTCCCCTCCCTCCCACCCCCCATCAACCCTCAGTTTGTTCTCAGTTTTTAAGAGTCTCTTATGCTTTGGCTCTCTCCCACTCTAATCTCTCTCTCTTTTTTTTTTTCTTCCCCTCCCCCATGGTCTTCTGTTAAGTTTCTCAGGATCTACATAAGAGAGAAAACATATGGTATCTGTATTTCTCTGTATGACTTATTTCACTTAGCATAACACTCTCCAGTTCCATCCACGTTGCTACAAAGGGCCATATTTCATTCTTTCTCATTGCCACGTAGTACTCCATTGTGTATATAAACCACAATTTCTTTATCCATTCGTCAGTTGATAGACATTTAGGCTCTTTCCATAATTTGGCTATCGTTGAGAGTGCTGCTATAAACATTGGGGTACAAGTGCCCCGATGCATCAGTACTCCTGTATCCCTTGGGTAAATTCCTAGCAGTGCTACTGCTGGGTCATAGGGTAGGTCTATTTTTAATTTTTTGAGGAACCTCCACACTGTTTTCCAGAGCAGCTGCACCAGTTTGCATTCCCACCAACAGTGCAAGAGGGTTCCCGTTTCTCCACATCCTCTCCAGCATCTATAGTCTCTTGATTTGTTCATTTTGGCCACTCTGAGTGGCAAGAGGTGATATCTGGGTGTGGTTTTGATTTGTATTTCCCTGATGAGGAGTGACGTTGAGCATCTTTTCATGTAGCCATCATGTCTTTGAATACTTTTTCAGCCCCTCCTTCTTTCTCTTCTTCTGGGACTCTGATTACACAAATGTGTATCTTTTGTTATACTTCCACTGGTTCCTGATGACCATTTCATTATTTTTTTTCTATTTTCTCTTTGTGGTTCAGATTGGGTAGCTTTAATTGTCTTATCTTCAAGTTCACTGGTTCTTTCCTCTGTCTTCATTCTGTTTTTGAGCTTACCCACTGAATTGAACATTTCCATTTGGTTCTACTTTATACTCTATTTCTTTGCTGAGACTTTTTGCTTTTATATGTTTCAAGCTTATTTGTTTCATCACAAATGCTTGATGAAGCTGTTTTATGACGGTTGCTTTAAAATCCTTGTCAGATAATTCTGACATCTGATTCATTTTGGTGTCAGCATTTTTAAAGTTGTATTTTGTCATTCAAGTTGAAATTTTCCTGGTTCTTCTATAGTGAGTGATCTTTTTTTTTTTTAATTGTACCCTGGACAGAGACATGAGACTCTGGGTCTTTAAAAAACTTTTTTAAAAAAATGTTTATTCCTTTTTTGAGAGAGAGAGAGAGAGAGAGAGAGAGAGAGAGAGAGAGAGAGAGAGAGAAACAGTGTGAGCAGGGGAGGGGCAGAGAGAAAGGGAGACACAGAATGTGAAGGAGGCTCCAGGCTCTGAGCTGTCAGCACAGAGCCCAACGTGGGGCTTGAACTCATGAAATGTGAGATCATAACCTGAGCTGAAGTTGGATGCTTAACCAACTGAGCCACTGAGGCACCCCTGAGACTCTGGATCTCACATAAATCTATTTTAGCAGGTTGTCTGTGACACCATGCCAGAGAGGAATGGGGTACCACCTCCTTACTGCCAGGTGGGGGTGAAATTCTAGACTTCCCATTTGACTTTCTTGATCCCTCAAGAGGGAAGTGGTACCTCAGTGCCTTGTTCCTTTGTATGGAAGTCGGGTATCTTACCTCCCATTATGCCTGACATCACCTTGGGTTGAGAGGGGAGGGGTGACTTGTTGGGAGGGGAGGCCTCATTATTGCTGGGTGTTGGTGAAAGTTCCATCTTCACACTCAGCCTTCTCTGATACTGAAGGGTAAAGGGAGGAGCACCTTTTTATGGTTGGTGGGAACACGTCCAGAATCCCCATGTGGCCTCCACTGACACTATAGAGGGGGCTCAATACCACCAGCAGGGATAAAAAAAAAATCCCAACTTCCCATTCAGTCTTCTCTAATACAACCCCTCTGGAAGTGAGGGGTGGTGCCACATTACAGCTGGGAGTGGCACCCTAGGCTCCCCATTCCCGAGGTATTGCTGACAGGAGTAGAGAGAGACCATGGGTTTGTTCCATGTTGTTTGGTAGGGTAGGGAAGTGTTGTCTATTTCTCTCTTGGTAGGTGGCCCCTTTCTTGGGGCATGCGCTAGAGAAGCAGCTTGTGGGGGGCTTTTTGTGTGTGTATTCCTGTTGGCCTTTCTTAGTTTCCAGCTTCTCTAGCACCCAGTCTAGGGTATAGGAGACCAAAAGAGAAAACCCAGGTGTATCATCACTGTATCATCCTGTGATCCCAAAGTCCCAAGCCAGTAAGACTTCAGAATCATTTTGGTTTATTTTATGTATAATGTCCAGGGTTTTTGTGGTTTTGTTTTGTTTTGTTTTTTAGCTGACCTTTGTAGAAGAGTAAGATGTGTATTTATTCCCTTTTTATCCAGAACCAAAAGTCAATATTATCTTTCTATCTAGGTACAACATTTATTTCCCCATTTCTTAAAACTTTACTTTTCAGTTTTCTTAATATAGGGTGTGCTTATTTCTTATTAAGTTTATTATACTTTTGTTGCCATTATGAATGGGATCCTTCTTACATTTTAAAATTGGTTAAGACTGTCTGGGTGGTTCAGTAGGTTAAGTGTCCGACTTTGGCTCACGGCATGATCTTGCAGTTCACGAGTTTGAGCCACGCATGGGGCTCTGTGCTGACAGCTCAGAGCCTGAAACCTGCTTTGGATTCTGTGTCTCCCTCTCTCTCTGCCCTTCCCCTGCTTGTACTCTGTCTCTCTCTCAAAAATAAATAAAACGCTAAAAAAAAACCTGGTTAACATTGTTCATTTTTGCGAAGAAAAGAGTTAATACTGTAGGTCTGGTTGCTCAGTCTTTGCATGTCTCTTGGGGAGCCTAGAACCCTGTTAACCGTTGGCCAACCACTAAGAATATGGCCTTCAGAATGCTCTTTATGTTCCTGATAATGTTCTGTATGCCTAGAATAATGGATGATGCTGTACCACTTTATCAGGATTGCTTCGCACAAACACCAAGATTGATGATGTACCTCATTTCACTGCTGGGGTCCTGATTATCAGTTATCATGGATGGTCATGTAGCCAAAACAGTTGCCTATGTGACCAACCTGTGATAAGAGCTTCAGAACCCTGGACCAGAGTGAGCTTCCTTGGGCAGACATTTCACATATCCTTCCAGTTTGTTGCTAGAAAGAGTGTATCCTGTGCAGTCCCAGGAGGGGAAAGACTTGGAAACCTATGTCTGATTTCTCTGGACTTCACCCAAGGCATATTTTTGTTCTGCTGCTCTTACTTGATATCTTTTGCTGTAATAAAGCCTTAGCTGTGAGAATAGCCTGCAAGTAAGTCTTGAGAATCATTCTAGTAAACCACCTGACCTGAGAATGATCATGGGACTCCTAAAACTTAAAAAAAATAGGTTAATCTTGTATCCAGCCACATTGCTATTAAACTTTTATCAGAGCTACTAGTTAACCAGCTGATTTTCTTAAATATTCTATATCCTACATCATATCGTCTGCAGAAAATGTGTAATATTTTCCTTTCCCTTTTTATTTATAGGCATTAATTAATCTATTAGGCCCTCTAGTACAGTGCTATCAATATACTTACATTTCTACTTTTAATGGGAAAGCTCCCAGGAGTTCCCAATGTTCCACATTATGATGTGTGCTATAATTTTCCAATAAACATTTTCATATTAAATTTTCTTCTGCTTCTAGTTCACTAAGCGTATTTGGCAGTAATGAGTGTTAAACTTCATTAATATTTTTACCTTTACTGAGATAATCATATACATTTTTCTTTTTCTATTTGAGAGAGAGAGAGAGAGAGAGAGAGGGAGAGAGAACACCAGGAGGGGGGAGGGACAGAAGGGGAGAGAGAGGGGAGTGGGTGGAGAATCTTAAGCAGGCTCCACATTCAGCATGGAGCATGATATAGGGCTTCATCCCATGATCCTGGGATCATGATGTGAGCTGAAATCAAGTCTGGCACTCAACCAACTGAGTCACCCAGGTGCCCCTAAAATTTTCTTCTTTAATGAAGCAATCTGGCATCTTTTAGATATTTGACTACCCTTTATTTCCTCTGTGGTTATTCAAGCTTTCTGATTTTAAGATTTTTTTTTTAAATTAAAACATTTTAAAAATATTTTTGAGAAAGAGAGACAGAGAGCAAGCATGGGAGGGGCAGAGAGAGGGAGACACAGAATCCAAAACAGGCTCCAGGTTCTGAGCTGTCAGCACAGTGTCCGACATAGGGCTCAAACCCACGAATTGTGAGATCATGACCTGAGCTAGAGTAGGACGCCTAACCAAATGAGTCACCCAGGTGCCCCTAACATTTTATTTTCAAGTAATGTCTACACCCAATGTGGGGCTCAAACTCACAACCCTGAGACCAAGAGTTGCGTGTCCCACCAGCTTAGCCAGCCAGGGGCCCCCAAAAGCTTTCTGATTCTTCTTGATCCAAGTTTGGGGATTTTCATTTTTCTAAGAATATCATCCAGTGTCTACTTTCTTCTTTATTTCATTAAAAAATTTTAACTTTAAATTAAATGAAATAGCAAAGAACTGGTAATATTAAACATGATTTTTCAAAAGAGATCTTTTTATATGGACATACTAAATTTAAGTGATATTGTTAATATGAATAATGTTGTGGTCTTTGTCACTTAACATGAAAAAAATCTGCCCAATCTATGCCTCATCTTATAACCAGGCTTTCCCCTTCAATTATGAAATATATATCACATAGAACTCTTTTTGAGGTACTGCATTAAATGTGATTCTTATACACTTTGTTGCAATGTTTTGTTTTTTTTTTAATGTTTATTCATTTTTGAGACAGAGAGAGTGTGAATGGAGGAGGGGCAGAGAGAGAGGGAGACACAGAATTTGAAGCAGGCTCAAGGCTCTGAGCTGACAGCACAGAGCTGGATGTGGGGCTTGAACTTACAAACGGTGAGATATGACCTGAGCCGAAGCTGGACGCTTAAGTGATTGAGCCACCCAGGCACCCCAAGCAGTTTCTTTCTAATATACTCTGTCAATAAATTTGGTACCCATTTGTGCAGACATTGCTAGGCTTTGCTTTTTAGCTGTTAAGCCAGACTAGGTTTGTGTAGATATTTTCACCAAATGGTAATGATATTTCCCATCCAAAGTGCTCTTCCAAAACCTCACCACTCCCCCATTAAGAGGTGGAGTTATGTTCTTTCCCCTTGAACTTGGGTGGGTCTTGTGATTGCTTCAATTAATAGAGTATAATGGAAGTAAATGCTATGTGACTTAAGGCTCGGTCATAAAATGTAGTTTTTACTCAGCTCTTTCTTAGGAGGCCCATTGTTAGAAATAGCCACTATACTGTGAAAAAGCCCAGGCCACATGAAGAGGTCTAACAGGAAGAACTAAGGGCCTTGGTCCTCGGCCTTGGCTAAGCTGCCACCCAACAGCCTGTACCAACTTGACTGCAGCATGTGTGAGCCACCTTGGAAACAAAACTGCTAGCTTTCAGTAGAGCTGTCCCAGGTGATCCCATGTGGAGCAGAGACTAACCTTCCTTGCCTGAGTCCTGACCAGGCTGAACATTTGTAAGCACAATAAATGACTATTTTTTATTTTATTAAAAAATTTTTTTATGTTTATTTTTGAGAGAGCAAGAGAGACAGAGTGTGAGCAGGGAAGGGGCAGAGAGAGAGGGAGACGCGGAATCTGAAGCAGGCTCCAGGCTCTGAGCTGTCAGCACAGAGCCTGACGCGGGACTTGAACTCACAAACCATGAGATCATGACCTGAGCCGAAGTCAGCCACTTAACCAACTGAGCCATCCAGGTGCCCCATGACTATTTTTTATTTTAAATCACTGTTTTATTATGTAGCAACTGATAACATACAAAGATAAATATGAAAACTAGTTAAGAGTGGGAAGCATATCGCTTCTGAATTTCTCTGTTCATTCATTTAAAAGCTTTCTTCTCATGGCTTCCACAAGACCACACTCTCCTGTTTTCTTCACCTTTGTCCCTTTGGTGGCTTATCATTCTTTATGACCTGTAAATACTAATGTTCCCAAATGCTCAATCCTGGGCCCTGTCCTTTTACCTGCCCTTTTCTCTAGCTATACTTTCTCCCTAGTAGATCTCATGCAGACTTATACACTGATGACTTCAAAATCTATGTATTTATATCTATAGCATTCCTCTAAACTCCTGACTGGTATTGTTGAACTGGTCACTTTGTATCTCCATTTGAATGTTTAGCAACATTCTCTGCCTTAATATGTTCAAAGCAGAATTATTAATCCCACATCCCCTGACCTATTTCTCCCCCAGTCTCCGTAAGTCTCCACCAGTCTCCATCAGTCATCAGTTGCTAAGGTAAAAAATTTAGGATTTATCTTTGTTTTTCTCTCACTTCCTGCATCCAAACCATCAGCAATATTAACAGACAATATAATACTCCGCATCTCTCATTGTTCAGATATATTTATAAAAGCTCTTACATGAATATGCATATATATGGCTTTTGGCTTAATTGAAATGACTAGTATGACTCCGAACACATTCTACTCTGGAACTTAACTTTTTTCAGTTGATATCCCTGTGTCAGTAAATATATATTCAACTCTATTTTTTTCTCCCAATTTCTTAATGGATCTCTAAATATATACAAACATCTGTAGTTTTATATATACACAGGATCACAATATATTTACTGGGATGTGGTGGTAATTTTCTCTTCTTTTTTTCCTATCATTTCCTCCTTCCTTCATTTCTCCTAACTCTCAACTCAAGATAACTAGAGGCACTTGGGTGGCTCAGCCAGTTAAGTGTCCCACTCTTGATCTCAGTTCAGGTTATGATCTCACAGTTTATGGGATCGAGCCCCATGACAGGCTCTGTGCTGTCAGCATAGAGCCTCCTTGGGATTCTCTCTCTCTGCCCCTCCACCATTTGTGTGTGTGCATACTCTCTCTCAATAAATAAATAAACTTTAAAATAATGTCCAAAAAAAGATAACTAGACGGCATATATCCACTTGTATCTTTCTCTGTACGAAAAAAAAATTTTTTTTAAATGCATGTATATAGAAGTTTAAGCATCTTAAGCTTTTCCCATTCAACAAATCCCAAAACCTCATGGAAACGCCTCTAGAACATCTAGTATAGCAAAAATTCATTCCTTTATTTTATTAAAAAATTTTTTTTCAATGTTTATTTATTTTTGAGAGACAGAGTATGAGCAGGGGAGGGGCAGAGAGGGAGACACAGAATCCGAAGCAGGCTCCAGGCTCTGAGCTGTCAGCACAGAGCCCGACACGGGGCTCAAACTCACAAACCACAAAATCATGACCTGAGCCAAAGTTGGATGCTCAACCGACTGAGCCACCCAGGCGCCCCTAAGAAAATTCATTCTTTATTATTTTTTGATTTAACTTTATTTTTTATTTTTTAAAATTTACATCCAAAGTAGTTGGTATATAGTGAAGCAATGATTTCAGTAGATTCCTTAATGCCCCTCACCCATTTAGTCCATCCCCCCTCCCACAACCCCTCCAGTAACCCTCTGTTTGTTCTCCATATTTATGAGTCTCTTCTGTTTTGTCCCCCTCCCTGTTATTTTTGTTTCCCTTCCCTTATGTTCATCTGTTTTGTCTCTTAACGTCCTCATATGAGTGAAGTCATATGATTTTTGCCTTTCTCTAATTTCACTTAGCATAATACCCTCCAGTTCCATCCACGTAGTTGCAAATGGCAAGATTTCATTCTTTTTGATTGCTGAGTAATACTCCATTGCATATATATATCACATCTTCTTTATCCATTCATCCATCGATGGACATTTGGGCTCTTTCCATACTTTGGGTATTGTTGATAGCACTGCTATAAACATGGGGATGCATGTGTCCCTTCGAAACAGCACACCTGTATCCCGTGGATAAATGCCTAGTAGTGCAATTGCTGGGTCGTAGGGTAGTTCTATTTTTAGTTTTTTGAGGAACCTCCATACTGTTTTTCAGAGTGGCTGCACCGGCTTGCATTCCAAAAATTCTTTCTTTTAAATGACAGCATTAACATTCCTTGGTATGAATATTACAAAATGTATTCTTCCATTCCATTGTTTAGGAGCATTCTCTTTATTTCCCCCAATATAAGTAACAATACAATTAATATCTTTGTACATTTATTCTTTGTACAAGTATTTCTATATACTTCTATATACTTCTAGAATACTAGAATTCTATATACTAGAATTTCAGAAATAGAATTTGCCGAGTCAAAGGATACACACAAATTTTTATTAAATAGTAAGTAGATGGGGCACCTGGGTGGCTCAGTCAGTTAAGCGTCCGACTCCTTGTCTCGGCTCAGGTCACGATCTCATGGTTTATGAGTTCGAGCCCCACGTCGGGCTCCACACTGACAGTGCAGAGCCTGCTATAGATTCTTTCTCTCCCAATCTCCCAATCTCTCTCTATCTCTCTCCCAAAAATAAACTTAAAAAAATTAAAAAAAAATAGTAAGTAGATATAATTATTAATCAAGCAGAGGGTAGACAAAATAACAGTAAAACAACTATGTACTTACAACCTAGTTTAAGAAATAGAGCTTTAGTGATTCTCTGAAGCTTCCTGGATGCTTCCATATGATTTCTTTTCCCCCTATAGAAAAAAAAAGAACCTGAATTTTTTTACTTCTCCCTTCAGTTTTTTTCCCTTTGAGTTTTGACATGTTTTTTTAAAAAAATGTTTATTTATTTACTCTTGGGGGGGAGGGGCAGAGAGAGAAAGAGAATCTCAAAGAGGTTCCACACTGTCAGTGCAGAGTCTGATGTGGGGCTCCATCTTATGAACCATGAGATCATGACCTGAGCCAAAATCAAGCTTCAGATGCTTAACTGACTGAGCTACCAAGGCACCCCTGAATTTTCTTGTTTAAATCCCTGCATAATCTGTTAATTTTGACTTGTAAAACTTCATATAAATAGAAAAATATATATATATATATCCTTTTATGTCTTTTTTCCTGCTTATTATGTTATTAAGATTTTTTATTTTTTAACATTTATTATTATTATTATTATTATTATTATTATTAATTTACTTTTTTGAGATACAGACCATGAGCAGGGGAGGGGTACAGAGAGAGGGAGACACAGAATCCAAGCAGGCTCCAAGCTGTCAGCACACAGCCCGATGTGGGACTTGACCCCATAAACCATGAGATCATGGCCTGAGCCAAAGTGGGACGCTTAACTGACAGAGCCATCCAGGCACCCCTGTTCCTGAGATTTAACCATTTTTGATAGGTGTAGCTGGAAATTTCATCTTATTTTTTATTCTTTGGGGCGCGGGGGCAGAGAGAGAGGGATACAGAGGATTTGAAGCAGGCTCTGGGCTGAGTGGAAAGCTCAATGTGGGGCTTGAACTCATGAACTGTGAAATCATGACCTGAGCTGAACTTGGACACTTAACCAACTTAGCCACCCAGGAGCCCCTGTTTTCAAATGCTGTTTAATCATTCAATACATAAATACACTACAGTTGATGGGACATTTGCCAATACTGCTAAGAACATTTCCAAACATGGCCTTTGTGGTACATGTGCAAGTTTCTCTAGTTTGCATATCTAAGAGTGTAATTGTTGGGTTGTAGGGTATGCCCATACTCATCTTTACTAGGTAAAGTCAAATTGTTTTCCAAAGCTGTTATACTAATTAACACTCCTACTAACACTGCATCGTATCGGATTTCCCTAAAACATCTTTCCAATGTTTCTTAGCTATTAATTTGTCTTCTTGGGTGATATTTGCCAATTTACAAAATTGTTTTTTTTCCCCTGATTTGCACGAGTTCGTTATATATTCTAGATCAGTGCTGTCCAACAGAAATAAAATGCAAGTCAAAATTTAATTTCAAATGTTCTAGAAGCCTCATTTAAAATAGTGATAAGAAACAGTCCAAATTATTTTTTATAATATTTTTTACTTAATAATATACTTACCAAGATATTATCATTTCAACATGTAATACATACATACATATATACATGTGTATATATATATATATATATATATATATATATATATATATATTTTTTTTTTTTTTTGTACTAACTCTTTGCAATCTGGTGTCTTTTTCATACTTACACACATCTTAATTTGGCCTAGTTACATTTTAAGTACTTGCCAGTTGTATGTGGTTAGTACCACTATACTGGGGTGTAGATACTTTTGTTGTTGTTGTTATGTGTGTTGCAGGTCTTTCTGTCCAGTTTATGATTTTTCCTTTCACTTTTTGTCTTTTGACGACAAAGTTTCAAAGAAGCTGAGTTTTGACCCCTTTGGTTTGCACTTTGAATTTTAAGAACATTTTTTCTATCACATGGGCATGTACTAAAGATAATGTATTATTCTATATTTTATTCTAAATCTTTCCATGTTTTGCCTTTCATATTGAAGTCTTTAATCCATCTGGAATTGACTTTTGGGTTAAATATGAAATAAGGATCCATTTTTACTTGCTCTCCAGATGGATAACTAGTAAGATAACCTAGCTCTCATATTTTGATGTTGGTGTTGTTTTTATAAATGGTATGTTTTATTTGCTTGTGCTTTCTAACTGCTGGATTATGGAAATGCAGTTGACTTTTTTTTTTTAATCTGAAAAACTTGAAGAAATGTCTTTAGTTCTCAGTATTATTCTGTAAATGATTTGGGGTTCTCTAAATAGACTATCATACCACCTGTAAATAACAACTGTCCTTTTTACTTCTTACATGTTTTATTTCTTGCATTGTTTTATTTTGCTGGCTAGGACTCAAGTACAATTTGAAAAGAAATGGTGATAGCAAAAAAAAAAAAAGAAGAAAAAGAAAAAAAGAAATGTGATAGCAAACATTTTGCTTTTTAATTTCAAAAGAAATAAAAAATGATTTCACAATGATGTATCATGTTTGCTCTAGATCTTTATCAGGTTAAGGAAGTTTCATTCTATTCCTGGTTTGTTAAAGGTTTTTTTTTCCCTCTTTCTTTTCTTTTTTTAAAATTAAGAATGGTTACTGAAAGTTAACACTTTTGCCTCCATCTAAAAGTATTTGGTTGTACCATCTTGTATTAGCTTTCAATTGCTGATGTAACAAATTGCTACAAACTTAGAAGCATAAGACAACATAAATTTCTGCACACCAGAAATCCAGTATGGGTCTAACTGAACTAAAAACAGTATTGGCAGGTTGCATTCCATTCTGGAGGCTCTGGGAGAAAATCTATTTCCTGCTCATTTGGGTTATTGGCAGAATTCAGTTCCTAGAGGTTGTGGGACCACAGTCCCTATTTTCTTGCTGGCTGTAAAATGAGTGAGGGTTATTTTCATCTTGCAGAGGCTGCCACATTCCTTGGCTCATGGCCCTTTTCCTCCATTTTCAAAGCCAGCAACAGGCAGGTTAAGTCCTTGCCCTTTTTCATCTCTCTTTTGCCTTCCTCTTCCATTTTTAGGATTTATTATTAGACTGAGCCCAGATAATCCAAGATAACCTCCCCATCCCAAGGTGTGGAACTCAATCACATCCAAGTCTCTTTTGCTGCAAAAAGAAAAATACAGGTTCTAGCGATGAGGAAGTGGACATCTTTGGGGAGCTATTATTCTGCCTATCACACCATCATAATTTGTCAGTATGGTGAATTGCTTTAAAAAGTTTGCAACATTGAACCCTTTCATTCCTGAAATAAATTCAACTTGATTATGGTTTTTATCTTTTTGATGAATCGCTGGATTTGCTTTAATATTTTGTTCAGGATTATTCCATCTTTGTTAAAGAATGAGAATAGCTTGTAACCTTTTCCTTTTTTGTCCTATCTTTGTCTGAGTCTGTCTGTCCTTCTACCCCTTCCTTTCTTTTTGAGGGAAAATTGACTACTGATTAATCTTATTAAAATTTTTTTAAAAAGTTTATCTATTTTGAGAGAATGAGCAAGGGAGGGGCAGGGGGGGAGAGAGAGAGAGAGAGAGAGAGAGAGAGAGAGAGAGAGAGAGAGGGAGAGAATTCCAAGCAGGCTCCATGCTGAGTGTAGAGCCTGATGCAGGTGGATCCCATGACTGTGAAATCATGACTGGAGCTGAAATCAAGAGCCAGCCACTTAACCGATGAGCCACCAAGGCACCCCAGACTACTGATTTTCATAGTTTTAGGAACAGATAGGTTTTTCATTTCTCACTAAGTCAGTTTTGCTAATTTCTATTATCTTAGAAAGTTACCCGAGTTGATCTAAGTTTTCAAATTTATTGATATCAGATTGTTCATTTTTTGGGTCAATTTTATCATTGCAGTAGTTTCCACAGTTTTGTCCCTCTTCTCATTACTTGTATCTTCTACTTTTTCCCCAGTTTGTCAGAATTTGGTCGAATTGTTCGTTCAGAAAGAACGAATTGTTGGCTTTGTGCATCTTCTCCATCGTATGCCTTTTCTTTCATTAATTTTGTACTCTCATCTTTATTTTTTCTTTACTTCTACTTTAGGTTTGACATGTAATTGTCAATTTTGTCTTTTCCTCCATAAGTATTTAAATTCCTAATTTCCCTTTAATTACTGCTTTAGCTATATCTATGATTTTGGTATTTCACTATTTTTTCCAGTTTTATTGAGAAATAATTGCTATAAATCACCATGTAAGTTTGAGGCATACAGTGTGATGGTCTGATTTACATATATTGTGAAGTGATTACCACATTAGGCTTGCTAAATGCATCTTCTCATCTAGATACAAAACAAAAAAAATTTTCCTAGTGAGGAAAATCCAGGATTTACATTTCATTGTTCTTTAGATCCAATTATTTTATAATTCCCATCATAGTTTTTTTTTTTCTGACCAACAAGTTATTTACAAGCATGTGTTTCAATATTCAAATGTATTTTTCTCCCCTTAGTATTTCTGACTTAATTGCATGTTTGTTAGAGAATGTGGCTTATGCAACATCAAATTTGTTGAGAATTACTACATGGACATACATGTGCTCAATCTTCATAAATATCTCACATGTGTGCATTAAAAGGATATGAATGCACTATTAAGTGCAACATTTAATATGTCTATTAATTCAGTCTCATTTTTTTTTTAAACTTTATTTATTTTGAGAGAGAGAGCATGAGCAGGGGAGGGGCAGAGAGGGAGGTAGAGAGAGAATCCTAAGCAAGCTCCGCACTGTCAGTGCAGAGCCACACGTGGGGCTCAAACTCACAAACCATGAGATCATGACCTGAGCTGAAATCCAGAGTCAGACGTTTGACACAGCCACCCAGGTGCCCCTTAATCTCTTAATTATGTTGCTCATATCTTCTGATTCTTGTAAGATCTATCCATTCATTATTTTGAGGTGTATTAAAATCTCCACTACAGTGGGAAATTTATACATTTTTCTCATAGTTCTGTCAAAGTTTGCTTTCAGTATTTTAAGGACCTGTAATTATGAACATACATGTTTAGAATTCTGAAGTCCTAGGGTCCTGAACTTACCATGATTTAACAACCTTCATTTATTCTTAGTTTGTCTGATGTTACTGGTAAGCTTTCTACTGATATGTTAGCCTGACATCTTTTTCCATCCTCCTACATTTTTCTACGTTCTTCGTTTTGAGAATGTTTCAAAAATAGCATACGGTTGGATTTTGTTTTCTTGTCTGTTTGCATTCTTTTTTTATTTTTTATTATTAAAAAAAATTTTTTTTTAATGTTAATTTTTGAGAGAGCAAGTGAGACAGAGCATGAGCGGGGGAGGGGCAGAGAGAGGGAGACACAGAATCGGAAGCAAGCTCCAGGCTCTGAGCTGGCAGCACAGAGCCCAACACGGGGCTTGAACCACAAACTGTGAGAACATGACCTGAGCCGAAGTCTAACCGACTAAGCCACCCGGGCGCCCCTGCATTCTTTTTTTAAATTGGAGACCTTATTCGGCTTACATTTACTATAGTTACTGAAATATTTGCATTTATTTTTTACCATATTATTTGTGATTTCTATTTGTTTCACTATTTGTTTCTTTTTTCTATCATCATATGATGCTTTTGTTGGATTTTTATTCTATTTTCTCCCTCTATTAATTTAGAAATTAAAACTCTTAGTCACCTGAGATATTTTAACTTGAATACTTAAAAGAATAAAGCTTAATCAATATTTTTATTGTTTTCCCAAACAATACAAGGACTTTGGAAAACTTTAAGTCTAATCATCATCCCACCCTTCCCACTTCAAAGTATGACTTTGTTGTCCAGGATATTAGTTCCATCTTGCCTTACTTCATTAACCACACACATTGTTAGTATTATTCCTTTATTGCACTTTTAATTTTAACCACTTACTTACCCATTTCTTTGCTTCTTGCATCAGGGAGTGTTTTCTGTTGGTGGTAAGCTCCAGATTTTTTGATCTGAAAATATCTTGAATCAGCTACATTCAAATCCTGGCTCTATCATTCCTTAAAAGTCATGTGACTCTAGGTTAAGTACCTTAATCTCTAGGATCTTTGGTTTATTAATCTGTTAAAATGAGTTTAGTCCTTTGCTGGGAGAGACAAGGCTGGGAAGAAAGATGCAATAAATAGCTCCCAAGATCCAAGATGCCAACATCAAAACACAATAGAACAAACATTACATCAGTTCCCTGAGTGTTTGATACTCTTGTAGGGAAGACGAGATTAACACATGTTAACACATAACTATTAATATTCCTGTGTACTTGACGGTTAAGTGTATGGTTCTTTCAAGTCAGCACTTTCAAGCCCAATGAAATGGTTGGCTCTCAGGGGCTTATGAAGGAGTCTTCACAAAAGACAGTGCTTACCTGGATGTTATTAGCTGGTCAACAATGTAGTCTTGACAGAAAAATCCAATGTGAACGCTTGAGGAGTTTCTAAAAGAAAAAGAGTAAAAAAAAAAAAAAAGGTAAGGTTTTAAAAAAAGTAGCAAAGTATTTATTACACACCTGGAACATACAGGCCAAACACTATAAAATATGAAAGACAATGATGCTTCTGCCTACAATGATAGGAGTTGGGAAGATAGACTTAGGTAATGGAAGTCAGTTAACAAAGAGATATGGAAGAGAAAAGACAACTACAGAGTATACTACTACTCCAGAGGAAGGTGCTCACTTGACATAAATAATGTATGTGATAGGACTCAGTATGGGTTGCGTATTGTTTCACAGATTCCTCTTGTGTAGAGATCTGCAGATTGAACATGATTGAAGATCAATTGCAATTATACTCTTTTCTCTAAGGAATTCCAGAGCCAAAGGGTGTGATAGATTTGTGTAGAACAGTTAAAATAACCATTATTCTAAAGGATGCTACCTATCTTTTGTATACTGATTAAATCTAAAATAACTTTCAATTATGCCGAGCTTCGGGTATCTACATAAATTTATAAGGTAGCTAATTTTTTGGTGCATGGCTGTTAGTTTACATTCACCAAGTACTTTCTCAGACATTATCACATTTTATCCTCCCCAAATGCTAAGATGTTGGCTTTATATATTTCTATCCTACAGGGAAGTAAATACACATTTAAACCACTTGATCCAAGTGATCCAACCAGTATCTCATTACATTTTTAATTAATGGAAAGGAATCAATTTCAGTTGTAACAGAATAATTTGTTGATCTATTAAAACTAAGCAGTAAATCACCATAAAAAAACAGTATGTAACAGCTTCTAAATGCCCAAGTCATGTTTCTACTCTAATGCTAGGATGGACCTGTATGCATTTATGATTTTTTTGGTTAATATGCAATCATAGCAACAGCTAATTTTGGGTTCCCAGAGACCAAATAAAGAAAAAGACATTTTTGGAATCTGTAATACACACCATTCCTCTATTTAAGAGCACATGGTGGGGGGGTGGAAAGAATAAATAGATAAGGATCATGTCAGCTGGGAATAGATTCAAGATAATATTTAAATAATCAAGGAAACTGAGTAAGTATCTCACAAACTGTTGTGATCTACATGAGTCTTGTACTGGCAAGCCTGAATTTTCAAACATTTGATCTTGATATAACCCAGCTTTGCGTATGTTATTCATGTATACTCCCAAACTGCCTCTCTGATACCATATTCAACCTTTCACATATCAGCAGATGACTACTAACCACAGGCTATGGCTGCCACAATAGGCCTGACTCTGCCAGGGTGAGAGTTTTTGTGGGAGCACATGGGTAGAGACACAACTGCCCACACTGCCCTGCTCCCACTCCCAATGCTGGCCTTGTTGCCACTGTCAACTCTGCCCCCTCTTGGCAAAGCAAGGAACTTCGAGGAGTCCTAGTACTGAAGGCCTGGGGCTTGCTGGTCTATTCCAAATTGGCATCTCTTGAGCACAACCAGTCTCCTGAGAATCCTCACCTGGGGAAAAGATTCGGTGCGAGAAGAGCAGGATGGGAAGAGGCAAGAGTAAGTGGTTAGGAGTGGTTTCCCCATTCAGCTTCAGCTGTGGGTTCAAGGATGGGAATGACCATTTTCCTCTCTCTAGAGCTTTGGCCAGGTTCCTATGTGAGGCAGGAGAGCTTTGGCCTGGGCACATTGGAGGTTAAAAAAAAAAAAAAAAAAAAGTACCGTCCAGTGGCACTTTAGATACCTCACTGTCTTGACTGTATTATTTCTGTGTCAGTTCTGTCTTGCCAGTATATTACCTTAAACATTTTGTTTACAAATACTAGTTTTGAAGAGGGAGCAACTGGTGCCTCTGCCATCCCCTCAACCACATTTTTCCCCCCAACTCTTTACCAGGTACCTGGAGCCGAACAGTGGACAATGTCCAACTTTTGGCCTTTTGTCTACCCCAAAGCAAGAGATGCCTGAGTCAACTTTGTTTCAAGGTCACTAAAGGCTACCCTGGGGTCCCCTGGGATGGGTCAACAGGAAGCAGGAATGGCAGGAGCAATTATGAAGGTTTTTATGGTTTTCAGCTCACCAGGGATAAATGCTTCTTAGGTTTCACCGTAAGACGTTTGACATTTTTCCTTCAAACACATTTGCAGAAGGCTTCATGTAACAAAACAGGAGACAGTCAATATATAATAATAATGCTAAAGACCAAATTATTCCACAGCTTTGATCAAGAGGCCAGGCCCGAGAATAAGTTCTGAAGATACATCCTCTTTGGATTTAAAATACGTGCACAAAAAACGCTGGTACAACAACAGATGAAGGCATTTAATAGTATTCAATCCTCCAACAATCGTGCATGAAAAGTAACCATGCCCAGTGTCACATACTAGAAAGTGGCAGGGCTGGTACACTTAACCACTGCCCTGAAATGTCTGATTAAGTGCTGACATTTACTGAAGGTTTAGAGCTTTACCAATATCCTCTCATTTAATCCTTAAAAACAGTGAAAGGACCTGTCCACATCAATATTCTCATCTTACAATGAGAAAAAAAAAAAACAACACAGAAATTATGTAACGTTCATGGTCTCTAGAGAAGTGGTCATGGGAGACTTGAATCTAGGGAATCAGATGGGCCCTGCACGTGGATCCTATGCCTAAAGGCAACAGAAAAAAAAAAAAAAAAAAGCCAAAATGACCCCCAAGTGAGAAACGATGATAAAACGCTAATATAGACACTGCCTACATATGAATTTATACACGCAGGCACGGACACGTGCGCGCACACAGGATATAAAAAAGGGCTAATAAAGGATGTCAATTCACTTAGGTCACACTTCAGTAATTAGGACACATACCGTCTTGTTTTAGGCTGCTATAGCAGAATACCATGGACTGGGTGGCTACAAACAACCGAAATTTAGTGCTGACGGTTCTGCACGCTGGAAATCGGAGTGCAGGTGCCGGCATGGCCGAAGTCTGCTGGAGGAACTCTTCTGGATTGTAGTCCTCCCTTTTCTCCTTGGGTCCTCCCTCACGTGGCACACAGCACAGCGAGAGAGCTCAATGGGGTCTCTTTTATAAGGGCACTAATTCCATTCAGGAGGGCTCCACCCTCGTGACCTAATCACCTCAAAGGCCCCACCTCCTAATCCCTGAGAGGTTAGGGTTTTCAACGGTGTGGAGGTGGGTGGGGGGTGGCACACGAACATTCCAGTCCACAACACAGACTTCCGTGCAGCCGTTGGCTGGTAAAATCTTACTCAACGTTATGGTGATCCTGTGAACTCCCAATTTCAAAATGATCAGTTGCCACGAACTCTTCAACGCCCCGAGCGTTTAGCTAAAGGCTTTGCGCATTCTTGTTTCTCCTTCCAAAAAGAAGAACTAAAAACCCTGGCCCTTTCAAGTTGTCCCCTTTAAGCTCACCTTGTCATCTTTGCAGGAAAGTGATTAGCAGCCTTTAAAAAGGATGTTTGTTCCGAGGCCTTAAGAAGCCGGCGGAAGGCTGGCGCGGTGGCCTGGCCGAGTTGGGGTGGGGGTGGGGGGAGCAGATGACCCAGAGGGAGGCGGGAAGGAGGAGGGGGCGTCCGGGGAGCTTGGGCTCCGGGCGAATCCCCGGCCTGGCTCCGTTTCCGTTCCTACCGAGGGGCGAGATGAAGAGGCAAGGGGGAGAGAGCGCGAGCAGGAGGAATAAAGGAGAGAAGGGAGACAGGCTCGGGAGGAGCGGCGACCGCGGTACCTCAGAGTCCCGGGACCCGGGGGAGGGGCCGTCGTCGGCGCGGCCGCGGACGTCGGTGCTACGGGCGGCGGGGCAGGAAGGTTAGAGTCCCGGCGGGCTCGGGCCGTTCCCCCGACGTCGCCTGCCAACAGCCTGGGGCCGGGCCGGGTCACGCCTCAGCCCCCCGCCTCCTCGGCGGGCCTGACAGAGAGGTCGCCGCGGTGCCTTCTCTCGGGGTCCCGGGCGGGTCCACGGCGCTCGGGCCCGGAGCTTATTGTTCCGGGAAGCCGCGGGCAGACTCGGGCCGGCCGACCCGCCCCCACCTGGGGGTCGCCCGGCAGCTGCGGGAGCGCCGACTGGCGGCGGACGCGCGGCCCGTGCGTGTCCCTTTAAGGGGCCGGGCCTGTGCGGCGGAGGGGCTGGCGGGGTGCGCGTCGCTCCCCGTGTGTGTGTGTGGGGGAGAGAGCGGCGGGCGGGCGGGCGCCGGAGGGAGGGAGGGAACGAGCGAGCAAGCGACGCGGGCCGCCCCTGCCGCCGCCGCCGCCGCCGCCGCGGTCGGACCAGCGGCCTCCTCCCCTCCCCTCCCCTCCCGCGCGTCGCCCTGCCGCGGGGAGGGGGCTCGCGTCGCCGCCTCCAGCCGCTCCCGATGAAGCAGCTGCCGCCGCAGCCGCCTCCGAAGATGGGGGATTTCTACGACCCCGAGCACCCGACCCCTGAGTAAGTATCAGCTCCGCGGTCTCCCGCCGCCTCGGCCCGAACCGAGGGCGGCGCGTCCTGACGGGCGGCGGCGCGGGCCGGCGCGAGGAGTAACGGGCCCGCGGTGTACTCGCGCGGGCGGCGTGGGGAGCAGGCCCGCGCCGCCGCCTCGCCCGGGCCTCCGCGGGTCGGCGGTTGGGCCCGGCGTTGGCGCGGCCGGTCGCGTCGCAGCGGCGGTTGGGCCGGGCCGGTGG
Source organism: Panthera tigris (assembly GCF_018350195.1). Lineage (NCBI taxonomy): Eukaryota > Metazoa > Chordata > Mammalia > Carnivora > Felidae > Panthera > Panthera tigris. Next base: position 16,628,024 of record NC_056661.1, on the reverse strand, counting down.
GGGAGGGGCGGCCACGGCCTCCGCCGCCGCCGCGTCCTCACCGACCCGGCCGGCCCGTGGCTCGGCGGTCTCCTCCGGCTTCCCGCGAACCCCTCAGGCCGCGCCGCAGGCGCAGGGACCGAGGCGGAGGAGCTGCCGGTGTCGGAGTCAGCGAGAGGGCACCGGCGAGGGTAGGCCGCGAATCCCCGGGCTCGGGTGGAAGCCCGGCCCGTCGCCCGGCCTGTCGCCCGGCCTCCCGGAGACGGCGGCTCGGACCGGAAGGGCCTAGCGTGCGTCGCTCGGCCGGGGTCCGTGGAGGGTCCGCGCTGCACTCTTGGGTTTTTTTTTTTTTTTTTCCCCCCTTCTGGAACTCGATCCCGGCCTCGCAGTGCTTCCGGCTTCAGCTTCTGCACCTTTGGCACTTGGGTTTTGTAATGGTGGCGAGGTTTGTGTGGCCCCGATGTTGAGGTGACACCGGGTTTGTTTTTCCGCCTGAAAATGAAAGCCTTCGGAGGGGCATACGTTCTCTTCCAGATTGTGGGATTTGCACACTTTGGGACACTACTTCCTTGGTAACAGGAACCTTTTACCCTAAACGGATGACTTTCTACCGCTCATAAAGACTTAAAAACTGAGGATCGTGTGAGGATTCTCTAAAGAGACAGCGTTCCAGAAAACTGAAATAGTTTTGCCCGGCCGTATTTTTTCAGACTTGGAGAATTTTTTTTTTTTTTTTTTTTTAACACATTTCTGTGGAGGGCTGTAGCTGCTACTGTATCCAATACCTCCGAGAGCTTCCACTCCAGAGCCTGGATTCACTTCTTTCCCTCCGCCCTCACAAGACTATTGTTTTAAAAAGCTATTCTTAAACTCCATTTGCTGGTGTTGGTCGGAGTCTACCTAGAGATATGAATGTACGACTCTTTGCAAACTTAACGGTTGGTAGGGGTTTCGGTTGAAACTGTCACTTTTTGTCAGCAGAATGATTCCAAGAGATTTGCTCTTTTGACACATTTTACCTTAGCTCTGCTATGGCTTTTTTTTTTTTTTTTTTTTTTTTTTTTTTTTTTTTTTTTTTTTTTTTTTTTTTTTTTTTTTGGAACTCTTTGCCCGAAGCTTTGCAACTTGGTCCAGTCACGTCTGGATCTTACTTTTAGATTTAGTTGCAACCCAGAAGGATTCTGCTGGGGTGTTGATGGTTTCTGCACCGAAAGAGAAGTACTTACGCTACCCTTCTAAACAAACCCAACTTTTACGACAGTAAGTTGTCCCTACATGGCTTTATCCTTTTATGGGTTCCTTGCTTTTACGTTAACATTACCTTGGTTAGGTTTGTTTTGATTTACTGCACAATCCTCAGTCCAGTGACAAAGCTCATGTTATATAGGCTTTTGGTGTGAGACTTGGAAAACCTCAAACAGCTCTGTATCATGATCCAATAAACACTTATTGAACAGTTGTCTGGTACAAAATAACATGCTATCCCTTGATCCGACTAAACGCCTGCTTCCAGTTTTTACTTGGTTGTGTGGTGAAGTTCACAGGCTTTAAGGATCACATCCTTCCACTTTCTTGGGAAAACATTTTTCATATTGTGTGGCAAAATGGACTCAGAAGTGCATCTTGGATGGACCTACGTGGGGAAGAATCAAGAATGTTTATTGTTTTACACAAGGTCTTGAGGGTTTTTATGTTCACTTTTCTGTTGTTACTGCTTTGGATTTCTAAGTGACTGAGTTCCAAAGGGGGGTGTGTGTGTGTGTGTGTGTGTGTGTGTGTGTGTGTGTATTAACCTGCATGGAGTATATAAAGAATTGTAAAATGTCTTCTGTTATAACGTAAGAACTAGAGGGGATCCTCGTCGGCATCCTGGACAGTGTCACTTGTCTTTCAGGTGCAGAAACTGAAGCCTAGAGAGTGAAGTGACAGGAAACCCTGTTGAGGTAGTATGTGTACGCTGCCAGTCAGTCATGATACTCCTGCATAGACAAGAGCACTACAGTGTAGGGGTAAAGAACTCGGATTTCGGAATCCGACATACCTGGGTTTGTACACTCGTTGAACCTTGGACAAGTGACTCCATGTCTCTAAGCTTGGGTTTTCCCATCTTTGCAGTCAAATGCTCTACCCCGGAGCTCTACCCCCAAGGTTTTCCCATCTTTGAAATCGGGATCATGACGGTAGCGACCTCCTAGGGCTTTTGGGAGGATTGAATGAACATTATGTGTGAAAAGCCCTGGGCACAGAGCGTGGCATCTGCAAATGCTTCTCTCTGGGGTTATCAGGGAAAACTTAAAAGAGGTAGGATTGTAAGTCAAGCTTGAAAAGATGAGGTGGGCTTGAGGGGGTGACATGACCAAGTGTCCCTTTTAGACTTTAGGTAGTTTGAAATGGTTCTTTGACACGGGAAGAAATTGAGGCACAACATGTGAATTTAGTTTGATCGAAGAAACAGTTGGAGCCTGATGTTCTGTGTTTGTCTTGCACTCACTCTTTAATCAGGCACAGCTGTGAGACCTGGCTTTTTTCCTGTGGCATATAGGATTGTATTTCAGGTGAAAATGGCTGTAATCACCTGAGTATCTGTGCGCTAGGTGTTTGCTGTCGGGGCCAGGTGTTGAGGACGCTGCAAATTAGATCCAGTTAAAGTCTTCAAGGAACTTCTCTAATGAGAGAGACAGGCAAGTACTTAACAATGATAGAAGTGCTGTTCTTCGAACATATGCGTATTTTGTGCCAGACACAGGCACGCTAGGGGTGGGTGGTATACAAAACACGCAAAATTTTGGCCTTATGGGCACCCCTCCTAGTGAGGGGTGCTGATGAATAATATAGAATGTTCAAAGGTAAGTGCTTTGCAAAATGGAGCAGGGTAAGGAGGATCCAGAATTTCTGGGGAATATGTTATAGTTTAAAATGGGGTAGACTGGGTGAACCTTCTTGAGAATGATATTTAGGCAAAAAGGGACAGGGATTAGCTGTGTTCATATCTGGGGTGAAAGCATTCCAAGCAGAGGAAATCGTTCCAAGGTGCTGAGGCAGACCTAGTGAGTTCTGCCTGGTGTGGCTAGAATGGAGTGAACAAAAAGAGTGATATAACTTGGGTCAGGGTGGGGCGTAGATCTCACAGTGCTTCGTAGAGCCATTTTAAGGACTTTGCCCAGAGTTTTCAATAGAGGAATGACATGGTCTGTTTTCAGCTTCAGGCAGGGGGGAACAGCAAAGCAAGGAGACTTGAAGCTAGCAATCTGGGAGAGAGACGCTGGTGACTTGTAAAGTGGTAATAGGACATGGTGAGAAATGACTGGATTCAGGATACACATTGAAGATCAAACCAGTATGGTTTGTTAATAGATCAGACGTGGCAGATGAGAGAGGAGCCAAGGATGATTCCCAGGTTTTTGGTCTGAGCAGTTAGAAAGATGGGATTTGCGATCAACCGAGGTAGGTATGACTTCGTGACCAGACCAAGTTTGGGAAATAGATTAGGAATTCAGTTTTAGACATGGTAACTTTGGGATGCCTGTTAGACATTTGGGTTGAGTTGATATCCAGGTCAGACCCTGGAGTTAAGGGAAATTGCCTGGACTAGAGATGTATTTTGTGGTCATTAACTTAGTATTCAGAACCACAGCATTGGAAGAGATCACCAAGGGGGCCAGTGTAGAAGGAGACAAGAACCTGGGAGTGATCCCTTTAAACTGCAGTATTAAGAAGCTTTTGTTATATAGTGTGCCTTACATGGAAGGCATCCATAAACTTAGGGAGGGAAATTACCTCTTTGCTACCTCTAACTAGGAGTTAGCACTTTTTTAAATTACCGATGTAAACAGCAAACTACAGTACTATTAGCAGTACTTGTGATTTTACTACTAGACAGGTCACAGATATTTTAATATGCTGTGGTTATTGTAGATGTCTCAAAATACTGTTGATGTTTATCATTACATCCAAGTTATAGTAGACATCTACCACTACTACATTGTTAAGAAGTATATATATATTACTGTATCACACATTGGGGGTTTTTGTCCTCCATGTAATTGGTTTCATTTATATAAAATATATAAATATAAATATAAAATATATATTTTATGCATTTAAAAATATTAAACTGAGAAGAAATCTACAGGCTTCATCAGACTGCTAAAATGGTCCAAAGAACAAAAAGAAGTTAAACTTTGGGCTCTGGAGCCAATGGTTCCTGGTTTTAGAATTTCACCTCTTAATAGCTTTATGAACCTGAGCGAGTTTCATAATTACTCTCTGCTTTGGAGTCATTATTTACAAAGTGGGGGATCATAGTATTTTCTGTGAAAGGTTTTGTGAGGACTTAAAGATAAGGACAGTGTTAGATCTTTTATGATTAGCATTGAATGCATCTAGGAAGAAGAGTACTTTACAAGGCACCATGATAGGAAAAGCATGGTGAATTTAGCCAAAGTTTATTAACTGGGAAAAAATATTTCTACGTGTTCTAATAAAATACAAAGCAGTGAGATTATTCAAATGCTCATAAAATCCTTGTAATTCACCCTAGAGTGGGAATAGAGATACCTCAGGAAGCTATCTAAGAGAAATATTTCTGGGAAAATTTCCTGGTTAGAAAGCCTGATGAACTATCCTAGTGCTTAGAACAGAGTATATACCTCTCCAGTATTCGTGTTCCTCTTTGCTCTTTTTTAGATTTCAGGCGGACCATTCTTCTGACACATTATGTCTTTAGAAAGGTATCAAGCAACTGTTGATACAGTTGTGTTTTACTAAGAAATGTTCAAACTGCCAAGACCTCCTTCATATATATAACATTATCAGCCAATCATACTTTTGTAGTTTCCTCAGTGGGAGTTTGATATACCCAAATCTTTTTTGCCATTTTTTTTTTATTGTCCTAATTGATTCCTTTTTAAAAATAGAAATGTATTATAATTTAGTCTTTAACAGATACGTAAAATTTTTCTTGACTTGATAATCTGTGTTTTTCTGTGAGCGTTGTCAGTTTTTGAAGAGAAGCTAGAATAGTCATATGCTGGATGACAAAGGATGACTAGCCTGGGTTACAGAATCAAAAGTTGACGTTCATTTCTGTTAATTCTTCCAGAGTACTGTAGAGTACTTTATTTTGTAATGCACTAAGAGCTATTATTATAATAAGGCCCTGTGAGACCATTCATATTAGAAACTGAACCATTACATCTGGAGGCACCAAACATCACGTTTAGAACCCTTCCTTTCTATTTGAGAGAGATCTACTCTGGAGTGGGGGAGGCATTTTATTCTGAAAAAATTTCAAACTTACAGAGAAGTTGTAAGAATAGTATAATGAGTGTCCATATGCTGTTCATCCACATTAACCGGTAATTGAAAGTTTGTCCTATTGACGTATCTTTCTGTATAAAAAAATAAATATACATGTGTTTATTTTTGTCTGAATCAAGTTGGAAACATCAAGACCTTTCACCCCTAAATATCTTCATTACCTTAGAAGAAGCTTTCTCTCAGATAACCAATGTACAGTAATCAAATTCAGGCAATTTAATATTTGTACCTATACTGTTAACTGATAAAATGTTTGTATTTAAATTTTGTCAGTTGTCTCAATAGTGTCCTCTCTTTTCAGTGTAGGATTACAAATTTCTTTTAATTGTGATGCCTCTCAGTCTTTAATCTCTGAGGAGAGAGCTTTAAATTCAAGCTTTGGAGGTACTTTATTATTGTCTTTGTACTTACCACAATTGTGATATTTCAAGAACAATAAAAGTGTCTGGTAGTATGTTTTAAATAGTTTATTTATTTATTTTTTTTAACTACCAAAACCATGGATGCTTATTGCAAAAGGGTAAGATAGTGCAGATGTCTATAGAAGAAAAAGTAAAAACCCACCCTTAGCGTTTCGTCCCTGCTCCATCTCTCCAAATTCCACGTCCAAGAGGGTAACCAGTACTAACAATGTAGGGTATACCTTTCCAGACCTTTTCCTTTTGTTTTTTTGTTGTTATTTAAGTGGAGTCCTACTACATATATCATTCTGTCTTTTTTCTACATACTGTATTCTCTGCATATTTGCATTTACAGGTAAGATATACTTACCTTTTTTAACAGGCAATATTGAGTTGCTTTATTTTCTTAAGGTGTCTGGTTGTCATGTTAAGCAGTTTAAAAAGGCCTTGGGACATGTTGTGCTGTGTGGAAGGGGTCTCCTTGCAAATATGTTTCCCCACAGGGTGAGTGTATCTGGTAATTTATAATAGTATTTCACGATTTTGTGTAGACTTTGACTCCTATACTTCCTTGCTTTTAAAAAATCTATTGTGTATACTTATTTCTATTTGTCCTGTCTGGTGCTGGTGGATTAAGTAGTTTTTATTTCTGCCCTACTTAGATGAGTTGATTGGTTATTTTAAAAAGAAAACTCGAGGCATTTAAGTACAGTTTTTTGAAAATAGTTGGTTTGAAGCTGGCCAACTGAAAATTCAATAGGTTTGTTGTTTTTCATAATGGGATTTATATTTGGAAGTCTACTTTCATGGATTCAAATGAGAGGGAGTTTACCTTGTGTAATTTTTGGTCACTGTGTGCTAGTAAAATGTTGTATTTGAGTTCCTTAGGTTTGGAATTCACGTATAATGTATTTTAATTTGACAATCTTTTTTTTTTTTTTTTTTTTTTTTAAACTCTAGCTAGTGGTTACTTCAGTGCCTTTTCCAGCTAAGCAAACACATTGGTCATTTAGATGGAAGTTGGTCTAAATTCTTAAAGATGCTTTTTAGAGTGCTTTTTCTGTCAGATGCTAACATCTCACAGGTGATTATATCGTTGGGTTGGTGTGGGTGTTGATAGGAGTGTGATCATGCTGGGAGGTCTGCTTTTTGGGAGCACTGCTTGTGGGCTTGCAAGAGCCTGGAGCAAGTGGTGGTTTCTGACTGTAGTTCTTTCTGCTGCCACTTCCTGCCAAATGCACTTAGATTCTCTTTGGGGAGAATTGGTTGTATAGTAATCACCGATATTTGCTTCATGATTAGCTCTTTGTGGAGACCCATGGATTAATTCTACTTTGAGTCTTTTGTCTGATATTTGGCCTCTTAGTGAATGGTTATTAATTACATACTTTCTACTTTAGTAGGCAGATGCTGCCAGGTTTAAAATTTTTATGAATTTTGTGTGAATGTAAAGTAGAGCTAATATTTTTCATAAATTACATAGATGGCTGCAAACTCTTTCTGTGGAAATCCATTTATTCTGATCTGGAGCACACACAGACTTCCTAAAATTACTTAGTTAAAAATATAACTCTTCCATTATTTTATCAATTCTAGACCAGAGTATCTGTATCAACTATAAAACATAAGCTACATGTTTTATGATGCTACTTTTGTGCTAAAAATTACCTAAAGAGATGAATTTTGTTGACATACAGTAAAACTTTTTGTTAGTAATAGGTGAAAATATACTCCTAAAATTTTCCCCAAGATAACCTTAATAGGTATGCTCTTTAAGCTTAAGTTTACCACGTCCTTTAATAAATAGTTTATTGTATAATTCAGGAAGCCAATTGTCCCAATCACGAAAAGTATAATATAGCCTTTCTGGAAGATTAACAGCAGTTTGTGTAACACAGTAATGTTAATAGCTGAATATTAACACATTGAAACAGTGGTAGTTAAATAACTAATGTTTCCCCAATTATAATAATGCTTGCATTCATTACAGAGACAGTGAGACTACCAAGAAATACTTGATGCCCATCTTTATTTGACTACTTACTTATTAGAGAAGATAACAATAGTGCTAGAAGATACGAATTGGGGCAGGAGTTAGAACCTGGCTGTGATAGAGAACATTTTTTCAGCTATGCATATGATAGCTACAAAATTTGTTAGCTGGGTGCTTTTGTGAAATGTACCCATTGCTTAAGTATTTTTGTTCCCATCATTACTACTTTCCCACATAAATATTTTAAAAGGTAAGTTTGCATGCATGTGCATTTTTATAATTCTCCAACTTTTAAGATACCTTAGGTGATTGCTAATATGAAGCATCAGGAAAGGCTAAACATTTCATTAGAGCTGTCTATCAGCATTCATGCATTCTCTTGCTCCTTTTAGACTTGTTTGGTTCTATCTATTGCTAGGACCCAAGGGGTTTTGTCTCATGTACTCAAAAATCCAAGGAACGTGAGGAATATGTTATGGAGACTCTTTTTTTCTAAAAAAAATTTTTTAAATGTTTATTTTTGAGGGGGAGAGAGACAGAGACAGACAGCATGAGTGGGGGAGGAGCACAGAGAGGGAGACAGAATCTGAAGCAGGCTCCAGCCTCTGAGCTGTCAGCACAGAGCCCGACACCAGGCATGAACTCGTGAACCACGAGATCATGATCTGAGCTGAAGTCGGACGCTTAACGGACTGAGCTACCCAGCGCCCCGAGACTTATTCTTCTAAAAAGAATCTCAGTAACCATTGGGTACAGTGTAGTATGTGCTTAGTAAAAGTTTGAGTTGACCTGATTCTTCGTAACGGTCATTCTAATTTTCTGATAGAGTGAATAGCATCATTAATAATTACTGGCATCTTTCGTAAGACATTCTTAAATAACTATTGCATTAGGACACAGAAGAAGGTCAGGGAATTGAGGATGAGTTGAGCTAATGAATGTCATTGGTGATCAGAGAACTTTTTATGCTTCTTTCATTGGTCCTTGTGGAGACAGACTGATGAAAATTGTAGATCTCATGCTGGTGGCTTGAGAGAGAACATGAGTTGCTTCCTAAGGTTGGATAACCTATTGTGTTTTGTGCTAGACTAGTATTTTTCCCCCAGCTTTTTTAGTTGTTAGTTTTATATTTGTCTTTTCTCCAGGATGGATGCTCTATTTAAACTATGCCCTTTACCCTTGCTTTACCCTTGCTTAGTTGTCTTTCTGTTCAGATCCTTCAGATCAACAGTCTCATTTATCTCTTTATGACTGTTGGGGCCAAAAGAAAATGATGAAACTACAGATGTGGCGATAAAGAGTGTTTTTGGGTATACGTTAAGGATGCGACACTGAAAAATGATAGAAAATTTGATCCTCTAAAATTGAGGCTTTTGGGGCACCCAGGTGGCTCAGTCCGTTAAACATCTCACCGGCTCAGGTCATGATCTTGCAGTTCACGGGTTCGAGTCCTGTATCGGGCTCTGTGCTGACAGCTCAGAGCCTGGAGCCTGCTTCAGATTCTGTCTCTTCCTCTCTCTGCCCCTCCCCTGCCCGTGCTCTTTCTCTCTCAAAAACAATAAACATTTAAAAAAAAAATTGAGTCTAAATAAAGGGGGGCGCGCCTGGGTGGCTAAGTCAGTTGAACGTCCAACTTTGGCTCAGGTCCCAATCACACAGTTCATGAGTTTGAGCCCTGCATCTGGCTTGCTGCTGTCAGCGCAGAGCCTGCTTCAGATCTTCTGTCCCCCTCTCTCTGCCCCTCCCATGCTGACCCTCTCTCTTTCAAAAATAAACATACAAAAAGAAATCTTTAAAATTGAGGCTTTTTTTTCTCTAGGATAGCTGATGCTTTTTATACTGAGAAAACTGAAAATTTTATATGCTAAGCCTTAAAATTATAAGAAATTTATAATTTTCTTGGAAGAAAATTATAAAGTTATATTCAGAGTTGGTTTTTTTTTTTTCCATTATAATCAAACCTTTTAAACCTGATGTTAAGAAAAACTAGCTGAATTGAACTCTTGACTATTCAGCTAACATTTGTTGAATGCCAACCTTGTGATAAGTAAGTACAGTGAGCTATAGCAGGGACATCTAACCCAGACTGGTAGAATAGAGGGGTAGATAGTTGGGGAGGGCTGCTCAGAGGATGTATACTTAGTCTGAAAGAATGGGAGTTAGGCAAAAAGGGTGAATGGAGGATGCTCTAGGGTGACACTGAAGGGTAGGGTACATAGGGAAGATTGTCCCTATGTCCATTTCCTGTTAAAGATTCCTCTGCATTTGCCCCATTGTAAGCGGCTGAGCGGCACAAGAGGTGTCTTATGTAGGGAGGCCTTATTACCTTACCTAATGACTTCTCATTCCTCTGGCTTCCCCTGTTTTTTCCCCTTGACTCACTCATTACCGTGGTTTACCATGGCTTACCATGGCTTACCATGGCTGTGATTGTAAAGGGCATGGAAAATTGTGTTTCTCATTTTATAGATGAGAGGAAAAGAAGGCCTAAAGAAATTCAAGGTATGCTCACTAGTTTTGTGGCAGTACCACAACTTGAGCAAGGTCTCTTTGTTTAACAATTTGTCAAAGACTAACTTTTTAATGATACTAGGGAATACCATTTATATTAGCTCTGCCATTTATAATCAATTGGATATCAGTATTCTGAGTTAACTTATTTTCCTAGGAGTCTTCTGGATTAGTCTTGAGGTGCTTAAAATAATTTAATTTGGAGGGTGCAGGGGATTCCCTCCTTAAGTTATTTCTTTTCTCCAATTTTGCAAATACATATGCTAGAGGATTAGAGGGCTGAACATCAGTCATCTCAGCAAAAGGTACACTGGATATGTGGATGATCCAGATCTGCTCCTTTGGCCAAGTGCCTTAAGTAGTCTGAAATCTTCATTGGAAATGAGCTTCTAGGAATTTTTAATCCCATGAGAAACTGCAGCCTTTATGTCATTCCGTATATTAAGGAAAACGAGAAGTACATAGGTAGATAACTTGCCTTTGTTAAGAGAGCTAGTAGGAAGAGAAGGTACACACCCCAGCTAATACACCAGATCCCCAGCACCACAAGCCTGGCAGTGTGCAAGTAGCCCAGACAGGCCACGCCACCCCACAGTGAATCCCGCCCCTAGGAGAAGGGAAGAGAAGAGGGCTAGTAGTTATTTTTTCCTTCGTGTCCTGCATAATACTGCACTGCTGTTTGTGCATTTGCCTTACCAGTTCATGCTCTGTCCAAGTGATGAGGTAGTTCTAGTTCAAGGGTTCTCTTAGGACTTTAACTCAAGGTTTTGGGACAAATGGACACATCTCACAAGTAGTGATAATGAACATATTTGTGAGACCATAAGATGCCAAAGAGACATCATTCCTTGTTTCTGACACTAGGGAATCAAAGTAGTTATGGCTTAATGGGAGAGACTGTGTTATCATGGCTACTGTGAAATAAACTTGTATGTAGCTTGCTTAGATGTCTATAGATATTTTTTCTATTTGAATTGTTCGGGAAATGAGACCATTATTACTCTTAACTTGTTCTAATTTGAACATCACGACCCTAACTTAATGATTCTCTGATCCAGAAATTTGTATCATTCAAGGTAATTTAAAAACCAATGCTTAAGTCATGGAGCTGAAAAGTAAAAAAAAAAAAAAATAATAATAATAATAATAAAAAATAAAACAAGGGTTGGTGTAAACTATGGCTCACAAGCCAAGTCTGGTGGACCACCTATTTTGTACCTATGAGCTAAGAGTGGTTTTTACATTTTTTAATGGTGGGGGATAAAATCAAAAGAATACCTCGCGACATATGAAAATTATATGAAATTCACATTTTACTACTTATAAATGAAGTTTTGTTGGAACACAGCCACACACACAAAAACCAACCTCCCCACCCCCCCCACCCCCCCCACCAAAAAAACCCAGTGCTTATTTTTATGGTATTATGTAGATAGAAGATATAAAAGGTTGGTGAATGCTTAAATTGAGCCTAGATCATACTTTGATGAAATTTCTTGGTTAGTAAATTTTCTAATCTTTTGTTTTCATCAAAAGAAAGTTTGAAGAGGGTAAGTAACATTGTTTTCTCTCCATGGAGTTTCAGATTAGTTCTAGTTTAAGCCTAGGTTTAAACTAAATTGCTTTTGAGCTCATCAACAAATATCATACTTTGATTTTGTAAGAGGTGTGGTCTAGAATAGGGGTTGGCAAACTAGCCAGTGGGCCAAGTCCAGCCTTGCCTGTGTTAGTACAGACTATGAATTAATAATAATTATATCTTTTAAGTGGTTAAAAAAACTGAAAGAATAGTATCTTGTGACATGTAAAATGATATGACATTGGAGTTTTTATGTCAGTAAATAGAGTTATTGGAGCACAGCCACACTCACTCAGTTATTGTATATGGCTGCTTTCACACAAGAGTTGAATAGTTGTGACAGAGACTGCATGGCCTGTAAAGCCTGAAATATTTACTTTCTGGCTCTTAATAGAAAATTTGCCTATACTTGCTCTAGAACACTGATGAAAAAAATCATTTCCAAGACTGCTTATGTAAAGTTTTAAGATAGGTTAAATTTTCAGGAAAGCATGGCACATCCTAGTTTTATGCTTTTTTAGAATGTCTTGGAAAGAAGCTCATTGTACCCCAACTTGGCATTAGTGATGAATATCACAGTGATACTAGAATAATTCTAAATTAGGGGCGCCTGGGTGGCTCGGTCGATTAAACGTCCGACTTCGGCTCAGGTCATGATCTCACGGTCCGTGAGTTCGAGCCCCGTGTCGGGCTCTGTGCTGACAGCTTGGAGCCTGCTTCAGATTCTGTGTCTCCCTCTCTTTCTGCCCCTCCCCTGTTCATGCTCTGTCTCTCTCTGTATCAAAAATAAATAAACGTTAAAAATTTTTTTTTAAATTCTAAATTATTAGAAACTTTTAAGAAGAAGCTTTAAACTTTCACGTTGTTTTTCTCTGTATCAGTCAGAATATAGAATTTAATGTAAAGAATTGGTCAAAAGGGTTTTTGGAGAACTGAGAAAATGAAAAGGGGACTCTGAAGGTAGTAGTGATAGAAAGGCAGGAAGTAACTACCCATCTTAGTGCTGAGAGGAAAAATGGAAAAGGGTTTGGTTCCCAGAACCCAGAAGCTTGGAGTAGGGCCCCTTGGAGCTGAGATCTTTGAGGAAAGGGGTATTGGACATGCTGGTGTCTGAGGAGTTGCAGTCAGGCTGGTCTGGGATTATGGAAGAAAGGTAGAAATTGGAATCAGCGCCAGGGAGAAGCGTATTTGTGGATCAATACATGTGGGAACTGTGCCCAGTAGGAAGGAACAAGTTCCCTCCTACCTTTCCAGCTTTTCAGTCTTCCTCTAGCACATGCTATTTGTGTCAGAGGAGCAATGTAGTTTACTGTCACAAGAGTGTAGAAAGAGGGGGCCAGGAGCTGAAAGTATCTTAATAGAGGACAGATGGTCTAAACATATTGAAACATTTCTTAAAGCTCCAGGTAAGAAATGATTCTAGTATGTTTTCAGGAATCTGGGAAGGTAAAAAAGAAATTCAAAAAGAGGATTTTTGATATATTTTAAAAAATATTTATTTTTGAGAGAGAGAGTGCAGCAGAGAGAGTGACAGAAGTTCTGAAGGGGGCTCTGCGCTGACAAGCAGAGAGCCCCATGTGGGGCTCGAACTCACGAACTGTGAGATTATGACTTGTGCCGAAGTTGGATGCTTAACTGACTGAGCCACCTGGGTGCTCCGATGTTTTTTTTTAAGTTTATTTATTTTGAAAGCATGTGCAGAGTTTGCTAGGGGGAAGGGCAGAGAGAGAGGGAGAGAGAATCCCCAAACTGATAGTGTGGAGCCTTAAGCGGGACTTGAACCCACGAACTGTGAGATCATGACGAACTGTGAGAACATGAGATCAATTGACTGAGCCACCCAGATGCCCCAAAAGGAAATTTTGGACAAGCATCGTGAAGTGTGTGTAGAGGCCTTTTTTTTTTTTTTTTTTTTTTTAAAGGTCCTGATATCTGTTCCTCACACATTCTTTTGGAGGCATTGTTTTAAAGTAAAATCCTGGCTTTTGTTTACCTTGGTCTATAGGAATGAAGAATATCTGAACTTTGTTAGATAGCAGTAAAACCCTAACATATAAAAAATGGGGACTTTTTGTATATGCTTCAGTTTTGGATTTTCTATTACCTAACAGGAGAGTAAGTCCAGTTATCAATTATTAGGAAATAAGGGGTTCTAAATAGGATAAAGCCAATTTACACATCATCTAGTGTTTCTCAAACTGCCTGTAGTTTATCATGGATTGGTATACCTTAAAAACATACAATAAAAATGAAGTCCTAGAAAAATGAAGTGAAAAATTAAGAATCCAATGCCACTGGTTGAACAGTTTTGTATCTTCGTTGTGGTGGTGGTTACATGAATAGTTTTGCATAGAGCTACTTGCACACACAAATGAATATGAATGCAGGTTAAAAAGAATGGTGAAAACTGAATAAGGTCTAATCTGGTGAACAGTAATGTACCAATGTAAATTTCCTGGTTTTGATATTGGACCCCAGCTACGTAAGATGTCACCATTGGAGGGGGCTGGGTGAAGTGTACAGAGACTCTTTGTACTATTTTTGTAACTTCCTGTCAATCTGTAATTATTTCAAAATAAAAAGCTTAGAAAAGTATAAGCCAACTGATCACTGGTCAAGGTCAAATTGCTATAGAAGTTTCCAAACTCTGGTCTCAATTTCTGTACTTGTAGATATGTAACAAACTTAGCCAGTTGGCACTGGCCTAAAGACTACAGTTAAGTGTAGCTTTTCAACTTCTGTAGCTACTCTGTATTTTTACCATTCTCCTCAATCTCTCTACCTTTCACCTCCTACTTCTGTGTCTCTATTCATTTGTTTAAAATTATTTACTATGCACCTTTTTAGTGACAAGACCTGGGGATATAAAAATGAGGAAGGTCTTTGCTATTTATGCTTATTTTCTAAAAGCGGAGACTATTTTTTTTTAAGTTTATTTTGAGAGCAAGAGCATGCAAACAAGTGGGGTGGTAGGGGCAGAGAGAGAGAATCTGGAGCAGAACCCATGCTATCTGTGTGGAGCCTGACCTGGGGCTCAATCCTATGAACCGAGAGAGATCATGACCTGAGCTGAAATCAGGAACCGGAAGCTTAACTGACTGAGCCACCCAAGTACCCCAAGACTATTAAAAAAAATTTTTTTTTCTTAATGTTTATTTTTGAGAGACAAAGAGTGTGAGTGGGGGAGAGACAGATAGACAAGACACACGCACACAGAATCCCAAGCAGGCTCCAGGCTCCCGGCTCCCAGCTGTTAGCACAGAGCCCGATGCAGGTTTCGAACTCATGAACTGCGAGATCATGACCCTAGCTGAAGTAGGCTGTTTAACTGAGCTACCTAGGCACCCCAAGACTATTTAAGTTTATTTTTATTTTGAGAGAGATAGCAAGTGGGGTAGGGGAGGCGGGGCAGAGAGAATGAGAATCCCAAGCAGGCTCTGCACTGTCCACACAGAACCCAGTACAGTGCCCGAACCCACGAACTATGAGATCATGACGAGCTGAAATCAAGAGCCGGACGCTTAACCAACTGAGCCATCCAGGTGCCCCGAAACTATTTTTTTTTTTTTAACTGAACTGTAATTGACATCAGTATCTTATTAATTTCAGGTGTACATCATAGTGATTTATATTTTTATGCATTATGAGTAAATGCTGTTGTTAAAGAATCTTACAAATATGTATCCAAATTGCTAACAATGCCCATTTATTTTGCGTATTAACTATGTGCCAGGCACTATATGGAGGATTTTATTTATTTTTTTTAAGATTCTATTTTTAAGTAATCTCCACACCCAACATGGAGCTTGAACTCACAACCCTGAGATCGAGGGTTGCATGTCCACCTACTGAGCTGGTCAGGTGACCCTACGTATGGAGGATTTTAAATTGATGTTCTCCTTGATCCTCTCTTTGAAGTAAATAGAGTAGTACTCTTTCAGCTTTATTTACTTAAGTTTTTTTTTATTTAGAGAGAGAGCTGGGACGGGCAGAGAGACAGAGAGACAGAATCCCAAGTAGGCTGTGCGCTGTCAGTGCAGAGCTCAACACGTGGCTCAAACTCCTGAACCATGAGATCATGACCTGAGCGGAGACCCAAGAGTCTACCGCTTAATTGATTGAGCCATCCAGGTCCTATAGGTTTTATTTTATTTTATTTTATTTTATTTTATTTATTTTTTTTAATTTTTTTTTTTTTTAACGTGTATTTATCCTTGAGACAGAGAGAGACAGAGCATGAACAGGGGAGGGGCAGAGAGAGAGGAAGACACAGAATCTGAAACAGGCTCCAGGCTCTGAGCTGTCAGCACAGAGCCTGACGCGGGGCTCGAACTCACGGACCGCGAGATCGTGACCTGAGCCGAAGTCGGACGCTTAACCGACCGAGCCACCCAGGCGCCCCTATAGTTTTTATTTTAAAACATGCCACTTTTATGTTGAAAATCTTAGTTCCTAATGACATTAATGGAATAGCTTATTTGCTTTATCCATTTTTATGTGACAGTTTCAGTGGTAATACCAGTATTATTATAACAGACTACTAACAGTGTAAGATTTCTTTATGATTTTTTTTTTTTTTTTACCTTCAGGATATATTCCAGGAAGGTATTTTTAGTCAAAATAGTTCAACTTTTCTTCATGTTTGTGCCAGTCACCAATTTGGTATAGTTTTAATAGTTTGAATTTCTAGAAATTATTTTTTTTATTTTCTCATTAAAAAAATGCATCATTTTACATGATTCCAAAGTTACTACAATAAAAGAATGTCCAAAGAGGCATAACTTTCATTCTTATTTTTTTACCATGTCCTTTAACATGTAATAATTATGTTTAATTTTGGTTGAGTCTTCCATTTTGAACATAGAAGCACACAAAACATGCTGTTTTGTGTCTTGCTGTTCACTTAACAATGTATTCTGGAGATCATACCAGAAGAGTATACAGAGCTCTTCATCATTGCTTTTAATGCTGTGTACTGCTTCATTGAATGGATGTGGCAGAGTTACTCAAACACTCTTTTGATGAACATTTAGGCTATTTCCAGTCTTTTGCTATCACATGGATAACCTTTGCATTTTATTTTAACCTTCATTTTCCATGCATGAAAGTGTGAGGGGTGGTGCGTTTTTTTTTTTTTTTTTTTTTTTTTTTAGTGCATTTAATTCACAATGATCTTACATTATCATCAGCTTTGCCTTGTAAGAATAAGTATTTCAGGGTTTGTTTTTGTTTTTAGGCATGGGTATCTTTGCCATACTTCTACTTGTGTTAGCTGACTTGAAACCTTTCTCTTTTACACCTCAAGCACTAATTTGCTATTTTGGGGAAAATACTTAAACTTCACAACAGTCAGAAAATAAATGGTGGCTGTTATGTTTAAGGTGGTGTTCCTGAAGAAAACTGACCTTTATACCTTTTTGGTGTGTTTTGGTTTTGGTCTGGTGGTAATTTATTCTAGGAGCTTTCTGAGTTGCTGTATTCATTGTGTTACCAAAATTAAATGCAGCCCATGTAGATTTTTTTTTTTTTTTTAGATTTATGACAAACATGTGAAACGTGAAAAAATGAAATTATTTTTAGAAGCATTTTTAATATTAACACAAAAGAAAGCAGATTTATGAAAGAGAAAGATCCTGAATTATTTGTGTATAAAAAGAGAAACGTCTTTTGTCTCATGTGTAGATTTAATCACATGTTTTACTTTCATTGTTTTAATTTTGAAAGTGGATTTTAAAGAGCTAATTTGCATCAGCGTCTATAACCACATGAAGGAACTGACCACCATCTATTTTCCTGTTTCTGTTTAATGTGGTTAAGCAAGAGTAGGACTGGAAGACTGGCATTAAGTAGTCACCTGCTAAAATACAGGATAGGTACAGCTTTTTAAACATTAACTAGTTTATATCCTACAGGTCTGTCTATAGTTAGCCATCTCCCTCAGACTCTTGGTATGACACACCTTTCAGTATACTAGCTCTTCATAGAAGAATCTAGTCTGAAGTTGAGATGGGGGAAAAAAACCCGAATGATTTCTTGCATCCAATTTAGGAGTTGTTATAGACACATGACCATCAGGACTGTTACTCTGTTTCACGATACAGCCCCTTCTGTTGCTAGGTAGATAAGTTACTAGTACATTGAGTCAAAATACATTTCTCTGAAACTTTTTGCCCTTTGCTCCCAGTTCTGGGTAATAGCTAATAAATATTTGTTAAAGAGCAAGGGCTCTGCAGTCAAAAAAGCCTGGATACTTGTCTCTGTCACTTTGCTAGCTATGATGTTAGGTTTCTCCATATGCAAAATGAGAATACAAGTAGTATACCCTTCATAGTTTTGAGGACAAGCTAGATGTATGTAAAGCATTAAACCTACTACCCCCAAAATAGGAAACATTCTGTTAGCTGCTTGTAGTGGTGATGGTGGTCTAATGGGGCTGTAAGACAATAGTGTAACGTGACCAGCTCACTAAGAACTTATCCTCCACTCTTTCTGTTGTGGTTCATTGCCCGGTACTAAAATTGAATTTAAGCATTTATGCATTTCTGTGTTTTAAAGATTGTTTGGTACTGGGTATCCCCTCCCACATTTGCTCAGTGAGGAAAATAAAACAGGTAATTTGAGATTTAACCCCAAATAGTGAATAAAGGTAGTGAAATCCATTTGTTTTTATTTATTTAAAAAAAATGTATATTTATTTTGAGAGTGAGAGGGAGAGGGAATGCAAGTGCAATGAGGGGCAGGAGGGGGGGTGGGGGGTTGGGGGCAGGGAGAATCCCAAGCAAGCTCTGCACAGTGAGTGCAGAGCTCTGCATGGGGCTCAGTCCCATGAAATGTGAGATCACGACCTGAGCCGAAATTAAGAGTCAGCCACTTAACTGGCTGAGCCATCCATGTGCCCTGTGAAACTCATTTGTATGTAACAGGCCTTAAAATGTTCAAAATCACCATACACCCCAGTTTATGGGTTTTGGAAAAAGATTGCTTGAAGAAAACATAATTCACTTAATGCAGGTGCTCCTGCAAACTAATTTGGAAGACAAATTTAGAAACATTTCAGGTAAATATACAATTGTTAACATTTGGGATGATATTCTTACCTTCCCTCAGTGACTATGGAACTCTAAAGATCAGCTGTGTTTGTTTTACAAAGTGATTGCTTGTTTAAAGAAAATAAGTTATTAGCTTTAATCACCATAATATGTAGGTTCTCTATTTTTTACAGTTTATTGAATTAGAGATTGAGCATGAGCAGGGAGAGGCAGAGAGAGAAAGAAAGGAAGGAAGGAAGGAAAGAGAGAGAGAGAGGAAGAAAGAAAGAAGGAAAGAAGGAAAGAAAGAAAAAGAATCCCAAGCAGGCTCTATACTGCTAGAGAAGAGCCCGATGCAGGACTCGAACCCACAAACCACGAGATCATGACTTGATCTGAAATCAAGAGTCAGATGCTTAACCGACTGAGCCACCCAGGCGCCCCTGTAGGCATTGAAATGTCTCTTAAAAATGTCCCTGAAAAAAAAAAATTGACCCTTGTCTTTTAAGATGTTGGTCCCTAATGACAATTCACCCTCCTGCCTTTTTTTTTTTTTTTTTTTAAGGTAAGGTATCTTTAAAGCTGTTTGACTAATGAGAGTGAAGAAAAAGATACAGATGATAGAGGAAAGGAAATAGGAAATACATCTTTGAGAAGGCAAGAGGATGGGGCATAGAGTTAAGTGATGGGATCTTCAATTGAGAGTGGTCAGGGTCATGGTAGTGATGGAGATTTGGGGTAGGGGGATGTGTGAAACAGGTACCTAGGAGAGTAAGGAAGGGAATTGAGTGGCACAAGTCATAGAGTGAGTGAATGGTAGGGACAGGATTCTGACCTAGGAATTATCAAAGTTTGATCTTTTTTGCTGTGTTACATTGCCGTCCTAATAAGCAAAGTAATAAATGCTGAAGAAGGTATGCTTTCATGAAGGACAGTCAGGAAATCGAGATGAGGTTGAGCTGAAAAAGGAAAATTAAAGAGAAAGCCCCCCCATTAGCCTTCTCATTTATGGAAATTATTATTACCTTGTATTATAGTTATTTGGTATACCTCTGTGCCATATTACTTCAAGTAAAGGATGAAATTCTGGGTAGGAACTGTGTATGAACTTGATATCTTGCCCTAACAGAGTTAACACTGCCTTCAGAAGGATAGATCCTTAAATAATTGTTGAATAAATAGTCTTGTGATTGATAAGAGTACTGATACTTGTAGTTAAGTGTTGCTTTTCTAAAATAAGTCGTTGGGCAATCCATCAGTGTGGTTGTGTGCTGTTGAAAGACATGTTGTGGTGTAGTCTCCACATTGGCCTTAAGCCTCGCTAGCTCATGGTACGAAAACCTTGGCCTACAGAAGGATTACTCAGTTTGTTGAGAAGAGGTTTGCAAATGTGTGTGACCATAGGTGAGGCTGTGGCTGTGAGCTAGGTAGATATGATCTTTTGTAATAAAAATTTTACTTATGAAGACTTTCTCTCTGGTGTATTACTTTTCCATATCATTGAATATCTGAGGCATTTAGTCTTAAATGTATGACACTGCAAGTGCCTAAACTGTGTAAATGTCAAAACCTGCCCGACTTCAGTGCATTCAGACTTCTTTTTCCATGACAGATGTTTTTGTTTGTACTTGTTAGGGAGCGGGTCACAGATTTAGCAACCTGAAATGGAAACAAATGGAGGGGGGAGGAGAGTGGCTGAAGCTATGAAATTCCAGGTCTTTCCTAATGGTGGAGATAGTGACTTTAGTACTTGAGAAGCGCTCTCTGTGACCCTTCCTTGGACCTGGGTGTATACGGCAAGCTACCTTTCTTCCAGGGAGCTCAGAGTACTACTTGAGTATACCTCTGGGTGGGGTTGTGTTACAAGCAGTGTTGGGAAATGGTCTTCAGTTTGTCATTGGTGGCTTCCTTCCTTTTGTTATCGACACTTCTCTTACCTTTTTAGTTCTTCACACTACCCTGAGTCTGCAATTTCAGTCTAGTATAGGGTCTAGTTTTGATGTAGCTTATCCTCATCGCTGCTTTCCAGAATATGAATTTGGAACATTTGAGGTAGTGTTTCTCTAGCTGAGGCTCTAGGATCTTGAAGAGTCCATACAGTGTTTTTCATAAAAAATTCTTATGGGGTGTAGATTTTGTGAGGGTATTTAAAAGTTTTTCATATTTGATTATCTTAAGTTGAAAAAATAATTTTTAGTTTTGAAATAATGTCAAACTTACAGAATGGTCAAAAACAATACAGAGATTTCCTATATATATATATACCCTTCACCCCATTGTGAACATTTTATCATTTATCATTCTTTCTACACACATACATTGCTTTTTTTTTTTTTCTGAAATGTTTGATGGTTATAGTCATGATGCCTTTTACCCCCATATCCTTCAGTGTGTACTTGCCAAAAACAAAGGCATTCCCTTAATATAATCACTGTACAATTATCAATTTTGAGAAATTAACATGGATACAATTCTGTTTGCTAACTACAAACGTTAAACATTATTTTGACCAGTTTTAAATTTTGAAATTTATTTTTCCTGAAGACTGCCACTTTCCAGTGGTAACTTTCAAGTAAAATATAACATATGAATTTTTAATATTAAAAGAGTATTAATTATTTAATATTTTAATATATTAATTTTCTTAGGTCAGTGTTCTTAAGTTGAGATCTAGCCTTAGATATCTGACAATTTTTTGTCTTCTTAAAAAAGGCCCATATATCACTCAAATGTGAGAAACACTGAGCATTTGAGGAGTATCTGATTTTTATTTTTTGTTTTTTATTTTTGCAGAGAGAGAGAGAGAGAGAGAGAGAGAAAGAACGAGCTAGCACTAGTGGGGGAGAGGGAAAGGGAAAGAGAGGGAAAGAATCTTAAGTAGGTTCCACTCTGAACGTGGATGTGGGGCGGGGCTTGATCCCACAACCCTGGGATCATGACCTGAGCCATAATCAAGTCAGTGCTCAAAGGCTGAGCCACTCAGGCATCCCAGGATTATATGAGTTTTAGTAAGAAGTCTTTAAAGATGAGACAGGAGTGGATCTTTAAAGTGTTATTAAAATCCACATAAAGTAATAAGTGCTGCTTCTGATTTGTAGTTCAGGAAATTCAGTGAACTGAAGGCCTGGAATGAGACCTTCTAGGATCACACTTTTAGCTTTACATCTAGGGCAGGAATTCTATCTCATTTGAGGTAAGTTCTTATCCAGATTCTTCGTAAACATTTCTGATGAGGAGGAAACTTAAGTGCTCTGTACAGTGACACATTCTAGTTGCAGACGTATCACATCTGATTTTTATAAATCAGTAAGAAAGACCAACAACTCAACTGATTGGCCAAAGACCTGAAAAAGCACTTCCCAGCTAAAAGGAAACACCAATGACTTACAAACATGAAAAAGCTATTATGATGGTAGAACTAAAAATGAAGCTATGTCTGTTATATGTTGATATATAATATCTAAGGCTTTAAATGAACAAAAACAAGGTATAGAAAGGTGTGTTTCCTTTTGTGTGTTTTCTCCTTAAAAAGAGATACATATGCTCACATATGCACACAATTTCTGGAAGGATATACAAAACTTAACAATAGTTGCCACTGGAGAGAGATATCTAATTTTAGTTGTATATCTTTTTGTATTATGAATTTCTCTTGTGGGTGTGTGTATTTTTCAAATAAAATGAATTTAAAATATTCAAACTTAAAATGAGCTAAAATCTGTCATTCTGTCCTTCTGTTGGTCACAGGTCCAACTTTTGGAATTGTGCAAAATAGGACTATTTTATCTTTAAGTTTTCTGATATTTTATAAATAAATCACTGTGGTCTTGTAAGTGGTCTTTTCCCCAGTGTAACTAAAAATACTTGTTTAACTGTAACTATTTCTTGTATGACCTGGTATCCAGAATAGACTCCCTTGCTATCCAACTTGTTTATATTTATGAATATTCTTGATATGGCCAAGTCTCTCTCATACCAGGCTTCCCTTTGGAGGCTTCAGTTTTTGTGTCCTAGCCAGAGAGATTGGGTAGTTAGGGGGTTGATTTTAATAATCATGTCATTTCTTTGGATCTTCGAACTGCTGTGATGAAATCTCTTAATTCCTTTTCCACATGTGCCCTGTGACCTCATTGAGATTTGTCACCATGTTGACCCAGATTAATCAACATTCTTGAAACAGTTCTTCAGCAAGCTGCAAATATTTGTCCTGTACATTTTTGACAGACAGCTTGCTTCAATATTCCTGATTTTTCTTCTGTAGTAGCTTTTCAAAAGAAGAAATAAGGCCGTTCCAGCACAATCTTTTTATTTATTTATTTATTTTTAAATTTTTTTTTTAACATTTATTTATTTTTGAGACAGAGAGAGACAGAGCATGAACAGGGGAGGGGCAGAGAGAGAGGGAGACACAGAATCTGAAACAGGCTCCAGGCTCTGAGCTGTCAGCACAGAGCCCGATGCGAGGCTCGAACTCACGGACCGTGAGATCATGACCTGAGCTGAAGTTGGACGCTTAACCGACCAAGCCACCCAGGTGCCCCCGTTCCAGCACAATCTTATGCTAAAGAGTTAAATGCCTGTTTGCGCATGCCTCATTATTTTTCATGTCAGAGATCCTGGGGACTCTGTATACCTTTGTTCCATCAGCCTTCCCTTGACGTGATGTTATGTTATTTACCAAAACAAGTTTCCTTTTTATTAAACGTTTGTGACTGATTCTTGCTATTAATTGTGGCCTCACAATCACTTCTTCAAAAAGGTCTTGTCCTCTTATTGCAGTGGCAGTCTGCTTCCATGTCCACAGCGAGCTATTATCATTATTGGAAATGTACCCTAACTCTGTTACTCTGACCAGAATTTCCAGTTCTTTCACCTCACCCTTCTACCTCACTTTCTGGTTTCCAGCACATTTACTCTTTGAAGCTTCAAGTATCTTGCCCTTACCCTGTTCCTTCAGTTTATCAGCTTCTTCCAGATTTCTCTCTTCTCTGTTATCTATGGATTACTAGGTCAGTCATTTCAGTATTCTTGGGAATGCCCTGAGTTCTCTCATCTTGCTTTCTTTCTACCTCTCTTGTCCCATCCAGCTTCCTGGAGTAATTCACCAGTTGTTTCTTCTGGTTGTTTCTAGATAGTTTAATGCTGCCAGCCAAGTAGAATAAGTGTGCTGATAAGCTCTAATATAAATTAGTAATATAGTCCACTTCCATTTCTGTTTCTTACACTTGAATTTTGTTTAAGTATTTTGCCCTGTTTCTTCTCTCAACTTTCAGCTGAGGATGTGAGAGAGAAATGCTTACTTTATTTTGAAACTTAACTATGTCTTCACTTATCTGTATTTATTTCTGTCTTTCTTAAAAAAATTTTTTTTAATCTTTATTTATTTTTGAGAGAGAGAGAGAGAGTGAGTTGGGGAGGAGCAGAGAGAGAGTGAGATACAGAATCCAAAGCAAGCTCCAGGCTCTGAGCTGTCAGCACAGAGCCCGACGAGGGGCCTGAACCCATAAACCGTGAGATAATGACCTGAGCTGAAGTCAGAAGCTCAACTGACTGAGCCACCCAGGTGCCCCTCTTTGTTTTTTTTTTTTTGTTTTTTTTTTTAATTCATTTTGGGAGAAACAGTGAGTGGGGGAGGGGCAGTGGGGGGGAGGGGCAGTGGGGGGGGGGGTGAGAGAGAGCATGAATGAATGAATGAATCCCAAGCAGGCTCTGTGCTGCTAGCACAGAGCCTGTTATGGGGCTTGAACCCATGAAACCATGAGATCATGACCCGAACCAAAACCAAGAGTGGGACACTTAACTGACTGAGCCACCCAGGTGCCCCTGTGTCCCCTTCTTTCAGGATCATTCCCTTCAATGTGTTGTAGTGATTCCATACTTTTTGTGATCTAAACACCTTGTTTGCTCACCTGCTCTATTTGTGATGAGGGAGAGAGGCAAGATACAGAATGGCTTGTATGGTATGATTGCTATACTTAAAAAGAAAGACCTGTGTTTAAGTACCACCCCCCCCTCCCCGCCCCCACTGACAACCATGTACACAAAAGAAGCATTAGAGGGCTCGGTAGACTAAGGTGTTAACAGCAGTCTCTGGATGTTGGATTGTGGACTCTTCCTTTTGCTTGTTTTGTAATTTGAATTTTCTCTATTGAAATGCTTTTGCCATGAGAAAATTAAAAGGAAATTTATATTTTCCCCTGTATTTTTTGTATATGCTTATATTCTTTTTATTACAAACATCTTATTATCAAGTTCGGGGAAATGTCTTGCCATCTCTGTCAAGCAGTTCTCTGAATATCCACTGAAAAGGGGAGTACAAATAGGAATGACCTTCCAAATGCTCTGACATGTCCAGGTACCTTTTATGTTCTTGAAAAAATTCCACATGATACTAATTTAAATCAAATCTAGTAGGTCATGGATTGTAAGACACAACTATTTTATGAACCACTAAGAAAGGAAAACATTCTGCCAATCAAACTATGATGTTATTGATAGTATGATGCAGAGGTGTTATATGTAGGGAAAATGTACCTCACAGAATTAATGAAATATAGTTGTTCTCAGATTGCATCTGTGAAGTGTTTGTTTAGTGGTTTTGGAATAGGAAAAAGGTGTTTAACCTTGACCTCGCTTCCAATCTCATCCTTGTATTGCCATCCTTTCCCCCTCTTCATTACTTGGTTTTTGTATGGCTACACTGGTGAATGGACTGAATTATGATGGAGTGAAGCCTACATTTGGAGACCAGGTTTTTGTACATTTCTTTTAAGGGACATTTCAAACAGATGATTATACTCCAGTCTTGCCATGTAGCCTGCAGAGTGGTCTGCTTAAAATCCTAATCTGGCTGTCATCATCCAAAGCCCTTTTGTAGCTTCCTTTTCCCCAGGATGCCTGGCGCACTGGTGTACACCAGACTTTTGGCTTTTGATCCCTCTGTCTCAGGACACAGTGTGGTTACCTTTTTTAGAACATAACTGTGAGCTCGGAGAGCCACATGCTGTGATGTGGAGCAGAGCGTATACCTTGTGTTCAGCAAAGGGACTGCTGAATGGACACCACAAAGGATTGAGAACCCCTAATCCATAAAACGAACTGTGTTTCTCCTCATGAGAAATCTGTCTGTGGACTTGGCTACTGTTCCCTATGTTGGCTACTTTCTGCCTTACACTTTATACTCTGGTAATGCTGAACTGTTTATAGTTTTCTTGCACATGTTGTTCTGCGTTTTAATCTCTTTGCCTTTGTGGGGAATCTTCCTCTGCCTGGGATCTCCCTACAAATGTATCTTCAGGAGCTACTCTTCTTTTAGGAAGGATTTTTTTGCTTTCCTATTCTTCTACTAAACTGAGTTATTAAACTGCATTTTCTCCCTTTGCTGTTACACTGCGCTTATTTCTTTGTATTTATTCCATTATGTTGGAATTACTTTGTAACAAAATTGTATTTTGTTTTACAGGACATTAAGCTTTTTAAGGGCAGGGACTGTGTTCACCTTTTATTTCACAGTGCCTGGTATTATCTTCAATAAATATTTGCTGTACTAAATGTAATTGAAACTTTGAAGGAATGAACAGCTCATGTCAAAAACCTATAGGTTGTCGGTATCCTAGGTTTTAATAATAAAAAACTTTGATTTCAATTGTTTTTAGTATTTATGATTTCTTTTTATTCTTTTGCATGCTCTCTTGGCTGGATGGCAATAGAGAAGAAGAAAATGAGGTAAGTATAATTTAACTAGTTATTCAATGGTTATTGGATTAAAAACTCAAAATTTATCTATGTTTTTTGTTTTGTTTGGTTTTTAAGATTTTATATTTAAGTACTATCTACCCCCAGCTTGAGGCTCGAACTCAACAACCCCAAGACCAAGTGTCGTTGCATGCTCCACTGACTGACTGAGAGCCAGGTGCCTCCACAGACCTGGCTAGAGCCAGGTGCCTCTAGCTATCATTTTGAATGTGAAATGAAGAAATAGTTTTTGCTGAATTTTTGAATCTGTAGTAACTCCATTCCAAGGAGGAATGTTGTGTATCTCAAGGAAGTGGTTTTTAAAATGGAGCTTCAAAAGCTTTAGGCAAGGTAGAGGAAGCTGGGAGCTCTGGAGACAGCATTTACCTGTTTTTATGTATTGAGCTACCATGTAAGATTTCATTTGACAAGTGCATTCTGTTTCTTAAAAAATATTTGAAGACCACTGCTTTATGATAATGCATGAGAGAACATTTTTTTTCTCACTTGATTAGTGTATAATGTTGAAAACTGATGCAGATTTTACCATATTGAAGGAGAAAACTATTCTCTTAGCCAGAGTTGATTAAAGAAGATCCATTAAAAAAATATTGCGGATGACCAGTGTACCATCTTTAATTTAGACTTGAGTTTGTTTCTTATAGATTTTTCTCTCTACCACCTAGGTTTTGCCTTTAACTTCTAAAGCCTACCATTTCCTTTGGTGGTTTGGCAAATAATGGAAGGAAAAATTTTCTTAGATATATACTTTGTAGTTGTTGCTCCTAGAGTAGGGTTGGACTATAAATCAGCATGGCCTGAGTGTGTGAGGCCCGGGCAGAGACAGTGGTAGTGTGCCAGGGCAGAGTAATTTATAGTAAAGCAGAAAGATCTGGGCCTCATTTGCTTACCTCATCTATAAAACGAGATAGGAGACTGCTCTAGACCAGTGGTTTTTCAGATCTGTAAAGTCCATCAGAATTGTCTTATGTGCTTGTTTTCCAAAAACAAACCCAAACAAAACATACTTTGTTGCTTTAGATCTAGTTGTGTTGCAGATCTGTATTTTATGAAGCACCTAAGTGATTCTGTGTGATGCCAGAACACCACTATAATGGCTTCTGATGTTTCTTCTCAGAACACAGGAACAAACTATTTTCCACACTGAGATGTTAATTATTGCTCTCTATCTACATGTCATTTTGTGTTCTATATTGAAGTACATGTTGGATTTTTTTTTTTTTTTTATTCTCGTTAAAAAGTCTGCCTGGAAAAAAAAAAGTTATAAAAACAGATAAATTCTTTTTTTTATATATATATATTTTTAAGCAATTATTTATTTTTGAGACAGAGAGAGACAGAGCATGAACGGGGGAGGGTCAGAGAGAGAGGGAGACGGAATCTGAAACAGGCTCCAGGCTCTGAGCTGTCAGCACAGAGCCCGATGCGGGGCTCGAACTCATGGACCGCGAGATCATGATCTGAGCTGAAGTCGGCCCCTTAACCGACTGAGCCACCCAGGTGCCCCAAAACAGATAAATTCTTTATGTAAGAGACAAAAATAGGAAAGTATGGGTAATTGTTGAAACTTGGGGTGGGTACTTAAGGGTTTATTATACTATTCTCTATACTTTTGTGTATGTTTCAAATTTTCTATAATGAAGTTTTATCTAGCTTAGTGAAATTCATACTGTCCTTAAAGAGGATTTTTCATTTTCCTGACATTTTAAACTGTAATGCTAGCCATTTGAAAGTAACTTTATTGTTGTAGTAACTGCTTGTTTTGTTCACTTATAGGCAAAGATTGAAAATGTGCAGAAAACAGGTTTCTTCAAAGGACCAATGTTCAAAGGTGTTGCTTCTAGTCGATTTTTACCTAAAGGCACCAAGACAAAAGTTAATTTGGAGGAACAGGGACGACAAAAGGTGTCTTTCAGCTTCAGCCTTACAAAGAAAACTTTGCAGAATAGGTTTCTGACTGCACTTGGCAATGAAAAGCAAAATGATACTCCAAACTCCCCAGCTGGACCTCTTCAAGTAGACTTGACTCCTAAAATAAAAATGGACATTGGAGATACCTTATCTACTACAGAAGAATCTTCCCCACCAAAATCAAGGGTAGAATTGGGCAAAATTCATTTTAAGAAACACCTGCTTCACGTGACGTCCAGGCCACTGTTGACTACAGCTACAGCAGTGGTGTCTCCACCTCCTCCAGTAGTACCATTACCAGCAGTCATAGCAGAATCAACAACTATAGATTCACCACCCTCTTCTCCACCTCCACCACCTCCACCTCCCCAGGCCACGACACCCTCACCACCAGCACCAGTAACAGAGCCAGTGGCCTTGCCACACACACCAATCCCAGTTCTGATGACAGCACCGGTAGATGTAGCAGTTAGAATACTGAAGGAACCACCAGCTACGACTGTACCAGAATCTTCAGACGTGGACACTAAGCAGGACGCTGTATCTAATAGTTCAGGAGAACACATAACTCAAAATTTGAATGAGCAAGCAGATACTCCCTCACAAAAAGAAGATTCCCATATTGGGAAGGAAGAAGAAATTCCAGATAGTTCTAAGAGTAATCTGGGCTCTAAAAAAACAGGTTCTAAGAAGAAATCCTCACAATCCGAAGGCACCTTTCTTGCTTCAGAATCTGATGAAGATTCTGTACGGACTTCCTCAAGTCAAAGATCACACGATTTAAAATTTTCAGCAAGCATTGAAAAGGAAAGAGATTCAAAAAAGAGCTTAGCACCTTTAAAAAGTGAGGATTTAGGGAAATCTTCACGATCTAAAACAGAGAGAGATGATAAATATTTTAGCTACTCAAAACTTGAAAGAGATACTCGGTATATATCTTCTCGATGTAGATCAGAGAGAGAGCGAAGGCGGAGCAGATCTCGCTCAAGATCTGACAGAGGCTCTAGAACTAGTTTATCCTATTCCCGGTCGGAACGATCCCATTATTATGACTCTGATCGTCGCTACCATCGGAGTTCCCCTTACCGAGAGAGGGCTCGCTATTCTCGGCCATATACAGATAACAGAGCTCGGGAGAGTTCTGACTCAGAAGAGGAGTATAAGAAGACCTACTCAAGGCGCACCTCATCCCATTCCTTCTCTTACAGAGACCTAAGGACATCGTCATCCTATTCTAAATCTGATCGGGACTGCAAAACTGAGTCCTCTTACTTAGAGATGGAGAAAAGAGGAAAGTATTCTTCAAAAGTAGAAAGAGAATCCAAAAGGACTTCAGAAAATGAAGCAATGAAAAGATGTTGTTCTCCCCCTAATGAACTGGGATTCCGACGGGGCTCATCCTATTCCAAGCATGATAACAGTGCTTCCCGTTACAAATCTGCCCTTTCAAAGTCTGTATCCAAGTCCGATAAATTTAAGAATTCTTTCTGTTGTACAGAATTAAATGAGGAAATCAGATCATCTCATTCTTTTAATTTACAGGCTCCTTGTTCAAAAGGTAGTGAATTAAGAATGATTAGTAAAATTCCTGAAAGAGAAAAGACTGGGTCTCCATCACCATCAAATCGATTAAATGATTCACCTACTTTTAAAAAGCTAGATGAATCCCTTATTTTTAAATCTGAACTTATAGGACATGATAGCCATGATAGTATTAAGGAATTAGACTCTTTATCTAAAGTGAAGAATGATCAGTTAAGAAGTTATTGTCCCATAGAATTAAATATAAATGGATCTCCTGGGGCAGAATCTGATTTGGCAACATTTTGCACTTCTAAAACTGACACTGTTTTGATGTCTTCTGATGATAGTGTGACCGGATCAGAGGTATCCCCTTTGGTCACAGCATGCATGCTTTCATCAAATGGATTTCAGAATATTAATAGATGTAAAGAGAAAGACTCAGACAATACGTGCATGCTGCGTAGTAAGTCAGGAAGCCCATTTAGAGAAACAGAACCTACAGTGTCGCCACACCAAGATAAACACATGTCTTTGCCAGTTACGACTATAGATTATTCCAAAACTGTAATTAAAGAACCAGTTGATATGACAGTTTCTCATTGTAAAACCAAAGATTCAGATCTATACTGTACTTCAAATGACAACAACCCTTCTTTGCGTCATTCTGAAGCTGAAAAGATTGAGCCTTCGGTTATGAAGATTTCTTCAAATAGCTTTATGAATGTGCATTTGAAATCAAAAACAGTTATATGCGATAATAGAAATCTGACAGATCAGCACTCAAAATTTGCACGTGAAGAATATAAGCAGAGCGTTGGTAGCACCAGTTCAGCTTCTGTTAATCATTTTGATGACATATATCAACCGATAGAGAGTTCAGGCGTTGCTTCATCTCTTCAGAGTCTGCCACCAGGAGTAAAAGTGGACAGTTTAACTCTCTTACAATGTGGAGAGAATGCATCTCCAGTTTTGGATGCTGTGCTGAAGAGTAAAAGCACAGAGTTTGTAAAGCATGCAGAGAAAGAAACCATCATAGAAGTAGGTAGCGGCCTTCCTGATTCAGGAAGGGGATTTGCCTCTTGGGAAAACAGGCATAATAATGGGCTCTCTGGGAAATGTGTGCAAGAGGCTCAAGAAGAAGGGAATTCCATAGTGCTTGAGAGAAGAGGAAGGTCAGAAATGTCTTTAGATGAAGAAGGAGGGAGAGGACATGCTCATACTTCTGATGACTCAGAAGTTGTATTTTCTTCTTGTGACTTGAATTTAACCATGGAGGACAGTGATGGCATAGCATACACCTTAAAATGTGACAGTAGTGGTCACGCCTCAGAGATCGTATCCACTGTCCATGAAGATTATTCTGGGTCTTCTGAAAGCTCAAGTGATGAAAGTGACTCTGAAGATACAGATTCTGATGATAGCAGTTTTCCAAGAAACCGTCTTCAGTCTGTTGTGGTAGTCCCAAAGAATTCTACTTTGCCCACGGAAGAAACCAGTCCATGTTCTTCTCGGAGTAGTCAAAGTTACAGACACTATTCTGACCACTGGGAAGATGAGAGATTGGAGTCGAGGAGACATTCATATGAGGAAAAATTTGACAGTGTAGCAAGTAAACCTTGTTCTCAGACTGAGAAGTTCTTCCATCATAAAGGAACAGAGAAGAATCCGGAAATTTCTTTTACACACCCCAGCAGAAAACAGATAGATAACCACCTGTCTGAAATTGTTCATCCTCAGAGTGACGGGGTTGATAGTACAAGTCATACAGATGTGAAATCTGACTTTCTAGGTCATCCAAATTCTGAAGAAACAGCAAAAGCCAAAATAGCCTCTAGGCAGCAAGAAGAGCTGCCAGTTTATTCTTCTGACGATTTTGAAGACGTCCCGAATAAGTCTCGGCAACAAACCATTTTCCCTAACAGGCCAGATAGTAGACTGGGAAAAACAGAGTTGAGTTTTTCTTCCTCTTGTGACATCTCCCGAGTGGATGGCTTCCGCTCATCAGAAGAGCTCAGGAACCTAGGGTGGGAATTCTCTCAACAAGAAAAGCCTACGACCACATATCAGCAACCTGACAGCAGCTATGGAGCCTGTGGTGGACACAAGTATCAGCAAAGTGCAGAACATTATGGTGGGACACGTAATTACTGGCAAGGTAATGGCTACTGGGATCCAAGATCAGCAGGTAGACCTCCTGGAACAGGGGTTGTGTATGATCGAATTCAAGGGCAGGTACCAGATTCCTTAACAGATGACCGTGAAGAGGAGGACAATTGGGATCAATGTGCAGGGTCTCACTTTTCAAGCCAGTCCAGTAAATTTTTTCTATCCCTTCAGAAGGACAAGGGGTCCGTGCAGGCCCCTGAAATAAGCAGCAATTCCATTAAGGACTCTTTAGCTGTGAATGAAAAGAGAGATCTTTCAAAAAACTTAGAAAAAAATGATATGAAAGATAGAGGGCCTCCTAAAAAAAGGAGACCGGAATTGGAGAGTGATTCTGAAAGCGATGGTGAACTTCAGGACAGAAAGAAAGTTCGAGTGGCAGTAGAGCAGGGAGAAACGGCAGTGCCCCCAGGCTCAGCACTGGTTGGGCCTTCCTGTGTCATGGAGGATTTCAGGGACCCACAGCGATGGAAAGAATGTGCCAAGCAAGGGAAGATGCCCTGTTACTTTGATCTGATTGAAGAAAATGTTTATTTAACAGAAAGGTAAGCTTAATTAATGCTTGTCCAACAAATTTTAACGTCTTTTTGTTGAAAAAGTTAGCTTTCAACAGTTCAGAACATATTGAGGTCAATTGTATGAAATACAGTTGCATAATGGGATATAAGTTAAAAAGTCTAAAAAGCCTATTTACCTATTTAAATTTGATGGCAGAATCCTTCCCTCAGTATCCCTTCCTCCACCCTCCGCAGGAAGGGGATGTCTTAAAAAAAAAAAAAAAAAAAAAAATTTTTTTTTTTTTTTTTTTTTTTTTTTTGGTCTCATTATCTTTTTGGTTCTGAAAGTATGATTTAGGCCAGCCCTATTTTTAAGTTTCTTTTACATGTGAAACTGATGAAACACAAAATAAAGTCCCAGCAAAACAGTCTGCTCTTAAGAAAAAAGTAGTTGTGCTGGATTTTTTTCCTTTTGAAAAATGTTCATAATGAAGTATCTTTGAAGGATGCTTTATAAAGTGGGAACCACATTAGAACATCGTTTTCTGTTCATTATTTTTTAGTCTGTTGCTAATTGATTACATTTGGCAATAGCATAACCAGTATTTTAGAAATAAATGATATAGTGGTTTCCTACAGACCCCTAACCTGAAACAAGGGGATAATGAGAATAGGAGTAATGGAAGACAGACTCCTTCAAAGCAGAGCTGCTCAGTCTGCTTTCTTTCACCCTTCCTCGACAGTTTCTTCATTTTTCCAGTATGAATATATGTGAAATATGCCTTTTTGAAAAAAATCTGTCTTACATCCATTTTCCTTTTGGAAATTTCTCCTCTATTTGAAAATCTGCTTAACCATCATCCCTTTAAGTGTTAAAAATTTTTTTGTTTAACGAAATTTTTTCACTGGTTAAGGTAAAGTTAGGTCTCATGAGAAGTTTTTCATATTTTAACAAAAACCTTTTTATGATTTAGAGAGCCTCTTATATCTAGTAAATTAGGTTTAAATTTAAAATATTGAATCTTTGGGCGCCTGGGTGGCGCAGTCGGTTAAGCGTCCGACTTCAGCCAGGTCACGATCTCGCGGTCCATGAGTTCGAGCCCCGCGTCAGGCTCTGGGCTGATGGCTCGGAGCCTGGAGCCTGTTTCCGATTCTGTGTCTCCCTCTCTCTCTGCCCCTCCCCCGTTCATGCTCTGTCTCTCTCTGTCCCCAAAATAAATAAAAAACGTTGAAAAAAAAAATTAAAAAAAAATAAAATAAAATAAAATATTGAATCTTTTAAGTAGTAGTTTTTAGGAATTGTGTGAGTACATTGATGCAGCTTCCAGGGTCTTTGTAAAAGAATAGAAGTAAAACTAATCAACCCAACCCTCTGGGATTTACTCAGCACTGAGATCCAGATAAATCTACCACCTGCATATGTGCATTATAGATCTGGTTTGGTGGAGGGGGCACCTGGGTGGTTCAGCGGCTAAGCGTCCGACTTCAGCTCAGGTCATGATCTCACAGTTTGTGAGTTTGAGCCCCACATTGGGGTCAGTGCTGAAAGCTCAGAACCTGGAGCCAGCTTCAGATTCTGTGTCTCCCTGTGTCTCTGCCTTCCCCCGCTTGTGCTTTGTCTCTCTGTCTCTCTCAAAAATAAAAATAAACATTAAAAAAAAAAAAGATCTAGTTGGTGGAAACATTAGAGAGCCTTTTTAGAGTGGGAACATTTTTAAAGGGCCTGTTGTTGTATGCTGGGCCTTTCGGAGCCACCAAGAAAACTAATTATTGAAAAATAGTATTGAAGATGGTGAAAAAAATTTTTCTTAGGTCTAATGAAAATAGAGTTACCTGAATCTGTGGCCATGAGTCCTTATCTGACCTTATGGAGCAATACAAAATAAAGCTACTGCTGATTCTTCAAAATTACAGTTCTTAAAGTACTTGTAAACAGATATTTTGTTTGTGTTCAGTCCTGATTTCTTCAGGCTGAGAATATTCATATACTCATTAATGAATTATATCTTG
This sequence comes from Panthera tigris, assembly GCF_018350195.1. Classification (NCBI taxonomy): domain Eukaryota; kingdom Metazoa; phylum Chordata; class Mammalia; order Carnivora; family Felidae; genus Panthera; species Panthera tigris. The sequence continues at coordinate 16,593,354 of NC_056661.1, read as the reverse complement.
AACCAGCTGAGTCATTCTTTTTTTACTCATAGGTAGTTGAAACCATCAAGACACTCTTCGGGTACTTTATAAACATTGAACATATGTTGAAGATGAAAGCAGATTAGTTAGGAGATTAAGACAGCCACATAGAACAGCGGTGCTCTTCACTGTCTGATAGTTGGAGAGTAAGTTAGACTGCCCTAATCTTAAGGAGATCTTCTTCATTTCTGATTTTTTTTTTTTAACAAAAGAAAGTTCAACACAAAGGCCAGGAAATAATCACATTTTCACTTTTTCTTTGCAAACTCTGGCATAGGTATTTATGAACCTAACCCATTTTGAACAGTTTCCCCTTTTACTCCCAAATCAGTTAGTCTGTTGGGAAAATTTAGTCCTCTGATTATTCTGTAATACCTGATTATTCTGTAATACAGTTCTGTAAATTATACTTCATTCTTTTCTTAATCATTCAGTTTTCTTTTAAACAAGATTTTTAGAAATACAATGTTACTGAAAGATTCTCTCTGAAAGATTGAGTTAAACTCTTAATTAAAAATTACCTATTTTTAAATTTATTTTTTTAGCAACTTCGTTTCTTCCTCTGCCTTTCTTTCTTTGCTGTGTCTCAACCATTATTTGTCCATCCAGGAGGACTAATTCTTATATGTTTTGTTTGTTTACTTTGAGAGAGAGAGAGAGTGGGGGAGGGGCAGAGAGAGAGGGAGAGAGAGAGAATCCCAAGCAGGCTCTGTGTTGAGCGGGGCTCAATCTCATGACTGTGAGATCATAACCTGAGTCAAAATCAAGAGTTGGACGCTTAAGGGGCGCCTGGGTGACTCAGTCGGTTAAGTGTCCAACTTCGGCTCAGGTCATGATCTCGCGGTCCGTGGGTTCGAGCCCCGCATCAGGCTCTGTGCTGACAGCTCAGAGCCTGGAGCCTGTTTCAGATTCTGTGTCTCCCTCTTTCTCTGACCCTCCCCTATTCATGCTGTCTCTCTCTCTGTCTCAAAAATAAATAAAATGTTAAAAAAAAAAAATTAAAAAAAAAAAAAGAGTTGGACGCTTAACTGACTGAGCCACCCAGGTACCCCCAGGAGGGCTCATTCTTAAACTTCACTTTCATCATCTGTGTTACTTTCTGATCCTCATGAGTTTTCCTGTGTTTTATTTTTCCTGAGCCCAGTAGGACAGTTGACCCTTGAAATTGCTCATAATTTGAGGTTTAATTGACTTGGACTAAGAAATGAGGGCTCAGTCCAAAATGATAGACTTGAACTCTTGTCTTCCCACTTGCCAGGGCTCACGTTGCCTCTTGTTTGTGTAACATAATTAGTGTTTTCAGTTTCACAATTGCTAGTGATTAGATGTTTTCTTCCTTTTGAATGTTTAACTTAACCAGAATCATTAAATGTGAAACTAATGAGATTTAGCACATATTTGATTGTGTACATTGTATCATTACCAGGAGATTTCTTAAACCAATTCTTATAAAATTTTATCTAATAGAAAGAAGAATAAATCACATCGGGATATTAAGCGAATGCAGTGTGAGTGTGCACCTCTTTCTAAAGATGAAAGAGCGCAAGGTGAAATAGCATGTGGGGAAGATTGTCTTAATCGTCTCCTCATGATTGAATGGTAAGTAAATTGAAATGCTCTGATTTTGCTCATTCTGTTAAATGTCCCAAAATATTAAGAATTAGTAATGAATAAAATTTAACCTTTCTTCTTTTACCTAGTATTATTTATAAGCAATAAAATCTCCTATGTATAATAGCCTTTATAAGGAGACAAATTTTCCTTGCATTATTCATTATAGTATACATTTTAAGTGCTCCGTAAAGTAGCCCTTAACCTTTTGTTTCTTGTGCTTGTCCTGAGAGGCAAATGTTGGTATTTTTTAGCTTTTACTATCAAATAAGATAAAACCCTAGCATTTCAAAAGGGTATAAAGTAAAATGTCTTCCACTTCCAAACCTCAGTCCCTCTGTTTGTAGTCTTTTCAGATAATTTTTATGCCTATACCAAAATATTTCCTCATTTTATGTATAGAAATGAAATCTTTCTATATGTACTTTTTTGAGTTTTATTCCCTCACCTTGGCCCAAACACACATGTTCTCACACACTCTCACACACTCTCATACACTCTTAATTAAATAAATTCTGGAGACCTGTTCAGTGCTACACGTGCAGACTTAGCTAAATCTTTCCCTTGGCTGCTTTATATAGTCTATTTATAGTTAACTCATAATTATTAATTTTCAAAGGTAGATATTTGCTTCTGTATTTTTCTTTCTTTTTTTAAAAATTTTTTTTGAATGTTTATTTTTGAGAGAGAGAGAGAGAGAGTGAACAGGAGAGGGGCAGAGAGAGAGGGAGACACAGAATCTGGAGCAGGTTCCAGGCTCTGAGCTGTCAGCACAGAGGCTGATGCAGGGTTTGAACTCATGAATGTGAGATCATGACCTGAGCCAAAGTTGGACACTTAGCTGACTGAGCCACCCAGGCGCCCCTGCTTTTGCATTTTTCTTATAAACAGTAAACATCTTTACATTGAAAAATGTGTGATTAAAATTTTTTACCAATTTTATGAAAAATTTGTTTCCTTAACATTTTTTTTTTATGTTTATTTGTTTTGAGAGAGAGAGCGAGCGAGCATGCGAGTCGCGGGAGGGGCAGAGAGAGGGAAAGAGAGAATCCCAAACAGGCTCTGAGCTGTCAGTGTGTAGAGCCTGACACAGGGCTCAATCCCACAAACCGTGAGATCATGACCTGAGTCCAACCCAGGAGTTGGGTGCTTAACCAACTGAGCCATCCAGGTGCCCCAGTATCCTTATTTTTTAACATGGAAAGAATATTAAGGTGATTTATAGTGTAGATATCTTGTTTTCAGTGTTGATGAACGGTTTTCTTTCTTTCTCTTTTTTGGATTTTTTTTTTTTTTTTTTAATAGAAACCACATCACTTCATTTGTTACAGCAGTAATGAGGCAATAATTCAAGAGGGTCCCAGAAAGCTTTTTCATCCACAAAATAACAGAAAGAAAAAGCACCTTCACCACTCACGCTCTTGGTTAGCTTTTTCTTTTGATCTCTGTTCCCCCACCCACAATAGTATGTTGCTTCCAGAATGGGATTCTGCCTTCGAATGTTGTATGAGTCGGGAGGCTAGTCTATCAGCTTCCCTTAAGACCGAATGGAAGTCCCTAACTTAGCTGAGAAACCTGGACAAGTCTTCTTTGATTTCAGCCTCATCCCAAGGCCCATGAATGTTTCTTGAAAAAGCTGCAGGCGAATGAGGTAGAAAGGGCAGAGACAAGAGATGGAAACCGGCAGAAGGGCAAAGAGGATGGCTCCCACAGCACTAATGGACAGCAGGCCTCCCAAGGCTGAAAATGCAAAAAGCAGTGTGACACCCATGTAGCTACGGGGAGTACATGCCTTCAGTTTCTTCTGCAACATGGGCCACAGGGCAAAAATCTGGATGGCAGAAGTCACCATGATGAAGGCATGCAGGGAACGGGGCAGGCGTGAGGCAAGGCAGACAGAAGCAAAGATGGCCATGTTCAAGGACAGTGTGCTGGATACAATGGCAGCATTGGCACCATAGTCAAAGAAAATGAGGCGACCTAAAAGCATGAAGACTGACATGGCATAGATGGTGTCAGTGCTGACAGACTCCGTCAGGGTCTTCAGCACTGGGGAAGAACCGTAGGTGAAAGTAATGAAAACCAGGGCACTCTTCAGGTCAGCCCACCGGGTCCGCCCCCTCTTCTTCCATCCTTCACCTCTGTCAATGAGATCAAACAATACATAGCCAATCAGTGAAGAAGCCAGGCCAGTCCCGGAGAGCCATTGGGGGGCCAGAAGGCCCTCATCCATATACCACCAGATGAGCACAAACACACAGACACTGCACACTGCTGTATCACCACGCTCGACTCGAAGACCACAGCCCAGTATTGGTATTTCCGGGTGTAGATGTTTTTCCGGAGCTCTTCCAGGAAACACCAGTCCACGTAGTTATCGGGAAATGGCTATCGCTCGTACAAGACCTGCCACTGGCCTGCTTAGTGTCAGCTACAGGCTGGGTCCCCATTATCCTCTCCCTCAAACTCAGGCCAGCTCAGTCTCCCTCGCAGAAGTCCACGTGGTTCTTGTTCCTTACAAAGTTCTGAAATAAGACCTCTCTGGAAATCCCATGCTGGGTGGTGGCTGATACTGCACCGACCTTCCCTTGCTTTCAAAGGCAGCAACCCAGGCTAGGCCTGCAACAGATGAGTTTGTTCTCTGAGGCAGGACAGTACGGCCAAGTTCCTGCCCGCAGTTCCTAAGGCTGCGCGGCTGGGAAGGGCTGCCACCCGCCTCCTTCCCCATCCGGGGCGCCAGGGGTCGCTGAACTGTTTTCTTTCAAGGCCCAGATTTTGGTTTTGCTCATGTTCAAGTATTATGAGAACAAAACCTATACCTCAGAAAATTAAAGAGAAAGCGTTTTTGGCAATTCCTTTATCTAAATTGAAAGTAGAGATGACATTACACATGTAAGGAGACATGAGACTTAGCCCTATTCTCCTGAGTTGACAGTGTAGCTCTGGTCTCTGCGTTCTTCTGACTTTCCTGCCAGCCTTGCTAAAGAGATAGGAAGTATAGGATATCTTTCTTCTCATGTTTCTCACACTTAAACTTCTAGTAGTTGTCAGGATTAGGTTCAAATTTAGCCTGGTATGCAGAGCTCTTCATCGTGTATCAACAACCTGCCTTTCCATCTTCCAGCAATCCACCTTTCTTGTCAGTCATCCTCAACTGTTTTATTCTCCTTTCCTCAGGTGGGCCTTGTTTCCTATTTCTGCACATGGGCAGGCTCTGTGGTATCTCTTTTTTTTTTTTTTTTTTTTTTTTTTAATCCACATCCTATTTGTCATTAGAGATTCTTCTTTGAAGAATTGATTTTCTCTGTTTCTCATTTCAGTTCTTCTCGGTGTCCGAATGGGGATTATTGTTCCAATAGACGGTTTCAGAGAAAACAGCACGCAGATGTGGAAGTCATACTCACAGAAAAGAAAGGCTGGGGCTTGAGAGCTGCGAAAGACCTTCCTTCGTAAGTTATGTTGTAATCATCTTTCATTTCCTTTTTGTGTTGTTGAAGTTGGTTAGCTACTTTGTAGGAAGGAAAATAACGTGTCTATTATACTGAAGGTTAATAATGTTTATTGTGTAGAATGACCACCTGGTAACTAGTTTAAAAAAATTTTTTTTTCCATTTCTTTTAGGAAATTAAAAAAAGAAAACAAAAAAACTCCTCTGTCTCTGTATATGAAGAGCATTTTGTCATTTGTGACATTTGGACCAGATAGGTCCTTCTTTGTATGACAGTTACTTTTCGTTTAATTCCAAGCAGTTACCAGTGTTTGCTGTAGACCCCCAGAATCACTATGAAACTGTAAGGATTTGGGACAGAATTGATTAGTTAGTTTACATAAAACTGAGTTGGAGAGGGGGTGCCTGGGTGGCTTAGTCAATTGTCTGACTCTTGATTTTGGCTTAGGTCATGATCCCAGCATTGTGGGATTGAGCCCTGTATTGGGCTCTGTACTGAGTGTGGAGCCTGGTTGGGAGTCTCTCTCTCCTTCTCTTCCTCTCCCCTCCTTGTGCTCTCTTTTTCTCTCTCTCTAAAATTAAAAAATAATAATAATTAAATAGATAAATCTTGGAGTAAGAGGGGAAGAGAGTATCTGAGATGATTGAGGTAGGGATTAAAAACAATAAACATTTATTGAATGAGTAAATGTTGCTTTCTACCTAATTCCTGTAACTTTTTTGTACATAATGCCATAAAACGGTCACTTTATTTTCTACCATATTTAGTGTTTACTTTAAACTAAGTTTTTTATGGAAAGCATATTTAAGTATCATGAAAGATGAGTACCTTTTTCTTTAAATATATACAGATTACATGTGTTTATGATTGAAAAAGTTTTAAATATGTAAAAGAAGTAAAGGAAGAAAATAAAACTGTTTCTTAAAGCTTTCTTAAGCTCCTCACGAAGAACCCTCCTTTGGTAAAATACCCTAGACTGGATATTTTCAGGTTTCCCATATTTTCCTACTCCTTAATTTCCATATGCTCATTAGCATAGTAGTGCTGGTTTCATAAATTTTTAGTTCGAAACTGTGTAGATGTTCACGAAGAGAGTATTCATGCCCATTGAACAGGGACATTGTCCGATATACATAGGATGAGGAGGTCTTTGGAACAAATCTGCCAGTTAGTGTTAAATATCATGACATTCTCTCTGTATATTATACCTGTTTCTTCTCTACTGAAGATACTAAATAACTGAGGAAAGACCGGTCAGGGGTGGAAGGAACTTGAAAGAAGCCAAGGAGAGAGATTAATCATAATTACTGATAAATGCTAGAAAAAACTCATAGAGAATGCAGTCAGAGAAAAGATGGGTTTATAAATTTTTTTAAGTTTATTTAAGAGCGAGAAAGAGCAGAGAGAAGGGGAGAGAACAGAATCCCAAGCAGGCTCTGCACTGCCAGTGTGGAACCTGATATTGGGCTTGAACTCACGAACCTGTGAGATCGTGACTTGGGCTGAAATCAAGAGTTGGATGCTTAACCAACTGAGCCATCCACGTGCCTCAGGAGAAAAGATCTGCTTGACTTTTGACATCATTAGAGGTCTTTGAATAAAGACAGTAGAAGGGCCGCTGTATGTATGTATGTATGTATGTATGTATGTATGTATTTATTTATTTTAACGTTTATTTATTTTTGAGATAGAGACAGAGTATGAACGGGGGAGGGGCAGAGAGAGAGGGAGACACAGAATCGGAAGCAGGCTCCAGGCTCTGAGCCATCAGCCCAGAGCCCGATGCGGGGCTCGAACCCACGGACCGCGAGATCATGACCTGAGCTGAAGTCGGACGCTTAACCGACTGAGCCACCCAGGCGCCCCATGGCTGCTGTATTTAAATTATCTTCTTTTTTCTTAGAACATAAAGCCTCTAATATTTCAGTGCCTCCTGATTTCTTCAGAGCTGTTTCTCAGCTGTGAATCACTGTTTTCATGGCATTGTAAACCAGATTTGAGTGTTTGTTTTAATATCTAGTTAGAGCAAGGATACACGTTTTGATAGTATGTATAAATGTAAAAGCATCTTAGAATCAACATTTTTTAAAAAGTATTAGGAAGGAGAAAACCTCAGTTAGATGTTAGGTACTTTACGTATATTTTAATTATATCTTGTATAAGACCGTATTTATTCTTTTCAATATTTCCTTAAATCTATTTTTTTGCATAGATGTATGTGTTTTCCATACAGCTCCTAGGCAGGAAGTGCTATTGTTTCCCTTTTGTTTTGCCAGGAACACCTTTGTCCTGGAATATTGTGGAGAGGTACTTGATCATAAAGAGTTTAAAGCCCGGGTAAAGGAGTATGCACGAAACAAAAACATCCACTACTATTTCATGGCCCTGAAGAATGATGAGGTGAGCAGACGAATGTATTTGCTTTGAAACAGATCTGGAAATTGTTGAGTTTGGAAGGGTCATTGATACAGACTGATCTTGAAAATATATTAAGTGACAAAAAAGAGGGACAGAATAGTATATATATATATAGCTTTTCTTTACAAAAAGGAGAGAGGGAGATGTTTTTGTTTACAAAAAGGGAGAGGGAGATGTTTACATATACATGTAAATGTAAACCTATGAGCTTCATATTACAACTCTTAAAAATTACTGATACCCCTAGAAGAGATTTTTTAATGTGGGTTATATTTGTCAATACTTACATAAAAATTAAAGCTGAAAAATTGAAAAATATTTGTTAAATCACTTTAAAGTAACAAGTCAATTATATGTTGACATAAGCAACATGTTTTTATGAAAATAATTTTCAAAATATTTTTGTTTTAGTGAGGAGTGCAACTGTTTTACATTTTTACAAATCTCTTTAATGTCTTGTGTGATAAATTTTAGCTAGATTCTTATATCTGTCTCTACATTCAGTCCTGGAAAACCTATTTCTAGATCCTACCCCAGACTTGCTGAATCTAATAACTCTGGTGGTGGGTCCAGCAGGAGTTTTAACATGCTCTCCAGGGAATTCAGATACACATTCAAGTTTGAGAGATCCTGCACTGTGGTGTAACATGCACTTTAAAATGGAGTTTTATACACATGGAGTGAGATTGGAATATAAGAGGATGTTAGAAGTAGCTAAAAGTAAATGGAAGAGACATTGATAGATATGGAGATCGTTTTGCCTGTAAGATGTTTATAGTTAGCAGATGTCCCAGAGGAAGTAGTTAGATATTTGTCACTTGGATGTGTCTGTATGTGAAAGAGGAGGCGGGGTTGGGCATGCAGATCTTACATTTGCCTGATGCCTTTCCTTTGCAAAATATATGTATATTTTAGGTCTCATTTTTATCTCTTAAATGATCCTTTTCCCTAGATAATAGATGCCACTCAGAAAGGAAACTGCTCTCGTTTCATGAATCACAGCTGTGAACCAAACTGTGAGACTCAAAAAGTAAGTTGAGGTAGATTTAGAAGTTTGGATCTTTGTTCAAGATAGATGTTGTATTAATTTTAGATTCCATATCAAGGCTTCCCATGGATTTTATTTTTAAATCATTTTAATTGTTTTTTTCCTATTGTTAAAAATCTTATTTTGAATTAAGTTCAGATTTATAAAATAATAGTGCAGAAACAGTACAGAGTTCCATATATCATCCTTCACCTAGCTTCCTCAAAGGTTCACATTGTAAATAGCCATTATACAGTTATCCAATCCAGGAAGTACTGTTAACGATTAACTAATCTAAAGTCTTTATTCATATTTTGCCATCTGTCATTTTTCTGGACTAGCATCCAGTCCAGGAACTCCCATTGCATTTAATTGTCACCTCTCTTTGCCCGTAAGTTTTAACTATTATTTCAAAGGTGCCAAAATACAAAACTAAAATTGAATTCTGATGAAGTCCAGTGTGTACTATTCTATTCAGATTTTTATCAGCTCTTAATCCAGGTGCCAAATTTGGCTGCTTTAATAATGTAAGGGGGGCTGAATGGCCACAGATAAGAGAGATCGTATATCATGTACATGGAGTGACACTGCTTCTCCTCAACAAGGCCAGACTCTGGGTCATGGCTCTCTCTTTGTCCCTGTGCCTGGCACATAGTTGATGCTTGATACATTCATTTATTGAATTTGGTAAAACATTTTGAGATAATTTTAGTACTCTCTCTAATTTGTGTTTTGATCTTAGATTTAAAAAAAAAATACACACACACACACAAACGTTAGAACATTGGTTCTTTCTTAGACTAAGAAGGCTATGGACCCACACCCTAGAAAAGTAGTATCAATGGTTTCCTCTCATATTAAAATAGTGCTTTCAGGGGCGCCTGGGTGGCTCAGTCGGTTAAGCGTCCGACTTCGGCTCAGGTCATGATCTCGCGGTCCATGATTTCAAGCCCTGCATCGGGCTCTGTGCTGACAGCTCAGAGCCTGGGGCCTGTTTCAGATTCTGTGTCTCCCTCTCTCTCTGACCCTCCCCCGTTCATGCTCTGTCTCTCCCTGTCCCATAAATAAACATTAAAAAAAATTAAAAAAAAAAAAATAGTGCTTTCAGGGCGCCTGGGTGACTCAGTCGGTTAAGCGTCCGATTTCGGCTCAGGTCATGATCTCGTGGTCTGTGAGTTCGAGCCCCGCGTCGGGCTCTGTGCTGACAGCTCAGAGCCCGGAGCCTGTTTCAGATTCTGTGTCTCCCTCTCTCTCTGACCCTCCCCCGTTCATGCTCTTGTCTCTCTCTGTCTCAAAAAATAAGTAAACGTAAATAAATAAATAAATAAATAAATAAATAAATAAATAAATAAATAATAAAATAGTGCTTTCAACTCCTGGATATTTTTTTTTGTCCTTTTGACCTGTATACTAATGGATCTTAGATACGGCTCTTCTGGGAGCCAAGCCATATAACGAATAGGAGAACACACTCCATGATCATTTTATGTAAGTTCTGTTCTAGTTTTGTCTGCATCTGGTGGCCATGTGTCTACCTGTGAGATTTCCACTTGTACTGTGTCCCTTCATCTCTTTAAGTCTGGGGGTTTTCATCAGTAATGTGCTCAAAAGATCGAACAGGAGCTCTGCAGTCGAGTTACGTCTTAACATGTTCTGGAACCACAAGTTCTAACTCCTGTGTATTTACTCCCATTTTAATTCTTGAGTTTTATGCAGTTGTTGTCATGCTTTCCTTCCCTTTCCCTATACTCAGTCATAGGACCATTGCTTTATGAAATTAAACATTTGGCATCATTCTTTCCCTGGTTCCATGCCTCACCTTATCTTGGAATATAGTTACTTTTAACATAATAATATGAATTTGCCAGTAACAGTCAATGACACCAAGCATTCCCTATCTGCTTATTTTTAGTACAAGTGAATATTTACTGTGTGGAAATGTGTATTAAGACAGGTATAAGTAGCAGTTACTTTTATTAGAGACAAATTATAGGTGATACTCAACCTGGTAGTTTATTAAATAAGATTAACACTTAAATATGGTAGTTTACTTCAAGAAAAAAGTTTCCTATTTGCTATTTGGTAAAGTCTTCTTAATTGTCAAAAGAGGCTCATGCATTATTAAGGCAAATGATCTTTAAAGAAAAACACACAGATTAATCGGTTACAAATTTCTTTTCTTTTAAAAACAACTTCTCAGTGGACTGTGAACGGACAACTGAGGGTCGGGTTTTTTACCACCAAACTAGTTCCTTCAGGCTCGGAGTTAACATTTGATTATCAGTTCCAAAGATATGGGTGAGTATTGTTTTTATTCTGTTTCGCTGCTTCTGGTGGGGAAATGGACTGTTCAGATACAGAGACATAAAACTTTGGTATGAATTACTAAGAAGTTATATGGGGATGCCTGGGTGGCTCAGTTGGTTAAGCATCTGACTTCGCCTCAGGTCATGATCTCGTGGTTTGTGAGTTTGAGCCCCACACTGGGCTCTGTGCTGACAGCTCAGAGCCTAGAGCCTGCTTCGGATTCTGTGTCTCCCTCTCTCTCTGCCCCTCCCCCACTCACGCTCTGTCTCAAAAATGAATAAAGGTTAAAAAAAAAAAAAAAGTTATATGTACCACCAGTTCTTTACTTTTTCAGTTTTCTGTGTTTTTTCCTACTGTGACATTTCCAGCCATTAAAGGATTTGTACAGGAACTCCATAATTTTCTTCTGAATTTCATGCTGTCTTATTTATATATTTATGTTTCTTAAGTAATTAGAAAACCCTTTAAATTTTGGAAATGTCTACAGTGTGTGTATAAGTGTGTATTTATCTGTCAGTTATCAACTCATGACTAATCTTTTCTCATCTGTACCACATTGTACTATGAAAAATAATTTACTAGTTCTTTTGAACCAAAATAACAACTGATACAATAACAATGAATACCCCTAGCATCTATATTGTGGTTTCACAGAATCCCACTAAAAGGAACAGGGTTCCTTGGAGAAGTGTCTGATTTCAAGTTAAGACAGGAATTAGACAAGGTGATTTTGGTTTATTTTGTCATACCAGAAAACCAGTTATGAAAGATTAGGAGATTCTTGTCAAAGGGTCCCAGGAGCTAGCTTTAATAGGCTCTCAAAACAGTGGGAGAAGGGTGCCTGGGTGGCTCAGTCGGTTGACTTTGGCTCAGGTCACGATCTTGTGGTTTGTGAGTTTGAGCCCCACAAGGGGCTCCCTGCTGTCAGCGTTGAGCCTGCTTTGAATCCTCTGTCCCCTTCTCTCTCTTCCCCTTCCCTGCTCGTGCTGTTTCTCTCTCAAAAATAAGTAAACGTTAACAAAAAACAACAACAGTGGGAGAGTTTTCATTAACACTTAAGCATTGAAAGGATAATAACTGCAGTGGTTTGAAACGTATGATGTAAAAACCATGAGATTTAATGATACTTTAAAAATAAAACTGCATTAGTCGTAATAGAAGGGAACCAATTCATGATTTTTATAAAGTAGCTTAAAAGTCAGAAAAGGGGAAAAAAAATCAAACACTTATCCTGCTTTCCCCAAGTGAATTCTACTTCAGGTTAAACCAAATAGTTGATGAGAGGAAGTTCTTCTTTTGGAGGTTATTTCGTGCTAATGAATGAAGTAGTAATGGTATCACCATGTTGCGTAACCTCGTGAACTAATGCATCTAGGCAGTGGCCTAGCATTCCGGAGATGAGTGCAGACCCAGGTTCTGTGTACAGCTCCATGCTTTCTCCCTCTTACTTTTGCACTGTCCTATTTGAAGGAAGGAAAACTGGAAATCAGGTGCTGTTTGTGATTCCCTGCTCTATTTATTGAATAATTTATTTTTATGCTTTTGATTGCTACCATCATAAATTAAATCTATCAGTTTCCTTTTGGTATAGTTCTTCTTGCTTTTCTCAGGTAGTTGTGATCGCAGAATAAATAAATGGCCATGGTGGTTTGTACCCAGGCCTGTAGAGTTAGGCCTGTGTTGTTTCTACCACTTTTCCTGAACTCCACAGTTATATTTACTTATTACTATATTTCTTATTAGAGTCTCATCCTTAAGTGGTGATAACTTTTAATAATCATGTGTTTCCTTTTAAGTATCCTGTACATATTGAATTTCGTATCTGTGTACATCTATTTGTAAGAATATATTTGTTGTTCTTGGTGCCAGTTAAATATTTACATATGAGAGATGTTGAACTATTTAAGCAGTTTTGTTCTTAGCTCATGTCTACCTTTATATATCTCTTTATGCACATATAAGTATAAAAATCCTTAATTTTTATACATGAGTAGGTACTCATAAAATGGAGAAATTACTCATTAACTTCTTGGCTAATTTTGTCTAGCTAATAAAGGAGGATTAGAAAAAGAATATTTTTTTAAGAGCAGTTTTCAGGCATTTCCATTAAATGGTATTAGGTTTGTTGGAGTCTTTTAAAATAATTGTTTTTTAGGCTGAATTGATTTCTTTCTTGTATGTGATTGTTAGGTTGTTGACATTTTTATGTGGTGTACTTTCACGTAACTGACATCTTTCCTATGTTCCTTGAACAGAAAAGAAGCTCAGAAATGTTTCTGTGGGTCAGCTAATTGCCGAGGTTACCTGGGAGGAGAGAATAGAGTCAGTATCAGAGCAGCAGGAGGAAAAATGAAGAAGGAGCGATCTCGTAAGAAGGATTCAGTAAGTGTTTCTTTCATCCCTTTTTTTTCAACTTTTACCATATACCTTTAAAGGAGGGAGGTAGCTTTTCTGATTAAAATTTGAAAAGCCAAACAACAGAGAAATTCAGAATCAGAGGAGACCATTAGAGAAAGAAGTATGGTTGTTTTTTTTTGTTTGTTTGTTTTGTTTTTAATGTTTGTTTATTTTTGAGAGAGAGAATGCGAGCAAGTACAAGCATGAGAGGGGCAGAGAGAGGGAGAGAATCCCAAGCAGGTTCCATGCTGTCAGCGCAGAGCTTGACAAAGGGCTTCAGTCCTATGAACTGTGAGACCATGACCTGAGCCGAAATCAAGAGTTGGATGCTTAACCCACTGAACCACCCAGGTGGCCCTGGTTGCTGTTTTTATTTCAGGTTCATAGAGATTAGAATTAGGTGTTGCTAAGAACTACTGAAGTCATATTGAAAACAATGGACTGATAGTTTTTTTGGAGCCTGTAAAACTCCTAATCCTAAGTACAAATAAGATGTTCATCTATTAATTTACTTAAGTCTGATCTACATTCCTAGTCTTTTAATGTTGGTTTGTTTTTTGTTTGGAACTCTTAAAGTTTGCAAGTGTTCTTACAATCTCTGAAAACCCTCTTTGGAGGGGTATAAGGTGAGTTTTGAGAGGTAATAGGCAACCCAGGAGTGAAAATGAAATAGTGAAAATGGTCTTTTTTTAAAATGGTGATTGATAACCTTTTTTCTACCCCAGCTCACCTCAGTTACTATGGAGGAAGGAGCTATCTTGTTAATCAAGGGACTCTTAACTGGGACAAGAGCTTCACGTTAAAAAAAAAAACAAACACCTTTTTTCTGAGGATCCCTTCACCAGAATAGCGTTTCTCAGCCTCTGAATCACCTGGCAGGGTCCATTGTGAAAAAGCGCATTTCTGGGTCCATCCTCAGACCTGTGAATCTTAACGGGGGTGTGGGGGGGGGGGGACTGAGGGGGTTAGCAAATTCCCCTGTGATTCTTTGGCAGTTAGCTCATGCCTGAGCTTTTCAGGAACTAATACATTAAGAATTATAAATGCTTAAGTTACATATAAATTAGTGTTTAGATGAGTAGATAGAAGATGTATAGGGTGAGGGGATAAAAGTATAATGGCTAAAAGGTGATGTCATTAAGCCCAAATTAAATTCTGTAGGAACCAAAAAGCATTGGAAAGGGCAGTTGAAAAAAAAGGCCATTTAAAAAGTGCCAAAAAGGAAACCTTCAACAAATGGCCATGGCGGTAGACCACCCAAGACGAACACATGTTCTTTTGAGCATTGTGTGTGCTTCTGCTCTGTTTTTGGAGAGCATATACTCTGTAGCAGTGTGCCAGACACTCAGCTCAGCTTTTTTTTTTTTTTTTTTTTAACATTTATTTATTTTTGAGACAGAGAGAGAGAGAGCATGAACAGGGAGGGTCAGAGAAAGAGGGAGACACTGAATCTGAAACAGGCTCCAGGCTCTGAGCTGTCAGCACAGAGCCCGATGCGGGGCTCGAACCCACAGACTGTGAGATCATGACCTGAGCCGAAGTCGGACGTTTAACCGACTGAGCCACCTAGGCGCCCCTCAGCTCAGCTTTTGACACATGACTCGTTTAATTCTCATAGCAAGCCTTGAAATTAGGTGCAAGGATTTTACAGATGAGAACACTGAGGCATCACCCAGTAGGTGATGGAAATGAACTAGTCTAGCTCTGGTCTCTGCTCTTGACCATTGTGTTGCACTGCAAATTGTAGAGAACAATTCTATCCTCTCCCAACTTGGTGACCATTGTGGTCGGTCATAACAGCCAACATTTCTGCATTTTAAAACTTATTAAGTTGTTTTGTATAGGATTTTAGAAATGGTATAATATGTACATTTCTGCAATTTGCTTTTTTTTACTCTTATTTTAAAATTTGATCCACATTGACTTCTATATAAACATATTAAAAAAATTTTTTTTAATGTCTGTTTATTTTTGAGAGAGAGACAGAGCACGAGCGGGGGAGGGGCAGAGAAAGAGGGAGACACAGAATCCGATGCAGGTTCCAGGCTCTGAGCTGTCAGCACACACAATACATGATCTTGAGATCATCACCTGAGCCAAAGTCAGAGGCTTACTGATTGAGCCACCCAAGTGCCCCTATATATATAAACATATTTTTAACTGCTGTAAAGTTTTTCATCATGTAACAGTTTATATATAGTCCTCCTAATGGACACTAGTGTTTTGTTTATTTTTTAATGTGTATTTTTGAGAGAGAGAGAGAGACAGGGTGTGAGCAAGGGAGGGGCGCAGAGAGAGAGAGGGAGACACAGAATCCGAAGCAGGCTCTGGGCTTTGAGCTGTCAGCACAGAGCCCGATGTGGGCCTTGAACCCATGAACCATGAGATCGTGACCTGAGCTGAAGTCAGATGCTCAACCGACTAAGCCACACAGGCTCCCCTGGACACTAGTGTTTTTAAGCTTTTCTCTTAATGTCATAATTTGTATCTATATATGTCTCTTCTGCACATGTTTCTTTAAGGTGTATCCATGGAAGTGGTGTCACTAGGTCATAGCCTATTAGGCTTCTTGACTTGAGTATTGCAGGAAACTTTTCTCTCAACTTTGTTAAGGTTGCTTTTATTTTTAACTTATAATTGATAGTTTGTCAGAGCAGCCACAAAATAGTCATTAAACATGTTGACCTATGTTAAAATCTCCATAAAAACTTCCCTTTGGCTATTTCCTGTTCTCAAAACTTACAGAATAAACTTTTTTTTTTTTTTAATTTTATTGTTGGTGAGGAGTGTCCTTGTAATATGATGGTTTCTTAGGCAGTGTTATACCTCCATCATACCAATATCAGATGGCTTTCTATCTGATAAGATTCAAGAACAATCCCAAGGCACCAAAGTGTAGACATTCCTTTTCTTTGCTTATTTTTATTCTGGTAATGTTGTGTCCCATATCAGTATAGGCCTTGGTATTCTAGATGGAATTTGGTGTAGCATGAATCTAGTCATTGTGGATTGCTCCAGCTATGAATTTGAAGTTACTCTGGAACAAGAATGATTTGCATAAAATTTTGCCCTGATAGAGGAATGAGTCTGAGTTCCGTAGAGGGGTTCTTTGCCCTGGCTGTAATGAAGAGTTGAACTCAAGTTAATTTTACTTGGATTGTCTCCTACTGAAAATCCCTTCTGCATGCCTAGATTCTGAATTACAGTCAGCTACAGTCTTGGGAATTCTTTTGGGTAGAGGAGGCCATGGAAGGGATAAGATAGCACAGTTTAAAATATAGTTTTGATTATTGTAACTATTAACAAGAATATGTTAATAGCATTATAGTCTGCATCCCCATATTATCCCTTGATTGGTAAACATTTTTTTTTAATTGATCTTAGGATTGCATCTCTATACAGTGTATCTCCTTAACAAAACTATAAGCTTTTCCAGTTGAAGGTGATAGTTTTTTGGGGGGATGTCACAAATCAGGTAATTAAATACTTAGCAGATGGAGGTATAATAATTCCCTATTACCTGATGATATTTGTAGTTTGTAAAGTACAAACAGTAAATAGTCTGAATCTTCCCTTAGTCTCTTTTGTTTAAATTTGCGAAACAAATTAATGATAACCAGTGTACACAGTAAGAGGGCAAGAAGACGCCTAAGAGAGGAAATATTTGCCTTCAACACATAACACACAAGCACTAATAACCAGAGTGTATAGAGAGCTGCTACTAATCACTAAGGAAAAAGCCAACACAAAAGAAAAATAGACAACATCCAGACACTTCACTAATCCAAATAGCTAATAAACATAGAGAGATGTTCAACCTCATTAATTATCAGGGGAATATCAATTAAAACTATCAGATGTCATTTATATACTCATCAGATTGGTAAAAAGTCTGATGACTCCTAGGAACAGGAGATCTCCTGCACTGCTGGTGGGGGTGTAAATGGGTGCAACCACTTTTGAAAGTACTTTGGAATTGTTTACTAAAAGTGAATGTATGTGCATCAGGAGTCACAGCAGCATCTGCTTCTATTAGAAAAAGTAGAGGGGCGCCTGGGTGGCTCAGTGGGTTGAGCGTCCGACTTCGGCTCGGGTCATGATCTCACACCTTGTGAGTTTGAGCCCCGCGTCGGGCTCTGTGCTGACACCTCAGAGCCTGGAGCCTGCTTCTGCTTCTGTGTCTCCCTGTCTCTCTGCCCCTAACCCACTCGCATTCTATCTCTGTCTCTCTCAAAAATAAATAAACATTAGAAAAAGTAGAAACAACTCAAGTATCTGTTAACACTAATATAGACAAATTCATAATGTAATCCTAGAATGAAAAACTGGTCATGAAAGTGCAGGAACTATGACTGCATGCAACAGCATGGAGGGCTCCTAAAATTTAAGGATGAATGTAGAATGAGCATGACACAAAAGTTTTGTCCAGTATGATTTCCATAAAGATGAAAAATAGACAAAATTATTTAGGGATTTATACACAGATGGTAAATCTGTTTTAAAAATCAGAGGATGATTTCCTAAAAAGTTAGGAGATGTTATCTTGAGAGCAGAGAAGAGGAGGTATTAGAACAAGGGAAGAGCCCATGGAGCACTTCAGGAATGTTGACAGTGTCGTTCCCCCACCCTGCTTTTAACCTGCAAGCTGGTTGCATGGATATTGCTCACCTGTTTATTAAATCTATTGCTCACCTGTTTATTAAACCTATTTGTTTACAGGTCATTTATATACTTTATGTGTGTTGTATTTCATCAGAAACTATTAAAAATTCTTAGACCCATTAAAGATAGTTCATGGCCAAAAGGACTAAAGTATTTAAATAAAAAAGAGTAAATAATTTCTTGGATTAAGTACTCAATAGAATGAATTTTTAAGTGCTATAGAATTATGCATATATGTATAAATGTTCAATTGTCAGTAATTTATTAACATATTCCTTAATCATTTTTATACTTTTATGTTAGCTTATAGTTACTTCAAATCCTTTCAGGTAGGTTGTGACCCATAAATTAAAAATAAATATTTGTAGTAAATGCAAATTAATGAGAGCAGTCAGTTGGTCCCCTGGCTCCCTTCCTCCCAGATATCCCAAAAGTTATTAATTCCACAATTGATTGTCCACTTGAGTACCCCAAATTATGGAAGCTGTAGCATGTTACTGGGATTGGCATGATAACTTTTAGGTATACAGTATGACTATTAATCTTATAATTGTAGTGGGAATGTTCAAAGGTTCTTTACCTTCTGTGTTGTTTGCAAAATTTTGTTATTTTTACTTTAGTTTCTACATTTTTACTGTTTATTTCCTTAAGACTGCTACTGTTTTTATATCCCAGTGGAGCTTTCTATGATATAGTATCTATTCGATAAATGTTTATTAAATGAAAAATAAAATTAATTCATGTGAAAACAAACAATGAAGCAAAATGCTCCATTTTGTCTCTTAAATGTTCAGAGTTATAGAATCCTGTCATGCCTAAATATGAAAAGAAAACCCCATCACTTAGTCTAGTAGTATTTGCATCTGAAACTCTGTCCAAAGTGAGGTTCTGGTTGTTGCATTGGGGGGAGGGGAATGTGGAATTTTATTTAATTTTTTTTATTTTTTTAAGTTTATTTATTTTTGAGAGAGACAAGGAGAGTGAGCAGGGGAGGGGCAGGGAGAGATGGAGAGAGAATCCCAAGTAGGCTCTGCACCGTCAGCGCGGAGCCCGGTGCAGGGCTTGAACTCACAAACTGAGTTCATGACCTGAGCCGAAACCAAGAGTTGGACGCTTAACCGACTGAGCCACCCGAGTGCCCCGGAAAGTGTAATTTTAAAGCCCTTTGTCTTTCCTGCTCTAATCCTCTAGAGTTGGGGACATAGGAAGTTCTATATTTAGGATATACAGGAGAAAAACATCCTCAAGGAAATTGTCTTGGATTAATATTTAACTATAAATTGATTTTTCTGTGTAAATACTTAATCTGTTCAAAACATAAATGATACTGGAAATGAGAAAGGAGCTTTAAATGTACATTTGGAAGGGATAAAATGAATTTACATTTCTTCATCTCGCAGATAGCATCTTGTGTTTTCTTACTTATTTTTGTTCTTCACCATTATGTTATGTGAAGTTTGTGGTATCATATAAAAAGGAAATGTTCAGTGCATTGCCTAAAATTGAGATGATTAAAAGTTAAGTAACAGAAAATTTCCTCAAGATTCTTTTCTTTCAGATTTGCTTTCGTCTGTCAGCACATTCTGGACTTCTTTCATCTTAGGCCATGTCAGTTTAATGTCATCTTTGTATCTCTTCTGCATCAGTCGCTATCTTGTGTAAATTTTGTTCTGTTATTGCTCCACTAATTATTCTCAAATTCCATTTCAATCAGATTATTCCCCTTTTTTTGGATTCAGTAATAGAGCTCTCTTGCTCAGTCACATCAAATCCAGATTTTTTTATATCACCTCTGAGATCTTCCGATCTAACAAGCCTTCCTTTAAATGAGGCTTTTCTCACTTCCTCACCACACACATTGTCTACTCCAGCCAGGTGGAGCTAGGCACTATCCTAATTTTCCATTTCCCTGTGTTCATGATTTTCCCTCTACTTTACTCTCCCCTTTATCTTACCTCCTGCTAACCCTGCTTCTGTGAGTTCCCTTCTGGTGACTCATTCTAAACTGCTGCCTTCCTTCTTAGGCCTCTAGGTTTTTAACATTTACATTTAATGCTTCATTGTTTGTTTTCACATGAATTAATTTTATCTCCCCCAGAGTAAGTTCTGTAAGCCATCTTTATACCTTTTATAACACAGCTGGAAAACAACTGTTGGTAGGTTGATTTTGTTGTTGTTGTTCCCCCATTATTTAAATGTAATATTTGAAACACGCAGAGAATAGATGTAAGTTATAAGGTATAATTACAAAAGAACGTCTCTGCTTCCTGCTCCCTGCTTAGCCCCTGGAGAACACCAGTGTTTGGAATTGTGTCTTACCTCCATTGCCTTTTTAAAATTAATTTTGCAGACATGCATCTATAAAATTTTTGTTTCTGAGGCTTACAAAAACAGATTCATACAGCATGTAATCTGGAACTTTTTTCATACAACATTATGTTTATAAGGTTGATGAATGTTGTTGCATTTGGCTGCACTTTATTCCTTTCACTGTGGTAGAATGATCCGTTGTATGAACATGCTGGTTTATACAACCTGGCCACAGATGTTTGCACTGTTGGAAGTTTTTTGCTATTATAAGGGCTGTGCAGTGAACATTGTTTTGACTCTTTGAGTAGACATGTGGAGAGGTTTTCTCAAGGGTTTATTCTTAGGTGTGCAGTGCTAGGCATAGGGGATACAAATATTTATTTTTGAAGCCAGTGCTTTATTTTTTTCTGGCATACTTTTCACCTAACAATTTGTTGTTTGTCTCCCAAAAAGGGCAGACTTTTGTTTTGCTTCATTGCAATGTCTTTAGCACCCAGGATTGTATTTGACATACAATAAGTAGTTGGTAAATATTTGATGAGAGAATGAAATGCTTTTCAAATTGATCATACTAATTTATACTTTCATCAACAGTACATAAAAGTGCCTTTTGATCCACATCTTTGCCTAGACTTGATATTATCAGACTTCTTAATTTTTTTTTCCTGGGTTAATCTAGTAAATTTAACATGTTTTCTCACTCCGGGTCTAATTGCATTTTCCCTATTACTGACAAAGTTGAGCATCTTTTTTAGGCTGTTTGATTCTTAGATTAGTGGGGGTTGTTGTTGTTGTTGTTGTTGTTGTTGTTTTTATAACCAGATATTTTTCTTTGCTGTGGCAGGTGGATGGAGAGCTAGAAGCTCTGATGGAGAATGGTGAGGGTCTCTCTGATAAAAACCAGGTGCTCAGCTTATCCCGGCTAATGGTTAGAATTGAAACTTTGGAGCAGAAACTTACCTGTCTTGAGCTCATACAGGTGAGCTCTTTGATACTAATTTGTTTTTTATTTCTGAGTTTGTGGTGGGGCATCTAACTTTAAACCATTTATTTTTTGTACACTTTTATTTTGCATCAATCAAAACAGTTTCTGGGTGTTTTGTGAATATAAACAAAAATTTTATTCCTCTTTGTGGACCCTTTTTAATGCTATGTTTGGTATTTCCTACCCCAACCCACCCCAACCCCATCCCAATACCCTGCATCTTGCTTCCCTTCCCCCATGGAAGAACACACATTCACAGTCTTGCCTGAAGTCCTTTCTGGAACGTCATGGGCTGTCTTTGTTGTGGATCTGGATGGCAGAGCTAGGTGATGGCCGGGAAAGTAACCAGAAGCTTCAAGAAGAGGTCAGTTCACATTCAACTTGCTTGTTTTTTAAAACCACTATATAGATTGCTTAGGTTGAGCGATGATATCAGTGGTAATGAATCTAGCACTATATTTACTACTGGTATTAAATAATTTTATTATCTCAGTATCATTCTTGTAACTATAACCTTTACTTAAAACTTGCTAGTAGTGAGTTTGCCCTATGGCTTTTCCTATAGAATCCCTATAGTTGATATTGTGTAGCTGGGAACTGCAAGAGCAAAATACAATATCATAGTTGAGTGAAAGATCCAGTTCGTTGCTAAAGCCATAGTGTTAAACAGATAGGAAGCCATATGAAACTTAAATTCTCGTGTTCTAAAAAATTAGTGAAGAGCTGAATTCTGGATGACAAGAGTAAGAACATTTTGAGGAGTCAATAAGTGTTTTAAAGATCTAAATAAATGTTCATTGCAGCATTGTTAGTGGAGTTGTGATGTTTATACCTCCCCATGAAATAAACAATATTTTTTGACCTAGTCTAAATGTAGTTCTTTTTAATATAATACCAAAGTGTTGCATGTTACATACAGAGATAGAGAGAGAGAGAGATAGATAATACCAAATAACTTTTAAAAACGTCAGGAATAAGCAAATAAGTGGTTGTCTTGCCTCCATTCTTCTCCCAGGAGATTTGGCAATAAGTAGAAGTTGAGGAGGACTTGGGGTAGGTGGGTGGGTTGGTTGGTTGGTTGGTTTCTTTCTTTCTTCCTCCATCCCTCCTTCCCTCCCTCCTTTCTTTCCTTCCTTCCTTTTTTCCTTTCTTCCTTCAAGATCTAGTTGACTTTATTAAATGATTTATGAATTGGGCAGCATCCTATCGAGCAAGTGGAGGGGAACTCCCTATCCTTGGGGTTTCTGTAGAACTACATTAGGGAGTACTTTAGAAGAAATTCTTGGATTTCTGGATGGAGGGGATGATTATCTCTGAAGAGAGAGTCTCACTTTGTTAGATAGCTATTTATCAAAAGCTAAACGAGGTAAGTAATATCTGCATTGTTTTGTGTGTGTATGTGAGACATCATTTAAATATATGTTGTTGCATAGTTCCCAAGCCTATATCACAGTCATTTGGGAAACTTTTTAGAAAAAGATACCCAGGATGAGGTCCACTAGCGTATGTATATATACGGGTGTGTGTGTGTATATACACATACATACACACACACACACACACACACACACATATATGTATATATGTATGTGTATATGTATATATGTGTGTGTGTGTATGTATATATATATATATATATATATATATTTTTTTTTTTTTTTTTTAAATCTCAGGTTTGAGAAGCACTGGTGGAGGATATTAATTGCTCCTGTTTAATATTGTGAGCAGTTACCTGCCCACATTTTTATTTTTGCTGGTCAGTCTTAAAAAAGTTTTCTTTCCTTTCTGGAGGAAAATAATATTATGACATTTAAATCCTTTTGTAGTTATAGAGACTTTGGTCTGAATAAGACAGTAAAGAAACCCCACTGCTCTTGCAAAAATGATCTGAGTCCCATCCAGAGGTTTGAAAAGTCAACTGTGTAAAGTGATGAGATTTTTTTTTTTATTGTGTTTAATCAGATTATAAAGACTTTGGAACACTTACCCATTCCTACTAAAAATATGTTGGAGGAAAGCAAAGTACTTCCAATTATTCAACGCTGGTCTCAGACCAAAACTGCCATTCCTCCGTTGAGTGAAGGAGATGGGTATTCAAGTGAGAATACGTCACGTGCTCACACACCACTCAACACTCCTGATCCTTCCACCAAGCTAAGCACAGAAGCTGACACAGATACCCCCAAGAAGCTCATGTTTCGCAGACTTAAAATTATAAGTGAAAATAGCATGGACAGTGCAATATCTGATGCTACCAGTGAGCTGGAAGGCAAGGATGGCAAAGAGGACCTTGACCAGTTAGAACACGTCCCTGTAGAAGAAGAGGAAGAGTTACAGTCACAACAGCTACTCACACAACAGCTGCCTGAGTCTAAAGTTGAGAGTGAAATCGCCATGGAAGCCAGTAAGCTACCCATATCTGAACCAGAGGCTGATGCTGAAATAGAGCCTAAAGAGGGCAATGGCACGAAACTGGAAGAAACTATTGCTGAGGAAACACCATCCCAAGATGAAGAGGAGGGTGTATCTGATGTGGAGAGTGAGAGGAGCCAGGAACAGCCAGATAAAACAGTAGATATAAGTGATTTGGCCACCAAGCTCCTGGATAGTTGGAAAGACCTAAAGGTAAGGAAACATTTCTGTTTACTTTAACCTGAATTACTCAGGTCTAGAGTTCCACAAATCTTAAGTTGAATTACCTACTTTTCTAGCTATACATATATTTGAAAAATGGAATACCATCTCTCTTACTGATAACTAATTACAAATGTCTCAAATCTTTTAAACCTTGGCAAGAGATATACCAGCCAAACTAATATACAGATATCCCCTTTTCTTCATTTAGAAAAGCATATCGCAGCAGTGACTTCAGTTTTTTTTTTATTTTTTGTAATTTTTTAAACATGTACTCATTTTTTGAGAGACAGAGAGAGACAGTGCAAGTGGGGGAAGGACAGAGAGAGAGGGAGACACAGAATCCGAAGCAGGCTCCAGGCTCCCGGCTGATCACATAGAGCCCAATGTGGGGCTCAAACTCACCAACAGTGAGATCATGACCTGAGCCGAAGTTGGATGCTTAACCAACTGAGCCACCCAGGTGCCCCAGTGACTTCAGTTATTTAAGTGCACCTTACATTAAAACCAAAACCAGAAATACGTTGAGTTACAAACGTATGATTCTACATTTGAAAATTCTTTGTAAGAGTGTATGTAAGAAAAAAAGTCAGTGTTTAAAGTAATTGGAAATTAATATATTGGATTAACTAAAAATTAATTTTTAAAAATTAATTATAACTGGAAAACCAAGGTAATTCAGCAACTTCTTATCAAAAATGATTGAACACAAATTTCTATTCCAGTAAAACAACTTTATATGGAGCTAGTTGGTGTTCAGTTCCATTATTGTTTCTGAAATAGGCCTGTCTTTAAATGCCTACTTCTTTGGTCAAAAGATGTTACCCAGAGGAAAATAGAGAGGTCTGGAACCCTTACGCCTAATACATACGAAATCTGTCATTAAAGAACGTAGCAAGATGTACAGGGTTTGCTTTGCAGAAAACTCAGTCTGGGTCTTGGATAAACAGAAGTGAATAACAGGATGAGCCTAGGAGAGATGTGATACATTTTGATTGTAAGTGATCTGTATCTGGGATTCAGGTCTTGAGGACCCTGTGGGAACAGGTTACTTCCTAGCTTCTATTTTTCTGTTCCTTTCTTCTGTCAGAAGTGAAGCAACCAGGTAAACCAGCAGTACAGGTTTATTTGCAGTAAGATGGACAACTGAATCCTACCTGTCCCCAATTATGATTACAAAACTCACCCATTAGATCCTGCGATTTGACCCATATGGAACTGACCTCACACTGAACAAAAGGAGTAGTTGATTGGTTGTGCACTATTCTTACTTCCGGCATTTGTAATTTGCTGTGTTGAGACCCTTCTTTAAGTATGGTGTGGTTTCAGTTCTCGCTGACCTGTTTGCTACTCTTGCACCACTTAGAGTTTATCGTTACTCAACCTTATTAATAAACCTTGTGAAATCCTTCCTTTTTATAAACCTAAAAGGAAGAATTCATAGTAAATCTGCTTATGATACAACACGTGAACTGCAGGAACCAGAATTGCAGTTAAAAGAAAGAAATGCTGGAATGGTCACGTGGGTGGACCTTCATTTAAGGCCTGCTTTGTGAGGGCACAGGAGTGTGGAAGAAGTCCCTCTTGAGTTTGGAGGCTAGTACAGCCTGTGGCATGACTGGCTTCATAAGGAAGGTGGAAATGGAGACCTGTACTCGAATGGGCATAGAAAAGGCCTTACAGACATAGTTTTACAGAGTGAGAATGGGGTGGCAGACCCAGTAGTTCACTTTTGCCTGATAAATCTCTGGTTGACATAAGTTTAAAAAAATGAGATTTAAGCATCATTTCTTTAAAAACCTGTCTCTTCTTAAAACCTGGAAAAAAGTAATACTTTCGTTTCTCTCTATGGTAGTTTTTTATTGTAATGGTAGTGGTATGAATTACTCTCTGGGATATCCTTAACTCAGTTAGCTGTAACTGGTCATTTAAAGTCACACTCTAGACGTTTTTGAGTCCTACGAAATTATTTCTTCCCCTGCTTGTCCTCGTTCCTCCTGTCTGAAAGATCAAAGCAGTTGCATAGCACTATGTAGCTTGATGATCCTTTTGACTTGAGGCTCAAAATTTTATTCATACTTAAAATATATCCTTCTTAACCTTCATACTTTGGATGTATCCTGATTCTTAGCATCAAGGAAGCCATTGAATGAGATTTTCCTTCTTCAAACTTTAGTTTGCTCTGGAATCATTACTCACCTAGAATTGCGTGACTGAGAAATGTTGTCACTTGACTGAACTGTGATGTTTTGTTACACATTGGTGTTGGGGCTCTTAATTCATCTGTCATTCTGTTTAACATTTACCATGATTCTAATTCCAAAACTCTGATTATGGTTGTCAAGAAAAAAGAGAGAAAGAGAGAAAGAGAAAGAAAGAACTTTAGCCAGCATTTAATCAGAACATTGAAATCAGAAACCCATAATTTGAACATGTTTTAGATAAACACATGGACTTGATGTGATTACACTATACCCATACTATCCCGGCATTGAAAGAGTTAACTACTTCTGTCTGACTTCCACCTATGTATTCAAGTAGATGTTGGCAGAAAAGACAATGTCTTATTCAGCCAACCTTTATTAAGCACCTATTGCCAAGCACTGGGTTAGTTGCTGATGTTAATTCCAAGATCATACTAAAAAAAGCATTACTCTAAGACTGTGGTTATGTTAGCCACTCCAAGCTTCCCTGACCTTCTGGGGCCACTGTAACATTGTTGGACATGTGTTCCACTTGGCCTTTCTACACATTGGATGGAGTGAAGAACTGAAAGAGGTTGCTTCAGATCCTTAATCTTGATTTTTGCTGTGAAGGCAGACCATAGGGATCATCAGTAAATGAAAGAGGGTGGGAGGGAAGGGAATGAAGCTTCATGAATTACTCTTTGTCCTCCCAGATCTGATGATGATCCCCCTTGTAACTTGAACCATTTCCATCTAGCTTCTCAGGGCAGCAAGGAGCTTGTTAACATCACCAGCTGACCATGTGTCTCCTTTTCTCAACTCCATTTTCAACTTCGTGCTGAAGAAAAACGAGAACCTAGCGTGCATTCTGTGAAGAAACAGGAAGATGGTTGGGAAGTTGGATGATGCATGAAAAATATAATAGGTGAAAAGAGGACAGAGGTGGTTAACTCACTGGCGCCGGCGTTATTTTGGTGCGTCCATTGCCGACAATGGATGTCGTTCCGGGAAAATCCCGACTCGTGGCGAGAAAGGATTAAGTGAGCTACTTTTTCTATACCTCTATACACAGGACTGCTGCCATGGCTCCACAGGGCTTGCACATTTTGACTCCTAAAGTAGACCTAAACAAGAAACATCACCTAACACATTGCTACTACACATGAGCATGTATTTTCATGTGCAAATTTATCGGGCTACATTTTCAGCAGGGACATGTGCGTATATTTCTATTTGCAAAAGGAATTACTGTACATCACCCCTCATGCTGAAAATATACCCTAGACTTCACAGGGCAAAACAGTTGGTTATAAGTGGTCATTGATTATAACTTCACTGGAAAATCCTCATTTGGATCATGAGAAGAAGAGGTAAGGTTCCTGTGAATTTGGCAGTTTTTTTTTTCAGTAGATTATGATGGCTAGTGAAACCCAGTAGATTATGATGGCTAGTGATTCCAGAGCCTCTCTTGTAAACACTTAGACTGCAGGATATGCATCTCTCCTTATAATGAAATCTGGGTAGTTACAGTTACACCTGGTTAACATGATTTAGGGGCACCATTCTGTACATGTGATAAGTTGGACTATTCTTAATAATACTCTTCTTCGTGTTTATGTCAAGACTATCTTTAATTCAACAAACATATTATTTGCCTAGAAAGTTAAGCATTAAACTCTTTACAGAAAGTTTAAATAAAACATAGGGTTACTCAGCTGAAAACGTTTAAGTCACTACTTGGAATTTCAGTCTGTAACTGATATCCTATGTGGAATCTGCTATGCAACATTTCAGAATGAAATTATGTACCCTGGGTTTCTGTAATAAATTTCAAAATCTTTCGTAGCGATTATTCTGTATTCATAAGGATCAATATTATCCTTTCCTTTAAAATATATTTTTTTAAACATTTATTTTTGAGAGAGAGAGAGACAAAGCACAAGCAGGAAGGGGCAGAAAGAGAGGGAGACACAGAAACTGAAGCAGGCTCCAGGCTCTGAGCTGTAAGCACAGAGTCCGACACAGGGCTCCAACCCATGAACCATGAGATCATGACCTGAGCCCAAGTTGGATGCTTAACTAACTGAGCCACCCAGACGCCCCTCCTTTAAAATTTAGAATTGCCCCCAAAGAAGCAGTCTTAGATACTGCTACATTGAAAGTTGTTTTTTTTTTTTTTTTTAAGTTTATTTACTTATTTTGAAAGAGAGAGAGAGAGTACGTGTGGGGCAGAGCAGAGGGGAAGAGAGAGAGAATCCCAGACAGCAGGCTCCGCACTGCTAGTGGGGAGCACCGTGTGGGGCTTGAACCCACAAACCGTGAGATCATGACCTGATCCAAAATCAGGAGTTGGCCTCTCAACCAACTGGGTCGCTTAGGCGCTCCAAAGTTTGTTTTACAAGTATCAGACTTAGTAAAAGGCAAAAATGGTCTAAAGCTTATTAGTAGTCCATTTTGTTATTACTGGATAGGTCCTTTAATCTAAATCATGGCTTGGCTATATCTGTCCCACTGCTTGTTTTTGTAAAGATTTTTGGGAACACAGCCATGCTCATTCATTTACATACTGTCTGTGGCTGCTTTTGCACTGTGGTAAAGTTCAGAGTCTGGCTGCTGGAAACATTCTGATTTTGAGTGAAGTCATTTTGATACTTTATTCTTTTGGATGAACTCTTAATTCTGTTTCCCTAAAGACATGATGATTATGGTTCTATAGCTCATGAAGTTAGTTTGAAAAAAAAAAAAAAGTCTTGACTCTGTTTGGGAAAAGTTACTTTAAATAATTTGGATGTAAGGCTGTCTGAGAAGTGGGAGAGAAGAGACCTTTACGCAATGTTGTTTTTCCCTCAGGACCATGATCAGGTTAGTTGGAAACTTAAGGGAGGTTTTGAGTATAGATAAGTTGGTGCAATCTAGTCTTACATGTAACCATAATAAAATGTATAAATTTTTCTTAATATTCCTTTTACTTTTGATGTGATTTCAGACTTATAGGAAAACTGCAAGGATACTATTCTGTGTATGTATTCTGTATGTGATACACATTCTAGTGACAAATGTAGAAAAAAAGCTAAAAATTCCTCTTATTCCTCCACCCAGATTCCCCAATGTTAACATTTTACCAAATATGCTTTATCATTTTCTCTTAAAATAAGTTACAGATGTGACATCCATTTCCCCTAGATATTTTAGTGCATATTTTATAAAAACAAGGATATTATTCCATATGACTGCAGTATATTTGTTAAAATCAGCAGATTAGTGACAAAATACTGTTATCTGACCAACAGATCTCCTTCAGACTTTGCCAATTGTACCCATAATGTCTATAGCAAGAAAAAAAAATCTGATCCAGAATTGGAGCTAAAGTGTTATGTTGGGTTGTATCTCTCTAGTATCCTTTAATCTGGAATAGTTCCTAAGTCTATCTTTGCTTTTTATACATTTCAAATTTTTAAAATATTTTGAAATTTTTTTAGAATATTCCTCATTTTGGGCTTGTCTGAAGTTTTCTTTTGGGTTCAGGTTATACATTTTTGTCTGGAATAGTAAGGAGTATCCTTCACATGATGTTGATTTGTTCCACTATTGGCACTGTCAACTCCAATCCCTTGGTTAAAGTGGCGTCTGCCAGGTTTTCCAACATAAAGTTACTGTTTGATCCTTATCATTAAAAATTATCCTATAGGAGCACCTTTGGAAGTGTGTAAATAATCTGCTTTTTATCAGATTTATTCATTAGTTTCAACATCCAGTGAATTTACCCAAATCACTTAACAGCTGTGATGGTTGCCAAGTGGTGATTTTCTAACCCCTCATTCCTTCTGCTCCCCTCTGTTTTGGTTGTAGCCCTCTTGTAAGCAAGAGCTTTTCCTGCTCTCCCATGTAGTTCTGTATTCATTGATTTTTATCAGTTTAGGCTCATGCATTCTCATTTTTTTATTATTTTTTTATTTTAATTCTCTATTAAACATTCTTCCAAAGCATTATTTTACCCTGTATCTTACAGTTATAAGAAATAACATTGGCATTAGAAAAACTAGGAAGAACGATAAATGTTTCCTTCTTCTATAAAGAAAGAAAATTATAACAAAGGACAGAGCTTTACACATTTAGTTAAATAGGAGATTCTGATTTGAAAACTGCATCTCAGAGCAAACGTGTATTTGCTCAGTTATTACTATTTTCAGTTTTTTTTTAATGTTTGAGAGAGAGCAGGGGAGGGCAGAGAGAGGGAGTGAGAGAAGGCTTCATGCTGTCAGCACAGAGCCCAGTGTAGGGCTTGATCTTATGAAACTGTGAGATCATGACCTAAGCCAAAATCAGGAGTTGGACACTCAACCAATTGACCCATCCACATGCCCCTGTTCAATTATTTTTTAACAAAAATACTTATTTTTCAAGAAGGAAACCCAGTACAATTTTTTTATTTTAAAAATAGTCCTGCATTCAGCTATAGTTCCCCCTGGCCCCCGCCAAGCTCTGATCAGATTTATTTTGATTTGGGAAAAGTTTTCTTTTAAACATCCCAGTACAGAACTTTTAAAACTATTAATAGAAAATAAATGAAGAACATTAAGTGCACAACACTAATTACTGGCGAGGTACTGGTATTCTGTTTCTTCCCTGCTTCTCCCAAGAAAACCTTAAATTGAATCTTCAGCAGAATGATCCTTAAATATACTTTATAAAAAATGAGAGCTTTTGTTTATATAACTTTTAGATTTTGTCCTTCCTAATTTTATTCTGAAACTCAATTTTATGCCAAATCATATTAGCTTTGTAATGTACACTTGTATGCAGTTCAGCAAAGCAGTAGTATACCTCAGGCTCTGTTCCCCCAGAGTTTAGGAAAAACAGAATTGGTCACAGGCATGTATTGATTGATTGAATGATTGATTGAGCATGTGTGTACACACCTGTGTGAGATGGAGAAGGGCAGAGGGGGAAAGAGAATGTTAAGCAGGCTCCACACTCAGCACAGAGCTCAGTGCAGAGCCTGATGCAGGACTCAGTTCCACAACACTGGGATCATGACCTGAGCTGAAATCAGGAGGCCGGCACTTAACCAACTGAGCCACCAGGCGCCTGGGTCACAGCCATTAAAAACCAATCTAAGGGTACCTGGCTGGTTCCCTTAGTAGAGCATGTGACTCTTTTTTTTTTTTTTTTTAAGGCTTATTTATTTTGAGAGAGAGAATGCATGAATTGGGGAGGGACAGAGAAAGAGAGAGAGAGAGAGAGAGTCAGTCCCATGCAGGCTCCACACTGTCAGCACAGAGCCCAATGCGGGGCTTGAACTCATGAACTGTGAGATCATGACCTGAGCCGAAATCAAGGGTCGAACGCTTAACTGACTCAGCCACCCGGGCGCCCTGAGCATGTGACTCTTAAACTCAGAGTTGTGTGTTCAAGCCCCATGTTGGATGTGGAGCATTAAAAAAAATTAAAAAAAATAATAAAAAAATTAAAAAAGCCATTAAAAACAAATCTCACACTGTTTGCCAGTGTGTAATTTCTAAGTTCTGACAGTGAAATATATGGATATAAATCTGTATATCTCATCTTTAGTTTTCAAAGGTAGGCAGAGGGGATTCCTCACAGTTTAGTTTTGCTCGGCTGAAACTGAAGACTTTGTAACTTCATAGGCAGTGATTGCCAGTGATTTTCAATTTGCCTTGAAAGAAGGCCAACTGAGGATTAATTTTACCAGTCATTAAAGCCAGCAAGTCCAGGTCAGCCATTGGGACTCTGCAGTCAGCCTTCTTATCTGAGTTAGGAAGCACTGAACTGCTGTTCATCACATCCACCACCCTGGTGGCTTCTTTACCTCCAGGGCCATCCTTTACCTTGAAGGCAGAAATACTACCAATTTCTTCACAAACTGTTCCCCTTCCTCTTTAAGCTTCTTTTCAGTCTCCTTGAAGACAAGATTTGCCTTAAATCTACCAACTGCAGAGCGAATTGGGGCAGCCTTAATTTGATGAGTTCTAAAAGAACCAGCAGCTTCAGGAAAACCCATTTTGTACAGTGTGACAACCACAACTCCTACAGTGCCTAAATTATGCTGCAGAGCCTCCTGGGTTCTTGTTTTATTCAGTGAATTATCCATTAATTTTGTTATTTATTTGCTTAAGTTGTCCCTTGTTTGGCCAGTGTGAGAGACCCTTTAGGTTCCCTTCTGTGTGATTTTGACAGGTTGCCGTCAGTTTTTTAACCTGGAACAACATGCTATTCCAGGCTTATCTTGCACTTTCCCTTACCCAGCCCTGGAATCGGCCATTTGTCCAATAAACTCTGCTTTCTATGATGTGAAGTGAGATTGAGAAACCAAGATCTGGAGGCACCTGGCTGGCTCAGTTGGTTACCTGTCTGACTCTTGATTTCAGCTCAGGTCATGATCTCATGGTTTGTGAGATCAAGCCCCTGGTCCTGACAGTGCAGAGCCTGCTTGGGATATTCTCTCTCTGTGCCCCTCCCCTGCATGCTTGCTTGCTCTCTTTCTCTCTGAAACAAACAAACAGAAACTCTTATTAAGAAACCAAGATCTGGGCTCTAGATGAAGTCATTGCTACTGGGGCATTGCTTGTAGGGGCTGTCACCAGACCATATGTATACGTACATACGCATATGTGTATTTCTGTGTATGAGTAAATGTGTGAACACATAATGTACTCAACCTGTCGTTTCTCTCGCCTTCCTTCTGTTAATCTGAGACCACACCCTTGTCTGAATCATTTGGATTTCCCTGTGATTTTCACTATTCTGCCTATCCCTCAAAAGGTGGTATTTCTTGCAGCACCTGAGATTTCTTTTGTCCTACATGTTAAATAGGTCACATTGTCTTCTCATTGCCATTTTTAATTCAGGCTCCTGTCATTTCTTGCTTAGACTGTTGGAACAGCCTCCTGTTTGTCCTTCTTGCTCCCATTCCTCCCTCCCTTCATATTTTCCTTTATATGCTATCGTGTTATCTTTTTAAAAACATAGATGTGATCTGGGTCGCCTGGGTGGCTCAGTTGGTTAAGCATCCGACTCTTGATTTTTGGCTCAGGTCATGCTCTCATGGTTCGTGAGTTAGAGCCCCACGTTGGGCTCCACACTGAAAGTGCAGAGCCTGGTTGGGATTCTCTGTCTCCCTTTCTCTCTGCCCCTCCCCTGCTCGTATTCTCTGTCTCTGTCTCTCTCTCAAAAAAACAAACACACACACACTAAAAAAAAATAGATGTATCAACAGGAACCTCTAGTAGCATCACAGAGACTCCCATTAATTCAAGAAGAGAGCCTTTAGTGTATGACATGAGAGGTACTTCTACATTTATCTAACTTTCTTGCCCAACAGTGTTTCTTACACATTCAGTGCATGAATCACATCAGGCTGTTCATACGTACTCACCCTTCCGTGGCCTTGTGCATGCTGTTCTTTTTGCTTGCAATATCTTTTCTTCTTTCTCTCCGTTTTTTTTTTTTTTATCTTCCTTTACTTAGACTTACAGTTGCAGCTCATTCTTTGTGATACTTTGTCCTTTTCTGTATTTCTCTATACAGTAGTTGTAATCTTAACAGATTACTAAAATTAGTTGCTTAGTCCCCTCACTGGACCATGAGATCTTCAAGGGCAAGGATTGTATCTTGATTTTTGTAGTAAAGGTTACTTTTATTATGGTATCATTTAAATAGTGGTTATAATAATAAGTTACCTCTTAATAGTAGTGAATGACTACTATGTGCCCCCTATGATCAGTAGCCAGATTGCTGTTTGGAAATGAAGATCTGATCATGTCAGTGTCCTATTTAAAACTTTTATATGGTTCCTTATTACACTGTTATAATAAAATCCATTTTTCTTCATGAGGTTTGCCTACCATGATATAGTCTGGTCCTTATTTATTTATGCAGTCTCACATCAAGCCATTCTGGCCCCCCCCAGTGGGTCTGTGCTACTAATGTTCATACACACGTGAACACACATTCATTCATTCCTGAAAACACTTACTTCTGTTTGGATGTCTCTTGTGTAAGTTTCATCCTTTCCCCAGGAAAGCCATTCCCGTTCCTCTAAGAGTATTCTGCCCTTTCTGTATGGTCTCATAACCTCCTTTCCAGTCACAGCACATAATATTTCTTTCGTACTTGCACGGAGTGTGAGGGCAAAGAATGCTTATGTCTTGGTCATTCAAGTCTCCCCAGGATATGTCGTTTGACACTTCATAAATATTTGAATGAAGTGTGAAGAAGTTTCATCTTTCCCCATGGTATCACACTGCTTCTTGAAACTGTGGTGTGTGTATTTTATTTGATAGGTGGTCAGAAAATATTTGAATGAGTGTCATATAATCTTTACAACCCTGTGAAGTATACATGGTGGTGTTTTTATTCCCTGTAAAACAGAAAACAAATAGGCCCATGAGGTTGTGACTTAGCTTTTAAGTGACAGAGCTGAAAATTGACTTGGGTCTTCTGATTTAAATCCCATATTCTTTCCATTCCCTTTTGCTGATCTAATAAATAGTGACTTCTATATCTTTGCGAGGCAATTTATATAATTATGTACCTTTGGTGAATACTTCAGATTTCTCTTAATCTGCTTCTGATTTAGAAACTAATAAGTCCAAATACATTCTGAAATCTTAGAAACTTCCATTTTAGTGTTTTATTCAAGTTGTTTTTTTTTTTTTTTTCCCCGTGCAGTAGAGATTGGCAAACTGTGATCTATGATTGAACTTCAGGGCATTTTCAGAACCCCTGAAATCATATGCAAAACTGGGGTTTTTCTGGGGCAGGGGTCCATGAATATGAGCAGCTTGTCAAACAGAGATGTGTATATGTGTGAGTTGGGAAAAGAATGAACTGTGGTCCAAAAAGTATTTTCTGGGTGATCTGGACATCAGGAGGTTTCCTACTCTTTTTTTTTTTTTTTTTTTTTTTAAATGTTTATTTTATTTTTTTGAGAGAGAGAGACAGAACATGAGCAGGGGAGGGCAGAGAGAGAGGGAGACACAGAATCCGAAGCAGGCTCCAGGCTCTGAGCTGTCAGCACAGAGCCTGACGTGGGGCTCGAACTCACGAGCCTTCGAGTTGTGAGATCATGACCTGAGCCGAAGTCAGCCGCTCAACCGACTGAGCCACCCAGACGCCCCAGGAGGTCTCTTACTCTTAACTGGAGTACTGGCTGGATCACCTAATCTTCTTTTTTTTTTTTTTTAAATTAAGTTTTAAACTCCAGTATAGTTGACATACAGTGTTTACAATAGAATGATCTGACAATTGTACACATTAGTTGGTGCTCATCATGTTAAGTGCACTAATCCCCATCACCTATTTCACCCACCCTCCAACCCACTTCTTGTATCCTGCAGTTCTCTATAATTAAGAGTCTTTTTCTTGGTTTGTCTTTCTCCTTTTTTTTCCTCCTTTGCTCATTTGTTTCTTAAGTTCCACATATGAGTGAAATCATACGGTGTTTATCTTTCTCTGACTGGCTTATTTCACTTAGCATGATACTCTAGCTCCATCCGTATTGTTGCAGATGGCAAGATTTCATTTTTTGGCTGAATAATATTCTATTGTAAATGTATATAATATCTTCTTTATCCATTCATCTATCAGTGGATACTGGGATGCTTCCGTAATTTTGGCTATTGGAAATTATGCTGCAATAAACATAGGGGTGGGTATATATCTTCAAATTGGTGTTTTTGTATTCTTTGGGTAAATACCCAATAGTGTCATTGTTGGATCATAAGGTAATTCCATTTTTAACTTTTGAGGAACCTCCATACTGTTTTTCACAGTGGCTGCACCAGTTTGCAGTCTCACCAACAGTACAGGAAGATTCCTGTTTCTCCATATCCTCGCCAACACTGTTGTTTATGTTTTTGATTTTAGCCATTCTGACAGGTGTGAAGTGATAGCTCATTGTGGTTTTGATTTGCATTTCCCTGATGATGCGTGTTGTTAAGCATATCTCTCTTGGCCATCTGGATGTTTGGAGAAATGTCTGTTCATGTCTCCTGCCCATTTCTTACTGTTTGATTTGTTTTTTGGGTGTTGAGTTGTATAATGTATAAATTCTTCATATATTTTGGACATTAACCCTTTGTGAGATATGTCATTTGCAAATATCTTCTTCCATACAGTAGGCTGCCTTTTAGTTTTGTGGGTTGTTTCCTTTACTGGGCAGAAGCTTTTTATTTTGATGACGTCCCAGTAGTTTATTTTTGCTTTTGTTTCCCTTGCCTCAGGAGGCCTATTTAGAAAAATGTTGCTACAGCCAATGTCCGAGAAATTACTGCCTGTGCTCTCTGAGGATTTTTATGGTTTTAGGTCTCACATTTAGGTTCTTAACCCATTTTGAATTTATCTTCATGTATAGAGTAACCCAGTGGTCCAGTTTCAGTATTTTGCATGGAGCCATCCAGTTCTCTCAGTAACATTTGTTGAAGAGGCTTTTTCCCATTTCCTATTCTTTCCTCCTTTGTCATAGATACATTGATCATATAAATGTGGATTTGTTTCTGTGATTTTTATCCTATTCCATTGATCTGTGTGCTTATTTTTGTGCCAATACCATACTGTTTTGATTACTACAGCCTTGTAGTATAACTGGAAATCTGGAATTGTGATATCTCCAGTGTTGTTCTTTTTCAAGGTTGTTTTAGCTGTCCTGGGTCTTCTGTGGTTCCATACAAATTTTAGGATTGTTTTCTGTGAAAAATGTTGTTGGTATTTTGATAGGGATTGCATTAAATCTGTAGATTGCTTTGGGGTAGTATGGACATCTTAACAATATTTGTTTTTCCAATCCAGGAGCATGGAATATTTTTCCATTTATTTTTGTCATCTTCAGTTTCCTTCATTGGTGTTTTATAGTTTTCAGAGTACAGGTGTTTCACCTCCTGGGTTGAATTTATTCCTAGGTATTTTATTATCTTTGGTGCAATTGTAAATGGGACTGCTTTCTTAATTTCTCTTTCTGTTGCTTCATTATTAGTGTATAAAAATGCCACGGGTTTCTGTATGTTGATTTTGTATCCTGCAACCTTACTGAATTCATTTATCAGTCTAGTAGGTTTTTGGTGGCATCTTTAAGGTTTTCTATATGTAATACCATATCATCTACAGATAGTGAAAGTTTTACTTCATCCTAACCAATTTGGATGCCTTTTATTCCTTCTTCTTGTCTGATTGCTGTGGCTAGCACTTCCAGTACTATGTTAAATAATGACCATCTACTCGTCACTTAAGCGTTAGGTTCACCAGTACAACCTGTAACTTCAGTGCAATCACTTGGAGGGCTGTGGTGATTTTAAAGTTTGAAAAATTTTAATTAGAAGAGATGGTTACATTTGAAAAGTGTAAGAAAAAATCTTAGATTTGGAATTAATTTGCTTAGAAAACAGAACTCTGAAAATGAGACACACTTAATCATCATCATAATCTTGGTTATTCTTCGGTGATTACTTAACACGAAAACCCTTATTTTTCTACACACATTTACTACTGGCCTAGAGAGGCCTCAAAAGCAGGCACTTGTGTTACCTGTTCACCTTGTGCTTCAGTATTTTTTAGCATAAGCCCAGCACATTTTAGGTGTGTGTTGAATAAAACTGAGCATTGCTAAGGTAGATTCTTTGAATTAGAGTCAAGCTGGTTAAGGCTGGAGAAGAAGGAGGGGCCAGGGGACAAGTTTAAAGTGAACAACAGTGAACTGGGAGGGCTTTTTAAGGTATGGCATTTGCTGAAGAGCAGCATTTAGAAGTTGCCTTGGGTTCCTGAGGCCTCAGCCTGAGATGTCACAGCCCTCAGGTGGTGGTCTTTACCATGAGTACAGCAGTAATGCCAAAAAAGTTTTTTGGTACTTTGTCAGGGGATTCTTCTGAGGCGTGTTATCTTTTTCTCCTCTTTTTATTTTAATTTTTAAATAGGCCTTTCCTGTACATGATACAAAGTTCAAAAGGCATATGGTGTGGTGTTTTGCTCCTACCCCTGACCCATGTCCTGTTCCCTGAAGGCAACCAGCACAACCAGCTTCTTGTATATCCTTCCAGAGATAATGTGTGCATACTGTGTGTGTGTATTTCTTTTTTTATAAAACTGGCAGCACTCTTTAGCTCCTTGTTTTTATTTAATATATTATGAAGCTAGTTTCATGCCAATTTACAGAACTTAGCTTTCATACTGCATGGTATTTTATTGTAAAGATATGCAATCATCAGTTTCCGTTTTAAAATTTTTTATTTTTTTTAGAGAGCATATGTGAAGAGGGGAAGGGGGCAGAGGGGGAGAGAGAGGATCCCAACCAGGCTCCACACTCCATGCAGAGCCCAATGCAGGGCTTGATCCTATGACCCTGGGATCATGCCCTGAGGTGAAATCGAGTCAGATGCTCAACTGACTAAGCCACTAAGGCGCCCCTTATAATCATTATCCTTTCAGTCCTATTAATCAGTCCCCTATTTTGGCCGTTTCAGTTGATTCCTCTTTTTTTTTTTTTTTTTTTTTTTTTAAAGCTCAGCACATAACTTCTATATAAATCATTTTAAACACATTTACATATGTGGGAATATACATGTTTGATAAATTACTAAAAGCAATATCTCTGAGTCCTGGTCTGTGTTTTCTGTCATATTCATAGGTCTTGCCAGATTGATCTTTATAGTTTCTGTACCAGTTTAACTCTCACCAGCAGTGTATGTACACAAAGGCATCTATCTCACTACACTCTGGTCAGCACAGGTACTGTGTAACTTTATCTTGGTCAGACTGACACAGACGGAAAATTATTGAAGTGTTAATTTGCATGTCACTTACACATGAAGTATTGAATATCTTTACATTTTTGTTTCCTGTTTTAAGAACTTTGACTCAGTCAGTGTTTTGTCTATTTTTCTCAATGGCTAAAAACTGAGATTGATTCTTACTACCTTCCGTTTCACGGGAGCCCATTTGTCTGAAGTTAGAAGAGTGTCTCTTTAGGGAGTTAAAGGAATAAATGAAATTATTATACTCCCTCTTTCCTTTACTCTCCCTTCCTCTGCCCCTCATAAGTGT
Organism: Panthera tigris; assembly: GCF_018350195.1. Taxonomy (NCBI): domain Eukaryota; kingdom Metazoa; phylum Chordata; class Mammalia; order Carnivora; family Felidae; genus Panthera; species Panthera tigris. The sequence goes on along the minus strand of NC_056661.1, from coordinate 16,554,294 downwards.
GTGATTTTATGAAGTCTCCAGACGTTTATGTTCTCTTCTGAATTTTCTTTGTAGTCAGATTTTAAGACCTCTGTGACCTGATGGAAACCCCTCTACTCCTACCATTTATAATACAGTTTGTGAGGTAAAACCACAGACTCTTATGCTCTACGGGGACATGATGATGGGAGTTAAATAATTCTTCCTTCTGTTAAAGGAAACTAAATCCTGGTTATAGAGCCATTACCACTGAAGGTATTTCGCAGAATTTATGCTGACAGGAAAGGAGCTATGGTACATAGCAGTATTTGTCCAGTAGGTTTATTTTCTTTGATTGGGCCTTGAGGTAGTGTAGGGCTGTAGATATGGAGGTGTTCTATGTTGTGTGTTCATTTTTTGATTTTGTTGTTAATTGAGAAACTGGAGTTTTAATCTTTAAGCCAGTGTATAGAATTGTGAATCAGGTTCCATGACATGGTCCTATTTTACCCAAAGTTTTTGTATGTTTCTCTAAGTTCTTACCTCTTTTTCTAAATTTTCGGTGTTCAGTAATCAGATAAATATTTGGCATATTTTCTTTTGACACTAAAACTTCATAGATGCCCGAAAATCCTGGGAATATGGTGGGATATTTTGAAATCCTTTTCAAATACATTCAGTTACGTGGAAAAGCTTATCTCTTGGGACACTCTTTGTCTCAGGTCATGATCTCATGGTTTGTGAGTTCAAGCCCCACATCGGGCTCTCTGCTGTCAGCACAGAGCCCACTTTGGGTGCTCTGTCCCCCTCTCTCTGCCCCTGCCCCACTTGTGCTCTCCCCAAAATAAATACTTAAAAAAACTTATCTCTTGTGTAATTAAATACATAAATCCACATGCGTGTGTGTGTGTGTGTGTGTGTGTGTGTGTGTGTGTATGGTGTTCTTAGTATCTTAATTTTCACGGTTTTAAAATTGCTTAGAAAACAAACATTGTGACACAAAACATTAATTGATGAACTGAACACTAAAAGATTGTCATCCAAACATCCCTTCTCTGTTAACATTAGCATCTGTCTTTGTCTAGGGTTGTTGTGTTTCTTAGCCAAAGTCTCACTGTTCTAAAAATTGGGCAATGTAGTACAAATACAGTACAGATCTATTACAAAATAAAAATGCCTTGATTTCATAAAGTCAGTGAAAATGATACTGAAGAAATAGTATACAAGAGTAGTAGTGTACTGGAAGCATTTTTAGAAAGAGTAATGAAAGGATTCTGAGAGACTTGGGCAAAAAGTGTGGCATCGTCTTAATCAGTCCATTATTTGGAAAAAGTATACCAAAAAATATCAGTGGTTGACTCATCTTTTGGGGGGAAGAATTGGAGAAGTTTTCTCTAGCTTACTGTTTTGGAGATTGCAAATAAATTTTAGTGGGTTTGTGAATTTGCATAATCTGTGAATAAGGATAAATGGAATCATACAGTATAGCTTTTTCTATCTGATCTTTACCTAGCATAATGTTTCCAGGATTCATCCATGTTGTAGCACGTATCAGTACTTAATTCCATTTTATAGCTGAATAGTATTATTCCCTTGTGTGGATATACCCAATTTTGTTACTCATTTGTATGGACATTTGTGTTGTTTCTACTTTTTGACTGTTACGAATACAGTTACTGTGAATATTTATGTACACATTTTGTGTGAAACTGGTTTTCATGTCTCTTGGGTATATACCTATGAGTAGAACTTGTGAGTCATAGTAACTCTTCTATATTTAACTTCTGAGGAACTGCCAGACTCTTTTCCCCAATAGCTGTACCGTTTACAATGCAATGTAATAAGGTTTTTACCTTTACCTTTACCTGCAGTGTGTAAGGTTTTTAATTTCTCTAATTTCTCTACGTCCTCACTTTTTTACTTAGCATAATATCCTCAGGGATCATCCATGTTGTCATAAATGGCAAGATGTCCTTTTTTCTCATGACTGAATAATACTGCATCATGTACATGTACACTGTATCTTCTCCATCTGTTGATGGACACTTAGGTTGTTTCCATATCGTGGCTAGTGTGAATGATGCTGTAGTGAACGTGGGACTGCAGCTCTCTGAGATCCTGTTTTCATTCCCTTTGGATATATACCCGGAAGTGGAATGGCTGGCAAATGTTTATCAAAAAATAGAAAACATACTGCATGACTAAGTATAAAGTCCTTCCACCTTTAAGTTTTATTTTCTTCTAGTTAGCCTATTTTTCTCTATGTACTTTCTCTCTTGGCAGTCTCCTAAGTACCACAATATAAGTTACGATCTCCTAAGATGTTCCCAAATCGTGGATCTCTTTCCTTAGCCTGTTTCCTAAATTTCAGATATATATTTTCAGCTTGCTTTTGACTCCTCCACTTGCCTTTTAGATACAAGCTCATAATCTTCTCTTACACGCTGATTTATCATTCTCTGAGGTACATTTTTATTAAAAGCATCATCATTTTTGGGGCGCCTGGGTGGCTCAGTCGGTTGAGCGTCCGACTTCGGCTCAGGTCATGATCTCACGGCTTGTGAGTTCGAGCCCTGCGTTGGGCTCGAACACAAAAACCGTGAGATCATGACCTGAGCCGAAGTCGGATGCTCAACGGACTGAGTCCCGCAGGCACCCCTTGAATGACATCTTTACATCTTTTGCAGGTGTTATTTTAAGCAGCCACTACTTCTGGTTATTTGCACAAAAGTAGAGCTTGGATACTTGACCTATATTAAATGCCCACTTGTTGAATTATATGCAAATATATGTTAATATATGCCTGTATCATATTCTAAGTGCTAAGTAATTCATTTACATTACTTTTCAGCGTTTTCCCATCACTCTCTCAGGAACTGTTAGTTGTTTTTGCTTTCTTTTGTTTTAAAGTATCTTGTGTGGTACTATTTACAGTGTAGCTAATTAATAAGTGTTTGACACAGAATTGAGAATCTTAGACCCTCCATAGTCTTGGTTTTCAACATTCTCTTCTGGTAGAAAAATTTTGAGACCTTGTCGATCTGAAAAATGCCTCTATTTTATTCTTGCTTGTTAGGCAAATCATAATTATCATTTGAAAATAAATTTTTCTTTAAAATGTTCAAGACATTGTATCACTTTCTAGCTTACAGTGTTGCTGTCTATTGAAGTCTGATGCCATTTCGATTCCTTTGTTGTAGTAGGTGCTCTCATTTCTTCCATCTGGTGACTCATGTCTTTAAATTCTAAAAACTTTGTGTGTGTGTGTGTGTTAGGTTTTTTGTTTTGTTTTGTTTTGTTGGTATTTTTTTTCCTACTTCCCTCAGTCTTCTCTCTCATGCTTTCTGGCATGTCTGTGTTAGATGTAGGTCATCTAGCGCTTATCCTCTAATTTTTTTTGGTTTTCCACTTTCTTTCTTGACTTTTTGGTCTGCTTTCTGGGTGACATTCAGCTCTTTTTTCCATCACAGTTCTTATTTGTTCTTATCTTGCTGTCTTTTTTTAATAGCATCTTATTTCATTGATAGAGTATTTTTTTTTTCTTTATGAAGCATCAGACGAAAGCACATGAAAGAGAATACAGTACATGGAATACAATAAGATATTTAAGAATGCATGTACATTCAGTACTCCTTTCTTAGAAAAGATAACACAGATGGGCATATATACACTTTTTTTTTTTTTTTTTTTTTTTTTTTTTGTTCTTCCACTGTCATTGTATAGGACTTCAGGATGGAACTGGAATAAACACATGTGTTCTGTCTCCATGTTTTTGTTTTCTGCCTCTTTCTTTCTATGTACAACTCCTTGTCATCCTTTAAGACAATTCGGATGTTTATTTCCTTCAGGATACTTTTTCCAGTCCTCTCTCCTAAGGCCAGTTTTAGTATAAGATAGTATATGTTTCCTTTCTATTTTCCTCGAGTGCCTATGAGGTAGTAGTGGTGGTGGTTAAAAGTGTATGCTTTGGACAGAGACAAATCTAGGCTTAGATCCTGGGTCCAGTATAGAGCTCACTGTGGCATGTATGACCCTAGTATAGTTATTTAACCCGAGTATGTACTGTAGATATAATAAAGATACTTCTAATAGCAGTGTAAAAGTATATGAGAATGCAATTAAAGGACGTGGCACACAGTAAGAATTGTCAGCCATGATTGTTAGCCTGTGAATTCCTTGGTGGCTGCTACTGGGTATCTCCAGTGTCCTTTAAACATAGGAGACTGTTAATATGTGCTTTTAACACATAAATACTTGCTGTATAAATGAGCAAACCAGAATTCCACAAATAGCCATCAAAGAACTTGTGCTGTCTTTGTCTATAAATTAAAAACAACTCCACACACATTTACAGGCTTTTATAAGGGATGTTGGATGCACTGCTTGTGCGTGAATTTATTAGTGATTCAGTGTTTATCAAACAATTTCTGGAGATTGATTTAGAGCCTTTGATGGAAGAGGAATGATTGATAGACTAAGGGTAAGCTGTTCTAAGCATTGAAAAGAGTTCAAAATGTTGTAGAGGCGTACTTATTAGTCTGACCCTGGAAATATGCAATGTCTAGTCTATGGTTATATAGGCCTGTAAGTAGCATTCTTACCAGGGATGAAAGAGAATGGTGGTATAGATTTAGTGATTAAAAAAAAAAAAAAAAAAGCTGTGCAATACTTTGAATTTCTTTAGCACTGTGTGGTTGATTTCTGCACATTACTAGTAGAATTTCACTTATTGGTCCATTCAACAAGCAATTGAGTGTTGCCTTTGTGTCAGACATTTTCCCGGTACTAGAGATAGAGCAAAGAGTAAGATAGTGTTGGCCCTTAAGAATTACAGCTTTGAGTGTGATGTGTATGTGTTAGGAGCAGCAACGTAGACACCAAAGAAGTAAAGCGGGATGATAGGTAAAGAATATCAGGTGGAGTGGGGAACTAGATTCTTTTAGGCCCTTCTGAAGGCAGGGTTAGTCCCTGAACCCAGGTCTCCTGACTCATGGTTTAGTGTTCTTTCATAACATGCTAGTCTTTTGAGTAGAATTTTTAGCAGACCAAAGTAAGTTTACATGGAGGGTTAGTGTGAATGAAGCCAACTCAAACATTTTCTTCGGTGGATTCTGTGGCCTGCAGATAGGACATTATTCTCGAATTCCATATCACATAAGCTACCATTATTGCTATTTATTCTTAAGACAGAATGATTTTAAGAAATAGTATAGTAATCTTCACATGACTGCTTCCTTCTCAGTTTACATTATTGTGGGGCTTTGGAAAAATTCAGGGCCTCAAAATAGACAACCTGAGTTTCCAGTTTAATTTTATATACATACAGCTTTAACTATATGAAGACGAGGATCCAGTTAGTAGCTCCCAAGTGCTTGGGTGCATGTTAATGGAATTTACTCCCCATAGTTTGAGGCACACAGTAAAAGTCAATAGCTTTTGGTCATGAGTCAGTAATAATCTTCCATTTTGTGAACACTGGAATATATTTTCTACTTTAGTAGTTGCTCTAAACTTTTGAATGAAGTTAGGAATATATTTTTGAGAAACATTTTCTTTGGTACCTTAACTGCCACCATAGAATAGGTCCCAACTTGAAGTCTGTGTAATAAATTATGATAAATGTTTGTAATGAATACTTGTAATGCCCAAGACCTTAGGCAAAAGAAACTATATAGGTAAAAATTTTGTAATCCTTAGTTGACACAGACTTATGTATCTCTGTGTCTGTTCTAAGCACCCTTTGTGAATGAACATGTTATCTTTTTGGAGTACCTAAATTTACAGAGGACCTAATGCAACAGTCATTTTGAAGCCTTTAAAAATGAATAGAACATGTGTTTTTCCTTATAGTGTGGGTAGGTGGTGATGAGTGGCATTCTTACTTTTTCCCAAGTTTGATAACCCCTCTGAGAGGTGGACAGAGGAGTCGACAGAGCTAAGAGTGTCAGCTTTGTCCTTCCTGTGTTTATTCCTGATTCACCATTATAGCTGGACACTGACAGCTCGACAGCTCCAAGCATCCCTCAGAGGAGCCACCCCCAGGTGGCTTTGAGCTGAGGACAGGCATATACAGTTCTTTCTCTCAAATTCTCCCTTGTGAGGAGAGTGTGTGAAGGCTGCTAAGAGAAGCTAGTAGTTCAGTGGTTCTCAACATTCTGTAGGCATCAGAATCATCTAGAGAGCTTTAAAAAGCGTAGGCACCCCTGGGTTGCTCGGTTGGTTGGGCGTCAGACTCTTGATTTCGGCTCAAGTCATGACCTCATCGTTCGTGGGATTGAACCCCATGTCAGGCTCTGCACTGTCAAGCGCAGACCCTGCTTGGGATTCTCTCCCTATCCCTCCCCGACTCGTGTGCACGTGCGCGCTCTCCCTCCCTCCCCCTGCCCCCAAAACAAATTAATTTTAAAAAATACAGATACTTGGGTCCAGTGCCTGGAATTTTAGATTTAATTTGTTGGGACGGTATTTCTATAAAAGTTTCATGGAGCAGTCTAATTGTGTAGCCAGAGTTCCAGTGGAAGTCCTACACAGGAAAGGGACTGGGGGAATAGAGAATGCCACCTGCATTTATGTGTGTGTCCCTAAAGTAGTACTCCTTCCCAAATAATGCCACCGTTCACCATTTCCTGTGTAGTACAGGAGATTAAATTGCTCTGGAGTCAGTCTATCTGAAAGCATCATAACCTTAAAAATGGAGATGATAGTATTTAATTAATAGAGTTGTTTTGAAGCTCAAAGTAATGTGTTTGAAATGCCTAGTGTGATACCTGGCACACAGGATAAGTGCACATCTAATTAGGACATCTTTATTAAATAATTTGTCAGCACGCATGGGGTGTTGAATAATTATTTCTAAAAAATCTACATTCATATAGATTGCTCTTTATCTGTGTGGTTCATATTTGTCATTTTTAATCACACCTGAATATTAAATCTTGACCCTTCTTCAGTTGTATAGCATGTGGGTTATTTCTCGTTTTCCACAAATAATTGCTAGAACTGACAATTACGTGGAAGGAGAAGTTCTTTGATTTTTTTGGAGTACAGTTGCTTAAAAAAATGGAATTACCAGCTCGTATAGGTATGGTCAATATTATGAGGTTACTATAAAGTGGAGGTATCATGTGATAAACGATTGAGGATGTGTAGATTTGCCATTTGCCCACTTAACCAAGGTGACTGAATAAGGGAATGTTGTGCCTTGCCAAGAAGTACTTGATGGACTAGAAAGTGAGGGATTGTCAGGGAACAGGACATGTTCTAGGCCTTAGATTCATACAGCAAGAAAAGGTATTCAGGGCTGAAAAACAGTTTACATTTGTAGAGAACAATTTTGGTACAGCATTGATGCTGTTTCAAGAATGACAATGATCTAATATTTACCTTTCCTTTTTTAAAAATAACAATACGTAAGTAGATATTACATTTGGCCATTAGCCAAGTTGGTTTTGCATTTATATAAGAATATGAATAATGGGCATTGTCTTTAGACATAAGTTTTTTCAGAGGTGTTTTTATATAGCTGAGTAATTACTAACCTTTTTTCCCTTAAGTAGGGATGGCAAGTGAGAGGTTAGAATTGTTCTTATGAATACTCTCGATAAAGGAACTTTAGATGACTTCATTTTATATGCAGAAGCTTTGCAGAAATGAAGATTATCAGGAAGTATATTCCTGCCAGAAATGTAATGTCCAAGTTACTTAGTCTGCCACTTGGCTGATGAGATCAGACAAGCCTGGTAGGTGTTTAAAAAACAAAACATACATATACATAATAAATGTGTGTGTATGTGTGTATGTACATGAGTTTATATAAGTTATTACTTATTTCTGAGGGACCAGGATCTATTCTTAAAGCTAGATGTAAGTCAGATTTTGGAGAATAATTAAATACCAGTCTGTTCCTTCCTAGTTCTTTCTTGCCACGTGAAGTCAATCAGCTTCAAAGCAATCACCACTTCCACTCCATACTAATAACTCTTCTTTTGGTTTTTTTTTTTTTTTTTTTTTTTTTTTTGTAATTGCAGGAGGTTTATCGAATTCCAAAGAAAAGTCAAACTGAAAAGGAGAACACAAGTAGGTATTCAGAGGTACTCTGTGTATATGGCTTTACAAATACTCTTTTGGAAATATGCAGAGGTAAATGATAAGAATTTTAGCTATTTTGTTTTTGAAACCCAACAGTATGTAATTAGGTAAATGAAGTATTTGGTGTAAAAGTTTGTGAACTTGCCTTTTTATTCTTTCTTAGTGAATTTTTGCCAAAAGAGATGTCCCTTTACACTACCTTTGGTGTTGCTTTCCTTGAAGTCACTGCTTTTAGTAGCTTTTCTTTCATTTATTTGTCCCTCTAGAACAGGCATTGTTAAACCTGTACTCCTAAATGTCTGTATAAGTCTTTACCTGTAGGTGTTTATATGCAGAATCCTTTATTTACGTTCATTTTTCTAGGGAAAATTCAAAACTTTCATCAGGTTCTCAGGGGCTCAGTGATCCCTCAAAAGGTTAAGAGTCATTTACAGGGACACCTGGCTGGTTCAGTCGGTGGAACACATGACTCTTGATCTCGGGGTTGTGGGTACGAGCCCCATGTTGGGTTTTGAGATTAATTAAAAATAAAATCTCGAAAAAAAAAAAAAAGAATCATTCCAGAAAAGGTAACAGGGAGGCCATGGTAGTCTGGTTTCTGGGTTTTACTACTTAGTTGTGTTTCCAGCATACTTCTTTAAAGATGAAAGCAATGGATCTTATGGTGGCTGTTGTTGATCTCTTGAGCCCTCCAGTATTGACCCAATGTAGAGTGAAGGAGCCAGTGTGATCATATTTTTGGTGTTTTTGTTTCTTTTTTTGTTTGTTTTTTTTCTTTTTCTTTATTTTTGGCATGAAGAGCTTTTTATAGTCTTAAAACTTAATGGTTAAATAATCATATAGGTTAATGCCCTGTGAGGTGTACTTTGTACCGTTGTTGGGGTTTTGTTTTTGTCTTGAATATTTTTAACTCGATTGGTTTAGTCTCTTCATAGCCAAACATCCTAGTTAGGGCTGGAAAGAATTCCTCCCATAAGAAAGAAGGCAGGGTTGAGTAGTGCTGGTTGGCAAAACCAGTGGCACCACTGTAAGCTTGATCATCAGAGGCTAGCTTCTCTGGGCTCACTGAGCTGAAATCAATAGCAGGATGGGCAAAGCTTAAATATCTGTGGGGTTTTCCCCCCAATATTTTGCAAATATCTACTCTGGGGTGCCCTCTGAGAGCGATGGCCTTTGAGAGGCATCTATAATGGAAGACTGTAATCTTTTCAGGAAGCAGCCTTTTGTGTGCCACCTTCAGTTTCTCCTTCACATATGTGCCCCAGCCCCAACCAGTCTCAGTCTTTTATAAGAAATACTTACAATTCAAGCCTAGCTTCTATGTCAACCCTCAATGGCAAATTAAAAAGCTTAGAACTTGTAAAATTCCTAAGAACTGTAAAATATTTTGGGAAATATGTAGCCTAGCTTTACTTTCGTTTTATAATATGAAAACATCAGCCTGAATAAATGGAATGACATCTGCCTCACATATTCCAAGATGCAGAGTCAGAATATGAACTGTTAGTATGATTCCTTTTCTTATTTTACCAGGATATAGTGCAGAAATAGTCACATTTTAAGGAAGTTAACATCAGTACATGGAACCTGTTGTAAGAAGGAAATAGAGTAGTCGTGGGCAGATCCAGGTGAAACTAGGCAGTAGTACGTCCCAGAAGAATGTGGTGCTAATACCTTGTGAGCTGGAACAATTGTTTTAATTGTGTAGTGTTTTCTACCAGTGTGTGGTGTAGATGAGCTCTATGAGCCTCTCACTGACAAATGCTCATACGTGGCCATTGATTAGTAACTGTTTTGCAAACAAATGGAGTTTTTGGCCCACTAAAAGGAGAACTGCAAGAATGGCATATGTAAACCTAACCGTGATGCCAGGGAAGAAAACAAGTGATAGCATGTTTTTCTGAGGTGAGAAGAAAAAACAGTTAATGTTTATTGAGAATCTGCGTTGTGCTCTGAGAGATATTTTATAAGAAATTATTTCCACAGGACAAGAGCAATCTGATTAATCAAGTAGCAGTGCTAACATACACAAAGCAGTGGCATATAATACCAGTTAATTTATATTGAAATATTCATTGGTGGGATTTAGACTTCTTAGGGAGATGAGATACTAGGAGGTGTGGTCAGTGAAAAGTAGCACTTAGCACAGCTTTTGGGAACAGTGGCAATGATATTGGGGAAGACCATTCTAGGTAAAGAGGCTGAGTGGAAAAGTTTAATAGTATCATCTTTCAGTAGGAAGATGGCATTCTTTTTTTGAAGATGTAACTCTCTGGCTTTGATAACTTCATGAGTTACCAGCTGTATCATTTGTGTTTGAAATATTTTCATTTTGAAATGGTAGTTCATAAAAAATTCTCTAATCTGTTTTTCTTTTCTTTTTTTTTTTTGTTAAATTAAAAAGACATTTATTTCCCTTTTAGTTTTTATGCTTAGCATGCCAGGCTGCTCTTCTACAAATTGTAAATATGCAGAGTTACAGGGACAGTAGAAGGCTTTTACATTTTGAACTGCAAGCAGACTGCCTTGTTAAAGGTAACGGGAACATCTCGCATGCATGTGTTCCACAGAACTTGTTAGAAAGGCTGAAGGCTTAGACTGAGAGTTTGGGAAAGGTAGAAAAGAGAATTCATGGCAGAGACTTTCAGGAAGTAGAGTGTACACACACACAACACCTTGTTTCTCATCCAAATTCAGGATGGGCATATGAGGGAGGAATCCATAGATCCATTTGTTGGATAGAAATTGTGTTCTACAGTTGACGTGCTATCATGATGGAGTAGAGTCTGCCAAGTAAATTTTTAAAAACCCTTTTCCCTTAGTAACTGAACGAGGAAGGGATGCTGTTGGCTTCAGAGATCAAACAGCTGCCCCAAAGACTCCTAACAGGTCAAGAGAGAGAGACCCAGACAAGCAAACTCAAAATAAAGAGAAAAGGAAACGAAGGGGCTCTCTCTCACCACCTTCTTCTGCCTATGAGCGGGGAACAAAAAGGCCAGATGACAGGTAAGTGGCCTGTGTGAGTTACTCTCTTTTCTGAGCCAGTTAGAAAGTTCCCAAGTCAGTACTTCTGATTTGGGGCACCAAAGTGTTTTGGAATAAGTATATTCTCTTGATAAATGAGTATAAAACTTTACTGATAAATATTGAGACAGAGTCTCTTTTGACAGTGAAGACTAGTGGATTTTCAGTACTTGAATGGTTTCTACTTGATAACATTTAAATGTTATTTGAGGAGCCAGAGACTTGTTCTTTCAAGGGAGTGGAGGTGGGTGGGAGATAACTCTTCAGAGGTAATGATAAATCTTCGAAAGTCAGAACTTTTTTTTAGTGAATCTTGTGCCTTACCAGTCAAAATGCTGGTTGATCTCTGTGTCAGAGGCTATCTTCCTCATGCTTGTAGAAAAACAAGCTGCATGATCGGTCACTGGGGACTAGAAAACATTTATTCCGGAGAAGTTCTTTTTAAATTAAATTTATTTGTTTGAAAAAATGAGATATAGCATTCATATAGTGTAATTGCCAAAATTTTAATTTTGGGTTGTCAGGGTTTATAATAGTAAATCCATCATGATTTTCATTTGCATTACCCTAATTACTAAGTAGATTAAACATCTTGTCATACATTTATTGGCCATTCCTGTTTCTTCTGTGAAGTGTCTTTTCATATGTGCTGTTCATTTACCTTTTTGAGTTTTAGAAATTTTTTTTTTTAAAGATTCTTTATACTCTAAATATAATTCTGCTTGGGTGATAATTTTTGCAAATATGTTTTTCTCAGTTTGTGGCTTGCGTTTTGACTCTTTTGTGTCTTTTGATATACAGAATTTATTAATTATGGTATAATTGAATATATCACACATATTGTATGTTTCCATCATGGTCAGTGCTTTTACTGTGTTTTAAGAAATTCTTTCTGGGGCACCTGGGTGGCTCAGTCAGTTAAGCATCTGCCTCTGGATTCAGCTCAGGTCATGATCTCACGGTTGGTGGGTTCAAGCCCCACGTCGGCCTCTATGCTGACAGCTCAGAACCTAGAGCCTGCTTCAGATTCTGTCTCCGTCTCTCTCTGCCCCTGCCCCGCTCATGCTCTATTTCTCTAGGTCTCAAAAATAAATAAATGAATAAACAAACAAAACAAAACAAAACAACAGATGGCTGTCAAGAAATTCTTTCTGGGGCACCTGGGTGGCTTAGTCAGTTAACCATCCGACTCTGGATTCGGCTCAGGTCATGATCTCATGGTTTGTGGGATCAAGCCCCACGTTGGGCTCTGCACTGACAGCACAGAGCCTGCTTGGGATTCTCTCTCTCTGCCCCTCCCCTGCTTGCGCTCACACTCTGTCTGTCTGCCTGTCTCTCTCTCTCTCTCTCTCTCTCTCTCAAAATGAATAAATAAACATAAAAATTTTTTTAACTAAAAAAAAAAAATTTCTTCCCTACTCTTGAGGCAATGATACTCTTTTCTTTCTTTCTTGTCCTTAATTTATTGGGAATTAATTTTTGTGTATGTTGTGAGGTAGGTTTATGGTTTCTTTTTTTTTCTAAGTGAATACCCAGTCTCTGTACCATTTACTTGAAAGCCCATCCTTTCTCCTTGATCTGCAGCACGCTCTCTCCAACAAGTTCTCATATGTGGGAGGATCTGGTTTGGGGCTCATAATGTGTCTGTAGCTCATATTTAAGTCTTGATAGCAAGTAGGACAGGTCCCTCCTTGATCTTCTGGGATGTCATGTCTTTTCTCAGACTTGTTCTCCTTCAGATCTGCTTGTCAGATTCCCTCCACCGATCACCCAAAAGATGATTCTGAGAAGACTTGACATCTTTACAGTTTTAAGGAGTCCTATTCCTATATTCAAATTGAGTATTCAGATATTTTCTGTGTAATTACGTCTTCTTTAATACTTTAAATAAAGATTAAGTTCTTCATTAATCTCCTGTTTACATTTTCTCTAGAAAGACTTAACGTATCTTGGTATATTCATTTCTGAAAACCTTGCCTTTTTTGTTACATTTTCAGTTTGTTGCTTGTGTTTCAATACCGCAGTTGACTTTTGTATATTGATCTCATGCTGGCAACCATACAAAACTCTCAATGATATTTCAAAGTGTTGGGGTTTTTGCCCTTTTTTTGGGTCTTTGCCAACAGTCCATATCCTATGAATTTGGGTTTTTTCCTTTCTAATCCTTTTGCTTTGTTCTTGTTATTTTACTAACAACACATCCGATACAAATCACAGAATAACAGCATTTTTTATTTTGGTAATTGATTGCTATTCATGTTTTATTCCACTCTTTTGGACATACAGATAGGATATATATATATATATATACACATATATATATTTTTTTTAATTGGAGTAATTGGGATTCTTAGCTCCTTAATTTTCAGCATTTTTTGTCTTCAAATGAAAGTGTTTGAGGATTTTAATTTCTTCATAAATACCATTGAACTACTCTTGTGATAGTATAGTTTGTCATAATTTAGTTCTAAATACTATCAGGCTTTACAGCCTGCTTAAAATTTTTTTTTTTTTTTTTTTAGTTTTTATTTATTTTGAGAGAGAGCGAAAACAAGTGGGGGAGGGGAAGAGAGAGAGGGAGACACAGAACCCGAAGCAGTCTCTGGACTCTGAACTGTCAACGCAGAGCTCGATGCAGAGCTTGAACCCATGAACCACGAGATCATAATCTGAGCCAAAGTCAGATGCTTAACTGACTGAGCCACCAGGCACCCCCTTCTTTTGTTAAGTTTCAAATTTAATTTCCATTCATTGGTTTGTATTTTACCAGTTCTTAGAATTTTATTGAGACTGGCTGTATAGTCTGTTTTGTTTGATATTAATAGAAGTATGCTATCTTCCTATTGATAGGATTTAACTGAAATTTTTTATTTCCTTTTTCCTTTTAACTTTTCTGTGGCTGATACATAGTTTATAGCTGATTGATATTTTAATTCTTTGTGGTATTTAACTCGTTTTACTTTAATAAAATCTAAATTTAATCCATATCCTAAACAACACAAGTACTTTAGGATACTTTAACTCTGATCATTCAGCCTTCCCAATTTATATGCCATTATTGTCCAATATTATAATTTCTTGTTCCTCCTCCTTCCCTGTCAGTTATTGTTAATTTTTTTATATGTACACAAATTGATTTATTTAAAATAGTTTGTTTACATTAATTAGGGTTTTTTTGTTCTCCTTTCTTTTTCCTTAGACCTTCCTTTAAAAGATTTCCTAAAAAAAAAAAAAGATTTCCTTTAGGGGACCCTGGGTGGCTCAGTTGGTTAAGCGTCCGACTCTTGATTTGAGTTGAGATTGAGCCTCGTGTTGGGCTCTGCACTGGGCACTGAGCCTACTTGAGATTCCGTGTCTCCTCTCCCTCTGCTCTTCCTCAGCTTGTGCTCTTTCTCACTCTTTCTGGCTCTTTCTCACTCAAACAACAACAACAACAAAAGATTTCCTTGATGAGTTTTTGTTCATACTGTGTTTCAAATATGTCTGAAAAATCTTTTTGGTTTTCATTGCTCACCCTCAGTTTTAAAAATCAGTTTTATTTAATCAGTAGATAAAAATTACTTACAGAAATATTCAGTTTTAAGTGTATAATTCAAAGTGTTTTGTCAAACGCATGCAGTTAAGTAACCACCACTACAGTCATGGTATAGACACTTCTGTTATCTCAGAAAATTTTCTTGAGCTCTTTGGAGTCAGTCCCCTTTACCTACTCCTAGTTGCTGGCAGCCATTGCTCTGCTTTCTGATGCTCTGTTTTTGTCTTTTCCAGAATGTGATGTATATAGTATCATAGTCTAGATAATATTTGAGTCTGTCTTTCACTTAGCAGATTGCATTTGAAATCCATTCATGTTGTTAGGTCTCAGTAGTTCCTTTTATTGATGAGTGGGTAATCTATTGGATAAGTACAACATAGCTTGTTTACAAATTCATTAGTTGATAGGCATTTAGATTGTTTCCAGATGGCTGTTAAGAATATTACCAGACTAGGGGGTGCCTGGGTGGCCTAGTCTGTTAAGCGTCTGACTTCGGCTCAGGTCATGATCTCACAGTTCGTGAGTTCAAGCCCCATGTCAGGCTCTGTGCTGTCCGCTCAGAGCCTGAAGCCTGCTTCAGATTCTGTGTCTCCCGCCGCTCTCTGCTCCTCCCCTGCTCATGTTCTGTGTCTGTGTCTCAATAATAAATAAACGTTAAAAAAAAAAAAAAAGAATATTACAAGAGTTGTATATGTATGAATCTTTATGTGAACATTGACTCTCATTTTTAAAAGGAAGTTTTGCTTAGTTAACAAGTTTTTCTCGACACTTTGAAACTGTTATTCTTCAGTCTTCTAACTTCCCTTGTTGTTAATGAAACTTTATTGGTCTAATTGTTGTTCTTTAAGTAATCTGGCTTTTCTCTTGGTCTGCTTTTATGAGTCCTCTTTGTGTTTGGTGTTCTGCAGTATCACTACCCTCTGTTTAGGGTTTCTTTTTATTTTATCTGGTTGAAATTAATTTAACTTTTTGAATTTGAAGATCATCTTCCACATTACTAATTCTCTTCAGATCTGATCTCTTACTTAACCATACCATGGCATGGATCTTAGGGACATTGGATTGAATGTTGGATTATTTCTTGGTTCATGACACATTTCTGTGCATAGACTTCTTCTCCATATATTATAATGCTTTTGTGCTGTGATCTTAACCACTGTATAAATCTGGCTAAGCCATTTCTTCCTATACTGTCCCTTGCCTTTACTGCTTGAGATGATATCATCTTGCATCCTGTGTTCATTATACCCTGGCTTTCCTTTTTTAAAATACAGTTTTATGTTGTCTAATACATGTTTTTAAATAATGTTAGTTTTTAACTTTATGAAAAGGCTGCCATTCTGCATTTAATTTGGGGGTACTTTGTTTTCACCTGATAGTGTATTGCTAAGATTTACCCATAATTGCATGTGTCAGTTTATTCATTTTCACTGCTTTGTGTAACATTTTGTTGTAAAGCTTCTTCAGTTATGTATAGTGCTATTATCTAATTTTGATGTACATGTGCAATAGTGTCTCTTGGGTAAATGACCAGACTTGTCAGATTGTCAGGTATGTGCATGCTCAATTTCATATGATAATTGAGTTTTAATTTCCACTCTGTTTCGTTTCTAGATGTTTCATGGAGTTCTTTTTCAAATCTACCTGATAGTTTTTTATGTTCCCATTCCTTAGTGATATTTTTGATTGCCTCTTTGATATTCATTAAACATACTAAATGTCTCTTCAGTTTGTATTGGATCATTCCAGTACTAGTAGTTTTTGTGGGTCTTGTCCTCTCGTTTGTTTATATATATACGTGTATAATTTTGTAATTATATAAAATAATGATTTTATTTTCTACTGAACTCAACATGTTCCTTAGAATTTGATCTGTGGGAATTCACTGAGGCCTGGGCTTAAGGTGCTTTGTTCTGTAGACTAATTTGCATTTGTTTCTGCCCAACAACTAAGGATACTACTGTACCATTAACATTTTAAAGGAAATTGTCAGTATGGAGGTTTTAGACCATTTGTTTTTTTGTTGTTTGGATGAATGTTATGCCCTTGTCCATGGAGATGTTCTTAGATGTTTCTGTGCAGTGAAACCTCTTGAAGTTAGTTGTCAGTTTTTAATTTTTGCCAAGAGCACTTTCTCATAAGTTTGATTCACTCCATAAACCTTGGCAGCAGAATCTTTTAAGCCCTCAGTTTTTTTCTTTTGAATGTTAGAGCTGATGGTTTCCAGTGGGCCTTGTCAGAACCATCCCAGGGCATTAAGCTCAGCAGTAAGACATTATCCTTGATCCTGCATAGAGAAGAGTATGTGAATAGAGCTCCCCATATTTTTATGTGTGCATTATCGTCTTTCATTCAACTATCCTTTGTTGATATTTATCATAAATGTATGTGGTCAGACGTACATCAAATTCTATAGCTCTTACTGGTGTACTTTGTTTTAATGAACGAATTTGTAGATCTAGAAGTGTCCCCAACTGTAAAGAAGAATCTGTTTAGAATATTATGTGTATCTTTAATTTGATGTTCTAGAACCTGAGAATAAAATTAAAGTTACTATTTTCATCTAAATGATTCTTTGGGATTCTCTACTATCTGCAAGATTCCTTAAGTAATTTTGACTGATTTTTAACCAATGCCAAATTGGAGTTGGTGTGGTTAATGGTTGAGTATTGAGGGACATAACATTTATTAGTGCTTTGATTATGCCCTTGATTTAGGGGAAAAAGTTTGTGATGCTCTTACTATTTTCTTTCTAGATATGATACACCAACTTCTAAGAAGAAAGTTCGAATTAAAGACCGCAATAAACTTTCTACAGAGGAGCGCCGGAAGTTGTTTGAGCAAGAGGTGGCTCAGCGGGAGGCTCAGAAACAACAGCAGCAGATGCAGAACCTGGGAATGACATCTCCACTGCCCTATGACTCTCTGGGCTACAATGCCCCTCATCACCCCTTTGCTGGCTACCCACCAGGTTATCCTATGCAGGCCTATGTGGATCCCAGCAACCCTAATGCTGGAAAGGTGCTCCTCCCCACACCTAGCATGGACCCCGTGTGTTCTCCTGCTCCTTATGATCATTCTCAGCCCTTGGTGGGACATTCTACAGAACCCCTTGCTGCCCCTCCACCTGTACCAGTGGTGCCACATGTGGCAGCCCCTGTGGAAGTTTCAAGTTCACAGTATGTGGCCCAAAGTGATGGTGTGGTACACCAAGACTCCAGCGTCACCGTCTTGCCAGTGCCAGCCCCAGGCCCAGTTCAGGGACAGAATTATGGTGTTTGGGATTCAAATCAACAGTCTGTCAGTGTCCCCCAGCAGTATTCTCCTGCACAGTCTCAAGCAACCATATATTATCAAGGACAGACTTGTCCAGCTGTCTATGGTGTGACATCACCCTATTCACAGACAACTCCACCAATTGTGCAGGTAATTAATTTTGGAACCTCTCTTGTCTTACAGTCTGTTTATAGGATATTAAATCTGATGTGAAGGGGAAACCTGCCATTGCTCACTTTTATATATTGATGAATTGTGTATATATTAGTTACTTATTGTTGTGTGACAAGTTACTCCGAAACTTAGCAGCTTGAGACAACTAGTAATTATTATTTCTTAGTTTTTGTAGGGCAGGAATTCAGAAGCAGCTTGACTGGCTGGGTGGTTCAGGCTCAGAGTCTTTCATTAAATTACATACAGCCTGGCTGTTAACCAAGGTTGTAGTCATCGAAGGTTAGGAAGAGGAAGGAAGATTGACTTTCTTTTTTTTTTTTTTTTTTTTAAATTTTTTTTTTTTAACGTTTATTTATTTTTGAGACAGAGAGAGACAGAGAATGAACGGGGGAGGGGCAGAGAGAGAGGGAGACACAGAATCGGAAGCAGGCTCCAGGCTCTGAGCCATCAGCCCAGAGCCCGACGCGGGGCTCGAACTCACGGACCGCGAGATCGTGACCTGAGCTGAAGTCAGACGCTTAACCGACTGAGCCACCCAGGCGCCCCTGGAAGATTGACTTTCAAGCTCACTCACGTGGTTGTTAACTGGCCTCGGTTTCTTACCATCACATGGACTTCTTAATAGGGCTGCTTACCACATTCCAGCTGACTTCCCGCAAAGTCAAGTAGTCAGGGAGAGACTTATGGGTTACTCCTCTCCTTTTTGCTTATAGACAGTGAATAATATACAGTTTATTGTTTTATATGCTCACAAACGGAAAACCCTCTGGTCATGGTAATTGAGTCAGGAGATGGCTTGCCCTTTTCTTAGACCCAGCTTGTGTATTATTTTATATCCCCTACATTTTATTGTCATGAAGTTTGCCAGAGTGAACCTAAGGATATTTACTATGGTAGTAAATATAATGTTAAATTTAAAAGCTGATTATACTGAATTTGTATTTCAAGGTGTATTTTTATGTTTTTTAATCAAGCTTCTTTTCTATAGAACCCAGCAATACATTTTAAGCTTAAACAAAAAATATATATAAAGCATCATCCTCACCACATTCTGATGTCCCTCACATCACTCCATATCGCTCCTTAAAGGTGAATTATCGTGGATGAGAGAGATTGTCAGGGATGCTTCCTGCACACATTACCTAGTACTGATCAGTTACTTCTGTTAGTATTTTTGTGATGAAGCTGCATAAAAATTTAGTTTGTAAGGCCATGGCAAAGTATCCAGCTTGAATTCCTAAAATCTTAAGTGTACTAACTACATTCATTTTGTATGATCTCCTGAGCCACATGCTTATATCTATATTTTATGTATTTGTAATTTTGAAGACTTGAAACTTTTTCCCATGGGTTTCTACTTAACATGATTCTTAACCATTTTTCCAAATTACTTTGTGTGTGTGTGTGTGTGTGTGTGTGTGTGTGTGTGTGTGTGTGTGTGTTTTAAGTATCTTAAACAAATTTCTTAGGTTCTAACTTCTGCTGTCTTGCCACATTCTTTCTTGGACCAAGCCATTTATTTTGAGTTTTTTCCCTGAGAATGTGTATCAGATATAAGAAACATGGTCTACTTCTCTCCCATTTCTATTCCTGAAGTATGTTCTTAACCTAGGTTTCAGAGCCTAAGCAATAGCAGTGGAAGATATTTATTGAAGACTCTCCAGGAGAGATTTCACTGGTCATTTGGCCATTCTTATAAAAAGTAATCTATTTTTTCTATCCCATGGAGCAAAAGATTTTCTGTAAGTTTTAGTCATAGCCTTAAGACTGAAGCATCACAATTTTGCTTGCTTACAGTTTTCCATTTTGTTCCTACCAAGGAGTCATTTGTTGGCTCCCTAATCTATTTTGTGTGTATTAGGTGGCAGATGAATGGACTCAGATAGTCCAGATTGTCCTTTACTTCTCTGTGAGATTAGTTATCAGAGATGATGTTGGGCTTTAGGTTATGAGAAATGTAGAGCATTTTGTTATTGTTTATGTGTTTTGAGTCCCTGTCCATCATTTAATGTGTCTTGGGGATAGGTGCTTAGCTTATATTCTTCAGTTAAAGTTTTTTTTTTTTTTAATGTTCATTTTTGAGAGAGAGCGTGAGCGAGGGAGGGGCAGAGAGAGAGGGGGACAGAAGATCCGAGGTGGGCCCTGCACTGGCAGCAGAGAGCCCAATGTGGGGCTCAAACTCACGAACCATGAGATCATGACCTGAGCTGAAGTCAGATGCTCGATTGACTGAGCCACCCAGGTGCCACTTCAGTTTTAGTTTTCTTATCTATGAAATGAGCAGAATGCCTCAGCATGGTTGAGGTTTGCATGAGATAATGGATATTAATAATGACAGAATTAAAGCACCATTTACCTTGAAGGTTTAATTATAGTTACCTTAATGATGTCGACAGAGTATTGACATTTGTGGAGTGTGAAATGCTCCTAGTCAAAGTCATCTATCCGATATCTGGTCTAACCATCTAACCTCCAGTAAAAGGAGACCTTGAGGTCTGTGGTGTTCAAGTGTAGTATTGACCATACCATCACGGGCTACTAAGAATTTGCAAGATATGATAACTTTGACAGTGAAGTAGTATGTGATGTGGTGTGATATAAATTTGTGTGTGTGTGTATGTGTACACATATGCAGTATCTTTCACATTTGGAGCAGATATGTTATCAGAAGGTGACTTTCATTTTTTGCCACAATTGCTTATCAAATGTAAAAACTCAACTTCAACTAAGGCCACCTGATTTGTAGTGGTTTTGTGACATTACTAAGTGACCTATTCTTACAAAGTTATACTAAATCACATCTCAAAAAATTGAGTCCTAAGACTATAATTTTCACATTATAAAGTGAAGTGACTCAGATATAAAGTAATAGTGATTTTTTTTTTTCCCCTCTAGAAGTAGGAGCAGAATAATTATGTTTTCTATAACATTTTGGACCTCCTTAGATTTCTCTTATAATTCCCATTAGAAGTCCCATTTTAAAGCTATTTCTAGACTGTATTTATGTTTGAGAAATTAGCTTTCATGTAATTTCAGGTCTCTTGAAGGGGAGAGCCAATCTCCTACAGATTTCCCCCCAGCAAAAGAGAGACTTGATAGGCATATGCTATTTAGATACATCTCACAAGTATGTTCATCTTCCATACTAACTTCAGTGGGATTGCAAACCAGTTTCCCCTTTTTATTACTGTTGTTAGTTTTGGCATTGCCATGTGATTATCAGCTGGTTTGGATAGATAATTTAATAGAACCCTGAAGAATGTTCATTTATTTTCTTTCTTTCTTTCTTTCTTTCTTTCTTTCTTTCTTTCTTTCTTTCTTTCTTTTTTCTTTTTTCTTTTTTTTTTAAGCTTATTTATTTTGAGAGGTGGAGGCCAGGGGCAGAGAGAGAGAGGAAGAGGGAGAATCCCAAGCAGGCTCCGTGTTTGACAGCACAGAGCCAGCATGGGGGTTGATCCCACGAAC
Organism: Panthera tigris; assembly: GCF_018350195.1. Lineage (NCBI taxonomy): Eukaryota > Metazoa > Chordata > Mammalia > Carnivora > Felidae > Panthera > Panthera tigris. Next base: position 16,532,774 of record NC_056661.1, on the reverse strand, counting down.
CGTGAGATCATGACCTGAGCCAAAATCAAGAGTCAGATCCTCAACTGACTGAGTCACCCAGGTGCCCCGTTTTCTTTCTTTTTGACAGTCTGTGTTTTAAACACTGTACCTCTAAATGATTACTGCTATCTTGGGTGACTTTGTTTTTAGTCCAGCAAGGCTGATGTTGTTCAGATATTTTTGGCATTTCCTTTGGAAGTTATTTCCAGTATGTGTCACATTCCTTCCTGATGATAAATTATTATCCTTTAAATATATCTTTGCATGTTAGAAACAGGTGAAATTTGTCTGGAAATTTCTCATCTGGTAAATTACCTCATCTGGTAAATAGAGGGAGTGCTCAAGCTGGATAATGCCATTTCAGGTCAGAAGTTACCTCACAGCCAGCATTTGGAGCCAGAGTCTTCATTTTAAGGAGACTATAGCTTTAAAACTCCAGTCATCAAATCCTTTAGATGAGCCTTACTTATTAGCTCTGATCTTGTCCAATTCTCCATGCACAAAGTTTAACTGAGAGTCAAAAGAATTTTTAGCCTCCAAAATATTAGCATTTTTCTGTTGTAGATTTGGGTGCTTAGTCTCCTGATCACTATGGAGATAACATGTTTATCAGTTTACTGTCTTCTTCAGCCTCCCAGAAACTGTTTTTACTCAATCAGATATACCAGCACATTTATATTAACTCCCTACATGCACAATAACTTGCCTGTTGTATCCACTCTTCAGGATGCTTCCTTCGGGCATCAGGGCCATTGCAGATTCACTTTCCAGATCATACACTAGATCATAGACTAGACCCCAGTTAGATATATTTTGTTTTATAGCTTATTTTTAGCAAAGTTGAAATTGAACGTTATAAGAATTATTTATACTTCACCTCTGAGATTATACTTTTAAATTTCTTTTTTTTTCAATTTTTAAATGTTTATTTTTGAAAGAGACAGAGAATGAACGGAGGAGGGGCAGAGAGATAGGGAGACACGGTATCCGAAGCAGGCTGCAGGCTCCCAGCTGTCAGCACAGAGCCTGACGTCACGAACCATGAGATCATGACCTAAGCCAAAGTTGGACTCTCAACTGACTGAGGCACCTAGGCGCCCCGTTTTTAAATTTCTTAAACACTATTTTACCATCTTTTTTGCTAATATCTCTTTTTGTACTGACCTCTTAATTCAGTGTTGTCTGGGTGTAGATGCATCAGTGTTAAAAAGCCTTTTGGGTTCAACCACATTTCAGTCTTTGAAACTGGAATCAGGTGGGGAAGTAAGATTTGTTTCTACAAAATCTTTGATGTTGCACAGATTTCCCATCTTATATCCAAATACCTAGAGATGAAAGCATTTCTATTTTGTGATACTATTCTGATAATAATCCTGCTTTGACCATTGAGTGTGGGTTTTTGTTCTGTGTAGATTAAGCTGTTCCAGAATAATGAATCAAGTACTCTTGACTTTTGTACTATGTAGGGGTTAGGAGTGCCAAACCTCTCTCCTCAGTCAAAAATCTGTATATGACTTTTAACTCCCCCAAAACTTCACTACTGTTACCTTACCAATAACATAAGCAGTTGATGAACCGATATTTTGTATGCTACATGTTTTATATTCTGTATTCTTAAAGTCAGCTAGAGAAAAAGAACATTAAGAAAATCATAAGGAAAATACATTTACAGTACTATACTGTAGAAAATCTGTTATAAGTGGCCCTGTGTAGTTCAAATCCACATGTTCAAGGGTCAGCTGGGTTGTATTCTTCCTCTTTTTCTCTGTGCCCTCTCGGTACTTATCCAGAAATCTCCTTGGTAGCTCCATTGGCCTAATCGGACTCTTTGGGTCTTTACTGGTATCATTTGGAATGATTGTATTTTATATTTTGAGTACTTACCAGTTAATACTTCTGAAATTATTTTATGTGGTGGAATCTCAGTCCCTAGGATCAAAATCTGTCCTCAAGTACAGGCTACATCTATCTCTGTTCACCTCCTTGGTAGTCATCACCTCTTGAGACAACAGGGTTGTGTTTCAGGGCTTGTTGTCACCTCTTCTTTAAGAGTGTTTCTAGTGCTGAGAACTAATTCCAGAGTAGGTTTAAGTCCTAGCCGTGGTCCTTAATTTCTTATGTGACTCCAGGTGGGGGAGATCCTCACCTCTGATGGTGGTCAGGACTAAATGAGATTATATACGTGAAAGGGCTTTCTAAGCGTCACGAGGCACTGTATAAATCAGCGTGTGGTAAGAATTTTATCTAGAATGAATTCTGCTGTCTTTCTCAGAGGGAGTTGTAATTAGATCACTGTCTTACTTCCTCTGCTATGAATCACTCACTCTCTCTGACCTTTTCCAGTCAGAACAACCTGTTAGTTTTTAGGAGTTGGTAGTAAAAAGGCTTTCTGAAAAGAGCCCTGTGGAGCTGTCTTGGATATACTAGGTGCGGCACTTCAGTTGTTATTACTGTGGTCTCCCTGGAGGCTAAAGAGTTGGACAGCTCTTAGGAGCCTCCCCACCTCCCCCCAGCCTTTTCTGTTTTTTTTGTTTTTTGTGTTTTAATGGTAAAACCAAAGTAAGTAAATGACTAGGGAATTACTAAAAAAAGAAACTTCTGTGTTTGAAATAAAGGATTGTTTTACACATTTGTATCGAAATACTCTTTACCAAAAGTTAAAATTCATGGATTCCAGTAAGAGAATGCCAACTGAGAAGACAGTTACTGCTTTATTAGAGCCAGAAGGGTATAAATTATGAATTTCTTCATTTTATCTTTAGAGTTATGCCCAACCAAGTCTTCAGTACATCCAAGGACAGCAGATTTTCACAGCTCATCCGCAAGGCGTGGTCGTACAGCCAGCTGCAGCCGTGACTGCGATAGTCACACCAGGGCAGCCTCAGCCCTTACAGCCGGTAAGAAACCCTTCAGCTGATAAAATACTCCTTAGCTGTGTACCTTATCTTTAGAAGGTCTACTTTTGGTTTAGGTTTTTATTTTTGTTTCTTTCACTTGGTTTTTTTTTTTTTTCTTTAACTTTGGTCCCCAATTTCACTCAAGGGCTTGTGTCTCTGAGGAAGCATTACTCAATCATTAAAATAAAAGTTCTCTAGATTTTACCTCTGTGTTGATTGATACATATTTTGCTCCCGATATCCTTTTTATTTATAATTTAAACCGACTTTGTATTTTTATACTTTGCTATGAATTTCTAAAGTAACAATTTTATAGAGTAGCTATTTGTATTTTATGGAGTACTGGAATATGATACTATATCAGACCCGTGGACTAGGAGTACAGAAGTGAACTACTTCACTGTACATGCTGTACAATATGTAGTAAGAGAAACGTTTGGTATTCTGTAACATATGGAGAAGGATGTGGTGAAATCTTGATGAAGTGGGAAATGGCTGGCATTGGAAGCCGTTGAAAAGCTGAACAGAATAACTTGATCACATTAGCACTTTGGAGTTGCGACAGCTCCAGAGAAGGTTCCTGCAGCAGTCCGGTGAGTGATGGCGGCTTTAGACAGGTAGTACAGTTAGTGGGGATGGAGTATAAAGACTACATGTGAAACAGTTGGGAGATGAGACAGTGTGCTCTTACAGCAGGCATTTGAGGGCTTGCTAGGAGTTGGGCCCTAGGAATTTTGAATACAAACCTAAGACTCCATTCCTATCCTTAGAAGCTGACATTCCAATAAGAGAGTTGAGGATCACAATGAATAATACTAAAAGTAGAGATTAGTGTCACATAAGGAGCAGATAGTTTGAGGAGGGAAAGAATCATTCCCAAGTGTGGGAAGGATTAGTAATAAGTTCTGAATGATTCGAAGTATTCTTAGGTGACACAGAAGCTTAGGACAAAGAGGTCACTTTATAGGCTGGAAGGAGGACTACAGGTAGAACTGAAGTAGGACACCAAAAAAAGCAGCTACATGAAGTAGGATTAGTGGTATGCATAAAACAGTGATGCTCAAAGACCTGTGTTTGCTTAAAAGTGGTCCCATTTTATCTGAGCCTGGGATCTCCGGTTCCTCTTTGACTGCTCAAGCAGAGGTAAAGCTGGAAAAAGTATTCTATATTAATTGGCTTACACAGAATGAGAATTAAGGGCATATATTCTTATAGTAATTTATTATTAGTCTGCTAGATCTATTATAACAAGATACCACAAACCAAGAGGTTTAAACAACAGAAATTGAGTTTCTCACTGCTCTAGAGTCTGGAAGTCTATACCATCAAGGTGTTGGTGAGGTTTGGTCCTAACGCTTCTCCTTGCCTTGCACATGGCTGCCGTCTCCCTATATATTTACGTTCCCTAATGTGTCTTTTCCTCTTATGAGGAAACTACCCTTTTGACCTCATTTAATCTTCATTGCCTCTTTAAAGGCCCTATCTCCAAATATAGTCACGTTGGGAGTTAGAGCTCCAACATAGGAATTTGGGGGATACAGTTCAGTGCCTAGACAGGGATTGTGAGGTTTTCATGTTTTTCAAAATATGATGTTAAATTTTTATAAATATGCAGTTTAAAACGTACAGAAAAATAGATAAGGGTTAAGTGGTAACATTCTGTCATACTGCTTTTCAGCTTTTTTTCTTTAAAAAAGATACATCTAAAGCTAATTCAGCTAATCAGGATCCAGAAGTTGGTATATGCCATTTAGCACTGTTTTGTTTTGTTTTGAATTTTTTACATGTTTGTTTATTTTTGTTTTTAATTTTTTTAATGTTTTTATTTATTTTTGAGGCAGAGAGACAGAGCATGAGCGGGGGGGGGGGGAGGGCGGAGGCGGACAGAGAGAGAAGGAGACACAGAATCTGAAGCAGGCTCCAGGCTCTGAGCTGTCAGCACAGAGCCCGACGTGGGGCTCGAACTCACATACCGCGAGATCATGACCTGAGCTGAAGTCGGATGCTTAACTGACTGAGCCACCCAGGCGCCCCTGTTTATTTTTGAAAGATACAGACCTTGAGCAGGGAGGGGCAAAGAGAGAGGGGGAGACACAGAATCCAAAGCAGACTCCAGGCTCTGAGCTGTTAGCACAGAGCCCGACATGGGGCTCGAATTCACAAACCGCAAGATCATGACCTGAGCTGAAGTTGGACACTTAACTGAGCCACCCAGGCGCTCCTAGCATTTTCTATTTTATTCTTTTTTTTAAGGTTGAAAGATACTGCTCTGGATAGTGAGCTGCTGAATATTTTTAAATGTGATATGTTGGATGGTGAACTTGGAGCCAACTGTCAATTTTCTGATAGATCCCTAAACCTGTTTATATACTCTGATCATTTCCCAGATTGAACCTTTTTTTATCTTTTTTTTAAAAGATAGAGATAGAGGTATGTTTTTACATATTGCTTAAGTAGGCTACTTTGTCCTTTTTGGATGTCACTGATGAAGAGTCTGTGTGTGTATTTCTTTTTAGCCTGAAATGGTAGTGACAAATAATCTTCTGGATCTGCCACCCCCCTCTCCTCCCAAACCAAAAACCATTGTCTTACCTCCCAACTGGAAGACAGCCCGAGATCCAGAAGGGAAGATTTATTACTACCACGTGATCACAAGGTAAGAAAGGCTGTGTGGGCATCCCCAAATCAGTTTCAGTTGGTCAAAGAAGCTGCCATCATAAGGGGAGATTTATGATTATTGGCTTGATGTCATTGGCTGGTGTTCACTGTGCTTGAGGGCTGCTAGATTTCCAGAATCACGTCTTAAATGTTATGTTATGCCTTTTTAGATAGATAAATTTTGATATATTTTTAATCTACAAGACTCTTTTGCGGAAAATTAAAGAGTTTGTAAAAAAATAAATAAATAAAAAGATAATGACTTGATCTAACGTTGTGGGTATCGAGGGTCCTGGGCAAACCTTTTCTGTAAAAGGTCAAATAATGTTTTAGGCTTTGCCAGCCAAACACAATTACTTAGTTCTGCCATTGTTGTGCAAACAGCCATAGACCATACATAATGAATGGTCATGTCTGCCCAATAAAACTTCATTTACAAAAATAGGCAATAGGTCAGTTTTGGTCCGTGAGCCATAGTTTGGTGACCCTTGCTGTTTATAGAAAGCTCAATTTATCTTTTTCTTAGAAGTTTAAAAAATATACATGTCTTTTAGACAAAAGATAGCTTTATGTGAATATATGTAATTTCTGTGTGTGTGTGTGTGTGTGTGTGTGTGTGTGTGTGTGTGTGTACACTCATTGGTATATAATCTTATGTGAGTTGTTGGGATACGTCTTTTATAATCTTTCTACCAATCTGTATAGAACGTTATCAGTTAATATAGAACTACACTGTTTTTAGTGCATGCTTATACTTTGAGAGATCAGCAAACTATGCCCATAGGCCACTGGTATTTGCAAATGAAGTTTTGGGGGGAACACAGCCACTCCCATTTATTTAGGAGTTGTTTATGGCTGCTTTCACAATATAGTGGCAGAGTAGAATAGTTGTGGCAGAGACCATGTGACCCACAAAGTCAAAAATATTTACTCTGTGATCATTTATAGAAAAAAAGTTTGCCAACTCCTGTTCTTTTGTATGGCTATATAAAATTTTATTTAACCCACCCTAATTGATGGATTTTCACGATTTTATATATAACTCTAACCCTGGACATCCTCGTAGATACTAATCTTACCTTCTTTGGGTAGATTTCTAGAGGTAGAATTGTCGGTCAAAAAGATAGACATTTTAAATTGATAACTATTGTCAGCTTACCATGAAAAAAACTGTACCATTGTAGACTCCCACAAAAAGTGTACAATAGCGCCTTTTTCTTCACGTAATTTCTTTTAATCTTGTAAGTGTAATTGGTGAGACATCTTATTTTCATTTCCAGTTCTCTTATTGTTGAACCATCTTTATTGTTGGCCTTTTACATCTTTTGTGATTTGCTTGTTTGGAGCATGTACCCATTTTCTGTCATTATTATTAGATCCCTTTATCAAGGTTATTGCAAATGTTTTTGTTTGTAATGTCTTACAAGTTTAAAAAATTTCATACAAATATTTTCTTTTATGGTTTTTCAAGTGCCTCTAACGTTGCTGACAAAAGTTTGGTGTGGTAGGAGAGCACAAGACTGCAAAGGCAGGATTGACCCACCAGATACGTTGCTAGTTCTCTGAGGCTTTTGACATTTTGAGGGATTCTCCTTATAGCATTCCCTGTGACAGCTGACTTCAGACTCCTGAATTGAATTTCCTTACTTCCAGTTGTTACCTCACAGATCTAGCTGTAAAAAAAAAACACAAAAAAAAACAAAAAAAAACTACAATGCTTTCTTATTTGCAAAACAACTATAGCATGCAATGAATGAGTTAACATGGTAGACCCCTTCTTCTTGCAGTCAGTTGAGAATATTTGGGACCAAGGGCATAAGTTTTTGACCTGAAGTCTTTTCCATGCTATGAGTCATTGAAGCAAAGGGTACAACCACAGACAAGAAGGCTCCCAAAGCAAGGAACCATTTTCTCATGTGACCAAGGATTGTGAGGAGTGTGTTGTGATTTATTTTATTTGCTCCAAGTACATGCTGGGTACAGTTGCTGTTGATCTCTTCACCTGCAGAGGGGAGGTATAGGCAAGCACTGACTCCATGTACTTTTTAGGTTTTGCTGAATCCTATTTTCAGAACATTAAGAGCCAAGTGAGAAACAGACAGGATGTTTTGGTTTTACTACTCTTCGACAAGGCAAACATCTCCACCTCACTGGCTAGAGAAATACAGTGGGCTAAACAATGTATGTCTGTGGGATAGAATCACTGCTGCTGGGAAGATAGCAAAAGAATGTTTCTATCTTATGAAGCAGACTTCCTCTATGTCTCATTACAAATGTTGTATTTTATGTGTATATGAGCAGAGATGCCTGTGCCAGAGTTCTCTGTTTTCTGGCCACGATAGCATGGCTGTTCTTACCTTCTTCTAGGCAGACTCAGTGGGATCCTCCTACTTGGGAAAGCCCAGGAGATGATGCCAGCCTTGAGCATGAAGCTGAAATGGACCTGGGGACCCCAACGTATGATGAAAACCCCATGAAGGTGAGTCTGGCTTACACATGTTTCCGGATCATCTGGGAGTCTGTATCCTGTCATCTTGCTGGGCCAATAGCCATGTGGTCTTGTGATTCTGTTTTCCTTATTGTTCTGGAGAATTAACACATGTAGTAAATGCTTGAGAGGCCTAGGACATCCAAACAGTACAGCAGTATGGTATATAAAGCAAAAAATACAAGCCCTTAATTTCTTTCCAGCTGCTCTCCTATCATCCTTTTCTGGAGATAAATACTGTTAACTAGTACAGGAGTTCTCAAACCTGGAGTAATTTTGCTCCCTCGAGAACATTTGATAATATTTAGAGACATTTTTGGTTGTTAAAACTGAAGGAATGCTACAGACAAGGCAAGTCACCAAACATCTTACAGTGCACAGGACAGTCCCCCACAACAAAGAACTGGCCCAAAATGTTAATAATGCCAAGGTTGTGAAACTTTACTTTGGTGTGTGTTCTTCCAGACCCTTCTGGGAAATGTACACACACAAGTGTTTTTCTTTCTTTTCATTTTATTTGTTTGTTTGTGTGTTTGTTTTTAAAAGTTTATTTATTTTGAGAGAGAGTGAGCGCATGAGGAGGGGAGAGGCAGAGAGAGCGAGGGAGAGGATCCCAAGCAGGCTCCGCGTGTCAGCGCAGACATCCATCGGGCGTGGGCTCATTCCCACACGCCGTGAGAACATGACCTAAGTGGAAATTTAAAGAGTCAGACGCTTGGGGCGCCTGGGTGGCTCAGTTGGTTGGGCATCTGACTTCGGCTCAGGTCATGATCTCACAGTTGGTGGGTTTAAGCCCTGCGTCGGGCTCTGTGCTGACAGCTCAGAGCCTGGAGCCTGCTTCAAATTCTGTGTCTCTTCCTCTGTCTGCCCCTCCCATGCTCATGCTCTGTCTTGCTCTGTCTCTCAATAGTAAAATAAACATTAAAATATTTTTTAAAAAAAAGAGGCGCTTAGCTGACTGGTTAAGCCCAGGTGCTCCTTACTTTTCATTTTAAACACACAAATAGAATCATAGTATTTATACTCTATTGTAACTTCCTTTAGTATTTCTTAGCAATTTGGGGTACCTGGCTGGGTCAGTTGGAGCATGCAACTCTCGATCTTGGGGTTGTGAGTTCGAGCCCCGTGTTAAGTGTAGAGATTACTTAAAAATAAAACCTTAAAAAATATGTCTGTCTTAGCTCTTTCCTTGTAGATCTGCTGCATCCTTTTTTGATGCACTGTGTCTCATTTTAAATGTTTTAGCTCATTGACTGAAATCTTACATAGATGGTGTGTTTCAATGTCCTGCCATTTTGGGATTCATAGTTCTGGGAAAAAGTTAACTGTTTACAACCTCACCAAAGGAGTATCCTCCACCACCTCCCCCCAACACACACACTTTTTTTTTTTTTTTTTTTGAAGATTTGGGACATATATTTTACTATGGAAATATTATTTTAGAAACAAGGCGAAAAAGAGCTTATCCCTGATCTCTCCCTCTGACAAAACAGTAATTAGGATTAGAGGTCAAGTAAATGAAATACACAGTGACTGAATTATAACCATTTTTATCCCTGTCCGCTTATAATAAGACCCACTATCTCCTGGAATAAGGTGTCTTCAGTGAAATCAAAGACCATATTTCTGTGTCCTAAGATCTGAATAGTATTCAAAAACTTTTTTTAATGAGAAGAGGCACTTAACTAGTTAAGTCAGTGGAGAGGTAGGAGAGGGAAGAGGGCAGAAAGGAAGGAGGTTGGAGTGAAAGAATCAAAGTGGAAACAATGTACTTTCTGTCCTTTTATTCACTTGGGGGAAGCATTTTCCTTCCTTCAGCATATATTTGCCATTCTCCAAAAAACCAAGCATTTCAGTTAAGTCCACGTGGAGCCTGCTAAATTTCGAATGAATCACTGGAGTCACTTAACCACATCACTGTAACTGTGGTATTGTCACATTTTCTTGAATCATTTAGGAATATGCCCAGGATTGTTAGGCAACTGCCATTTAAAGTATCCAGAAGCTAACATACCACAAACAAAAAACCACAAAAGCTCCCTCTTTGCAGACGTCTGTAGCTCTGTTAGTTATATCCTTTGAAAGATAAACAAAGTTTGAGAAGAGATCCCTGGTGTAGGAATACAGCTGAGCTCTGAGACCAAGTTTATAAAGCATGTCAAGAGACCTTACTTTTTGCACCTTAGCCATTAATTATGATTCAGTGTTTTGGTCTAGTGTAGAATACTGTTTGATTGACTGTAGGAGAGGTATAATTGCAAAAGCTCACTGTATACATACCACTCGGGGAGTCTGTTTATCAGATTGTATCTGATAACATGGAGAGAAAGTGAGTAACATGTTCTAGGCAAGGCTGTGGGTTCTCAACTCCTGCCCTGGATTAGTTATAGTAAATATGTACACTGAATCCCAGAAAAGCTTCAAGACCCTAAATTAACATGATATTCACAACGATAACCGTGGAAAAATATGTGGATGTATAATTAGGTTTTAGTGGAAAACTGTTCTACTTTATAATCTGTCTGAACATACTGGAGTGTGGGTTCAAGTTAGGATTAGAATTAATACTTTTTTGTTGCTGTTAATAGAAGGCAAAATAACAGACTTTTAGTTTGATCAGATTTGAAAGTTGGGAGAGAATACTCAGTCCACAGGTGGGGTGTATAGGGATGCGTATCATATATCCCTTTCGTGAATTGTAAATATGAAGCTCTTACTGCATGCTTACATCGTGAAAGCCTGTATGAAATTTGAAGGGCCAGACCTCATCCAGGAAATCGGTTGGAGTATGGTAGATATAACTTGACTATGATTAAGGAACTTTCTGTGGCAGCAGAGAAGTGTTTTCTCATAGGGTCTCTACTTAGGAGTTTAAACCAACTAAAAATTACGATTTTTGTTTTCATTGTGTAGCGAGATAATAGAGATGACTCCCAAGGTGAAATTCTACTTGGGAATGACTAAGATGGTGGGATTTCCACTGTCTAATGGAAGAGTGTTCCTTGGTGCTCTTCTAAAATGTCAGTGATAAGAGAGGGAAAAATAGTTGCTGTTTTCAAATAACTGTACCACACTACTCATTAGCACTATTAAAAGAGATTGCTTGACTTTAACGCCACTAATAAGAGATCAGAAAGAACTCTATGTGTTTTTAATATATTTTGAAACCTGGTAATAGGTTTCTGAAAGAATAAGATACTTTAACTATATACTGTTATTTTTTAATACGTGAGTGTGTATTACATTCTCCAAGGTGTGCTTCATTTGGTTTAGAGGGACAGACGAGGAAAGCTAAGAAATCAGCGTATTTGCATTTGTAGCAGAGAGGTGTTTGACTGAAGGACTTCCACTGTAATGTGTATTTGTAAGAGTACCAGAATTTTCTCCAATCAACCCACATAGTGTAGCCTTTCTCTAGCATTTCTTAAAGGCTAGCCTCCTGACATTTGTTTCAATTATATCATTAAATTATTTCAGGAATGTTGAACAACAGATAACAAGGAGTCCATTCAGGGGTCTGCAAAAGCAAATCTAAATCCAGTGTTTAATTCAGAAATAACTCTCCTGTATAGCTATGCTCCTATATGTTGGGATGGGGGTTGGTGCTTATGTAAAGATGAGAAATTATAAAGTGGGAAATTATAAAGAGGAAACATTCCTCCTAGCTCTTAATTGCCTCAGAGATGTTACATAGTGAGACTTCTAATGGAAATTTAAAGATGTCAATTTTCAGAGAAAATAGGAGAGAAATGTTTCCATTATTCTTCTTTACCAAAGTACAAATACATAAATAACTCTCTTGGAATTCAAATCATAATAATCTGGGTGCACAATGTAATTAGGCTGCCAAGTGTAGTTCTTGCTGTGGACAAATAGTTGAAGATTAGAGGTGTCTTTTCTCCTAAATAGAATCATAGTCAAACCAAAACAATGCTTATATCTTCAGTTTCTTGAGTACATTTGACCTGTTCATGAAAAAGTTGTACCATTTCTATCTGAGCAGAAGATAAAAATCAATTTGAGGAGGTTTTATACCTAATGTTTGATTTTATGTAAATGACACCTTTGGTAACCAGCTTGAAACATTCTAGCCATGTAATTCAGAAGAAAGGAAAACTTTTTCTGTGGCTATTTGCTTTTGTCTAAACTTTTTCTCCCTTATTCTCGCACATAAAACACTTTATCCTTTGCAGCACATTTAATATTACACCTTTGTATTTGCAGATGTTTGGTTTCAACTGTAAATAACAAAAATGTAGCTGAAACCAGCATAAACATAAAAAGAGACATATTGGGGGTGCCTGGGTGACTCAGTCAGTTAAGTGTCCGACTTCGGCTCAGGTCATGGTCTCGTGGTTCGAGACCCACATCCGGCTCTGTGCTGATAGTGCAGAGCCTGGAGCCTGCTTTGGATTCTCTGACTCCCTCTCTCTCTGCCCCTCCCCCACTCACGCTCTGTCTCTCTCCCTCAAAAATAAACAAACATTAAAAAAAAAAAAGACATTGGCTTGTATAACTTGAAAGTCAAGAGTGGTATTGGCTTTAGGTATAGCTAGATTCTGTGGCTCAGATCATGGTGTCAGATTTATTATAATCTCTGATTCTCCTCTCTATGTGTAAACAAGTCAGAGTCAAATCTGGAAATTCTTTTAAGAACAGCTCAATGATTGTTGGAGGAGTCTTCATAAAGCACCGTGCTTTGGGTAAGGGTAAGGGATGATAGTGGTGTGACCTGAGTCCCTACCACCCAAATAGCTTACCTGATCATGGGGAGATCACGGAGACTCCTGTGTTAACTGTCCTAGATTTTCAGCCAGTGATTCACATACAGAATCTGTCAGATTAGTTTCTATATAGCCAGGAGCTGAGTTACCCTCAGCTCTTAAGAAAATTGATCTTGGGGACGCCTGGGTGGCTCAGTTGGTTAAGTGTCCGACTTCAGCTTAGGTCATGATCTCACTTTGTGACTTTGAGCCCTGCGTAGGGTTCTCTGCTATTGGCACATAGCCCACTTCGAATCCTCTGTTCTCCTCTCTCTCTGCCCCTCACCTGCATGCTCTCTCTCTCTCCCTCTCTCTCCCTCTCTCTTTCTCTCAAAAATATAAAAATTTTTTTAAATGATTTTGATGATCTTTGAGTATGAATAATGAGCAAGATTTTGGCATTGTTTTGGTCAGTTATCATAGGAAGGTAGAAGAGAGTACTTGTGAAATCCACTCAAGTGCTGTGGACCCGTGGAAGCTGGGAGAAGGCTGACCAGCGCCTGCAGCAGAAGCTGCCATCTACATATGGGAAATCTCTGTGTTGGCAGTGATGGGGCAAACCGCCTGACTTTAGGAACGTTTACGTTACTTAGTGGAGGGCACTTTTGGCCATGTATGAGAGCTGTTCTTCAGAGATTTTTCAGAATCTACTCACAGAGAAAAAATAAACTATATGCGAATTTTTTGCAAGTTAAATATTTAGAAAGGTATTGTACAGATTTTGGCTTTAGGTTCTTTACCTATCAAGAACAAAAGAAGGATGTTTATTCAGTTTATGACATAGAGGTACTTAATAGAATATTTATGAAATGAATCTATCAGGGGAGTAGATGAGTAGCTCATTGATTTCTACAGTGTTTATGTCTTAAGGCTTATGTCATAGGCCCTAAAATTCAGAATGGGGCTGCAAATAGAGGAATTTGTAAGCACTGATGCAAAGCAATTCAGACTCTTATGGATGGTTTTATTACCCATTACCTTTTCATTACCCATGACTCTGACAGTCTCTGCCTTTTAATTGGTGTGTTTAATCTGTTAATATTTAGTAAATGTGTCAGGAACGTTGGGTTTAAGATCTACCCCCCTCATTTTTTTTCTATTTTTTTCATCTGTCTTCTGTGTGTTTTTTTCTTTCTTTTTGGATAAATGTACATTTTCCCCCAAAATACTTCATTTTATTTTTTTCTATTGGCTTATTATCCGTTCTTCCTTATTTAACTTTTTAGTAGTTTCTGTAAGGAGTGGTTTATCAGAGTGTAGTGCGGGGACCCCTAGGGACTTGAAGACCCTTTCAAGGGAGCCATGAGGTCAAAACTGTTTTCATAGTAATACTAAAACATCATATTCCTTTGTCACTCTCATTCATTCATAAGTATACCATGGAATTTTCCAAAGGGTACATGTCATGATTAAATGTGAAGGAAATGAGAATCCAGCTGTCTTCTGTAAGCCTGACATTAAAGAGATTTCTAATATATAAAACTGTGCCACTGTTAATAATTTCTTTAGTTTTGGAAAAGAAAGTTACCTTTTCACAAAAAAAATTTATATTCACATATGATAGGTTTGTTAATGCTGTTTTAAAATTAATATTTTTTTTTTTACATTTAATTTCTAATAATGGTAAATTTGGATAGATAGAATCCATATGAGCAAAAGCTCTTTGAAGAGCAGGGGCGCCTGGGTGGCTCAGTCAGTTAAGCGTCCAGCTCTTGATTTTGGCTCAGGTCGTGATCTCCCGGTTCGTGGGATCAAGCCCTGCATCAGGCTCTATGCTGATAGTGTGGAGCCTGCTTGGGATATATTCTCATTCTCTCTCTCTCTCTCTCTCTCTCTCTCCCTCTCTCCCTCTCTCCCTCCCCCTCCCTCCCTCTCTCTCTCTCTCTCCCTCTCTCTCTCTCCCTCTCTCTCTCTCCCTCTCTCTCTCTCTCCCTCTCTCTCTCCCTCTCTCTCTCTCCCTCTCTCTCTCTCTCTCTCTCTCTCCTCTCTCTCTCCCTCCCTCTCTCTCCCTCTCTCTCTCTCTCTCTCTCTCTCTCTCTCTCTCTCTCTCTCTGCCCCTCTCTCTGCCCCTCTCTCTGCCCCTACCTTGATCGTGTGCACATGTACTCACTCTCTCTCAAAATAAACATTTAAAAAACATTTGAAGAGCAAAAAAGGAATCCTGAGACCTAAAAGTTTAAGAACTGCTGGTCTGTGGTTTACAATATGAATATTTATCTCCTTATAGTCTCATGCCAAATACCATTGTATCTATAATTGTAAGAACCTACTTATATTTTGCCCCCTCCTGTCCATTGTACTGTTACCATACATTCTTTTTATCCTGTCATATGCTATGAACCCCAGAATATATTGTTACTTTTTTGCTTTCAACAGTTCATTACATGTTAAATTTTTTAAACTTGGGAGCAAAGTCTTATATTTACCCACATGATTACCAGTTCTGGCAAATTTGATTCTTTCATGGAGATTTGAGCTCTTTCTGGAATCATTTTCCTTTAGACTGAAGAGTTTCCTTTAATATTTCTAGTATTTTAGGTCTAATGGTCATGAATTCTCTCAGTTTTTGTTTGTCTGAAAAGTGTCCTTGTCTTTCCTTTTTTTTTTTTTTTTTTTTTTTTTCTTTTTAACAGACTTTATTTTTTAGAGCAGTTTTAGGTTCACGTCAAAATTGGGTGGGAAGTGCACAGAGTTTCTCTATAACCCTGTCACCACACATGCACAGCTTCACCCACTGTCAATAGCCTGCCAGAGCAGTCCATTTATTACAGTCAGTGAACCTACAATGACCTATCATTACCACCCAAAGTCTATAGTTTGCATTAGGATTCTTGGTGTTCTACACTCTGTGGGTTTGAGAAATGTATAATGGTATGTATCCACCATTATAGTATCATACAGGATCGTTTTACTGCCCTAAAAATCCTCTGTGCTCCCCCTGTTCATCCTACCCTCCTTGTCCACGTCCCTTATCACTGTCCCTGACAACCAGTGATCTTTTTACTGTGTGTGTAGTTTGGCTTTTTACAGAATGTCATATAGCTGGGCTCATGTAGTGTGTTGCCTTTTCAGATTGGCTTCATTTAGTTAGCATTATATATTTAAGGTTCCTTCAGATCTTTTCGTGGCTTGCTAGCTCACTTCTTTGTAGCACTAAATATTTCATTGTCTGGATTAACCACAGTTCATGTATACATTAGCTACTGAAAGACATCTTGGTTGCTTCCAAGTTTGTGCAAGTTTTTTGTGGGCATAAATTTTCTCCTCATTTGGGTAAATATCCAGAATCATGATTGTTGGATCATAAGAGTATGTTCAATTTTGTGAGAAGCTGCCAGACTCCTTCTTACCTTTATTTTTTGAAGGATATTTTCACTGGATATAGAATTCTAAGTTGATACTTTATTTTCCCTTTCAACACTTAAAAGATGTTATTCCATTTTTTCCTTATTTACAGTTTTTCTTTTCTTTTTTTTTTTTTAATGTTTATTCTCAAGAGACAGAGACAGTGTGAGTGGGGGGGAGGGTCAGAGAGAGAGAGGGAGACACAGAATCTGATGCAGGCTCCAGGCTCTGAGCTGTCAGCACAGAGCCTGACGCAGGGCTCGAACTCACGACCTGAGCTGAAGTCGGACACCCAACCAACTGAGCCACCCAGGTGCCCCAATTTACAGTTGTTTCTAATAAGAAGGATGTACTTCTCTTTGTTCCCCCAAATATGATATTTCTTTCCTCCTTTCTGTCTGCATGGAGAAAAGTCTTAATCTTCTCATTAAAATTGGTTTTTAAGAATTTGATTGTGATGTACCTTGGTGTTGTCTTCTTTGTTTAACCTCTCTGGTTTTTTTAGCCATTTGGATCTGTGGATTGATATTTTTCATCAAATATGGAAATAGATTTTTTTATTTCAATTATATTTTTCAGCTCTAAAATTTCAGTTTCGTTATTTTTAATAGTATCAGTTTCTTTGCTCTTTGTTTTCCTTTAGATCCTTGAATGTTCGTAATGTTCAGCTTCACTTTTATTTCTGGGCATGTTTCTAGTGACTGACTTTTCCTGTGATTATCAGATTAAAATTTTCCTGCTTCACGTGCATCGAGTAATTTTCGTTTGAGCACTGGACATTGTGCTTGTTACATCATTGAGTTTCAGAGTTTTATTGTCTATGAAAGACTGATGGGCTTTGTTCTTGGCAGGCAGTTAAAGATCAGTTTGATTCTTCAGAAGTTTGTTGTTAATTTTTGGTAGGTTGGGTCCAGAGTAGTCTTTTCTCTTGGGATGACTGCCACTATCCAAGAGGTGGTCTTTCTTGGATCTTCACTGAATGCCTTAGGTTCACACCAAGGTCTCTTCACTCCGACTGGTAGAAGCTCAGATGTTTTCCAGTCTTCTGTGAGCTCTGGCAGTTGTTAGTTTATAGCTCATCTCAGACACTTCGAGCTGCAGTCTTATCTCCTCAGCTCATGAGACCAGCATGCTATGCTATGCTTAGGTTTTCCTCCCTGCTTTGGGGTCTGGTACACAAGGAAAGCCAGGATACTCAGGGCATACCTTCTTTTGTCCCTTGTTTCTGGTATGGTAATCCAGTGCTGCCTAATGTCCAATGCATGGCAACTGTTTTTTTCATGTATTTTGCCTAGTGTTTTGGTTGTTTACAGTAAGAGGGATAGTTCATTAACAGTTAACTTGTCATGGCCAAGAAGCACAAGACTGTGGAAGGGCTTAAACAAACAACTTTATTGAGGTAAAACATACCTACCATAAAATTTAGTTGTTTTACATTTATAATTCAGTGACTTTTAATAAATTCACCAAGTTGTGGGGTGCCTGGGTGGCTCTAAGCATCCGACTTTGGCTCAGAGCCTGGAGCCTGGTTCAGATTCTGTGTCTCTGTCTCTCTCTGCCCCTCCCCTGCTCACACTCAGTCTTTCTCTCAAGAATAAATAGATGTCAAAAATTAATCAATTTACCAGTTACGCAGCCATTACTATAATATGCTTTTAGAACGCTTTTTATCCCCCCCCCCCCGTAAGATTTTTTTATATCCCTTTACAGTTAATCCCCATACCTACCCCCAGCTCAACAACAGATCTGGTTTGTTTGTTTGTTTGTTTCTTTCTTTCTTTCTTTCTTTTTTTTATATTTATTTTATTTTGGGGGGAGAGTGTAAGCAGGAGAGGGGCAGAGAGAGGGGGACAGAGGATCCAAAGTAGGGTCTGCACTGACAGGCTGACAGCAGCAAGGCTGATGTGGGGCTCGAACTCACAAACCATGGGATCATGACCTGAGCCGAAGTCAGACGCTCAACTGACTGAGCCACCCAGGTGCCCTGTATCTGTTTCTTTCTTGATAGATTTGCCTTTTCTGGACATTTCATATAAGTGGAATTATATAATGCATGGTCTTTGTGACTGGCTTCTTACATAGTGGAAGGTTTTCAAAGTTCATCCTTGTTATAGCATATATCAGAATTTCATTTTTATGGCTGAACACTATTCCCTTGTATAGATGGACCACATTTTGTTTAGCCACTCACCACTTGATGGATGTTTGGGTTGTTCCTGATCTTTGGCCGTTAGGAACAATGCTGTGTGGATATCTGTGTATCTCATTGCATGTGCATTTTCGGCTCTCTTGGGTAGGCACTTAACAGTGGAATTTCTGGGTCATATGTCTGATTTATGTTGAACTTTTAAGAAATTGTCAAATTGTTTTCTAAAGTAGCTATATCATTGTACATTTCCACCCCAGCAGTATGTGAAGGTTCAGTAGGAGAGTTTTTATAGAAACAAGTACCCAGAGAAAAACCCCATAACTGTTATGTGCTTCCAGCAAAATCTCGTTGGATATTCACCCTGTATCTTAGCTTCTTAGCCTTTTATCTCTGATTTGTCAGCTTTTCCTTTTCTAGTATTTCTATGAGAAAATGTAAACAAAAGTCATCTATTCTGTTATTAACCCTTTGATCTGGATATAACAGATGACAGAACAAATGAGTTTTGATCTTCCACCCAAACTTGTCCTGAGAGACCAAAGGCTTGAGGTGTCAGTCTTTGTACCCCTTTCCAGACCATAGTTTCTGACATTAAGATGTACTCCGACTTGGATAGCTAGGGACTTACTTGGATCCAACCTTCCTAACCAGTTTACAACTGCATTCACCTGGCTAGTATCTCAAAAGACAGGAGAAGGAAGCCTTTAGAGTGTTTTTATTTCTCTGGCCAACTTTTTTTTTTTTTTTTTTTTTTTTTCATCTTTAGGGCTTTTGTATAGATTTTAATTCCCTTGGAGGTACAGATTGTACTATTGTGAATTTTCATTAATTTACATGTTTTGTGTGAGGTATTAGGGATAGAAAAAGAAATAAAACTGAATACTAGTCTTCAGGAAGTTCATTCTAAAGAAATAGCCACATATATAAACCAAGAACACAGTGGGATAATTGCTATATTAGAAGTATGTACAGGAGCGCCTGGCTGGCTCAGTCAGTAGAACATGCGACTCTTGGTCTCAGGGTCGTGAGTTCTATCCCCATGTTGGGCATGGAGCCTGCTTAAAATAAAACAATAAAAAATTAAAAGTATGTACAAAATGCTATGGGAGCACAGTGATTAATGGTTTGAGAAGATGCATCGGTGAAATGTCACAAAACATGACTTTACCTTATAGCCAGTGTGGGCAGGATGGAGCATTCTAGGTAGAGAAAGCAGTTTTTGCAAACACATAAGGTGAGGACAAGACCATATATATAGGGAACAATATATTTGGGTATGGTGAGTTTGGTGCATATGGGGTAGTGAGCAAGACAAAAAATATGGAAAAGTCCTATTTAAGTTCTCTTAAGATCTTTGTGTGCTACTGATGTGATTATTATAAGTCTGATAGGTACTTGGGAGCCAGTGAATGCTTTTAAAGCAGGGGAATCAGATAGTCTCGTGTTTCCCTTGAGCGAAACAGGCTCATTTGAAAAGTTGAGATTGGTAGCAGGGAGATCAGATTGGAGAGTATTAGAATAGTTTAGGCAAAGTGAGGGACTAAGAGTGGAGATGTTGGGGATTCATGCAAAGACATTTGAGAGGCATTGTGGTCAAGGCTTTGCAAACAAGTGGGTATGGAAGAGGCAAGGATGGCCCACCATCCTCATTTATTGCTTGGTGGCATGAGATCCCATTAATTCAGTCTAGGAGATGAAGGAAAGATCAGGAAGAGGTTTGGAAATAAGTTCATTGTGGATTCGAGCTCCTTACAAGATTCAGGGTAGGAATGGTGGCCGGTAGGCAGTTGTATCTAGGTTTGAGACATCAGTAAATTAGTGTTTTTTTGAAACCTTATGATATCTACACGGGGGAGGTGTGTAATGGGCAGAGAATTATTTGAAGAGTGCTATGTGGTGTTGGATGGGTGGTTTTGAAAGCTTTTGATGCCGAGAGTAAGCATCTGTGAGAGTCCTCCTTCTCTGTTTTCCTCCAGTGTTGTTCCTTCCTCTTGGTCATCTTGTGCTCTCTTCCGTCATCCCTCATTTGGTGAGTGTGAAGTCCAGCTTTCCCTTTGAGGCCTGAGACATGAATCATTGCTGACTGCTTGCATGACTGAGAGACAGCAGTTTTTACTACCGGCTTCTGGCTTTTAATTAACACTCAGACACAGTGTAGTAGATGTCCTGAGTGCAACTATGTTACGTTAAAAGAGTGGCTGTAGAGTGTTTGTTGGATTGATGGAATTGGAAGAGGATGGGATCAGGGGCCATGAGTCTTTCCTCAGTTGATGGTCCTATCTTTGGCTTTGGGGCAGTTTGCAAAAGGATGCCACATGAAATCACTTCCTAGCAATAGAGAGAAATCACATTTGAGAGAGGACTGTCAGAAACCAGAGCCCAGATCTCTGCAGAGCAGATAGTTAAGTTGCCCAATAAGTACAGCCTGGTTGCTAGCTGGGGGACCAGAGAGAAGCCACCAGGGCTGCGCTGCACTCAGGGCCAGATGGAAAGAGTAGGGGGCCTTCTGGTTCGCAGAGATGTCTTTAGGACCTTCGTTCCAGCTTTTTCAGTTCCACTTTTCTGAGGGAAATAGATGCAGCCTATGTGTAATCTAGTCAGACTTTTGAAACACTGTTTCTAGAAACTGCCTTAAAGATCTTTTTGTTCCTGTCCAATCCTCCCTTCCCTAACGAGTACCTTTTTTTTTTTTCTTGACAGAATGAAGTGTAGCGCCTTATCTAGAGCCAAACATTGAAATAAATAATTTTGCTCTTTTTGCTACCAAAGGTGGTGGCAGCTCCAAAACAGAATATACTGAGCTTTTATTATTTTCAGTTGACATATACAGGGTCACACACTGCAGGATTTTGGTTGAATCATGTGCAGTGTTTCTGATAAGCTCAACTTCTTCTGGATTCATGCTGCCCTGAAAGATAAAGTTCCTTCTTGAATAATGTCTTACATTTCATGTTCCAAGGGGTAGTATTTAAATTAAATTCAGGAAGGGGCGCCTGGGTGGCGCAGTCGGTTAGGCGTCCGACTTCAGCCAGGTCACGATCTCGTGGTCCGTGAGTTCGAGCCCCGCGTCAGGCTCTGGGCTGATGGCTCGGAGCCTGGAGCCTGTTTCCGATTCTGTGTCTCCCTCTCTCTCTGCCCCTCCCCCGTTCATGCTCTGTCTCTCTCTGTCCCAAAAATAAATAAAAAACGTTGAAAAAAAAAATTAAAAAAAATAAATTAAATTCAGGAAGAGAGAAGCATTAGGTGGGTATATCCTGCTCTCTCTCTGGCAGGACTCATTTCAGCCAGCCCCACACTCCTAAGTTCCAAGGCATGTGGGCTTTGTGACATGGTCATCTCTGTCAGTATAATAAAGATTAGAGTTTGCATTTGTCATGTTACACAGCCAGTATGTGATTATCAGAGCCATCCAAAAAACTTGAAGTCATTCCCTTCTAAGCCAAAAGGACTTGAAGCCTCACCTTAGGTAATGTGAAGGTACTTGGGCCTTCCTTGTCATATTCATGTCTGATCATATTCCAACCAGATTCCCTGGAATCCGGACATGCCCCAGATGAAGACCAACAGCAGGGTGAGCTGCTTAAGGCAGGAAGCTCTGGCTGTCTACCGAGCCCTCTGCCTGCATCTCATTGTGTGTTCTCATCTGGCCACTGTTCACGTAGATTCCCACCACAGTTCTCCATTGGCTGATGCCCCGTATGAGGCAGCAGATGGAAAAAGCTGATTATTGCTGAGGCCCTGGGAAAACATTGCTTTTGCACCCATCAGAGTGCCTTCCCCTCTCTGATGGGTTCCTGGGATCTCAGCAAGACCACTTGCATTAGGTAGATGTTCTCTACCCCATGAGATAGCTTGTTATATGTTTGGGACTGTTGGTACAAGCTAATGGTCTTTTCTGGTGCTAAAGGATTTTTATTTGGCAGTAGGCATTTGAGAAGGTTACTAACACTTGTTTTAAAAGTTTATGTATTGTAGAGATGCTAATATTTTAAATGGGACTTTTCTGGAGTAAAGGAGGTTTTTCATGTCAGTGTCCATCAGGTGCTGTCCTTGGCTCTGACTCTGGCTCCAGGTATTGCTTGGCGTTGGGCTGAAGTAAGCATTAACCAGTTTCTGAAATCATTTCACATGCCATTTGCAGACCACAGACCAAGAGGCATACATGAATTTCAGTACTCCCTAGAGTACTTCATTTTGGTGTATGATTTCTGTGATGTAAAGTTAGGTACCCTTCATTTGAAAATTCCCTTTCTCAGTCCCAGTTGCTCAGCACTCAAAAGGACCACGAAATCTCCTAGACAGAGCTCAGTGGACTGTGCTCTGTAACTGTGTTTTTAAAGCCCTACCAACCTCACCAAGTCAGAGATTCAATTAGAAAGCTGTTAAATATATGCTAGATTTATTTAGCTTTTGAACACATACCGCATTCAGAGGAAAGCAGAACATTTCTGTTTGCACAGTACCCTCACTGAGAGCCTGGCCTCTTCTCTAGGATTAGGAGCCTTGAGATGGTTGTCATCTCCAGGGGCTCTCTGTAGCCGTTGGTATTGCTACTCATTTCCGAGAGCTACAAGAGAACAGCTGAGGGTGTGTTGGAAGTTTCCTTGGCGCAGTCAGGCAATTCTTGATCCCTTGCTACCTGAGGTCTTATTGTGAAGCACAGCCACAGTCCCTACTACTGGAAAAAATAACCACAAAATCCCAAAGCAAAACATTTGAAAATAGAGTTACAGTGTGCTGTTTGGTCTTGTTTCCTGAAAACAGGTTGAATCTGTAATATTCTTTCTGCCCTGCCTTCTCCCTCCTGCTCCCACAGCCTCAGAAAGTGGAAAAATGGAAAATATGTAATGCTTTTATAACAAATCAGAGAAAGCAGATTTGTAGCAGCCCAAAGCCAAGGGAGTTTCACCTTTCTCTGGAGCCGGTTCAGAGCAAAGTGAGCTGAACAGCTCCTTCATCACCAGCGCCTTCATACTGTTTATGGAAACGGAGGAATCCAAACTGGGGGATGGTTTGGGAGTAGAAAAATTCTCTGCTCTAAGCAGCTGGCAAAAACATGAAGTACCCGTCATAGCAACTGTGGCTGCTATGTCCATCTGAAATCTTTCACAGGGGAATGCTCCTAGATCTTTTCCGTGGAAAAGCACATTTAATAGCGAGGGGCTTGATGCTTGGTGGTGGGCAAAGGTATGGGGAGATGGCCTTGCATGGCAGGTGCTCCAAATGCCATAGCTGCTGGCCCCTTACCTCATAGCGGTGCCCAGTTAGGGGGAACTTGGCAGCCTTGACTCCAGCACAGCTGGAAGAGGGAGTATTTTTAGGTTTGTCGTCATCTTACCAGCTTCGGATGGAGTATCTTCTGTGTCTTAGCATCCTCTCATCTGTTCACTGACTTGGATGACCCTGGTCTCCTCCCCCCCCAGTACTACTGATATGTCTTTAGGCTTTCCATTCCCGAGCTGGAGATCCCAACCTCCAGGGAGCCTCCCCTGCATGCTGAGACTGTTTTCCTGCAGTCTGGCTGGTTCTGCCTTTGGAGGAGAGGTGACGAGTATCCACGGAGAGTGGAAAGGCCTGGATGAGGGCAGTGATGTGGTCTGACCTTCCAGTTGTGTGGTGAAAGGTCTTCAGAGCATTTTCTTTTGTCCTGGAATCACAGAATGTCAGAGCCAGGAGAGGTGGGGCTCACCGAGTCCCAGCCTCACTTGACAGTGTGGGTACTGAAGCGCAGAACAGGGACCCGAGTGGTCCGTTGTCACACAGCACATTCCTCCGCAGGGAAGGGGACTCTGAAATAACTGGAAATGTATAGCTACATCAAGGATGTAACTTTGACTTTGGGCAAAGAACTTGGTTTACAGGAAGGAGACCAGAGCCAGATGCCAGGTGAGACTGGGGTGACAGCAGCCAAGCTGACTCCAAGCCATGCCCACTTAGGCTCCTGAATGGGGTCAGGTGTCCCAGCTGGGGAAAGAAAGGAGGGCTCTGGAACAGCAGGGCATCACTGACATGACGTCTCATGCCACCACTGTTGTGTTTTCTTTTGCATTTCTAGACCTCAAAAAAGCCTAAGACAGCAGAAGCAGACACCTCCAGTGAGCTGGCTAAGAAAAGCAAAGAAGTATTCAGAAAAGAGGTAAGGTTTAGTGGGTGTGGGCACTAAGCTCTGTAGGCCTATGCTTAAGCCCTTTCCTTTCTTGTCCTAATGCCTTTGGGCATTCCCTTGCTTCTGTGACTGTATAGTTGTCACGTGACGAGGGCACATTGGAATGGTCCTTTACAGGTAGGTATTAAGCACTTTCATATCCATTGTCATTTCATCCCTGTAACAGCTCTTGAGGTAGGCAAGACAGGAATTGTCATTCTTCTTACGCAGGTGGTGGACCTCTTAAGGTTCAGACAAGGCAAGTTCTAGACAGAAAACCTGAATTCAGGCCCTCTGGCTCAAAGTCCAGTCCTGTTTCTACGACTTCTCATTTGGTGGCTGCCTTATCCTCACAGGATTGGGAGAAAGCAGCTCCTCTTCATGCTACTGGAAGTGTGTGTTTCCTGCTGTCAGCACACGAGCCTGGTCTGCCTCGGGCATCTAGGTTCTAAACTCCAGTTTTGATTCACTGACTGTTGGAGGAAACAGACCTGTAAATAAGTAATGGCGGCTGTGTGAGGAGTGTGCCAGCACAGGGCTAGAGGTCACTGTTCAGGGTGTCACGAAGGGCTCTTGTGTAGCAGGTAGGAATGGACCGGGTGGATCAGGAGGGATAGAACTTCAGGCTGTAGAATGTACAGGAGTAAAAGAAACCCTCGTCCCTCCCAAGGGATTGTAAGTAGTCTAGGGGTTTTGCACAGGGTATGTGAGGGGTGTTGGAAGATGAGACTGAACAGTCTCGTGCTTCTTCATACAGGGTCTGTGTGTCTGGGAGTCACAGGGCCCCACTGCCGACTTGAAGCTGGGAAGAAGGAATTCCCTGGCTATACTTGGGGAAGTGGATTGAAGCGAGAGAGTATGGAGGCCAGAATGCCATAGAAAAACGTTGAATAAAAGCCCTTTCCAGGGATAAAACTTAGTTTCTCGCTGTCCCTGAGTGAAATTATTGCTGTTTTGGCCCAGCCTACCAGCAGCTTTGTTTGGTGCCTGCCTCGTGATATAGCCTTATTCTTTGATCATCTGAAGCTTCCCTGAGTTTCAGGGATGGGTAGACCTTGTCTAGGGTGCCTCCTGACCAAATGGCTGTCATTGGCCTCTTTGCTTCCTCTGTACCCTGGGATCTTAGCACCACAGATACTTTCGGAGGTCCTGTGCCAGGGTCTCTTTTGAGAGCCACTGGGTAGGACAGACGCTACAGCTCGGGAGGACACTGGAGTTGTGTGTTGAAGAGGGTCCTACCCTGGGTCCTCTCCCAGCAGCTGTCACACCACACGCACTTCCATGTGCTTCACGTTGTGTTGTAGGAATCAGATGAAGTGTGACGCTGGGGCGCCTGACTGACTCAGAGCTTGTGACCCTTAATCTCAGGGTCCTGAGTTCAAGCCCCACATTGGGTGTGGAGCCTAGTTAAAAAAAAAAAAAAAATTAAAAGAAGTTCACACAGAATCTAAGTGACCTTCTATAACAAAATGCCTGTGTTTCTGGGGTTGCTGAGCCTCCTGCTGGTAGCACTTGCACACCCTCTCTGCTATGCCTCCAGGGCTCAGAGAACTCAGTTCCACTCTATCTGTGCCAGGCACCTGAGATTTATTAGCTGAAACCTGGGGCTACCATGAGATGCAGCAGAGGAGTCCCGCCCTGGCTCTCCCCCTCCTGCTCAAAGTCAGGCTTGCTCCCTCTACCCCAGGAAGCACTTTCCTTCCCGGGCCCAACCTAGGGTCATCTTCTCTTTTGCCACCTCCCCCCGCCTCTCCCCGGCAGAGTAGCATCCTTCTGTCTAAACCAGCCAGCCTGAGTGGTGAGAAGGGAAGGATTGGCTGTCTGATTATTTCCCCAGCACAGGCCCTTGCCCTCTCTGGACTTTTGAGCAGTGTGTGCATTTTCTCCTGCCTGCAGATGTCCCAGTTCATCGTCCAGTGCCTGAACCCTTACCGGAAACCTGACTGCAAAGTGGGAAGAATCACCACAACTGAAGACTTCAAACACCTAGCTCGCAAGGTATCCCCTCTCCCCTCTGCTTGTGGTCTGGCAGTGTTCTGGGAAAACCGTGTATCTTTCACCACAGAAAGTGGGTTTTCTTTGCCAGAAGCCTGGGCTGGGGACCCAGGAAGAGAGAGGGAAGGTCTGGGAAGAGAGGGCACCCTACTTGAGGATAGGGTTGGTGTTTTCTAACAGACTTACAGAGCTGAGCTTCCCCTTTCTGCTGACCCCAGCACCAGCCTGCCCCAGCCTGTCTCTTGATTCAACCTCAGTCTTGGTGAGAAGGGCCCTGAGGCACCAGGCTGGTCCTCCCCCGCTAAAATCATTTCCACTGTGGTCTCTCTTCCTGTGTCCTGGACAGCTGACTCACGGCGTTATGAATAAGGAGCTGAAGTACTGTAAGAACCCTGAGGACCTGGAGTGCAATGAGAATGTGAAACACAAAACCAAGGAGTATATTAAGAAGTACATGCAGAAGTTTGGGGCTGTTTACAAACCCAAAGAGGACACTGAATTAGAGTGACTGGTGGGGCCAGGGTGGGAGGACAGGCGAGCAGGTAGGACAGACTCGGAGAAATCCTGCGGGCCCGCCGCCCCACCCCTCTGTCAGGGCTATGCTACTGGTGATGTGTCGCCCTGGGGAATTCAGACCCGCAGGTTTTCAACTGAAAACTAGGAAAACGAGCTCCATCTACAACAAGTGATCCCTGGTCACTAGCCGTTGGGGTGTGGCTGGAGGCCCATCAGAGGCAAGGGCTTAGGGAAGGACCCCGCTAAGATCCTGGCCAGGCCTAGCCCCACTCCCAAACCTGGGTCTCCTCCTTGGCGGTGCTGTCAGCGCACAGACCCATGCGCGTCCCCACCCACGACCCCTCACCCTGACGATCTGTATTATATTTTAATGTATATGTGAATATATTGAAAATAATTTGTTTTTTCCTGGTTTTGTTTGTTTTGTTTTGCTTTTAGCCTCTACGTGCTAGATCACAGGAAGACTTTGTAAGGACAGTTTAAGTTCTCCTGCAAGGTTTAATTTGTTATCATGTAAATATTCCAAAGCAGGCTGCCTTGTGGTTTCGGCCAGCCTTGTGCTATGTTGATAAGATTGATTTACTGCTTAAAATCACTTTACTTTATCCAATTTTTACTGAACTTTTTATGTAAAAAATAAAATCAATTAAAGAACTTGGCACGTGTGTTCCCTAAAAGCTAGTCAAGCATGTTTCTATATGGTGGTGTCACTGGAGAAAGGACGGTTGCCACAGGTGTGTGAAGTCCAAAGTTAATCCTTGAACTTGGAGTTCATCACAGGCCTTGTCCCCAACAGGTCTCACTGTGACTGACACTTTTGGCCCTGGGATCTTGTGCCTGTATACAGGGTGGAGTCAGCTTTAACATGTATTCCAGAGCAAGGAGGTGGGCCTCTGGGCTTCTTTACTTCAGTTTTAAATAAGTCAGTCTGGAGAAGGGCATGAGAATTCCCCTTTATACTTCCTGGCTGAGGAGGGGCATTGGCCCTCTTCCCTCCAGAACTTGAGTTCCCCAAGCTCACCGGGACGCTCTTTTGATGTTTGGGTTCCCTGACCTCCCCCACCATGCATCCTGACACTGGGTTTGGACACTACGGGGTACAGTGCACGGGTTGTGAGAGTGGGCAGCTCCTGGAGGATGCAGGGCTCCGTGGCAAACCCCCTCCCGCCACCCTTTGATGCACCAGTTGTCAGCGTTGTGAGGAGAGCCGAAGGCTTCAGGCCATCTGGGGCTATCTTTACAAAGAGACTGGTCCCATCTCTTCCTCACCAGGGCTCTTTTGCTTCCTGCAGCAACGCCCTTGGGGAAGGGGCTGTTGCCTGCTAAGTCTCGGTTGGGCCAAGTGGATCGGTGTGGATTGGTGTGCACTCGCCTGCTGCGGGTTACGCGGGTTATGCTGGGCATTTTTTGTGCTCAGGTCGTGCCCATTCGATCCTTACGACCCTGAGGACGGGAGTTGGTGCTGTTTGGATGAGGAAAATTCGGTTCCTCAGATCCTCATTGTTAATGGAGAAAAACCCCTATTTAAAGTCCTAATCGTTAGACCCACTATTTAACAATATAGACAAAGTGTTTTCCCATGCTACTGCAGCCTTCAAAACTATTTAAAGCACATATTACATCGAATGGATGGACTCTGATTCAACCCTCTTAACATTTGAGAGTTATTCAGAATGTTTCAGTTAACATGCACATTAAAAGGGAGCGTTTCTCTCTTGGGTGGGCTCGTGGTGCAGGGGAGCGGCCCTGTCTTCTGCTGCTGCTCGCATGCAACCAAGTCAAATTCATGGTTCGACCCGAGGCTCCAGGTTTCAGATTTTCTAAGGAAATTTAGGTGGCCTCCCATTAAAGGGTGGTGACCAGGGAGTTGTAGAGTTTCAGACAGGACACCTTTGAAGAGGAATTCTGTTATCTTAGCTCCCTATTTAGTGTTACCAAAATCTTTCCCCTTCCACACACCTCTTGACACTTCAGACTCCAATCCCCTCGGTTGTGAGAAGGGGCACCAGCTAATGCAGAAGCTGTCCGGTGCCCCTCGGCACAGGCTTCCACATTCATCACCAGTCCAATCCTTGAGAGCCCTGAGGGTGGGCGACTCCCTGCCCAAGTAGCTGCGAGGTCGCGTGCACCGGTCTCACTTTAGCGGACTAGATGCTGGGCCTTTCCTGCTTTCCCTCCTGGGTTATTGCCCAGGGGTCGTTTTAGGCTGGAGGTGGCTATAAACCTCCCCTTCCTTATTTTAAGCAGCCAGCCCCAGTCACCTCTGTCAGCCAGAGGACAGGATCCCCCCAAGGCCTCCCTAGGCCACCATGGAATCCCACGACTCCTGAATTCGGGTGGCTGTGTTGGCTACGTGCCCTGAGCCTCATGGATGTCAGGATGGTGGCCCCAACTCCTTCCTGAGCAGGGCCCATCCGTCGTAGGAAACCCTTCCAAAGGCCGGTACCAGCCTGCCCACTCCTCCTTTCAGGGTGGGAGGGGATGCATGGGGTGCAGGCGGTTTGGCTGCAGCTGCCCTGCTCTCAACTGCCCCTCAGGTGGGCGGGATGACCTGCTTGCCCTTGGCTTGTGTGGAAATCACGGAAGCAGCTGTGGAAGCATGTTTGGAACGCCCTCCGGAGCCTGGAGCATGGGTCTTACAAGGAGACCTTTCTTCCTTTTTCTCAACTAGCAGTGACCTGAGGCCCTCGGTAGCTGGCTTCCCAGGGCCAGTCTGCCTCCAGTCTCCTCTTGATGCCGGTCACAGCAGAAGTCACAAAAATGGTCTCAAACCCCAGGCCCCTCAGTGCCAGTTTGAGAGTCTAGGGGCGGTGGGGGGGGGGGGGGGGGGACTACCAAATGTGCCATTCTATGTGTTGTTCTCCAGCTAAGAAAGCTAAAGTTCAGAAAGGTAAAAATTGCTCCCTGACACACACAGCCAGCGAGTGGCGAGGTGCAGATGTGAACTCCAGCCTGTGTCTCCAGAGTGCTCGCATCTTCTACAGGAGCACGCTGCCTGCCACCTCACGTGCTCCTCCCACCTCCCGCGGACCCTCTTCTCTTTCTGGGCCTCTGCCTCCTAGCAACCCACTGTCTCTCAGGCCCAAGGAGTCAGAGGCGGCACGGTAGTCCAAAGTTGCCTTTAATACAAGATACAAAAATAGAAAAACCAGTTGAGGCTAAGTGAGGGGAGGTGGGGCAGGGAGGAGGGCAGGACCACCCCTCACTGCTGACCCCCCCACATCCTGGTCCCCGTCCTGGAGGAAGGCGGGACAAGGGGAGCTGAGTGGTGGCCGGATCTTCTCTGTTCCCCCAGAGCAAGGCAGGCTGAGGCCACCAGTGCCAGGAAGCCGAAGAAAGGAAAAGCACCGAAGCAGATTCCCTGAGCGGCCGGGCTGTGCCGGCACCGCTCACACCACAGAGCAGCCCTCAGCCGGGGGGCGCAGAACCCGGACCACGTCTTCGCGGCCCATGGCAGCCAGGGCGTCCTCTAACACCCCGAGAGTGGCACCGCTGCCTTCTTTGACAGCCCAGTCCCTCAGCAGGGTGTAGGCTGGCACCTGGTCCTGGGCCATGACCTCCACAGCATCAGTCTGGTAGCCCAGGCGGCCCGCCAGACCCTGCCAGCCCTTGTCAGGTTCGCCTGAGACTTCCAGGAGCCGCTCCACTTCCTCCTGCTGCTGCTGAGGGAGGTGAAGGTAGAGGCGGCAGCCAAGCTCAGGATGTGGCCCTAGGGTGGGAGACGTGAGGGGCACAACAGGGTCAGGTGGGCCGGGTGCTATGGCACAGCCAGGTGTGAAAGTCTGTAGATTGGGAAAGGGGGCTCACCCTGACTGGGGGCGCAGGGCTCCTGACCGCTAGGATTGTCCAGGAAAACAATGCTGTCTCCGTGCCTCTGGTCCCTATCGAAGGTCCCCAGCTCTGCAGTCCGAGCTTTGGCCAACTGCTGTCTTTGTTTATGGGAGCGCCAGCTGTGGGGAGCAGGGGGACCCGCCAACCTGTTCCAGCCTTCACTGAGACAGAGGGAGCTAGCTGGGAGTCCAGCTGGGGAGGGTGTGCCACAGGGCAGTGCCCAGACTACTTACCACTTGAAGGCCACGTAGGCGAGCAGACCGAGGACCACAGTGGCCAGGAAGGCACAGTAGACAGGGATAATGCTGCCTGAGGCCCCTGGAGGCTCAGGAGGGAATGGGGAGGAGGTATTGGGGGCCAGGGCTCCCCCTCCCCATACCTCTTCCCTGTCCCTGCCCTGTACCCTCCAGGTCTTATCTGTAGAGGAAAGGACAAACAGGATCAAGGGCAAGGAATCAAGGCTAGGATCCCTGGGTAGCCTCACTTAGACTTTGCTGCCCAAAAGGTTTGAAACAACAGTCCCTACTACGTAGAGTCAAAAACTCATAGCATGGCATCAGGAGCTGGTTGGCCATCTCTCGCATCCTCCCCTCTGCTCGCCACTCTTGGACACCTAGCCCTTCCCAGGTGTACCCTTCTCCCAGGTTTCCAGACGTCTGCTCTTGTGGTTGTACCCTCTCCATCTGACACACTGGCAGGTACCGCCTACTTGGGGAAGACTTCCTTGATCTCTTCCAGTCTCTCCCTTTCCTGGCTCCTGTTCTACTTCCTCTGTCTACTGGGGCTTTAGACTGTGTGTCCTGTCTCTGCCACCAAGTCGGGGAGAGCAAATGGATTCATGGTGGTCCCGACGGGGGCTTTTCTGCACATGAGACCTTGGAGATTTGTACAAAATAAAGCTGAGCTGGAAGTCAAGTAAATGCTGCTGCTCACTTCTGCCTGGAGGCCAGTTATTTCCACGATCCGGTGCAGGCAAGGCACAAGGTACAGGGACTCCAGAACTTGTAACTGGACTTGTGTGTGACCTACCCACCTACCCAGTGCCCCCAAACTTCGATTGACAGTTACCTACCCACGTGGAGCTTACCCTCCCTGTGGCTGGAGTTGTGAAGCATGGCTCTGCTGGCTAGCAGTGCTCCCATGGACTGCATCTCTTGGAGAAGATGTTGGAGTGTCATTCCAACACTCAGGCAAAGGAGCTGGGACACTTCTCGGAGTCCAAAAGGGGCTATGTGTAGCGAGACGGGAGAAATTCCTCAGGCCTGATGTCAGGAGTCCCCTGGTAGACTCTGTCCCCCTCTCTTGGCTCACTCCATCCTGATTCACCCCAGGGCTGGTTACCACCGCCCCCTCCACTTCCCCACTCACCAGCCTGGACCAGTTTCCGCCGGTGTCAGGTGGGGGTGGGGTTGACAGAGCTAAGCCCCCACTGGCCAAAGCTAGAGGAGCCGGCAGCTCAGAATGGAGGAGAGCAGGCTGGAAACTTCCCTATCTCAAAGACCTTAGCAACCCCCCTGGTCTGAGTCCAGGGATGGCACTGGAGGACGAGCGACTCCCATCCCCACCTCAGCCAGAGCCAGACCAGAGGCCTGCTTAGTGGGAATCTCCCCCAGACTTCTCAGCATGAGCCTGGGAACCCCACACCCTAAGTCTCTAAAACAGGGCTCCCTGGCGCGACTGTGGCCCCACTTCTCCAGGATCGGTATCTAACCCTCACTTCCTGCTCAGAAACTGGACAGGAAGGTTCCTTGGTGGGTTCAGCAGCAAGGGCAGAGTATATGGGCTCAGAGGCCCCCTTGTCCTTGCTCATCTGGGAATTGAGAGGCCTTTGAGGCTAGAAACCTCAAGGCCAGGACTACTCAGTCCCAGGACCCATGTAGACCACGGGGCGGATCCTGCTGGGACGCGCTTCCTAAGGTCTGGGTAAGAGAAGCCTCCTCTGGGCTGAGGAGGGATGTTGCCGGGAAGGCATGGACAAGAAACCTGGGGGAAGGCCCTCTAACTCCCCGACATCCACCACCACATCCGGCCTTGTCTCCAAACTCACTTCCCCACCCAGTGTGCAAGTGGGTCTGGGATAGAGACGGCGGTGGCCCTTACCACATGTGGGGCTTGTACAACTGGGTCGCTTACCATATAAGGGGCCCTTCCCGGATCCTGGTTGGCAGGTGGGCCCGTGACTAGAGCGCCTAGCCACAGCCAGGCCCGTGTCTGCTCGACCCCCACCCCCCACCCCCCCACCCGCGCTGCTGCGGGGCTGGAGCTGCTTCTCCCCAATCCCCACCTCCACACACACACACACACACACACACACACACACACACGCGCGCGCGCATCTCCAGACCACAAAATACGCCCGCACATGCCCACACGGACGCCGGCACGACGGGCGACATCCGCAGGATCACGGGCCTCGAGAGTGGGGGAACAGAAAAGCAGCCCTCGGTTCTCCCGGTCCAGGGAGACCGGGGCTCTGTCCCCACCCCTCTCCTGACCTGGAGCGGCCGTCCCTCGGAGGCTCCCGGGATCCACTCGGGCTGGCGGGGCTCGGAGCTCCGCGCTGCCAGGCTACCATGGGCTAGCCAGGACGGCTGCGTGGAGACCCTGGGGAGGCCAGCTCCGGCGCTAGGCGGGCGGTCCCGCCGAGGAGCCGCCTAGGCCCGAGCGCGGGGGCGCGCGGGGGCGTGGCCGTCCTTAGCCCCGCCCCGCGCAGGGACGCGCACACGTGCGGAGGTGTTGCGGGAGCGCGCTGAGAGCTGGGAGCCATCCGCAGGGGAGAAACGGTGGCTGAGGCCCACAGGGGCTGGAACGGCGCGGCTGGAGAAACGGAGGCCACGCGGAGGGAACGAGTCGCCCTGGTGGGCTTACGGGCCAGGGGGACACGAGGCCCGGACGGTGGCCTAGGCAGGCGGAGACGCCGCGCGCATGCATACTCGGAGGCGAAGCAGCTACAAAACCAGGCCAGGTTTATTGCCGAGACCGGGAGAGCGAGGGGCCGCCTTTAGAGATTAAGGCCACAGTCCGGTCCCCGTGCTCTGCCGGGACGCGGGGCTGGAGAGCCTGGGCTCCCGCCCCACACTGTGCAAAAAAGTGCTGTGTTGCCGCTGAGGCCAGTGCCAGACTCCGGACGGCCCCTCTGCCGGCGAGGGGCGGGACTTCCTGGAGTGAACCGCCCACCAATCCCTGAGCTGGGCGGGGGTGGGGTCCCGCCCACCCCCGGAGCCGGGCCGACCCCCGGCCGCGGCCTCTTGGTCTCCTCCTCCTCCGGGTTCCCGCCGACTCCTGGGCGGGGCCTCCAAGGGCGGGGCCCGCCGGGGGAGGAGCCTGCGTGACGGCTGTCAGCGCGCGTCTCCAGGGTTGTACTCTGTCTCCCCTGAGGACACCTGGGAGATGCGCCTGGAGGACCGCCACAGCTTCCGCGCGAACTGGCTGCTGCGCGCCTGGGGGAAGTAGGATCGGGGAGAAGTGGGCCAGGACTGTCGGCCCCCCGCCCCGATCGAGGCCCGCCCTGCCCTTATCCTCACCTCAGAGGGCTGCCCCGCGCCCACCACGATAAGCTTGCCGTCCTCCAGGCCCACCAGCACATGGCTGCGCTCCTTGGTCACAGCCACACTTCGGATGGGCACCTTCATGGGTAGAGGAGGCGCAGCTGGGAGCAGTCTGCAGGGAGGGAGGGATATGCTCTCAAGTGCAAGTTAGCTTTGTGTCTCTTCATTCTCCCAGGTACCTTCTCTGCCCACTGTGGGACAGGAGACAGCCATGAAGAATGTGCCCACAGACAGTAAGGGGCTGTGGGTACACACCAGAGAGGGGTGGGGGTGGGCTGGGGGATAGCACCTCTTAGTGTCTTCTTACGGTGACTACCACCCTGAGGACCCGTGAACTCATCAACAGTGGCACTCACTTGTTCAGGTGGAGGATGTGCAGGGCACACTGTGCTGTGCCCAGCAGAACAAAGTCCTCTGTCACTGCCAGGGCTGTGGGCTGCTCTACCAGGGGCAGCGAAACCCGCAACTTCCCATTCACTGAGTACAGGTGCAAGGAGTAGGTGACCTGGAAGAAGCAAGAGGTGTCAGCAAGGACAGAACACCAACTGCCCCTTTCTTGTTTGAGCACCCCTTTTCCATACCTGAGCCCCAACACGTTCCCACGCCGAGCTCTGTACCACAATCTGGCCCTCTGACCCCAGCACCAGGTGGGACACAGGTCCGGGTAACGTGGCCCCTGGGGGCTGTAGTGCTGCCACAAATTGGCCACGGCGTACAGTGTGGATGATCACAGTTCCATCCTGCAGGAAGGCAGCTTAGGGTGCTGGGCAGGGGTCTCTAATCTCCAGGGGCATTGCCTAGCAAACTTGGCCTCCCCTGGGCACAGGCCCACACACACCTCAGATCCAGACACAGCCATGTCGAGTTCAGTGCTGATGGCCACACAGCTCACTGCAGCCTCATGCCCGTAGAGGACCTGCACGGGCTTTGATGCCAGTCCCACCGAGAGACCACCCTGTAGGGAGCCAGGGCTGGCTCAGAACTGGGGACATCTCACTACCCTGGCCCCTGAGTGAGAAGGCTAAGGCTCAGGAAAGTGATGGCCTCGTCCAAAGCCAGAGAGCTGGAGGGTCGTGGAGCCCCAGGCTTGCTCACGGTAGCAGAGAGAAGGGCAGGTCTGGACTCACGGGGGCCCCACGGGGCTGCCCACCCAGCATACCTCCTGCAGGAGCCGCCACACCATGCACGTGGTGTCCCGGGAGCCTGAGATGAGGTAGATGCCACAGGTGTCCAATGCAAGGCAGGTCACTACATCTGCATAGGGAGGGAAGGGTACAAATGGAACAGAGTAGTCACACCCCCCCTGGCCAGCTACCCCCACCCGCACCACCCCACCTCCAAGGCTGCCCATACCAAGGTGGCGGTTGAGTTGCTTCAACAGCTTGCCCCGGGATAGTGAGGTCACTCGCAGACTGCCATCCCAGTGGCCACCACTGAACAGCAGCTTTCCGTCGGGGGTCACTGCCAGGGCTTGCCCACTCACACCACTGCCTGGCACCCACGGGCCACTCAGCAGTCGCTGCATCCTGACCCAGTGAGGGGGATGACAGGTGAGGCCAGGCCAAGAAGACCCAGGCCCTCAGAGACCTAGGCCAGACCCCGCCACCGGCCCACGCTCTGGCTGGGTGGGAAGATGAGTCAGGGGACAGGGTATTTAGAGCCCACCCCTGCCCACATCCCTGTGTCCTACTTGGGGTTGCCTATGGTGGGGTCTTTGCTGAAGCTGAAGTAGTTGTTTATGTTACGGTCGTAGGGCAACCAGCTGTGGGTGCCCAGCAGCCCACTGGCACTCACGGTCACCTGTGGGCAAGAGGGGGCAGAGGTGGGTGTGGGGCGGAGTCAGTGAGGGGTGCAGCTAAGATGGGCTCTGCCTGGTGCACTTACCAACAGGTCTGAGGAGCCCTGGATGATGAAGGAGTGGGACTGCCGGTGGGGAACCAGGGCCAGTACCAGGGGCACGCCATCACTGATGACCTACAGAGTAAGAGTACCAGGCTAGCTATGCTTGCGTGGTCAGCCGGGTGCCCCACTCCCGTACCTACAGCCTGGGCTGCCATTCTTTCCTCTCCTCTCAACCCCCAGTGGCCACAGACTAGACATCATAGAGGCAGAGGTCCCTCTGAGAAACAGTCAAGAGAGATCAGTGGGCTTTCAGGAGGGCATCTCAGAAAGTAAGTGAGATGCAGGGACGGACAAGGATGGTCCTTCAGAATCTCAAGCTTGGTCTCAACCTTGGTCCTCCAATCCTGTTACTGTTACTTCATATTCCCAAGCCTGCGGGCAGCAGGAGAGGATAAACTAAACTAACAACGTCGGGCCGGGAGGCATTCTGATGTAAGCATGAAGGTGAGGAAAGAAACATCCAAGGCCAAGACCCTTACTTCTGGTCTCCCTAAGGTTTTCAGAGATGGTTAGGCGAGTCAACACCTTGTCCGGGCCTTGGCAAAGAAGGTGCCCCACTCCCACTCCCACATTCCTTTCCTGTTACCTCTTTTCCAAAGGTGTCTAACACCAGTGGTCTTGATTTAGGTTTTCCATCTGCCCCAAGAAGTTCGTAAGGACAGTGGAGTTAAACCCATTTCACAGAGTAGGAAGATGAAGCCCTGCCTCCCCTCACCTCCGCAAAGAAGGCCTTGAGCTGGTCCAGGTGCTGGAATATACTAGGTGAGTTAGTGTCCAGACGTGCAAGGCGTTGGGCTGCTTCCTCGGCTGATAGCCGAGCTGGATGTGGCTCCTGTGGACAAGTGGCCCGGTCAGTACCATGGCATGAACATCCTTGACCATTATCTTTTTTTTTTTAATGTTTATTTATTTTTGAGAGAGACAGAGCATGAGCAAGGGAGGGGCAGAGAGAGAGGGAGACAGACACAGAACAGCCTGAACAGGCTCCAGGCTCCAAGCCGTAAGCACAGAGCCTGACGTGAGACTTGAACTCACGAATCATGAGATCACGACCTGAGCTGAAGTCGGATGCTTAATCGACTGAGCCACCCAGGCGCCCCTCTTTTTTTTTTTTTTTTTTTAAGTTTATTTATTTAGTTTGAGAGAGAGAATGAGAGAAACATTGTGTGCACGTGTTCAAGTGAGAGAGGGGCAGAGAGAGAATTCCAGGCTGGTTCCGCACTGCCAGTGCAGAGCCAGACATGGGACTCGAACTCATGAGCCATGAGAGCCAAAGTCGGACGCTTAACTGACTGAGCCACCCAGGCACCCCATATCTGACCATTAATCTCCAAGCTGGCCTTACCTTTAGCAGCTGACAGGGAGTCTGCCCAAAATTACTGATAATGCCCTCCAGAGCCTTCCGTTCCCGCTCATCCGCCACGTGGTCCAGGTCCACAGCCCCTGGGCAGGTAGGCAGAGCAGTCAGGGCTCCCTCTCTGCCCTCTGCCCTCAGCCCTCCTCTCCTGTGCCCCAGCCCCCACTTGAGTCCAGCGCATGCCCACCCTCATAGGTGCAGTAATAGAAGACATTGAGGGCCTCCTCCGCGGCCGGTCCCCGCTGCTTGTAGCCAAAGATGAGGTCAATCCACTCGTGCAGGTGGGCAGACACATACTCCGACTCCTGGGGGTGGGGACGGGGCCGGTCAGTCCAGGGACGGCTGACCCCCCCACCCCCACCCCTGACCCTCAACCCTGGCTGTCCGCCTGTGTTCCTCTCCTCACCAGAGCCTGGCGGTGCTGCTGGATGAAGTCCTCAGGAGAGCTGGCCCATGGCGGCAGCACCACATCGCCCACCTTCTCGTTGGTCAGCTGGAGGCAGCCCAGGTCGAAGCCTGGCAGGGAGGTCAGCTGTCTCACGGTCACCTGCTCCCTGGCCACCCCCAGCCTGCGTGCTCCGTGCCCAGGCCTCCCGGCCCCGCACCAACTCTTACCGTTCTGGTTCTCCAGGAAGTCGGGGAAGTAGAAGAACTCTGGGATGAGCTCCTTCACGTCGGCGGGGCTCTCCAGGCGGGCCTGCCAGGCTGCCGCCACTGAGTGGAACTGCCGGTCGGAGCAGTCAAAGCTGGGGGAGGGGCACAGGCCAAGGTGAGGTGGGGAGGGTGGGGACAGGGAGGGCGAGCGTGACGCTGGGGAAAGGAAGGGAGCCGAAGGGCCCAGGATACCTGGAGGACCTGCCTCTTCCCCCCATCTGCAGCAAGCCACCCTCACCCCTACCACCTGCCAGCCACCCCCCAGGCCGCACCGGCCACTCTGCAGCTGGACGTGCAGGGAGGTGAAGGGTTCCACGCGGATGAGGTAGTGCATCACGCCCGCCGCATTGGAATAGTGGGTGCCATAGTGGAACTTGTCGATGGTGCCCGCAGGGTCCTCGAAGCTCTCGTACCTGCAGCCGAGGGTAGCGGGAGAGTCAGCAGAAGCCCTGCCCTGGCCCATCCCAGCCCCCAAGCCCGGTCTTGCCCACACGCTCACTTCTCCCTCACGAGCTGGGCATGCTTGGGGTTCACCACACCGATGGGCTTGGACAGGTCCCGGAAGACGGCCGGGTTGCTGAGGTCCAAAGTTGGGGACACGTAGTCCTGCAGGACCCAGGGGAACTGGCCACCCACCCAGGGAAGGAGCTGCATGAGGGTCCTGATGGCCTATCTGCCCAGCCTGCCCCACCCTCACCCTCACCCTCAGGAAGATGGGCAGAGCCCCCAGGTAGGGGCACACCACTTAGAGGGACCCCAGGGAAGCAGGACAGACAGTCCATATAAACAGGATTCCCTTCAGGGAGAAGAGAGGCCAGCGGGGGAGGGTGGAGAGTGGGTGTGGGTGTGTCGGGAGGAGGGGCAGGGAACAGAAGCCAGCTGTCAGGCAGCAACCCCCCCCGCCCCACCCCCACAGCACCTACACTGGGGCAAACCAGGGCTGGCAGACCAGAAGGGTAGGGGCGGAGGTAAGGAGTGGACCCTCACCACAGGGTACTGAGACAGGTCGTTGTAGGTCCGCCCTGCAATGGTGTTGAGTTGCATCAAGTATTCAAAGTTGGATATCTCACGCTGTACCCATTTCTGGGGGGCAGGGGCAGGGGCAGGCAAGAGGTGAGCCAGCTGGGCTGTCCGGCACTCCTCCCAACTGCAGGGCTCTGACCTTGCCTGCCCCCCACACTTGAGGCCTCTCACCTGGGTGAGGCCAGAGGCACGCAGCATCTCCTGGGGGGAGCGGCTGCTTAGGTAGCCTTGGGCTGGGGGGCGCAGGCGCAGGAGCCACGAGTACACCTGGTTCCGTACCTGGGTGTGGGGTGGGATGAGGCAGGGTTGGGGCCTGGGGGCCTGCCAAGGAGAGGAGGCTGTGGTCCCGCCCACCTTGCACGGGAAGTTGAGGAAGTAGTTGGCCTGATCGATGAAGAAGAGCTCAAGGGCTGAGCGGCGCAGGTTGAAACGCCGCAGGTGGACTTCACGCAGCTGGGCGAGTGGGCGCCGGAAGTCGTGGCCGATGCCTGTGCAGACAGACATCAGGGGCAGGAGTCACTCACCCTTGCCCCACCAGAGGCAAGCCATCCCCTGACGCCCTTCTAACCAGCTCCAGTAGGACACACCCTCCTCAGTTTCCACACGCTCTGCGCTGCCATCGTAGAAGTACACGTGCTGCGTGGTGATCTCCAGCAGCCCTGGGATTACAGCCACCACTGTGACCAGCTGGCACTCCGCTGATAGCACCAGCTTCTCATGCTGCTCGTCCAGTTCTGCTGCCTGCATCCTGGGGGCCAGCACCTGGTTCAGGCTCAAGGCTCTAGGACCCCCCCCCCGCCGCCTTCCGAATAAGCCCAAGGACCAGACTCCCCAAGTGCTGTCACATCATGAGGAACATACTATCATGCTTCCCAGAGGAGAGGGAGGAACTGTCTGGGGTCCAGTGCCCACTAACCCCAGTCCCCACCCCAAACCAGAGCCCCTAAATGTCTGGCCATGACACCAACTCCCACCCCTGGCTCCCCCTGTTCTGGGGACCCCCATGCTGGTCTGGTTTGTGTGTCTCAGTCCTGCCCGGGGGTGTCTAGTTATGAAAGAGTCACTCTCGATTCTGCTAGACAGCTCTCCCCAACCCCCCACCTGATTTTGGACACCCCGCTCGGGGTGTTTAGCCCTGGCACAGACTCCTGCCCCCACTCCTGGTCAGCTCTCTCCAAGCCCCACTCACGCAGTCTCCAGCGCGGCCAGCTCATCTTCGCCGAGCTGGTCTTCCGGAAGCTCCTCTGGCAGCGTGCTGACTTTGGCCTCCTTGGTGACCGCTAGAGGTAGCGAGGCCTCCTCGGTAGGTGTCAGGGGGGCCTCACCTGCAACAGGCCCAAGGGTGCTCAGCAAGAGCTGGGCGGGGCAGGGCTTTTGAGGTTGGGCAGATCCAGCTCAGGACACCCTCTCTCACCCAGGTTGTCCCGCAGGGCGCTAGCTTCCAAATGAGGGTTGAAGTGATGGTTGGGCACTAGCTTCAGACGCATGCGCGAGTATGTCTCGGCACTGGACAACTTCCAGCGGGGAAGCGGTGGGTCTCTGCAGATACCCACCGCTGGTGGTCATGGGTGGGCACAGAAGTCTGTAGAAGCCCCGATTCCTCCCAGGCCTCACCCCAAACGCAGTCTCGCTGTCCAGGTCCCTCCCGGAGCCCCGCCCCGCCCCTCCCGGCCTCCACCCGAGCCCCGCCCACCTAAGGGCCCAGGCCCCACAGGGGCTGGAGAGCTGACGCCACAGCGCCCCCCAGTGGAGCAGAGCCGTGGAGTGCTGCGCTGCCTGCTGCTTCAGTGCCGCCGCGTAACGCAGCCCTTCCAGGCGTGCCCGTCTCTGTGCTGGTTCCAGCACCAGCTCCTGGGGAGTGGGGGTGGAGGAATGGGTCAGTCCCGCCGGCGGCTTCCTGTCCCGTCGGGTTTCTTCACGCTGTCCCACCAGCTATCCTCTGGGCACAGGAGTGGAGCAGCTCCCCACCCCCGCCCCGGGCTGCACACCTGGAAAGCCCGACGACTGTGTGCCCGCTCCCTCTGGCGCCGCTGTCCACTACTCATGAGCGTGTCGTAGCAGGCATTCCAGAAGCCCGACATGAGGTCGTGGCTCTTGGCGTAGGTGTCCATTTCGAACTGCGACATGGTGGGCTGCACCTGAAGGATTGGGCAGGGAGAGGACACCAGCGCTCTATGTGGGTTCCCAGCCCCCCCGTTTCTCTTCCCTGGCCCCCACCTCCAAATACCTGCTTGTCGATGAAGTGGCGCCATTCAGGTGTGGCACAAAAGGCCTGAAAGTCCTCGAAGAAGGTGGGGCTGCCGTTGGTGGGCGGCAGGGAAGGCAGCCCCCACTGGAGCCCCAGCGGCCCGTAGGCACGGTCCAGCAGCGTGCGCACCAGTGGCACCAGCCACGAGCAGCGTTCCGTGGCTGTGGCAGCTGCAGCTGCAGCTGCAGCTGAGGGCTCCCTTTCCTCGGTGGGCGTTTCTGAGGTGGGGGTGTTGAGCGCCCTCGCCAGCGCCGACTCCAGCTTGGAGAGCACGTAGCAGGCCTCCTCGCGCCGCATGGGCACCGCTGTCTGCAGGAGCGAGTGCAGCTTCACATAGGCCTGGGCGTGCAGCTGTGGGCGGAAGCGGGTGTGGGTGGCGTCCAGGCACACCCCGGGTTCCCTACGCCTGCCGCTGCCAGACGCCAACCCACCCCGTGCTCACCTGCGGGTCCTCCAGCAGGATGTAGCCAAGCACCAGGCGCAGGCCAATCTGTGCCATCTCTCGCAGATCTGCTGTGCCATTGGCCAGGTGTGGCCAGGCTCCCATGCGATCCAGCAGGCTGCACACGCCTTCAAAGAGCTACAGCCCAACACATTCCAGGCAGCCACCACCAGAGGAGGCCAGAAGCCCACCGGGAGGGAGCAAGGTAGGGTTTAAGTCTGGGGGCCAGGTAGGGTTTGCACACACAGACACCATTCTGACGCACCCGTGAGTGCACGTGTGCACTCGCCCACCTCCCACGCCGGATGCCTGCAGGCTCCTGTGAACACGCGGACTCATGTGGCCCTCACAGGCCCCTGAGCTGTCGCACCTTCTCACTCCACAGCTCCTGATTACCGTGACCCTCGGCGCACAGGAAGTCCTGCAGCAGGCGCAGCAGCCAAAGCGCCTGCTGGGTGAGGCTGGCCAGGACCCCAGCAGGGGCCTCTTTGATGTCGGTCAGGGCTGACTCCAGCATCATCTCCAGGAGGCTGGGGGTGGGCAAGGGACTCAGGTGTCCGCCTGGCTGTCTTCCTTCCCCTCAGGCGTCCCAGAGGCCCCTCGCCCTGCCAAGCTGTCTCCTCACCTGCGCTTGATGCAGTCTGGCGGGCGCACCAGCGTGGCTGAGGCGCCCAGCTGGGTGAGCACCGAGAAGACCTGGCCACGCTCCCGCCAGGCGGCCTCATCGCTGCCTTCCACGCCCCGCCACGCCACTGAGAACAGCACGTTGGTGAGCAGGTTGCACAACTCCTCCTCAGGGGTTTGCTGTGGGCACAAAAGGGTGTGGGGGTGTGGGCGGGGGTGGGAGGGAGGCGCTGGCTCTTACACTATCCCTGCTGAGCACTCCTTGCCTTGCCGACCACTAGTAGGGACAGCTGGAGGCAGAGCATTCAGCCAGCAGACACCCTGGGGCCTGGAAGAATGGCGCAGGGGCCTTAGCCACTACCTGAATATTCTAGACAGAATCCTGGGGTTTCAAGGACTCCTAAGAACAGATGAGCTGGCTCACAAATTGCCCCATGGCAATCTCAGGCCCAAGAACCATACTGGAATTCTCTGGAGGAATGCCATAGAATAAGCAGAGACCCATACCCAAACCTGGAAACACAAGGCAGATTCCTTAGAACTATAATGCCCACAGGCCCTGTGAAGTGTCTGCCCTACAGGCTCTCTTGAGGACTTTCCAAAGCCTGGCTGGCGCCTCCACTCTGGCTCAGCATCGTCTGTCCCGTTTTAGGACCCCCTACCCCGGGAACACAACTGCAGATGACAGCAATGAGGCCGCAGCACCAGGGCTGACCAGCACCTATAGCCCTGATGTCAGACAAGACCCCACCTCTGGAAAGTCTATACTGCCTGCGCTGTGTCCCAGAGGTGTCCCTTAGAGTGCCGCAGTGGCAGAGAGCGGACCCGCCTCACCTGTGGGTTGCTGGTATTTGAGGTATCATCCCCACTGGTGGCGGGCTCCGGGAGGCTGCCGTCCTCTAGCACGTTGGAGAGACTAGAGCTATGGCGGCCATGGGCCACAGGGAAGGGCCGGGGCCCATCCAGTGGGGAAGGTGTGCCAGGCTGGCTGGCCGGAGTAAGAGTCCCACTGCCACTGCCACTGCCCGCATTGTTGCACGAACCCACGCTGGCCCGTTCCAGGCCCAGGTCAAAGGGTGTACAAAATGGAGAGAGAGCGTGGTAAAAGCTGTCAGGGTCGGGGCTGGGGGTTTCCGAGGGCAGGAAGACATCCGAAGACTCAGGTGATTCGGTGGGTGGCTTGCATAAGGCTGGCTCTGGGGATGTGGGTGTCTCTGGGGGAAAGGGCAGGGGACCCCCAGCTGTGGCAGCCTCCAGGACGTACAGCCGGGTCAGCACGTCCTGCCAGCCGGCCTGCCGGGCCAGCAGCTGCACTACGTCTGGCTGTCCGTGGATGAGGTGGAAAAGCTGCCGGGCCAGGGCACAAGTGAGAGACTCATCCAGCAGTCTGCCCCCCAGACTCCCGTCCTAGGGCCTTCGCAGGGGGGAGGCCTCCAGAGAGCGCTCCTCACAGGAAGGTAAAGCGAAGCCCCCAAGGTAGAAGCCCCCTCTTCCGCAAGCTTTCACTTCCCATACTCACCTGGCGACAAACGTCCAGGCGGACGCCGAGGTCAGCCTGGAGGGACAGCTGCACCACAGCCAACAGATCTGAGAGGTTCAGGCAGTCTGGGAAGATGGCCAGAGAGACTCTGAGGGACTGACCCCAGGAAGGCTCTGAGGGATTGACCCCAGCCCTGCTGGCTCAGCCTTGGCCCCTGTACCAACACCTTTCCTATGTCCACCTGCCCTATTTCCTGAATCCATCACACCCTTCCGCCTGGCCTGCCTCTTGGCCCCAA
The DNA here is from genome assembly GCF_018350195.1 of Panthera tigris. Taxonomy (NCBI): domain Eukaryota; kingdom Metazoa; phylum Chordata; class Mammalia; order Carnivora; family Felidae; genus Panthera; species Panthera tigris. The sequence continues at coordinate 16,488,411 of NC_056661.1, read as the reverse complement.
CTGAGATATATACCTGCCCCCAGGAATAGCTTGTAGAGGCCCTGGCAGAGCTGGGGCGAAGCAGCCCCCTCCGGCAGGCAGGCGATGAGACCCTGGAGACCATATTCTCGCAGCCGGAGCCGCTGGCGACTCCGTTCAGGTAAGCGCTCGTTCTGCTGCAATCTGCGCAGGATCTGGGGCGGGGGGGGGGGGGCGGTTAAGCGTCACAGGGGGTTTGTTATCACTGGGGAAGGAGTTACTGGAGGAGGGGAAGTCACACCTCCCTGGCCCTCAGGCAGGGGCCATGTCAAATGGATGCTAGGGGGGGTGGGCTCGGTGTACCTTGCAGACTCGGTCGGGCAGCAGGGGCAGTGACCTTGGCTGCACCAGCAGTGCCAGCAAAACCTCAAGGTTCCCCTGCTCCAACAGGAAGATAGCCAGAGCCTCCTGTGCTGGTGAGCCCTGCAGCAGTGCCAGCAGCAGGTCCAGAGCACCCACCACCTGGGGACACAGCAAGTGACACAAAGCCTCATTCTGGGCCGGCCGCTCCCCACAACACGGCCCACACTCCACCCCGCACCTAAGTCTCACCCTCAACAGCCTCCAGCCTACCTGGCCATCATCGCCTGTAGCCGCCAGAAAGCTCAGCGTGACCTGCAAGTGATCAGTGGCGGAGCTCCGGACCAGGAACTCCCGCACCAGGCCGAGGAGTGAGGTCTGCACTGTGCGCACGTCGTCAGCCGCTAGGGGGTGCTCCCGCTGTGGGCTGGGCCGGTCCCGGCAAGCGCAGCCACCCAGGGCCAGGAGAAGGCAGGGCAGCGGAGGGGAGAGAACAGGGAGGGCAGTGGGCAGGTGAGCTGGAGGGGGGTGGGGGGGAGGGTCGACCCCGTCCGCAAGGCCAGAGGCAGCTGTGTCAGCCCCGCAGCCTCACCTGTAATGGGTGCGCAGCGCATCCAGGATGAACTGAACCCCATACTTCTTCCGCAGCTTCTGTCTGTGCTCCCGGACGATGCTAGACATGTACTGGATGTGGCCTGAGCGGGCATCACCAGAGGCCTCAGGCCACCAGGCTGAGCTGAGCCCCTTCAGCTATCCCTCCAGGACAGGGCCATGTTCCCCTCACATGCCCCAGGGGAAGACAGGTCCCCTCAAGTCACCCGAAGCGGGGCTAGAACTTCTCAGAACCTCTACCCCCACCCTGCCCAGTGGCGTCCCTCATCCAAGGCCCCACACCTACCCAGGCGCACAGCAAAGTCACTGGGGCTCCACAGGTGGAAATTGAAGAGCAAATGCTGGTAGAGCAAGTACAGGAGGGGCCCACTGCCCTCCGCTGCCACCTGCTCCATCAGCAGCTGGGCAGACATGAGCACATTCATGTCCATGGCCCAGCTGGGGACCTGGGGTGGAAGGAGCCAGGGTGAGGTGGCAGGCCCTGGCTGCGTGCTCCTGAGCCTCCCGGTACCCACCCTGCCCTGCACAGGCGGATGGACACGAGCATCCTGCCTACTTGGAACCCTTTGCCGGCTCCCCGCTGCCTGAGGCGCAAGGCCCCCAGCCTGCTATGCAGGTCTCCAGCCCCAGCAGGTGCTGATGCTTCCACCAGACCATCAGCCAAATCCTGCCACACCTGGCAAGGCCCCACTCAGACGCCACCGCCTCTCCCAGGAGGCTCTCCTCAACAGACTCAGCTTCCCCTTCCTAGTCCCCCCACCCAGTCCACTTGGTCAGATAGGGCAGCCCCCTCCCCGCCTGCCCCACCTTGCGCAGCAGGGCCCCGATGATGGCAGGCCCCTGGCACTGCACCAGGCTCTCCTGGTTCACCGTGTGGCCCTGCAGGAAGTTCCGCAGCATCAGCAGAAAGGCGGCCACTGCATTCCTCTCCATGCGCTCTTCTACCCGCCACCAGGAAGGGGACAGATGTGTGTCAAGGGCCTGCCAGCGGTCAAGCACTCTGGCCTCCTTGTCATGGCAAGATTTCCTCGCCACCCCAACCTAGGCACCAGGGCCGCTTACCGGAGGACTTGCCCAGTGGGAGAAGCAGGCCCTGGGTGTTGTGGCCAGAGGTCAGTTCGGGCCCCACGAGGTCATGTGTCTCAGCTGGACCCGCCTCGGCCTCTTGGGGCTGTGAGGCCACTCGCTCCAGCAGGGGCAGCAAGGCAGCCATGCCTCCCACGCAAGTCACCACGTCCTAGGGGAAGGGCTGGCCGTGTGAGGGCAGCTGCCTGTCGCTTCCTGCCCCGTTCCACCCCAGCAGACCTTCCAGTCTGGGAACCTGGGTCCAGGGGAGTTTTGTTCTCTAGAGCTTGTCTCCCAGAGACCTCCCAGCCCACCCTGCGCACACACACACACACACACACGTGCCTGTGTTTACACTCTCTGCACACACTGCCCGCATGGGCACACACACCTTCACGTCCCAGGTCTCCACCCTGTGGCCTGTCAGGCGGCCATCCAGCCTGTGGCCAGGAGACAGGTCCAGGCAGATGTTGTTCTTACAGGCCTGCGGGCAGGCGGCAAGGGTCAGTTGAGAGACGAGGCGGCACACAGAGTGTGGGAGCCACAGGGGGACGGCGGCAGGGGCGAGCCAGTTGCCTCCCACCCAGTACCTGAGGTGAGTAATGGAGGAGCAGCTTGGTGCTGAGCTCGTGTAGTTCCCCCTCGGGCTTGAAGGGTGCCATCTCATTGGGCCCTGGGGGGTGGGCAGGGGGTTTCAGGCCTGGCTGGGCCTCTGGCCAAACCCCATCCAGAGCCCGCCTCTTCTCTGTCCGACCAGAGGACATATATGCCTAGGGACACCTTCTCCCTCCCCTCCTGGACCCCTAGTCTCTGGCCAGGGCACTTCATGAGCCCCAACCAGCCGCGTCTGGGGTGGGGCTGGGCCGGTGCGTGGCAGGTGATGCATACCCAAGGTGCTCAGGGCCCGCAGGGCCGCTGCCTGCAGGGCTTCGTGGAAGATGACCACGGCTCCCAGCTCACCCTCCAGAGACGTGGGGCTGCCCCACCGAGTGTCCTGTGTGCCTGCAAGGGTGGAGCTGATGCTGCCCTCCTGCAGGGGGGCCACCAGCCCCGACCCCCAGCCAAGCCCTGCGGTAGCCGGGACCGACTGGGAGCGGGACAGGGAGGGGTGAGTGTGAGCCAGGGCAGCGGGGACTGGTGGCGGAGGCAGCCCCGTGGTGGTGGTCGTTGTGCGGTGCCCAGCGGAGCCGATACAGCAGGAGGAGAAAGGCTGCGGGGCCAGGGTTGGGGGAGTGGTCAGGTCACAGCAGAGCCTGGGGCTCCACCTGCATCCGGTTCCTCACAGTGACCCCCAAGGCTGCACAGACCCCAGAGGCTGAAGTCTGAGGTCTATGTGGGGTGGGGGTGGGGGACACAGGGGCTGCAGGCTTCACCCTATCCAAGACGCTCCCGCTACCCAAGGCCTCCCCAAACCCTGCTTGGCACACCTCACTGAGAGAGGGGCAGCGGAGGGGTGCTGTCTTGACCAGATGGCCGTCTTTGTAGACATGGACCAGGTTCTGGCTGAAGGGCCGGCGCCCAGGCATATGGACAATGGCCACGCAGTGCTAGAACAGAAGCCACAACATCAAGCCGTGGGCTGGCACTGGGGGCCTCCTCCACCCACTCCCCCTGGACCATAAGAGGGTAGAGGCTCACCCAGGCAGAGTCGGCAAAGGACACTTCAGGCAAGCTCATGGTCAAGTACTCCTTCCGGGTGCACACGGCCACCACCAGTGTCCCAGCTGCCGTGAAGAAGGCCTCAAACCCTGAGCCGCTGCTGGTGAAGAAGCTGGGGGGAGGCCAAGCCAGTTATGCCTGCTGCTCTCCTCACCCTGGCCCTGCACCCGGTCCCTGGAAGTTACCCACCTGTACAGCTGCTTCCGCTGGAGGGGCCGTGAGGGGGCCGGGGCCGGGGCAGGTGCTGCAGCCGTGGGGTGCAGACAGAGCCAGGCATGGAAGGTGAAGCCGGGTCCTGGCCATCGCTGCACGGGGGGTACCATAATACCGGCCATGCTGGGCGTGAGGTCAAAGTAGTGCAGGGCTCGTGCAGGGCCCCGGTGCCGGGCCATGCCCGACAACGCACGAATGATGGCACCGGCGTGTCGGGCATTCCCAGCCTCGGCTCCGCCCGGCCCCGAGTCCAGCCCTGGCGGGGGGCGCAGCAGGCAACGAAGCTCCAAGGGCCGCAGAGACACACGGCCCAATGCCTGCAGCAGCGCCAACAGCTGCTCCTGGCAGCGGACCCCCAGGGCGACCCCCGTGCTGAGCGTCTCCAGCAGGTAGCCCACCAGACCCGCCTGCACACACGTGGAGCGGCTGGCGGGGCAGCTGTCGCAGAGCCACCAAAGGCGTTGTGCGAGGAAGAGCCGCAGCTCCGCCGTGGGCAGGGCCGGCAGCCACTGCATCAGCATCAGCACGGGCTGCTCGTTCAGGATCGGTGGTGGTGGACATACGCTGTGGTCCCCCTCCACAGCCTATGGGGAGAGAGAACGGCATAGTTCCTGGGCAGCTGGCATGGGACGGGCCACCCTGCCAACAGTGGGACTCCCCGGCCTCAGTGGATTTGCCTTCGGCGTGGGAAAGCAACACGTGCTACCCCACCTTGCTCACGGGGCGGATCTGAGGTTCAGGAAAGTTCAGGGAAGTCCAGGACGAGCACCGTTAATTCCCGAGCCTTGGCTTTTGGTCTGGGTTGGCCCGCCCCAATGGCGTGTTCCCAGGATGATCTTGGGGCTTGCTCACACGTACCAGAATCTTCACCCCGGTGCAACTGACACATGTGCTCAGGCCACAGGTCACACTATGTACTGCCCACAGCCAACACAGTCCCCAGGGTGGAGAGTTCCCCTTCCAGGGAAACCCTCAGTCCTGACCGCCTCTGGGACCCTGACGCCAAAATGCCCCTGCCCTCACCATGTTGAGTAGCTCCTGCAGCAGCCGATGGGTGGGGGGACCTTGGCTCTGCAAAACCTCGTGCAGGTGAGGGTAGCCAATGCGCTCTTTAAACACCTCCTGTGCAGGGTTGTGTGGGGAAAAAGTGAGCATGTGTGTGGGCCCCGGGGCAAACACACCCCACGGAAACCCTGGAGGAAGCGTCATCTTCCAGGGCTCCCCCGCCGGCTCTGCCTCTGGGTTGCAGTGCTAGCAAGGGAAAGGGGCTGTGGGTGGATGTGGGGGCAAGGGTCCCCCTCAGAAGGCTCTAGATGGTGGTTAGCCCACAAGTATCCTCCCTAGTGCTTCCCTGACCCAGGATATCCAGCTGCCAGCACTGACCAATGACCATGTCTGCCCAGTGGGCTGAGCTGCACCCCAGAGGGCAAGACGGTCACCTCCCCAGCTCCCTTGCTCTAACAGCCACCAACCAGACTAGTTCTGGGGGCACGCGGTCAGCTTAACTGCCATCCCCCACCCCTACCACAGCCAGAACGCCGTGTCCTCACCTTGGCTGAGGGGGAGCCGCTCATGATGCAGGTAAGTACTCTGACTACGTGCACCGCGATGGCATCTGTGTCCTGGTCCAGTACCTTGGGGTGGGGAGGGTCAGTCAGAAGAACCGGGGGCCAGGGGGTCACAGCTGGCAGCCCCCTGCTCCTGGTGTAGGGCCAGGAGCAGGTGCCCCAAGGCACATAGCTGAGCTGGCTGGAGGCTTTGGGAGTAGAGGTACCAGGCCTCCTCCTCCTTGCTTGAACTGTTATGACCCTCACCCTACCCCAGGGCCCCCTCTGAGGAGCTTGGCAAGGCCCACTTTGACAAAGAAGCCAGGAAGAAACCAAGACCAGGAAGTGCCTCACTGGGACACATCAACAGGGGACCCTCTCGCCATAACTCTTTATGCCCCAGTGTCTGGTAGGCTTACGGGCCCCCACCCATCCCCACCCAATCTAGACACACATGTGCAGGCAGGCGAGTGCCCCATCACCCATGATGATTGATAGGGGGTTGGGGAATTTAGGGACCATCAATCACAGGATGTTAGAACCGGAAGAACCTTCGAGACCTTTGAGTCCTACCCTGCCCCTTGCCCCTAGATCCAGGTGGAGACACTGAGGCTCACCCTGGCTGAACCTGACAGCTAGAAGCATGCGCTGCTCACTCGCCCTGCCCCACCCCTGAGGGCTGAGGGGTCAGCAGGGCTTGGAGAATTTGTCAACAGGGGCTAGGCTGTATTTGGGCTCCATGGGGCCTGACTCCCCAAGTGACTTCACACGACCTCTTTCCCCTCTCTGGGCCTCAATTTTTTTCTCATCTGTGAAAACCGGGGGTCTCACCTGCCTTGCCTGCTTAGTAGATGAATAGATATGCAGGCTCTCAGAAAATAGGCAAGTGTAATGGCCACAGGGGGCTGCCTCATAAAGACAAAGCTGGGAGACTCTAGAGGTTGGGGCCCAGGTGTTAAACCACCAGAGAGAGGGCTCTCCACACAGAGCCCCTAACTGACAGCTTGCAGCCTCCTACAGCCCTCATGCAAGGTGAGGCAGGCAGCACATCATAAGGGGACAAGGGACTCCCAGTAACCTGCTTAAGGCAGGGACAAGGACCCATGGAAAGAAATGGCCCCATGTGGGGGACCTCCTTTTCTGTGAGTGACTAGAGCCAAATCCAGTAGTATCTGGGCCTCAGTCTCCGCTTCTGGGAATGGGGGTAGGTGGTTGAGTTTCGAAGGTTCCTTCCAGCCTGGCAAAGCCAAACTCTAGCTCCCCAGACAAATACTAGGCAGGGCACAGAACACTCCTGCCCATTCCCTAGGATAAGGATAGGGAAGGTGGGCGAGATAGCATGGGGGACCCAGCCCTGTCGCTAGGCCACACCAGACCTTACACATGTCTGCTCATTCCCCCTGCATAGGCAGGAAAGGCTTAGAGAGGGAGCCACAGGGGGTGGGGACCCAGGGAGGTGAGTGCCTGAGCTGGTCAGCCCCAAGGTGGTACCTTCTGGACATCGGGCTCGGTCAGTAACCGGGTAGCCAGGTCACTGTCCCCCTCAGGGGGCGCCCGGGCCTGCAGGTACAGCTGTGGGGAAGGGGGAAGGCACAAGATATAGGAGGCAGAGGAGAGAGAAGAGGAGGAAGATGGGGGGAGGGGTGGGGTTAGAGCAAGACCTGGGGAGGCTGCTAGAGCTCCACCCCAAGGGAAGGCTCTGTGTGCCCCAGGCCGAGTGCCCCACCAGGCACTAAGAAGAATGGGGGAATCTGAGCTGCCCATCCCCTGCTCAGAACAGAGTCGGGGAGGGTGGAGCAGATAAGTGGGCAGGAGAAGGTACTGTATCTAAAACAGCTGAGCCCTCTTCCTGCCCTCGGACTTGGGGCTGGGGAAAGAGGGACCAGGGGCCAGGGCAGCTCCGGTCCTTCCAGGACGTCCCCCTCCTATGGCATGCAGAGCCATCCTGAGCCTTAGGCCATCCCACCAGCCACACCCCGGCCAAGTCCAGCCCAGGTTTGCTCAGCAGCAGCTCGGTCCCCAGAAGTGGCTCAGCAGCCTCTGGGTTCCAGGCCCTCCCCCCCAGCCGGGCCCAGCCCACCTTGCTATTCTGGATGAGGCGAGTAAGGTGCTCAAAGCAATTGTTGCTGAGGAAGGTGGCCTGCAGCACCGGCCGGTCCTCACATGCCAGCATCATGGGGATGGCATCTGTGGAGGGGTCTAGGGTCAGCCCCGCTCGATCCCTTGTCAGCAACACCTCCGCTCGGCCTTAAACCTTCTTCCCGTGCTTCCCAGTCCTGCCTTCCATCGTCACTTAGACCTTTCCCTGCTAGAGCCACCTCCCCAAGAGCCTGGGAGCCCATACCCACCGAGCATGCTGACCCGTAGGGTGACGAGGGCCTCTTCAGGGCCTGGGCTTGGGCCCGCCGGCCAGTCGGCATTAAGGATGCGGAAGTAGCCCTCAAGCAGGGTTCGGAGCTCTGGCCCACGAGGGGGTGTGCGGCTGGCATGCAGGACATGTACTGCACCCACTAGTGCCTCCAGTGCCAGGGGCACTAGGCGGGGGTCCTGGGCTGGCCCATGGTCCCAGCCCCGTACCACACCCAACAGGCCCTGCACAGAGCCGGCGCTCACAGCCATCTGCCCGTTCTCCTGCAGGTGTGGGCAGAGATGGCAATGGTCAAGGCGCTCAACCAGCAGAGACCCTGAGATGGCCACCCTCTGGTCCACAGGCTCTTCCTGGCTTACCTTCCCTCCTGCAAGGACAGCACCAAAGAGGTGGACGAGACGCAAAAGCAGCACGGGAGGCAAGCCATCTGCATCCTGCAGGCTCTCTGGATAGGGTGGGTGGGCAGGACAGGACAATGTCACCAAGCTTGCAGGTGCCCTGGGGTGGGGGTAGGGGGCTGGGGCTGAGAGAAAAGACCTGGCTCTGTACTTGGGGGGTCTAAGATGCCATGGCTCTGTGCCAGGGTGTCTAGGGACAACACAGCCCTTCTTTGGGGAGCTTGAAGGGACGTGGTCCTGCCCGGAGAGCCTGGCCAGTTCCCCAGATCCTTAATCCCCAATGTGGGGACCCCAGGGTAAACACACACACCCCACCCCGCTTCCCCATGGCAACCCAGGGTTTAGTTTCTCAGATACCAATCTGGTCCCTCTACCCTGTGACGGTTGGAGCTTCCTGTGACCTGCTCCGGGGACTTTGCTGTATCTACCATACAGATGCCCCCCCACCCCCACCCATGCGCCTGCTGGGGACTTCTAGGGGCTTTCACAGCTTCATATGTGGGAGGCCCACCTGGCCCTGCTCCAGCAAAGCTGGACAGGATGCCAGGCCACAGAATGAAACCCAGAGAGCAGAAAGGACCAGCCCTGGGTCACATGAGTGGTGTGTATGGTGGGGGGCGGGGGTGGGGCAAGGGCAGGGCTCACTAGATTTACGTGGGATGGGGTGGGACAGCTCCCTGGACACAGGGCATTTGAAAGTGCAGGTGGCCTGGGCAGGGAAAGGAGACGGTAGGAAAAGACGTGGTAACTAGTCGCATTCCAGGACTAGCAGACCGGGTGCAGAGGGCAAGTGGGGCTGGAAAGGGAGGCTGTGGGAGGAGCAGGATCTGATCCGGAGGTGCCAGGCCACCAGTGAGGGGTTTAGGGCAACGGGAACAAAATCCAGTCTGTGCTGGGAAGTGCATTCAGGTTGTGGGACAATGGAGGCAGGGAGTTCCCCAGGGGCATCTCCTCTCTTGGGGCTGTTGCCCCTGCTCCAGATGCCAGGCCTGCAGCTCCACGGGACATCCCAGAGACACTTAGACACTTTCTGTCCCCACAGGCCACCACTTTACCAAGCCTGGCCTGCCCCTGTCCAGGCACACCTTGCCCTGTCCCATCTAAGGTCCTGGCCAGTCTCATTCCAATGAGAGGAAAAGAGGGGACCTAAGAGAAGAGGGCTCCCAGGGGGCACAGGTCCTGGAGGAACTGACCCCCCAGGACCGAGGGAGCAGGAAGTAGAGACACTTAGTGTAGACATTGCCTAGAAGAGGGGTGGAGGCTGCAGGGACAAAGGGATTGGACCAGGGAGTTTTCAGATGGTCCAGATCAGAGTGGGGTCCAAGTGGCTGCGGGGACCCAAGAGGTGGGGGGGAAGGGGGAAGGGAAACTTATCTCCCCCACCTTATGGGAGGCCTTCGCTCCATCCCAGAAAAGAAATTACTCATTTTGTTCCGACGTGCCCTTTCTCTCCTCTCTGCCCCCAAAGTCCTCCTTGCCCCTCCCCGTGCCAGGGGCCCCCCTCAGTTTCCCGTGGTGCTCCCAGCCCTGTTTGCAGCCACCACTAAGCACAACCCATCCTGCCTCTGGGATGGGGAACTGCAGGACAGCAGGAAGGGGCTCAGGTTTGGGGGCGGGGCCAGGTGGGGCCTTGGGGGGGGGAAGGGGCGGGGCCTGACCTCTGAAGAAGGCGCTGAATTCACTGGGCAAAGCAGCTGGAGGGAACTTGTATTTGCTCTTCTCCTTGGAAGTGATGACTTCCCTGGGGGTGGGGGTGGGGGATGGGCAGGGGCCCGGGTGAGGCCAGGCACCCACCCCTCTTTGGCCATCCTCCTTCACCAGCCTACACCCGTGCCCCCTCCCACCTCCACACCTTGGCCAAAGCGGTTCCCCCCATTCTCTCCCCAGCCTTCTCTGGGGATCAGGGGTGGCTGGAGGGTAGAGCCCCCTCTGCGGTGGGCTGGCTCTCACCCACTATGCTGGCGCCGCCAGGTCTGGTAAGGGTCAAAGAGGCCCTCGCAGAGGAGGAGGGCATGCAGGGCCACGTTCTCCAGCTGCGGCCCACGGCCCTCCTGCGATGCATGGGCTCCTTTCAGCTGTAGGTATGGGGACAGGGTGGAGGGGGTTAGCTGGGCCCTGGCTACCGCCTACCACCACCTCCCCACCCAGGGTAGAGCCCACCTCACCTCTGCCGTCAACCAGGTCAGCAATGCCAGCACCCGGGGCACCAGCACCTGGCCCCAGCCCGCCTCTACGTTCTCCAGGTTCCTGGAGAGAGGTCACAGAGGTCACAGGCACAGGCCAGCCCCACCTCGGCCCACAGTTCCAAGCTGCCCCCCACCTCCCTGAGCCGAGAACAACACGGACTCACCTGCAGAGAATGATGAAAAGCTTGAGCAGCAGCAGGGCCTGCTCCAGGTCCCCCTTGTCTAGCTGCTCGGCCAGCACGTGCAGCGCGTCCAGCGGCAACAGCGGCACCTCTGCGCCTGCCTCCTCTGGCCTGCGGGGAGGGGGGTCACTAGGGCACCAGGCCCCTCCGTCTCCCTGCCCCGCCCCTGCCCTCCGTGGAGATTCAGCCTCACCTGCGCGGCTCCAGAGAGAACAGCGAGATGCTTTTCTCGAAGGCACCCACGAAGGCCTTCAGCCACTGCTGCAGGTAGCCCAGGTCCTTCTGCAGGCCAAGGAGTGGGGGGAAGAGCGGTGGGAGACAGAGAGGGTTCAGTGCACATGGGAAGGACAAGGGGGTGTAGACAGCAACGAATGGAGGTAGACGTGGGGTAGACAGGGGTTGGAGGCAGGGCAGTGCAGGTGGAGACAGTGAGGGACGGGGAGGGGAGGAGGATGGGAAGTTGGAAGGTCAGCATCAGAGGACTACCCCGCATGCTGACAGCTCTCACGGGCTCCCTGTCTGCTTTCCCCAGTCTCTGCTCTCACCTCCCTAACTCCTGGGGCCTCAGGCAAGCCTGACATAGGCAGGGGAGGGTGGAGCTTAAGTGTGCACAGTCCTGGGATGTGGCCATGGCCCACACTGGCGCTGGGGCTGAAGACCTTCCACCCTCCAGCCACCCCTGATCCAAAGCCTTGGGCTGGCCTCTGCCTTCCACCTTCTCTCAGCTCAGCAGCCGCCACTACCTCCAGGAGACCTTCCCTGACTATGGCTCTGGTGCTACATGCACACCATGGGTCAGGCAGACCCATGCACACGCACACTCCCCGCAAGTACAAGCAGAATGCCCTACCTGGCCCTGGGAACCTAACGCCCTCCCTGGCTGGTTACCTGGACCCCAGGCCCCAAAGCCGGCTCCATGGGCAAGAGGGGCAGCGGCTGAGCCCGAGTCTGGGCGCCGCCAGGGAAACTTTGGTGTGAACGGGAAATGTCCCCTCCCGCCCCGGCAGGGGCAGGAAGCGCAGAGTCACGGTGGGGGAGGGGGGCCGCTTCCTCCCGGCAGACCGCAGGGATGTGGGGGGGGCCCCCCGGGGCACCCAGGGCCCTGCAAGAGAAGCTGCGAGGGACCTGGCCCAGCACTGGGGGCGGGGCCTGGAGTGCAGAGGGGCGTGGTCACCCTGCTCTGGGTGGGGCTTGGAGACCAGGGACTCGTTTTACTGGCATGAGGTCTGGACTTGGGGAGTCAGGGCAGGCCTATCTAGGGACAGGTTCTTCTGATCCCTGATGCTAATAGGGGCCCTTCATTCAAGGCACTCAGAGCTTCCTCACCTGGATGCAACACTTCAGGCCCAGGGAACAATGTGGATTATGGAGGACTCAGTCATACCTTTGCCCTGTCCCCCTTCCCTGTGTCCTGGACTTCCCACCCGGCCCTACTGGTCTCTACCCCAGGGACACAGTTGAGTAGGTCCTAGCCTAGCCCCAGTTGGCTCTAACCGCTATGCCCCTCCCAGGGCACAGAGTGGGTGGTGGCCCTGGAGCTCCTCCTCCTACCCAGTCCTCCCTCCCGCATCTGCAGCTCCACCCCCAAACCAGCTGAGCCCAAAAGGCAGCTCTCTTTCCCAGGGGCAGAGGTAGGGCAGGGACTGGACTGGAGAAGGCTGAAGGGGCAAGGGACACATCATAGGTGCTGCGTCCCCGGTGCCATGGACCTCAACCCAAGGACTTCTGGAACTACCTCGGGTGGATGGCTCATTTCTGCTGCCTGCAGACCCCAGACCACAGGGTAGGGACTGAATGGACCCCAGGGAAAGGGCTAGACCTCAGCAGAATGGGCCAGGAGCACAAGAAACCTAGGCAGAGCAAACCCTCACCCTGTGGCTGGGCACCTTACTTGTGCATTTGTCACAGACCCGAGGCCTGGGCAACTGTGAGAGGGGCTGGGGCTACCAAGGTGCAGGCCCACACCACCGTGACTTTTTCTCTGTCAGTTACCTTCGGTGACCTCTCCACCCTCTGCCACTGGCAGCCTTCCTGCTCCCCTACCTCTGTCCACACCCCTTCTCTCCACCAATCAGCAATGACACCAAAATGCCCAACCCTGAGACGCCAGAGCAGGCCAGGCTCTTTGACCACTTCTGAACATTTCCCATTGCGTTGGGGGTAAAGGGGGGCTCCAGAGAGGATGTCTCATCCACTAGAACTGCTTCAGCTGCTCTTCTGAGGGTGTTGAAAGCCAGATCTTTGTTTTAGGCCAGGGCCACTCATGGTTGCTGGCCAGCCCATCCAAGCTGACCATGTGGCCCCTGCCTCAGCGACCCCACAGATCCCGGTCTACCTTCAAAACTGGCCCAACACCACCCTCTCCTCTTCTACCCCCCAAACCACCCCCAGGTAAGCCACAGACATCTCTCACCTAAAATGTGAGTCCCTTTTGCCCACTGTAGCTCTGCCGAGCCCCTGAAAACCCAAGTTTGACCGTGTCCACCACCCCTCCCCCACCCCACCCCACCTCCACCCCGCCCACCCAACCTAAGGATAAGGGCTCAGCTGAGCCTGGCATTCCAGGCCCCCAGTCCAATCGCACCTGCTTCTCCAGGCTCTCCGTCCGCTCTGCGTCACATCCTCCAGTCCAGGCCTCTATCCACCCCATGCCCCCCTGCCATCTGTGACCTGAGCTTTTGGTACTTAAACAGAAACCTGCCACCCTCTTCGTGGCCATCACCTGGACTGACCCTCCCAGAACCTGGGTGGGCCCCTCAAACTCAGCACACTCCTGCTTTCCATCCCTAGAACCACACCCTTGGGCCTGTCCAGCAGGTCCAGGCTGGGCTGGGTTCAGGGCTGAGGCAATCAAGGTAGCCTTCATGGCTCTGGAAGGAGCATAAGGGGTCTCTCTAAAGCATAGGACTAGGGAGGATAGGGGTATCTGCCTCTCTCACCTCTGACCTGAGCCCCATGACATGAGGCTGCGGTGCTCAGGGGCACAGGGGTCCCTGCAGGGGTCGGGGCTCACAGTCACGGTGGCAGTGTTGAATGCCAAGGGCTCCAAGAGCTGGAAGAGGTGGCTGTGGTGCCTGGGCTTCCCACACTCTGCCTCCACTGGCTCTTCCCTCCCTTTCCAGCTCAGAGCAGGAATGCTGGGCAGGGCCAGTCCAGTCCCTAACTTGAAGGGGCCAGGGCCCAACCCCACCTCTCCCACGAGCACCCACACTCCTCCTCAGGCCCTGGGGCTCATGTGTAAGTGGTAATGAGGCTCTGCTGCAGGCGAGCAAGCTGCGGGGAGGGGGAGGTCAGTGGACCCGGGACAGATGAGGGGGACTCACGACCACGTCTGCGGGAGCCCCAGTCTATGCCCGGCCAGCCCTGAGGACACTCAGTACTAGGGGTGGGGAGACCCCAAGGGCTATTTGGGCCCAAACAGTCCCTGGGTGGGCACTGAACTGCCACTTCTCCAGAACTCTGAGGTAACCCAGGAGGGCTGAGAGCAGGCAGCTTTGGCGTGGATGGGTGGGTGGGGCTGTCTGCCAGGGGACAGGGACGACCAAGCTGCTTGCCCTGCCCCAAGCCCAACACCGGCCCTGGCTTGCCCTGGGTGTCACCTCAGGGCCCAGACCTGGCTTCAAACCCCTCTCCCCATCACCACCTCTCTTGGAGTTTACAGTGGCGCAATACGCAAAAATTCCTTAACCGGCGTCTGGCGTCCAGTGTGCCTCAGGTACGCACGAGTGGCCGCCACTGTCTGATCAGCCCACCCAGCACGAGGTTTAGGCAAGTCCACGGCCTCCTCCCATGTCACAGCACCCCGTACCCCCTGGATGGCCCAGCCCCAAGGCATGACTCTCTGTCCCCACGCCCACGGGTCTGTAACAGCTTTGCCCTCCATGCTTCCTCTGCCTGAATGCTCCCCAGAGCCAGCATCTTTTTCAAGACCCAGCCCTGTCTGGTGATTCAGGGGCTGGGGCTGCCAGTCAGGGGCTGAGGGCACGGGTTCTGGAGTCCAGCCCCGGTTCTCACATTTAGTAGGCTGTTACTCAGCATTAATCTCTTTACGCTTCAGCTGCCCCAAGAGGCTCGCTAGCCACACCCACTAGCACCAGGTAAGGCGAGCGGGGAGCTCCATCCCCAAATCCAGGGGCTCTGCCTTCCCAAGCCCTTGGCACGCTAGAGCAGCACTAACGTTCTCCCCACACACCTCGGTGAGTGACTAACGAGTGGCGGACCTTGGCTCACTAGCAGAGCCAAGGTCTCACGGGTGGCTGTCCCAGGTGGGTAGAATGGGACTCTGTTGGTGGTCCCCAGGTTAGAGCCAGGAACAGGGTGAGGAGAGAGGATTGTAGCTCCACAGTGGGTGACTGCTCCTGGTCAGAATTGCCTGGGTGGTAGTGAGCACCCCATTTCCAGGGACAGGCAAGCAGAAATGGGACAGGGTGGGGTGGGGTCTGGTCAGGATAAACTCTTTCAGGCCTGGGGGTCTTCCCGCTCAGCATCAGGAGGGTGATGGCAACGTCAAGCCGAAGGTGGCTTCTGGCTACACCATGGGGCCCGGAGGTCAGACTTGGAGGACCTCAGGTCAAAGAATGAAGCAGGAAGATGGGGACTTTGCCAGAGGCAATGGCAACTGAGGCACAGTGCTACAAGTTCCCCAGGTGGCTGGACCAGGCTCTCCCCCTTACCTGAGGATGGGGTCTTGAAAGGGGTGGGCTTTTTGGTCTCCATAATGCCCCCTAGGGCTTAACCTTCCCCTTGTCCTATCACTATGGAAACCGAGAATTTCCTTCCAGGGTCCCCATAGTAACCGACCTTGTTTCCATGGGGACCCCACACTTCCACATCAGCTCCCCAGTTGCCATGACAACTCCAGGGATTACCAGCCCCTCCCCCCACGCCTGGGCTCTGTGCTACTCTCCCCATCACCTCAGTCCTGCCCCGTCAGCTGCCTTAGGAATAAAGGCAGGGAAGAGGAAACCCTGGTTGCTCCTCTGAGGTATAAGCACTAAGGAGGCTATTCTGCCTCGCTTTTCCCCATTTGAAGAGGGTAAACTGAGGCACGGGGAGGCATATGATCCAGCTAAAGTCCCAGAGGAAGCAGAGGGCCTGACCAGGTTTCCATGAAGCAGTGGAGGTCAGCAGTCAGGTTAAGGACCAGTGAGGGGTGAACAGAGCAACGTCACCTCCAGCTCCAACCTGACCTCCCTGGAACCCCGAGTCCTCAAAGGCGTAACTGGAGAGTTCAGCCTGGGCTCCCCACCTGTAACCTGAATGTCTGACCTGTCCTGACCTTGGCGGCCCTGAGCGCCCCCAGATGCCATGCCCCCCAGCACTCCCTTACACTGGGGGGCTGTTGAGCAACACTACTGCTCCGCCCAAAGAGGGGCTGCTCGTGTGCGTCTTATTTTGCATAACTTTTACATGCTGCCCAACTGCCAGCCTGCTGGGTGCTGTTCCCAGTCCTCCTGTCCTCACCCCCTTGCTAGCCCTCCCTGGGGAAGCCCCCACCTATCGCCCGGGCACCCCCTCACTCCTGACAACTGGCCTCTCGTGCTTCCCACTGCCTTGTGCTGGCTCCTGGAGTTCCCATCCCCTCTGCCCACAAGGCCCAAACTAAGCCTCCGAGGGCATGACAGGTCACTGCTGTGGGGCCTGTCTCCTGCATCCAGCCACTCAGCTAACACCTGCAGAGCCTCTGCGAAACGTGAGGTGGGGGGAAACTGCCAAGTAGCAAGCACAGTGAGGGTGAAAATGGGGACCTGCCTGATCTGAGGTCCAGCCCAGTCAGGGGGACAGGAGACAAAGGCCCCCCCAAGCGGGAAGGAGAAGACTCCATGCGGAGGAAACAGCTTGTGCTGTCCCAGGGTGCAGACCCACCTAAGGCTTCCTGCCCACAGAACTAGACCTTTCCCAGGACGGAGACTGGGTCAGAACTCTGCCGGACTCTGCCCCAAATGTGTCCGATGACCTTGGTATGACCCTGCCTTGGTTTCCCTACCAGGGCCCCGAGGGGCTCAGATTGAGTGATGTTGTCCAAGGGCTACTCCTCCCTCAGCAATGCTCCTTCCCCAGTTGTGGCCCCTAGAGGGAGAGGGGTGGGCGGGTCTGAACCTGGGGTCTGTGAGGAGAAAGGAAGGGCAGAAAGGGGGGGGTGCTCCCCTGGGCGGGCCTAGACCCACAACTGGGAAAACAGGTTTGCCAGCTGATGTCAGCTCTCTGCTGAGGGGAGGGGCACGGTTGTTGGGAGAACCTTCTGACTGGGTGGCTGGCCAACTGAGGGGTCTCTTAACACCCTCTATCAGTCTTACCTTATCTTACCCCTCCCCCAAGCACACACACACACACACACACACACACACACAATAGGTCCCTAGCAGGGCTCAAAGTAGCACAGCCACCACTCCCTGGGAGCCCAGCATGGAGGGGTGGGGACCTGTTCCGAGAGCAGGAGCAGGACCATGTGGGCAGGAAGGCAGCACTGGGAGGTTGGCCGAAGCTTCCGGTTCATACTCACATCCTGGATTTGTTTGCTCGGCCCTAGGCCACCCCCTGACTGCCCAGGCTTCTGGGGCTACAACCAGCCAGCCTGTGCCCGAGACCTGCCCTGATGAAGTGAGGAGCTGGAAGGGAGAGGGGACTCAGCACAGATGAGTGCTAACCTCCCCCCCCCCCCCGCCCCGAGGGAATAGGGGGGCTGACCATTTGCAGAACTCAACTAGAAGGGTAGGCACCACACTATGCCGGAGGTACAGTCCTGGGAGACAGTACCAAGGCAACCTGAAGACCCACCATTAACGTCCCTCAGACTCATTATCTGGTTCAAGCCCCCCCCGCCGCCCCCGCCTTCGTCTGGTCACAGGGGAAGAAACTGAGGACCAAGAACTTGCCCACAGCCACTCGGGCAATCAGACGCATGGGGGCCAGGGGCAGATTTCCTTCTGAATCTTTTCCCTTCCCAAAGACCAACGCTTGGAGATGTCAACAGAGAGGCCTGGATAAGGGAACCCAAGGAAGCAGGAACTTTCTCTGGCGCAGACAAGCCATACTGGCTACTTCTCTGCGGAGTCTAAGCTACCCTGAGATCAAGGGTGTGCCAAATTTACAGATAGAGACTCAGAGGTGTAAAGAGCTTGCCCTGGGTCACACACGCTGCCTCCTGCCAGGGGCCTGGACCTCTCACCACCTAAGGGGACTCAATAAACTGTGGCACTTATGGCCTGTATTCTAGGTCCCCAGGGCCCCCCAGATCCAGCCTGCAGTCCTAGGAGACAGTCAGCCAGCCTCTTCACAGAGGGCCAGCTGATCTGGTCATGAACTTCCCCCTAGTGACGAGATCAGGGGCACACAATAGCCCATTGTGCCCAGGGCACACCTGAGCCAGCAGCATGATGCCAGGCAGGTGTAGGGAGGGAGGCTGATGCTAGGTGAAGAGGAGGGGGGCATTACCCTGGAATCCCTCCCTGCTGTGAAAGCAGAAGGAAAGTGGGAGCCTATGTGTGTGAGACACAGAGTTTGGGGGACACCAGATTTTCAGCTCTGACAGGACACCTGGGTCAGAGTCACTCCCTTCACCTTCAGAGGCCACTTGAGGTAGTCTCTGAGACAGGACAGGGAACTCAGGAGGGGAGGGCCTCCCTCCATCCCTTTCAAACATCCCTCCTAGCTCACCTCCCCTACCCCCTCCTTCTGCATCCAAGGCAAATCTTTCCTTCTGGCTGGACCCCCAGGAGGTAGGGGCCTCCTGGGTCAGGGTCAGGGAGGAGCTCATCACTGCTGGTGCCCTGGTGGGGAGCAGTCTGAGTTGACTCGAATCAGATCAAAGCAGGACCCTACCTTTCCACCTCGCCTGCAGGCACCCAGAGTCCACTCCGACCCATTGACCACGACCACCCAATGGGGCCTCGCCCACAGGAGGGGCAAGCCCAAATGCAAACTAAGGCTTCCTGCCTCTCCCAACCCTCCCAGTCTCTCGTTTATTTTCCGGGCCTCAGTTTCACCATCTGTGAAAGGGGGGAAGTGTCCAGCCGCCTGTATCCGGGTCCCTCTCCTCATCAGGCACGACCGAGGCCGCGCGGTACCCAACCCCGAGGCTCTGTTGAGGTGCACGCCCGCGAGGGTCACCCCCCAGGTATAAGTGCCGGAGGCACCGGCGGGCCGGGGGCGGCGCACACGTGTGTGCGGAGCCCAAGTCTGCCCGGCGCGCGCTCATCTACACGGCCCCAGGGACGCGGGACGCGGGGCGCAGGTGCAGCAGGAGCGGGGCGCGCGGAGCTGGGGGCACAGCGGGACGGCGTGGGGCGGGCTCACCTGAGCATAGTAGAGCAGCCACAGCTCGTACAGCCGCTCCGAGGCGGCCATGGCCCGGCCCGGCTCCGGCCCTGCTGCGCGCCACCTGCCGCCGCCGCCTCCTCCGCGCCGCCCGCCGGTTGCCCTCGGCCAGGCCCATGGGCGGAGGGCGTCCCTCCGGGGCGGAGCGGCGCGGTACTACTCGGGGAAGTAGTACTGGCCCCCGCCGCGCCGAGCCACCTAAGTCTGCACGCTCCTCCTCCTCGCGGCCGGCCGCCGCCCGGCTTCCTGCACTTAGCTGCCGCTACCGCCGCCCCGCCTCTCCCGGGACCGTGCAAAGGGCGGGGAGCCCGAAGGGAGGAGGAGCTTGAGGTCAGGGCGGCCCCGGAGGGCGCCCCGCAGCCCAGCTCGCCGTCGCAGCCGCAGCCATCCCCTAACAGTGCCTTGAAAAGGGCCAATCTGAGTCTCCCTGACGAGGGCTGGGGTCAGGTTTTCCAGACTCGCCCTTAGTCTAGATCCACCCCCGGAGCAGCCCGCTTAGCTGGAATTGCCACCTTTTGTGCAAGGAACAGGGTCTGGCGGGGGGGGGGGGGGGGGGAGGGGGACGGTACTGCGGGATGCGTTCAGATGGCCAGATTCCGTCAACAAATAATGGTAACAACAGCCACGATGACACTTGTGGAGTTTACCACGTGCCTGGTGCTGTTCTAAGCACTTTCACGGGGGAGACCAAATATGCAATGTTTTTGCTTCTACTGTTTGTGGAGCAGGATGGGGGAAATCAGAGCGCAAGCAGCAGGGCATTCCCAAAATACCTCCGGAGAAGCAGTGCCCTCCACCTGTCAGGCAGATCCCTGGAAGATTTAGGCAGTCCTCACGGATCCCCTCTTCAAAGGATCCTCCTAGATATTCCAGTGGAGGCATCCTCCACTCCAGGGCTCAGTACTTGGCGTCACATCTTTTGTTTTCTTTCATCTCAAGAGGTTAAAGACAGGAGGATGTCTCATGCCTCTGTTTTACAGATGGAGAAATTGAGGCCCAGATAAGCCAAATGAGAATCACTTGGGTAGCCAGGGACAGCGTGGACAGGGATGAAGGCCTGACTGACTCTTTGCTGGGCCATTGCCACCATCACCACTGGACCCCTCTCTCCTCCCCAAACCAGCCTGCTCTGGAGGTGAGGGGTCCCCGGGTGTTGGGCAGGGGTCAGGCCCTGTGTTGGAGTTGGGAAGTTTGTGAGGCTCAGAAAGGTACTATCAGCTAGAGGAACTCTAGGAGTCTGGAGTCCCCTAGACCTTGAGTGGCCAAGAGAAGACAGACTGTCTCCATTCCCATCCTTTTCTGTCCTCCTGGCTTCTTAGGCAGCCCTTCCACTCTGGCTTTTTTTCCTGCTCTGTCCATCCTACCTCTGAGCTGACATTTCCTGAGCACTCACTACCTGTGAATGAGGTTCTGTCAAGTCACCCCTCCTGATGCAGGGGAACAGGGCACCAAAAGGCTAGTGAGGTCAAGGGTTGTTTTGGAGGGACTGAACAGAGGTCTTGTAGCACAGGAGCCTTTGAGGGGAACTGGGAGGAGTGGGCATTCACCTGCTACCAGCCTGGGAAGGGAGGCCCCAAGCAGGAAACAGCTTTGCTGAGACAAGTCGTGGTATGTGTTGGCGGGGTGGGGGGTGGGGGTGGGGGCATGGCCTCTGTGTGGCTTTCGGGACCTTTTACATCCTATCAGAAGATCTTGACTTCAGAGGTACCTGTGTGGCTCAGTCGGTTAAGTGCCTAACTTTGGCTCAGGTCATGATCTTACAGTTCATGGGTTTGAGCCCTGCATCAGGCTCTGTGCTGGCAGCTCAGAGGCTGAAGCCTGCTTTGGATTCTGTGTCTCCCTCTCTCTCAGCCCCGGCCCTGCTTGTCCTCAGATTCTCCCTCAAAAATGAATAAACGTTAAAAAAAAAAAAAAAAAGGGTCTTGACTTCAGCCTAAGTGGTCTCCTGGTTGTCAGGGCATTCTGGTTAATGCAGGAAAGACCCTGGCGGCTCCTGCTGGGGAGCAGTGCACCGCTTGGCCACTTGTTGTAGTCAAGGCCAAACCAACTCTCAGCTTAGTTCTCAGGAACTAAGCTCAGGAGGTTCCTGGGGCCCACTGGGCCAGGTCGGGTAGTCTGACCCTGAGTACTTTGCTGCTTCAGGGTGCTTGGAGGTGGGAGGGGATCATCCTTGAGGCCGAGGAAATGGCCACTGCGCAGGAGCTGAGAGTCCTGAGAGAAGACACAGAAGCGCATGAACAAGTGCATCAGGAGCCACTTGATAGCAGCAGAGGAAGGAAGAGGCAGATCTCTTATTAAACTAGGATGGGAGTGGAGAGTCAGGGAAGACTTCTTTGAAGGTATTCGGGCCTTGAAGAACCAGGACAAGTGGATACGGAGGGTCAGCACATTCCAAGTGGCCGATACGGAGCGCGCTGGGGTTTGCGCATGCTTAGGCAAAAGCCAAGCGATCGACGCGCTCTATCCTCCTTCACTCAGGTCTGATTCCACTTGCTACTTTCTCACTGATTGGCATTGGACGAATCGAGCCTTAAAACCTTTCTCTTTGCCGTGCCCTCCCCCAACAGGCGAAGCAAGTCGCGGGGAAAGATAGGGCGGGCCCTCCTATAGCAACTCGGTATTGATTGGTTTTCAAGACTTCCTGTTCTCCCATTCCCGTCCCTGGATTGGCCACCAGAGGTTCATCTACTCCCTGGGCCTGCGCATTGCGGGACGAGGCGGGCGGGTAACATGGCCGCTACTGCGGCTGGTGTGGGCCGGCTAGAGGAAGAGGCGTTGCGGCGAAAGGAACGGCTGAAAGCCCTACGGGAAAAAACCGGGCGCAAGGTGAGGAATGCGGAGTGAGGGCCGTGGATGAGGTAGTCAGCGTTGGGATCCAGAACAGGGACGAGAGACAGGAGAGGAAGAAAAGGCAGCTGCTAAAGACGCGCATGCGCGCCCGTGTGGAGCATGCGCGAGGAGTAGTAGCCCGCCTACCAAGTCTGTGCTAGCTGCCTGGGACCCTTGGCGCTGGTGCTGTGGTCGCGCATGCGCGGGGGTGGGGCGGGCAGTGGTAAGCGCGCTATGGTCTTCAGTACTGTCTGGTGTTTGCCGCGTGGGTCTCCTGGGCAACTTCTAAGTTGGAGATGCTCGTTGGATTAGGTGTGATTTTTTTTTTCGCGTATGAGCGCCCTGAATCATCCGTTTCCCCACGACCCAGCCGGCCTTCCATCTCTGGTGAAATTCACTGAATTTGCAGACGCCTGCCCACCAGTGCGCCTTGGGCACGGCAGTACGAGACTGCTGTGGGCGTTGAGCTGGAGTCGTTGAGTACAAAGTCTAAAAAGAAAACCCCAATTTCTTGGTCATGGTGCACCTCAGGGAAAGGGGAGAACACTTCCCAGGCTACTTCTCTGGGGATGGATCTCCTAGTCCTATTAGTGGCCAAACTTGGAATCCTCTTCTTTGCTTTTGTTTGACACCAAAATAGTCCGATTACATTTCCACTTTCTTAATCAGGAGGAAGGAGAACTCTGGAGTTCATTACCTGTGCGAAGTTCATAACCCTGTCCCTGTCACTTGGGGTCGTGGGACTTGGGACAAATGGCTTCATCTCCTTGATCCTGTTTCTTTTTAATTTTTTTTAAGTTTGTTTATTTTTGAGAGAGAGTGAGAGGGGGAGGGGCAGAGAGAGAATCTCAGGCTCCACACTATCAGCGTGGAGCTGGATGTGGGGCTCTAACTCACAAAACCATGAGATTGTGACCTGAACTGAAACAAAGAGTTGGATGCTTAACTGTCTGAGCCACCCAGGAGCCGCTTCTTGAGCCCGTTTCTTCATGTCTGCAGTGGAGGATAACAACCCCTCTATATTCTTGCTGGGTTATTTTGAGATCTGACAGGATCATCTGTATGAAAGAGCACTAGAGACCACAGAGCGGGGAGGTTGTCAGTTCTGCTCTCCTTGGATGAGCAAAAACTCCTCTCTCAATTCTACAAAGTACAAAGGATGGTAAATATCTAGACCTTCGAGGGATGGGGGAAAACAGGGACTCAACTTTCCAACTTTAAAGAATCAGACTGGCCAATCTGGCCCCTGTTTCCTTTCTACAGGGCGGTCTGGTATCCTGAGGGAAAGTACAAGGGGAAGTAATAGAGAGTGAAAACTAGCCAGATTGGCTTCTGCTTTTGTTGGCAACTTGTCGGCCGTGTCAGATCGCTGTGCTCAAAAACTGCCTGACCTAGGGAAGCTCAAGCCTCAGCCTCTCAGTGGGTAGCCAACCTGTGCTGTTGGGTTGTATTTAGGGCCCAGATTATTGGGGCTGGACTTGAGGTCAGAATACAAAGGACAACGTAGCATCTTCAGGGCCCATTGCCATGGGAAAGGTGCCCAGGAGCACTGGCTTTTAAAGAAGGATTCTCCGGGTGCCTGGGTGGCTCAGTCAACCGACTCTTGGTTTTGGCTCACATCTTGATCTCACCATTTTTGGGATCAAGCCCCATGTTGGGCTCTGTGCTGACAGCACAGGGCCTGCTTGGGATTCTCTCTCTGTCCCTGATCCTCCCCAGCTCATGGTCTAAATAAATAAATAAATAAACTTAAAAAAAAAAAAGTGGAATTCTCTCAATGGGCTGAAAATATGTCCTGATTGCTATTTTTTCCCCAAAGTTTTTTATTGTGGTAGAATACACATAAAATTTACTATTTGAAATATGCTCATAACGGTATGTAACTCTACCATGATGTCCAGACCTTTTTAAACATCCCAGATATAAACTCTGTACCCATTAAACAATAACTTCCCATTCCCTTCTCACCCCAGCTGCTGACAACCACCATTCTGTGAATTTGACTACTTCAGGTATCTTACATAAGTAGAATCATATACTATTTGACTTTTTATGACTAGCTTATTTCACTCAGCGTAATGTTTTTAAGGTTTATCCGTGTTGTAGCATGTGTGAAATTTCATTCCTATCTAAACCTCAGTATTACTTTGTACACATACCACATTTTGTTTATCCATTCATTTGGGGTTGCTTCTAACTTTTGGCCATTGTGGGCAATGAGTGTACAAATAATCTGTTTGTGCTTCTGTTTTTTCAGTTCTTTTGGGTATGTACCCAGAATTGGAAATTTTGGATTATGTTTTAAGGAACTGCCTGCCATATTTTCCATAGCAGCCACTCAGTTTACATTTCCAGCAGCACATGGATTTCAATTTTTCCACATCCTCATCAACACTTGTTATGTTCTGTTTTGTTGATTGTAGCCATCCTAATGGGCGTGAAATGGTATCACATTGTAGTTTTGATTTGCATTTCTGTAATGATGAGTGATGTTGGGCATCTTCTCATGTGACTGTGGCCATTTCTTTATCTTTTTTGGAGAATGTCTATTCAGGTTCTTTGCCCATTTTTTAATTGGTTTTTGTGGTTGAATTGTACAAGTTCTTAGTATATTCTGCATATTAACCCTTTATCAGATCTGGGATTCACAAATATTTTCTCCCATTTCCAAAATTGTCTTTTCACTTTCCCAGTAGTGTCCTTTGATGCACAGAGTTTTTGATTTTGATAAAGTCCAATTTTCTTTTGTTGATCCTGCTTTTCATACCAAACGAACCATTGTCAAATCCAAAATCCTAAAGCTTTCCCCCCATTATTTTCTTTTAAGAGTTTTATAGTAGGAGCTCTTACATTTAGGTCTTTGATCCATTCCAAGTTAATTTTTATGTATAGTATTATGCAGTGTCTAATAACGGTCTTTTGCACGTGAATATCCAGCTTTCTCAGTATCATTTGTTGAAAAGACTGTCCTTTCCCTGTTGAGTGGCCTTGGCACCCTTGTTGAATAACCTTATTTAGGGTCTCTCTGTTCTATTTTATTGGTTTATACGTCTGTCATTTTGCCAGTACCACACTGTTTTGATTACTATAGCTTGTAGTAAGTTTTGAAATCAGGAAGTGTGTGTCCTCTGACTTAGTTCTCTTCCAGGATTGTTTTGGCTTTTGGGATCCCTTGAGATTCCGTGTGAATTTTAGAATGGATTTTTTCAGTTTGTGCAAAAAACACCGTTGAGATTTTGATAGGGATTGCACTGAATCTGTCGATGATTTTGGGAAGCGTTGCCATCCTAGCGATACTAAGTCTTCCAATCCATGAGCATGGGATGTCTTTCCATTTTAAGTCTTTAATTTTTTTCAGCAGTGTCCTTGTGTCCTTTAGTGTTCATTGTACAAGTCTTTAGCTCTTTGGTTAAATTTATTCCTAAGTATTTTATTCTTTTTGGTGCTATTATAAATGGGATTGTTTTCTTAATTTCCTGTTCAGATTGTACATTGCCAGTGTATGTAGAAATGCAACTGACATTTGTCTGTTGATTTACAAAATCAACATCCTGGAACTTTGCTGAATTTGTTTGCTATTTTAACAGCTCTTTTTTCGTGGACTCTAGACTTTTCTGCATATAAAAATCTATCGTATGTGAACAGAGACGGTTTTGCTTCTATTCCAGTTTGGATGGCTTTTATTTCTATTTCTTGCCTGATTGCCCTGGCTAGAACTTTAAGTGTTATGTTGGCTAGAAGTTGTGAAAGCAGTCATCCTTATTTTGTTCCTTATCAAAGGGGAAAATCTTTCAGTCTTTTAACGTCAAGTGTGACATTCACTGTGGGTTTTTCAAATATGGCCTTTATCATGTTGAGGAAGTTTCCTTCTGTTCCTAGTTTGTTGGGTGTTTTTATCATGAAGGAGAGTTGAATTTTGTCAAATGCTTTTCTTTATCAGTTGAGATGATCATGCAGTTTTTTTCCTTCATTCTTATTATTGTATTGCATTAATTGGTTTTTGTATGTTGAACCATTTTTGCATCGCAGGAGTAAGTAAATTCCCCTTGGTCCTTCATCATTGCTGGATTCAGTTTGCTGTATTTTGTTGAGGATTTTTGCATCAGTGTTCATGAGGGATATGAGTTTGTAGTTTTTCTTGTAGTGTTTTTGGCTTTGGAATTAGGGTAATGCTGAACTCCTAGAATGAGTTAGGAAGTATTCCCTCCTCTTCAATTTTCTGGAAGAGTTTGAAAAAGGATTGGTGTTATTTCTTTAAATGTTTGGTAGAATTCACCAGTAAAGCAATCTGGCTCAGGGCTTTTCTTTGTTGGGAAGTTTTTGATTACTTATTCAGTTTCCTTATTAGATACATATAGATGTATTCAGATTTTTTTCTATGTATAGATATATAGATGTTTTCCAATTTTTAAATTTTTTCATGAGTCAGTTTAGGTACATTGTGTATCTCTAGGAATTTGTCCATTTCATCTAGATTATCCAATTTGTTAGTGTACGGATTGCTACTTCAGTTGGGTTTAATCTTCACAGTTCTGGCCTCAGAAAGTTCTTAGCGGTGAACTCATTTCTAAAAAATGTGCAGTCGGAAATCACATGGCTTCTATCTTGGAATTGAGAGTTCACTGGCTTTTGGAGTTTCCTTCCATTCTTTTTAAGGAAGAGTTATTGTGAGGCTACATTCTTGACTCCATTGGGAAGCCTTTTCCTTTCCTGGTGCATCTTTCCTATCCAGGAGCTCCTGATTTTTCTACCCTCTCTAGTCCTTTTCTTGCAAAGGGGGAGTTAGAATATTTTGTTGACTCTTTAGTTTGCGGGCTGTGGTGTCAATGGTGGATCAGTGCCAGGTGATGAGATGTGGTTTGGCTTGGTTCAGAATGGGCTATTGGAGCTTGTAATCCATTCCTTCAACAGACGTGCACCGAGTGCCTACTGCGCACCAGTAATTTAGACCCTGGAGGTACAGCAGTGAACAAAGCGGATAGAAGTCTTTGCCCCAAGAAGCTTGTGTTTAGCTGGAGAGACAGATGGTCAGGCAACATGTAGTGTTGGACAGAGAAGGTGCTACGGAGAAAAGGAAAGAAGGGAGATGGAGAGTACATAGTGTGCCTGTTTTTCTCTGTAGCTCCTAATGGTTTAATTTCCTTTACTAAAGACAGCAGTGTTTTCAACTTTAACATGGTAACGGTGCCTGTTGCCTGCTTTATCTTATCTAGGTCTGGATGACCACCCTGAGAAGAAAGGAAGAGGGTTAATTTATAGGTGGAAGCACCGAGGCTGATAAATGTGAGGTAGTTTGCCAAGGTCACGTAGCTAGGAGGTATCCCAAGTGACTGTTAAGGTTAGGAGAGGCCACAAGAACATGTGGTGACTCTTTTTATGCACTGACTTGGACTGGTTGCCCAGATGCAAGGTAGGGGTGGCTTGAAAAACTTCATTGTATACTTCCTGATACCTTTTGGTTTTGTGAGTTACATGCTTAAAACAAAAACAAAAAACCACAACACTGGAAAAAGAGCACAACACTGGAAAAAGGTCCCAAGTCCAGGCTGCCCTTATACACAGGTCTTAATCCCCTCTGGATCCTGATTTCTGGCCCTCCTTTCCGCTGGTGAGGATGGGTATAGCCTTATTCGCCACAGTTCTCTCTCTCTCTCTTAATGGTAAAATACATATAACCTAAAACTTGCCATTTAAACATTTTTCAGTGATATTAGTATATTCACAGTGTTGTACCACCACCACCACTGATTCCAAAACTTTTTTTTATCACACCAAACAGAAATGTGACACCCATAGAACAGTAGTAACTCTTCCCCCTTCCCCTCTCCTAAGCCCCTTGCAACCTCAAAGCTGATGAATTTGCCCCGTCTAAGTACCTCATACAAGTGGAACCTTTGTCCTTTTGTGTTTGGCTTGTTTCTCTTAGCACAAGCATGAGTTTTCAAGGTTCTTCCATGTTCTAGCATGTAAGAGAATTCCATTCCTTTTTAAGGCTGCATAATATTCCACTGTGTGGATGTATCACATGCAATGGATGTTTGTTCATTCGTCTGCTGATGAATGCCTATCGGATTTTGTGACTAATGCCGGCATTGGCGTGTTGGTGGACTTACTGGTTTATAAGTGTTATTGGAGTCCCCATTTTCAGTTCTTTTGGACATACACTTACGGAGTGGAATTGCTGGGTCATATAGTAATTCTATGTTTAACTTTTAGAGGAACCACCGAACTGTTTGCCATGGTGGCTGTACCATTTTCCACTACCACCAGCAGTGCCTGAGGATTCCAATTTCCTTACATCCTGCCGACACTTATTTTCCCTTAAAAAAAAAATTGTAGGGGCGCCCGGTAGCCCGGTTGAGTGTCCCGACTCTTGATTTCAGCTCAAGTCATAATCCCAGGGTCGTGAGATCGAGCCCTGCGTTGGGCTCTGTGCTGAGTGTGGAGCCTGCTTGGGATTCTCTCTCTTTCCTCTGCCCCTCTCCCCCACTTGCATGGGTGTCTCTCTCTAAAATAAAAAAAAAAACAACAAATGATAGTTACCCTAGTAGGTGTGAAGTGGCATCTCATTGTGGTTTTGATTTGCATTTCCCTGATGGTAAGTGCTGTTGAACATTTAATCATGTGCTTATTTCCCATGTGTATATGTTCTTAGGAGAAATATCTCTTCATATCCTTTGCCTATTTTTCAGTTGGGTTGCTTTTCTGTTATCGAGCTGTAGTTGAATTCTTTATATATTCTGGGTATTAAACCGTTATTAAATACGGGATTTCCAGGTATTTTTTCCCCATTCTTTGGGTCGTCTTTTCATTCCCTTGGTAGTGTCCTTTGATGCACAAGTTTTTAAGTTTTATTTATTTATTTTTGTAAGAGTGCTTTTAGTGTCAGATTTAATCTACAGTTTTTTTTTTTTAATGTCTATTTATTTTTGACAGAGAGAGAGAGAGAGAGAGAGACAGAACATGAGCGGGTGAGGGGCAGAGAGAGAGGGAGACACAGAATCCGAAACAGGCTCCAGGCTCCCAGCTGTCAGCACAGAGCCTGATGCGGGGCTTGAACCCACAAACCGTGAGATCATGACCTAAGCCGAAGTCGGATGCTCAGCCGAATGAGCCACCCAGGCGCCCCTAATCTACAGTTCTTAAGTGATATTTCTCTTAGGGTCAATGCCTGATAGAAAGACAGTCAAGGGTCTCCAGTTTGAGTTAATTTTCCAGCCCACAGTCGTTTCTTGTGAGACATCTGAGTGGGGAGTCTGGGAAGGAAGTAAGGCTGTCCTGCTGTGGGCAGACGGGGAGCAGGGGGTCCCCTCCTGCAGAGTGGAAGTGGCTCCCCATTTGTAGCTCAGTTGTCTGAGGTGAAGACGAGAACTGACTTTCTCAGCCTGCCCCTGCTGATGGAGAGTACCTGTCTGCCCCAAGGGAATGGCTCCTTGCTGGTCCCCTACAACTCGGTGGCAGGTCTCTCACTGATACCTGTAGGCACGTGGTTTTGCTGGAGGCATCAAGATTTCCTGCATGGGGTTGATGTCCCTTCATGGTGTTAGCTTCCTCCCCTCCCTGCAGCAGACTATAAACTTGGTTTGGTGACAGTATGGGGGAGAGCCAATCCTGACATTGTGACAAACGGAGACAAGATCAGGGTTGTAAGGTTTCCGCATGTTATTCAGCCGTAGAGTTCAGCTATAGTTGTGCAGCTGGCAGTCTTATAAAGTACTTCCTTGCTAGCCCGCTGATTGGTGGGGGGAGCCAGTCAAGAGGTTCAGAGATGCTAGGGTGCCCACGGTTAAGGAGCATAAGTGACTTCTGGATTCCAGCATGCAAGAACGCCTGCAAGAAGAGGATTCCATGCAAGGGTGCAGGACTGCCTGTGGGTCAGCCAGCCCAGGCTGATAGGTGGGAAGAAAACATAAGCTATTAGACTGTATTGCTGGGGGTCATTTCCTGGGAAAGCCAGGCTGGGTCTGGGGACGCTTCATGAGAAGGCACAGTGGAATTTGGGCCAAGGTGTGGAGGATGGGACTGGGAAGTGAATATTGAGGTAGCTGGAAAGGAGTATTCCAGGGGAGCAGCTCAGAGGGGGGAACAGTTGGGGGGAAGAGTGGGGACAGTCAGGGAGGCTCCAGAGGGTTTGACAGCGAGCATTTGGCTGTGATGGCAGTAGGGCTGTGAGGTCTGAAAGTGCTGTTGGGTGCTTTGGTGGCCAAGTTCTGCAGGAGCCCAGGCTTCTAGCTGGGAGGGCAGCCACCCATATTTCTATATTGTACTTGAGCCTCATTTCTTGGTGCTCATGCAGAAGTTCCAAGCTGGGTGAGTAGGTGAACAGTTCAAAGCTGTGTAGAGGAAACTCTGTGGCATTTCTCTACGGTGCTATCCAGCAGGGCAGTGTGAGGCCGTTTCGTCCTTCTCTCATGTCTTTCTCAGCAGTCAGGTGGAGGCTCCTAAAGGTCATCAACTTGGCACAAACACTTGCCCTTGGCTGTCGGCTTTCCTGAGCATTTACCCTGGATTGGACTGTCTCGTTCCATCCCGTGACAGGGAGTCTCGTGGTGTGGCTGGCCAGCTTCTCCGGCTGCTCATGAGCTCAGGAGCAAGCTTTGGCTGTCAGCTTGCAGCTTCCCCAGTGGTGCCTGTCTCTCACCCGGCTCTATGGACCGGAGCAGTAGGACTTGGTGTGGCCACAGCAGTGTTCTGCACAGAAGCTGTGCTGGCCGGTACCCTAGCCATAGCCACATGTGGCTCTTGGGCCCCTGAAATGTGACCAACAGGATGTTTCATTAAATTTTTTCGCTTTTAGTTAATTAAAAAAAAAATTTTTTTTTTAACATTTATTCAGTTCTAAGAGACAGAGTGCGAGCAGGGGAGGGGCAGAGAGAGAGAAGGAGACACAGAATCTGAAGCAGGCTCCAGACTCCAAGCTGTCAGCGCAAAGCCCGATGCAGGGCTCCAACTCATGAACTGTGAGATCATGACCTGAGCTGAAGTCGGATGACTGAGGCACCCAGGCCCCTCTCGTTTTTAGTTAATTTATATTTAAACAGCCACACTTGACTTAGCGTTGTCTTATTGGACAATGCATCTCTGGAGGACCTGTTCCCTCTCGCCCAACTCGTAAGAGGCCGTGTCTCTGACCGAACTCCTTATTTATTGAGAGCTATGAAGGAGAGGGTAAGTGGAAACCCAGATGACCATGAGATCAGCCTTGGGGAGCCTAGAGTTGCGGCAGAGGGCTTTGAGGTTGTCAGTCTTCATGGCCGCTGTCTGCAGCAGATGCTTATTTCTGTGTGCATTATTCTCTGTGTGTGCATTAACTCTGGTGGAGTTAAATGCTGACATTTCATCGAGGTACAGTTATGAGTTATGTGCTGAAGAGACTGGCAGTCTGGAGAGTAGAACAGCGCCAAGGTGGAGGGGAGCACGTTGATAATGTCGGACTTGGGTGCACCGGGGAGGGTCTTGGCCAATGTGGGCTGAGGGTGGAAGGGGGAGCTGGAGGGAAGGGCTGGCAGTTGTTGGTGGGGGGACATTGAGGGGTCGGGTGGGGTGGGGTAGGGTGGAGTGGGGTAGGGGTGGAGAAGAGCCTAGTGTTCTAGGTGAGGAGTCAGACTTGTCTATGTCCTGCTCATCTGTCAGGAAGTTGCCGCTGGCCTGACCTCATGTGGCCATATCCCCATGCCCACTGCCTCCATGTTGACAGCCTCTTGCAGATCGGCTGTCATAACATTTACGTGGCAGCTTGTGAGGGGATCTCTTGATTTGCTCAATCCGCAAGCAGCCCTTTGAGGTGGGTTTAAAACAGTTTATCCCTGTTCCGTAGACCAGGAAGCCCTGGCCCTGTGTCCCTCTCTGCTTCTCACCCCCCGATGCTTGGGAAGAAGCAGCCCCCAGGATGGGGTCTCCTTCCCATCACACACAGAAACTGCCATCAGGCCGCCTGGTGGACGCTGGGTGGTATAGTGGAGAGCATGGGCTTTGGAGCCAGATGGATTGTTTTGTTTGGTTTGTTTTAAGTTTTTGGAGCCAGATGGATTTTTTTTTAAGTTTGTTTATTTTGAAAGAGAGAGAGAGAGCTCAAGGGAGCAGGGGAGGGTAAGAGAGAGAGGGAGAGAATCCTAAGCAGGCTCTGCACTGTCAGCACAGAACCCGATGCTGGGCTGCAACTCAATGAGCCGTGAGATCATGACCTTGAGCTGAAACCAAGAGTTGGACATTTAACTGAGTGAGCCACCCAGGTGCCCCCAGATGGATCTGATTTAAATCTCAGTTCCACACATCTGTGGGACCCAGAGTGGATCTTTAAAACTCTGAGCCTCCCTGGCCTTGTCTGTAAAACCGAGACATGGCTTCTGACCTCATCAAGTAGCTAGAACAGAGAAAGAGGTCCATCAAGTGGCTAGTTCAAGGTCTTACCCACGAGCCTTTTATAAGTTGGATGTGTGTCCTTTCTCACCCACCCTGTCAAAGTGAGGAAGTCTGGGTGTCACTGCTGGGTGACAGTGGGTAGAGCTGGTGTTTCTAAGGGAAGCGAAGAGGACATCTCGGTGGTCCCCCCGGCTTTCCTCAGCCTAGCTCTCCTTCCTTGAAGTGGAATTCACGTTTAGTGCAAAGTGTTAGATTAACACAAGTAGATTTGCAGAGCCACAGCCAAGATGGTGTGTGTGTTCCCCATTCTTCCTGAGGACCAACCTTCTCTTCCCCAGCTCTGCTCAGACCCTGAGATCTTGGAGCCAGTGACAGGGAGAACCTTGTGGGTGGGAAGTTTGGGACTCTCAACACAGACACCTGTTGATGAGCCAGTGTTGCAACTTTGGATGGAGTCATCCCTTCAGAGGGCCTTAACTTGTCATGTGTGAAATGAAGGTGTCAGATCAGTCTGAGGTTTTCAAACCTACCTGTGCGTCAGGATCACCTGGGGAGACAAGGTGCATTCTTTTCTTTGGCTCCACCCCAAACCTCCTGTTGAGATCTTGGTATGGAGCCTAGAAATCATGCAGTTTTAAAGATCCCCAGATGATTCACTTTTTTTTTTTTTTTTTTTTTCTTCACAAATCTTTGATCACTTCCTTGACATTCTCCCATGACAAAAGGAAGGAGAACACCTCCTTTCCCTGGGGCATTAGTTGCATATCCTCTTGGCAGGAACTCTGCAGTCAGCCATCAAACAGGTATTTATGGAGGACTGGCTGTGTGCCAGGCCTGGGGATCCAGATTGCGCATAAGACTGCTTCTCTTCCTCAAGGGGCTTCTCTAGGAGGGGTGGGAGACAGTATACATGTGAACAGGGAAGATAGTGTCAGGAACCTGTGAGTGGCGGGGCGTGTGTGTGTGTGTGTGTGTGTGTGTGTGTGTGTGTGTGTGTAAGGAGGGGCTGTGTGTAAGACAGGAAGACCCCTCTGAGGGGGAGATTGGAGATGGTGGTGGTTGCAGGGGAGGGATGGGATGCCAGGATCTAGGGAAGAACATTCTAAACTGAGCAGAGAACTAGCTTGGCTTGTTTGAGGGGCAGAAAGAACCCCTGCGTGGCAGGCATCCAGTGAAGGGTTGGGGAGGTAGGGCAGGAACTCGAGTAGAGAGGCCCTGGCAGGCTGGCGCCACAGGGGCTGGGCTCTAGGGGCAGTGGGGAGCCATTGGAGACCTGAGGGCTGGGCCCTGTCCTGACTGTGTGGAGGCAGGAGGCTGCTGCATTGGGCGAGCCGTGAGGGTCACAGGACATCCTGGCAGGTGGGCTGTGCTGGCTGGGGGGATGGCGGCACCTGTACCTGAGGTGAGAGGTACAGGGAGAGTGGTTTTGAAGGGGAATCAGGAGTGTGGTGTGGCTACATCGGGCCTATTAGCCATCTAGGTGGAGAGAGCCTGTCAAGCGGGCATCGGGACTGCAGAGAGATGCCTGTGTGGATAGGATCTGGAGCCCTGGGGCTAGAGGAGGTCCCCTAGGTGCCGGTTTAGCCAGCAGAGACGAGGGCTGGGGGAACAGGCATGTCAGAGGCACTAGCAGAGGAAACTTGGATGGGGGGCAGGGGGGCTGAGAAGCCAGGTGAAGACCAGAATGGGTTTGGACCCGACAAGGTGATGGGCAAGCGATTTTGGTCCGGCTGTGTCCGGGAAGTGCGTGCGGGAGGGGAAGGTGCCAGGGGGGTCCTGGTCACAGCCTCGCCGTGGGTTAGGCCTGTCCTCTGCTTTGAGGCCACGCCAGCCTTCACCTGTGAGACTCCCTGATCTCCCAGGAGAGGCAGCACCAGGCTGAGGCAGTGCTCCTGTGGCCTTGCTCTCTGGGCTGGCCCGCTGTTGTGTGGGCAGCCTTCCCCACCCCCTCCCCTGCAGGTGGGCAGGCCCTGAGGGCTGCTCCCAGGGGAGCTGAATGCTGTGCCGGAGTCAGCCCCCTGCACCGGGGGTTGTTGGAACAATTGCTTTTTGCCACCGTGCTCTGCCAACCCTGAGATCAATGGAGAGATAAATCTCTTCATGTTCCCGAGCTTTGTGAGTCTTTGGCCAGAAGTCGCCATGGTAACCCCTGCCTCCCGGGATGAAGATGAAGTGAGATGGTGTGTGCGCATGTGTCCTTTCTGCTACACTCGTATTTTACCCCTAGTGAGGACCCCTTTATTTTACAGATGTGACAGCAGAGACTGAGACAGGGCCCACACCCTGATCCTCTGACCTTGGTCACCTCTCTGGGGAGCCCACCGCCTCCTGGCTGAGTCCCGTGGTGCTCTGCCCGTGGCGTGGAACTGGTGCCTGCTTCCCCTGGGAGCCAAGCAGGGAGGGCCCTGCAGTGGCTGCCTCAAAGCGGAGGAGACCTTCCCGCAAACTGGTCTCATATTCTGGAGAGACACTACTGGCCTGGGCTAGGGGTGAGCCTCTAAGTGTCCCTCAGAGGGCAGGGCTTCTCGAGGTAGATGCATGCTGTTCTGGATCCTTCGCTGTTTAGCTCACCTGTCACCCGAGGCAGCCTCATGAAGCAGCCCTGGGCAGGAGGCCGTAAGATGAGGTCCCTCTTTCTTGCTACGTGACTGACACGTTGGGGCCTCAGCTTTCCCTTTGAGTGACTCCTGTGGCGTGACGAGATGTAACCAGGTGTTTGCAAGGCGTACAAATGGGGGACAGAGGGTTGAAAAGCAAAGGAATCTTGAAATTCAAGCTGGTTTTTCATTTTTCCATTAGCTTTTTGCAACAAAATTTTTGTGACCTTGGTGGTGAATCCCTCAGTTGTTGTTGCCTGTTTCCTAGAGCCAGGAGGGCAGAAGGGCGTGTGCTTCCCTCCCGGTAGCCGTCCTCTGGGTGTGCTTCGGGGACCTGAGGTACTCCTCTCTTTGGGGACTGACTTCTTACTGTCCTCTCTTTCGATTTTAGTAACGTGTTTTTGTTTATATATGGGCTTAGCTTCTGTTTTTGACAACTCTGTAGTGGCATTAAAAAAAAATTCTCTTTTAATTGAAGTGTACTGTACATAGAGAAAAGGAGACAAATCAGCCCAGTGATTTTTTTTTTTTTTTTTTTTTTTTTTTTTTTTACACCACACGAGCACATTACGTAATCAGTCACTCAGATCAAGAAACATGGCAGCCTCCCAGAATTCCCCTCTTGCTCCCTTCCCTGGGTGCTTGCGCCCCAAGATTAATCGTTTGGGACTTTTAACACCGTTGGTTGGCTTTTCTTTCGAACTTTATACAAAGGGAGTCATAAAGTACATAGTCTTTTGGGGTCTGACTTCTTTCATTCATTGTTGTGTCTGAGCCATCGGGTGTGGTGTCAGTTCATTCTTACTGCTGTACAGTATTCCAGTATTCGAATGTACCCCATGGGATCTGTCCTCTAGGTTTTGAGGCTGGAGCCATAATGGACTGTGCTGTTAGTCCCAGTCTTGTGAATGTCTTGGTGGACTTGTGTACATATGTCTGCTGGGTATGTATATGCCTAGGAGTAGAAGTGCTTGGTCATGGCTAGATACTGCCAGGCAGCTTTCCCAGTGGCTACACCATTTCACACTCCCACCAGCAGTGTCTGAGCATTCCTCTCTGACACTCCCAGCGGCTAGTCTTTTTCATGTGAGCCATGCTGGTGGGGATGTAGTGGTATCCCTTTACGGCTTAAATTCGCAAATACAGTTGAGCATCTTTTCATATGTTTAAGTGAGTGCCTGTTCAAGCCTTTTGCCTTTTCCCCTTTTTTATTGGGTTGCCTGATACTGTTTCCTGTTAATTTCTAGTTCTTCATTCGTGTCCTGAGTAAGTCCTTTGTTCTGTAGATGTATTGCATTTTCTCCTCCTCTAGGCCTTGACTTTTCATGCTTTTTTTTTTAAGTTTATTTATTTATTTTGAGAGAGAAAGAAAGAGAGAGCATGTGCACATGTACAAGTGTGTGAGAGCAAGCACACAAGCGGAGGAGGGACAGAGAGAGTGGCAGAGAGAGAATCCCAAGCAGGCTCCATGCCTAGTGCAGAGCTCAGAGCCTGATGGGGCTCAATCTCAGGACCGTGAGATCACGACCTGAGCCGAAACCAAGAGTTGGATGCCTAACCAACTGAGCCACCAGGTGCCCTGACTTTTCATCCTTTTAATTGATTTCTTTGGTGGACGGAAGACGTTCTTTATTTTTATGTAGTCCAATTCATCAAAAATTTTTTTTCTGAATATGTTCTGTGGACTGCTTAAGGAAATGCAGTAGTTGTATACTCCTAGGTCATGATGATGTTCTCTTATGCTATATTCTAGAAGTTTTATTGTCTTACCTTTCACCTTTAGAGTTAAAAAAAATTTTTTTTTATGTTTATTTATTTTTGAGAGAGAGAGAGACAGAGTGTGAGCCAGGGAGGGGCAGAGAGAGACGGAGACACAGAATCCGAAGCAGGCTCCAGGCTCCGAGCTGTCAGCACA
Source organism: Panthera tigris (assembly GCF_018350195.1). Taxonomy (NCBI): domain Eukaryota; kingdom Metazoa; phylum Chordata; class Mammalia; order Carnivora; family Felidae; genus Panthera; species Panthera tigris. The sequence goes on along the minus strand of NC_056661.1, from coordinate 16,451,844 downwards.
GAGCCCGATGCAGGGCTCGAACCCACGAACCATGAGATCATGACCTGAGCCGAAGTCGGACGCTTAACCGACTGACTGTCCAGGCACCCCTCACCCTTAGATTTCCAGTCCATTTGGAATTTCTTTGTTTTTGCATGGCGTGAGGTAGGAGTCAGGATTTTTTTTCCCCCAGCGTGGATATCAGTGACTCAGCACTATTCGTTATTTGGCATTTGTTTTTTAGAAAGAAGACTATTTTCTTGTGAATGGTTGGCACGCAGCATCCTTGATGATACTGCTAACCTCATGCAACATCTCGATAATAATTGTGGTGATTATAATAGTAGCAGTAGCTAGTAGTAGTGGCTTTTTTTCTTTTTTTGGCATGTTAGTCCAGTTTCTGCCAGCTCCTCAGTAGACGGGTAGCTCCTTGTAGGCGGCGACCACTCCTAAACTTACTTAACATCTCCCAGTGCCGCGCCCCCCCCCCCCCCCCCAAAATGGCACCTTACTGAGTGCTCTGTGTCCCATGACTCTGAGCTCCCTGGGCTTTGTGCATCAAAAGAGGACTGGCTGGACTTGCAGGGTGGGCAGGGACCCGCCAAGCCAGTTCCTCAAGAGCTGCTTGGCGCTGCCATCCATGCCCCGGACCAACTGAGCAGGGGTGTTCTGAAAAGAAATAGGAGTTGCCTCAAACAGTTGCTTCTAGGTCACTTGTTTCAGACTTGGGCTGTGTGCTTTAAATTGGCCACCTGGGTGGCTCAGTCGGCTGAGGGTCCGACTTCGGCTCAGGTCACGATCTCACGGTTCATGGGTTTGAGCCTCGCATCGGGCTCTGTGTTGACAGCTTGCGCACAGCCTGGAGCCTGGTTCAGATTCTGTGTCTCCTTGTCCCTCCGCCCCCCTCATACTCTGTCAAAAGTAAAAAAATGTTAAAAAAAAAAAAAAAGTAAAAAAAGACACAAAACAAAACATTTGGCCCCTGTGGACATTTGGGCCAGGATGTGGCCGATCTGTAGTGCTAAGTATTGTAATTCTGATTTGAAATGCAATTCATGTTCTTGTTTAGGGGGAAGATGTGGCCTGTGTTTCATGTTGGGATAGTGAGGAACACTTCCCCAACCCACACACTTCCCCACATGCCCCCCGAGATTCCCAAGCCACCCCCAGTGCATGTATGCGTACACACATACAGTATACCTGCCCACCCTCCAGTCCCCACACCCCCACTCCCTCTACACCCCCAGCTCCCAGTGCCTCCAGCCCCCACCTACACACAACCCGTACCTCCCCAGACTACACACACACAACTCCCCCATACTCACAAGCCGCCCCCCCTCCCCCCACACACACTGTTCCCTCAACACTCCCCTGCTACGCACACACGCTCAGCAGCTGGGAGGGGCTTGTCATTTCTAAGCAGCTGTAGAGGTTCAGGAGACCCCACTGCAGCGCTTGATGTGGCTTGGATGTGTCTAGCCCTGCTTCCTTCAGGGCCCTTCCCTTAACCCTTGGTGGCCTGGCTTCTCCCCAGTTTTGTTTAGGAGGGAAGCAATGGCTTGTACTCTTGAAAGAATTCCAAGAGGAAAAACGGTCACTGTGGTAACGATGCCCCGTGGGGAGTAAAAATCCACACTCGAGGGCTGTTTTCATTGAGGCTTCTAAAGAGCTGCTCTGTCTGGAGAAAGTGTGAGTGGCTGGAGCAGAAGACATTTGTCCTTTCAAGGACAGCCCCTCCCTCCTGCCTCCACACTGTGTTCTGGGCCTGGTACCACCAGCTTTTTTTTTTAATTTTTTTTTAATGTTTATTTACTTTTGAGAGAGAGAGAAGAGAGAGAGAGAGAGAGAGAGAGAGAGAGAAAGAGAGAGCGCGAGCTCAAGCAGGCAAGGGGTAGAGAGAGGGAGACACAGAATCTCAGTCAGGCTCCAGGCTCTGAGCTGTGAGCACAGAGCCTGATGTGGGGCTCAAACTCATGAACTGTGAGATCATGACCTGAGCTGAAGTCGGACGCTTAACCGACTGAGCCACCCAGGCGCCCCCAGATTTCTTGCGGGGGGGGGGGGCAGGGAGGGAGAGGGGGGAGCGGGTAATTGAATCCTAAAGAAAATGCACCTGTGTTTGCTACCTGGGTGAGGAAGCCATCAGATGAGAGAACTTTCCCTGCTCTGGGTCCGGGGGTCCAGGAGCCCAGAACTGTTCAGGAGTGGGCGTGCGCACTGGGCCCTCTGGGGCAAGGAGTAGATCACTGAGCCCTTTGAGCCCTCCTTGTGCACCTGGCCAGCATCACTCTTCTTGTTGAGTGCCTGCTATGTGCCAGGCCCTGTGTAGGGCTTGGGGACTGAGGTCAGCAAGGGCAGACTGGGGACCCCGTGGGGAGACTGGACCCATGTCCCACCAATATAATAATAATATTATAAGAAATTATAGGGGCGCCTGGGTGGCTCAGTCGGTTAAGCGGCCGACTTCGGCTCAGGTCACGATCTCGCGGTCCGTGAGTTTGAGCCCCGTGTCGGGCTCTGTGCTGACAGCTCAGAGCCTGGAGGCTGTTTCAGATTCTGTGTCTCCCTGTCTCTCACCCTCCCCCGTTCATGCTCTGTCTCAAAAATAAATAAACGTTAAAAAAAAATTAAAAAAAAAAAGAAATTATAAGACAACACAGCGCTATACACTGGGGAGGGGTGTCCCAGAGCCACGAGAGTCCTGGAGGGAGGGCTGGGAGCACTTGTACTCCATACACGGTGCGCTGTGCCGAGGAGGGAGCTTCTGAACCCGCTGTGAATGTGCTGACCCCGCTTGATCTCCTTGGTTAGCTTATGGGGCTGTCCCCATTTGGGCTCTGTGTCCCAGGCTGTGTAGCTCTCCAACTGGAGTGAGACCTGGCCGAGGCGCTGAGAGAACATCTGAGAAGGGATCGAGTGCAGGGCATGGAGGATGACAGCTTATGGGGAGGCATGGAAGAAGAGGAGGGGTGGGGCAGCGCTGGCAGGTGTGGAGGTGGTCCAAATTTGGGAAGACCCTGTGTGGAAACCGCCTGCCTCCCCCGGTTCCCTGCACACTGTGGCTGGTCTCTTCTGGCTTGGACTCACATTCTCTGCGTGCACGTAGGGTCTGCCCTTCTGAACTGGTCAGCCCAAGGGCAAGAGCTTGGTCGCCCACTGGGTGATGCTGGTGGCCGCTCTGGGTGACCTGAGGGAAGGAAAGAGGCATGCGTGCGGGGATCTGTTCTGTGACCCTTTTCGGCAGTGGGGTGAGGGGGGGAGTGGACATCGCTGGGCAGGGGGGTGGGATGTCGTGGGCCTCACGCTTTGAGGGCACAGGCCTTGTTCCGGGGCTCCACCGTCATCACCGTGGTTGGCGCCTCCTCACTGAGGACCTACTCCATGCGGGCCACAGCACAGGGCTCCTCACACCGTGTCGACTCTCGTTATCAGCTCTCCGCAGCCGAGGAAGGTGCAGCCCCGCAAAGCTAGTGATCGCCCAAGTTCACGGCAAGCCGGTCAGCTCCCAGCTGCTTCCTCGTGTGCTTCTGCCTTCTCAGCCCCTCAGCCCAGCACATGGCTTAAAAAAGTACTCTTGGCTTCTCGAGGAAATATGTATAGGTGAGGATTAAAAGACCTCCTTTAAGCAGTATTTCCGCCCACAAATAAATGTGCCAGTTCTGACTTATAGTTTAAATTTGGTTTCAATTAGGATTTTATCACTTCTGAATCACACCAGAGAGAAGACAGCTGCCTTACCTTTACTTCTCCCCAGACTGTGACACTTGGAGAAGCAGCTGATCAGAGGTTAAAATAGCTTCTAGTCGCCCAGAAGCCTCAGCACACTTTGTCGCTCTGTAAAGTGCTGACTTGCCTGGGAACTGACGTGCAAAGAATTTGCTTTTCCAACCTGCTCGTGTTGGGGCTGTGTACCTTGCACGCTCAGCTCCGTGTTGGGATGGAGGGATGGGGAGGCGGACCCCAGGCCAGCTGAGTGCCTTGCCTGCGTCAGCCTTTGGCCTTTTGTGATGGACTTGGCTGGGGGGAGGGGGTGCTGGGGCCAAGTACACAGAACACCCAACATCCTGCGCCCGGCTTCTCCATTTGCAAAGTGGGCATCAGAACCTTTATGCTGCTTACCTCCCAAGGTCTCCCCGTGGATCCAGTGAGCTGTGGGACCTAAGACAATTTTGAGCCCTGAAAGTCCTGCACATACTTTACTGTTAGGTTATTGCTATAAAGGGTCACGTGTAGCCCGGGTACTTAGTTGCAAGCAACAGAAATCTATTTTGTTTGTTTAAAAAACAAGAGCCAGTCTTGGAGGTATGCAGGCAAAAAGAAGCCCAGCAGTTCTCGCGAAAAGTGGCTCCCCTACCTGCCTACCTGCCTCTGTACTAGACTCAGCCACGGGCTCGGCTGTGGCCCTGCAGTCCTGTTGCGGCTGCTGCCAAAGGGAAGTCTGTGCTGCTGCCCCCTGCCCCCTTCCTAGCTCAGAAAGTGAGTGTAGGGCGGTCTCAGCCTCTTTACTGTGCAGCTGGCTCTGTTTTGCCCAGGCTTAGGTAGAGCCTTCCCACGTAAGGCGGGGGCACAGGCACTGGGCGGCCCGTAGAGTGACCTGGGAACTCAGGGTCCGTTCTCCTTCCTCCATGGCTGCAGGCAACCTGATGGTGTAGACAGCCCAGTCAGCTTGAAGTCAGGAGACTGTGGTCCAGGCCTAGCTCTTGTCCTTCTCGTCCTGCACGTTTCACCTGGACCTCCTGCTGCCCTCAGGATGTTTATGTTGTATGAGAGCTTTGTCTGTACTGCTCCTCATCCTGCCTGCTCTGTCCAGAGCCACCCTGGTCACTGCAGCTTGGGGCGGCCTCCTACCGCTCACTTCCTCGGTCAGCCTCTCTAGGAGGAGGGATGGGGTCTGACTCGGAGGCTCTTCCGGTGGACCATGTGGCAGAAGTGTGACCCGGGAGTGGGCAGGCTCTGGGAGCATTCAGACTTCCAGGTCTTACCAGGAAGATTGTGACTTGGTAGGTTCTATTTATAACAGGTTCCGTGGGCCACTGGATCTGGTTCATCCTGTACCTGATGTTATCTGAGGCCTTTGCAGCCCTAACCGTTTGTGGTTTTCTTTCTTTTCTCATTTGGTAAGAATGGACATGGTCACACTTCTCTGGCTGTTATGCAGAACACACACCCAAGCCTTATTTTGAAAGTTTTGGAAGCATGATGCAATCAGAAAACCTCAGTTTTAGTGCTGACCTATCTTTTATTAGCTGAGAACCATTGAGTAAGTCCTTTAGTTGTTCCAAACCTTGCTGCATGGAGGGGGTGACCATACCTGATCCCAGGGAAGTTGTGGGGCCAGAGGCCCTATGTGCGTGTGAGAGGGAGACGTGGATAGCTGTGTGGGCAGTGCACTGTGCAGGTGGAACGGGCTGCCCCTCCACACGGACTCCCAGGCAGCTGCCCTCTGCCACCCTGGGGATGAGAAAGCGGCTCTCTTGACCCATATCCGACTCGGTTTTCAGTGGCTTCACCCGGTGACCCTCGCCCTTTCCTTTCTGGTCCTTTCTTTGTGCTCTTTATAAATCACACTCTGTAGTCACGTTGTTGCTACCCCCTGCCTGTCCTCTGGCTTTTCCTGGCTTCTCAGTCCCCGCGGGCTAATGTCTGTAGCCCCTGGGGCAAGCCTCCATGCTGGCGCCTCCTTCCCGCAGCCCCAGTGCACCTTGGATGTCTCCCTGCTCTCCACAGAGACGGGGCTCAGGCTTAGCACACCTGCTCCTTCCAGTTCCCCTCATGCCCCTGCCCTCCACTGACAGCTCACGCTTCTTGCAGGTGAGTTCAGGTTTCATCTTGTCAGCTAGTCACCCAGGAAGTCACAGCGCTCACGCTGTGTGATGACTATCCATTCACCTGTCTCCTTCCCCTTTCATCTGCCCCCGTCCGCCTAAGGGCAGCAGTCATGTCTTCCTCACCTTTCTGTTCACAGAGGACAAGGCTCAGAGACACTCTGAAAATAGTTGAATGAAGAAATGAGGCCACTAGACAGGCACGTGGATTTGGGAGTTGGCCGGGCTGAGACTTTTCTCAGGGAGAAGCAGAGTTGGCCTTTACTTAAGAGTCTGTAGTCTGTGGCCATACCTGCCAGATGAACTGCACTGTGTGCGAAGCCTATCCAAGACCACACAGTTTCCTAAGTCGGTTGTTCAGGCATGGACTGGGGCGCTTGGACGCCCGCCCACGCTGAAAAGTAGCGGCGCATCCGGGTTGATCACACGCTTTGAGTAAAGCCAGTGGTGTCATGTGATAGCAGGAACCCTGATGTGGTCTTGTTGGTGGCTGTCAGGGAACGCTGGGGGGGACCCAGCACGGGTGTGAACAGGCACATGGGCCTGGTGGGGAGGGGGAGGTAGAAGAGTAATTTTCAGGGTCACTTACTGGGGTTTTCAGGCCCTTGCTTGCCGTTTCCCTTGGATTCAAGGATGGTGAACACGTGATAGGTGGGCTCCCTCTTCCCTTGGGGGCTCAGGCTGAGAATCCTGTCCACCATCCAGAGTTCATGTGCAGAGGCGAAGCCTGTTTGCTCTGTAGTCGGACAGATCTGGTGAGGGTCGGGTGCCAGCTGTACGGCCTCAGGACCGGAGATTCTGGGTGGCTGTTCCATCCCCCAAAACAGCCAGCTGGGCTCCCGTTGCAGTGCTTTGTGACTCTGCTGTCCACTGTGAAGCACGGGAAGGGGGTTCTGGGCCAGCCTCCCAGTGCCACACGAGGCCGTCTCATACCGGGGCAGGGGGTTTCTCAGCTTCGCGGACCTTCTTGTTTGCCTTGTGATTCGCTTGCTCTCGCTCCAGCCGTGGGCTTTACCACGGTGAGGAAGTCCTGGTGGTTGCGAGTTCTGCTTTGTGGCAGAGGACGCGTTTTCCCTCCCAAAAACGGGAAATGGTGAGGCCGGGTGAGAGGGTGGGGAGGTAACCTCACCGCTCACCATCAGTTGGTTTCTTAACTGAAATTTTTGTCATGAGCCGGGCAGCTGTCTGGCCTCGTTGGAGGGTGCTCGTCCTCCAGCGCAGCTGCTGGTTTGGCTGCTGGGCCCAGTCCCGGGCTGCAGAGCGACGCCAGTGTGCGTCTGCCCTCCTCTTCCCGTGGCATGCTGGTTCTTTGGGTTTTGTGTGTTTTTAAGCTTGACAGAGGTCACTAAACGTTGATGAGGCTGCATTGGGCCTGAAGGCCAGCCTTGGTTTCCTGCTTTCCCGTTGAGCCGGGTGAAGGTCAGGAGAGTCTGTGTAGGGTGTGAGGACAGTCCAGACGGTGAGCTACACACAGCTGGGTTCCTCTAGCTGTTTTAGATCATTTTGTTATTAAATCACTTTGACGACGGAATGAAAGGAAATGGAAAAAACATTACCCACAGTCGTGCTGTGTGAGCCCGTGAAGTCTCAGGCCACCGCCTGTGTCTTGTTGCCATGGTTTGGCTCACGGCTGTGTGTGTGGGCTCTGTGCCTCTCACGGTCCCGTGTGTTCTGTTTCGTGGTGCCGTTCCCGTGACCGGGTGGCCTAGCCGCGCCAGCAGGTTGGACTCCCCTCGTAGCTCCAGTCCTCCCTGTTAGGAGAAACCTAGCTGTGAGCACCTCTCCGCGCATTGCTCTTTTCTCTCCTTGTGGTGCTTTTCTGGAAGTGAAGTTTCTGGCTCAGAAATGGTCCCATCTGGGTCACATCTCTCTGAAACTACACCAGGAAGAGACGGGAGCAGTGTGATGCTGATGCAGACGTGCTGTTATACACCCATGAGACCACGTGTGTGTGTGTGTGTGTGTGTGTGTGTGTGTGTGTGTGTGTGTGTGTGGTGGGGGCGGCCGTGTGGCCAGAGCAGAGGGCTGGGTTCTATGGGGAGCAGCCTAGGCTTGAGGCCTACCCTCCCCTTTGGACCCTGGGACCTGAGCTGTGTGACTCCGGGTGGGCCCTAGACTTGCATTTTTCTAATCTGTGAAAGCAAGCAAGCAGCCCTGACCTCACTAGACTTTTATGACAACTACTCAAGTAATGATTATTTCAGTTAATTGAATCATCGGTTGCCTGGCATGCTGTCGTGACCGCTATTATTGTAGGAAATACAGTAGAGCAGGGATGAGGAACAGTCGGGTCCCGCCCTCCCGGAGCTCACCTTCCACTGGGAAGTCTTCTCATTTGATGGACCTGGTTAGATATGATCCTTCCCACACTCCTAGGAAGTGGGCACGGTTGAGATTTTTGCCCTCGATCTACAGGGGAGAAGCAGAGGTGCAGGTGATTGTCGGAGGGGAGTGTAGCACTGACAGCTGAGTGGTGAACACGCAGATGTGTGTGGTGGGAAGAACCGCATGTGTGGCAGCAGGGAACTGGGCTTCTGGCTGTGTCCCCAAAGCAGTGGGAAGAGTAGGGGTCTGACGTGCACAGACCTGAGTTAGGTGCTAAGCAGCCTCAGTCTTTGCGTCCGTGAGACAAACCTACTGACCCCTGATGCCTGGAAGTTGTGGGAGGAGAACCTTGTGTATAGGGGAGGAATTAGCATGTGTGTCCTACCTCCTCTGGCTTGCTCATTCCCTCTTTTGCTGTTAGTCCCGCTGCCGTAATGTGCTAGGTGCTGGGGAACAGAGGTGGAGAGGCCTCTCAGAGCGCCCCCTTTAGGGGCGGAAGGCAGATGATAAAATCGCATGCTAGCAAATCCAGGTAAAATCCAGTGTCTGGGGTACTTATCAATGGAGGGCCTGCCTGGGGAAGAAAGCCCTTCTGCTGAACAGGGGTGTGACCTGCGGCCCACACAGCGGGGGACGTGCCGAAGCCCACCTGCCGTCTGCCAGCTGCCCTGCAGTTGGGTGGTATGTGCAGAGCGATGGCTTCTGTGGGGAAGCCTCCCGCGGGTGGTGCCTGTCCTTCCAGCCTGGGGCCCTTGTCACTCATCCCCGAGGGGATCAGATGGGTCATTCTTAACTTGAGCTTCAATTTTAAAAATGACACGTTTGTCACCTACAGAAACTTGGCAAAAAAATAAAGAAGCGATATTAGAAAAGGATGATGCCTTCCATTCACACATCACTACGTTTGAAAAGGTTAGAGGTAGATCAGTTTCTCTGCAGGTTGGACTGACAGTAACTGGTCTCTTGTTTCCCAGCCTGGATCTGGGCCCTGGGCCCTGGGTACCTGTTAAGTCTGTTTTGGTTCCCAGAACTCAACTGGCTATCCACTTTCTTGGGGGTTTTTTGGTGTGTGTGGGGTACAGTCAGAGCAAGGGGTGGAGGGGATGAAAACAGGGAACAGCTAGCTGGTTCCCCAAGGGGGTGCAGACACGATGGACATGACGGCGGGACTCGGGGGACACCCCTGGATGCCAGGCCTGGCACGTAGGTCCTGCACCAGAAGGTGGACCCAGGCTACTTTCTTTAATCCTTGACATCACTGCTGGAGTAGCGCCGGCCCTGCTTTAACAGGGGAGGAATTGGAGAGGTCCTGAGTTTGCCGCGCTTCCCACCATCGCTAAGCTGTGGAGCTGTGGTGCTGTGGTTTGCCTGCACCTGCCGGTCTAGCCCCGCTGCCTGGGCTTCCTCGTCCCATAGGGCCCTCCCCTCTGGCGGCCCAGAGGCAATGGCCCTGGCTGGCCGCGTGTGAAGGAAAGGGGGCGCCTGGTCTTTGCCCTGCCCTCAGCAGGACCTTTCAAGGGCTTCTTTCCTGCTGGGGACACGGGGCCCATGGGGGTCGTCCCAAGCCTCTGCACCTCACAGTGCTACTTGTTCCCTCTGCTGCCCTTTCCCCTTGCCCCCACTCCTTAAGGTGCAGGACAGGGGTACTTCCTTTGGAGGGCCTCCCCGGATACCTCAAATGCCACAGAGAGAACTCTATGTGCCTCCCCACCAGCACCATGCTGTTGACGCCTTCCCTTTCCTCCTCTGGGTCACTACCCCCTCGAGACTCTGAAGAGCTATGGGTTGTTACTCCAGAAGAATGAGCCTTTTCACACCTGGCCTGTGTGTGTGTCTGATCGCTGAGCTCTGGGATCCTGTCCATGGACCCAGGCTAAGAGTTCCCACCCTGGTCCCTGAACACTAGGGGCCTCCTTGTTCTTTCTCCTCCTCTGGACCTAATGTGGCGTACCTAGCACGAGGGAGCCAGTCAATATTTGTTAACTAATAATCTGCTGGACGGGGCATCTGCTGCCTCCTTTGAACACAGCCGGTTTCCCATTTGCACCTGCGACAAGAATAGGACCAGGCTTGGCATGGGGCCAGTTCCCCCCACTCCTCTGGGGTGGGGCCATGTAATAGGGCATCGATGGTGGGGCCAACCCTGCCTCTGCTGAGGACGCCTGGACAGGCTCTGGACCCTTGGCCCGCGTCCACACCGGCCTTTGTCAGACTGCAGGCATCAGCCTAACCCTCGTCTGCCTGAGAGCCACTGCTCCCTTCTCTTAGTCCCCTCACCATGGCTACCTTCTGTGTCACAGGCGCCTTCTTCTCCCCATGAGGCTCAGTCACAGCCTGGAGCCAGTCGTCTGTCTGACCTCGCCCTGTCCCCCAGAGCGCTCAGGCACCCCCGTGTTCCGTCTCAGCACCACTGCCCTGGTTCCGGCTCTTATCTGCGGCCCTTATCTCCAGTTTATTACTGTGCCCCCCTCTCTTTGTTCTCGCCGCTCACAAGCTTTTAGGGAGTGCCTGCACCCCCGGGAGAGCAGTGGCTCTCTGTTCCTGGACGCTGTGAGTCTGATTCTTGGTGAAGCACTGAACACAGAATCAAAAGATCTGTCCCCCGGCACAGATTGTCACCCGTCTTCTGATGTGTTCATGAAGCAGACGCTGTCATGCTGCTTGTCTACTCTCAGGATTGATGAAAGTGAAAGCTTATCATGACCTCTGCAGATGCAGGCAGTCTGGGCCTCTAGCCCTGTGGTTTCTCTGTGGCCCTGCCCTTCCTGCCCTGGCCCAGTCCTCCCTGCTCTTCAGGTCTGCTGCCTCATCCATGTGAGCGGCAGGTTCTTCTCCTTCCTCCCTGGCTCCTCCTCCACTCCTGTGACAGTGCCATGATGTCAGTGTGGTAGCCTTTGTTTTCATAGAATAGGAAACTAAGGCCAGACAGGTCAAATAACTTGTCCAGGGTCACACAGCAGGGCGAATACGGAGCTGGGTTTTGCCAGGCAGGGTTCGGCCCAGAGCCCTTGCGCTCTACCACTGTCCCTGCTGTGGGTAGTGTCAGGCTCGTGGGTACAGCAGTTAAGACAAGTGCCTGCCCTCAAGGGAGTGTCCACCTGCTGGACAGAGTGGGCATAGCAGGCCAGGTAGTCCCAGACCAGAGTGCCGCCCTGCGGGGATCACTGCCTGCCCAGGAGACTCAGAACCTCCCTCCCCACCCTTTCCCCAGTCCCTGGGCAGTAGAGGACTATGCAGTTTCTGTGCCCCAGTGTGGTGGCATTCAGCCAGGGGCTTATCACTGCATATTCAGGGTGAGTCAGACCCTGGGTGACTGCCCTACCCCATGAGTGCCCTTGGAGCACAGCGCCTGCTGCAGCCGCACCCCACAGGAAGTCTCTCCACCTGACATGCGGCTGCCCTGGTTCTGAGGATGGGCAACAGGGTGAAATTGTGAAACCTGCCATCTTTGCCCCCAGCCAGTCCCTTCCTGTCTGTCCCCCCTCCGCCCCTTTCTGTGCCTACCTCTCCTTGATTTTTCCCCGCCCTGGGCCCAAATCAACTGGAGAGGCTCAAGCTGGGGTCACTTTCACTTCTTCTTAGGGGACTAGGTTTGGGGCCTTGTTCTCTCTTGATTGTTGAACAGAAGGGCCGTTTCCATGAACAGCTCAGCAGGCACACCCAGAGCTAGTGAGGCATCTGGGTACTGGAAAGGGTTTCTGTACCTGTGAGTTCCTGTCGGGTCTCTAGCTGCTTCAGTAACGGGCTGATGGTAGGGGGAACCTAGATCAGAGGTTGAAGTGTCTGTTAACACTTTCCTGCTTCCCTCTTCCTCTTCCGGAAGGAAGAACCCTGGGCAGCATCTCCTCTTAGGATGAGGGAGGAGCTTGCTCCTTGCCTCAGCAAAAGAGCTCCTGCTTCAGCAGGCTGCCCTGATGGCAGTTCCCACCCTTGTGTGATCGTAACCAGCACAGATGCGCAACAGCCGCAGGCCGGGACAGGTCTAGGCTGGGAGTGGACCATCTCACCTGGTTTCTGGTCTCCCCATCTTCTCCCATAACTCCCCTTCTAGGCTGCCACAGTGCCCTTTGAGAGTTGGGCTAAGCCTGTCCGCAGCCCTGGAGGATTGCCTCATCAGCCCCCTCTGCTCCTGACCTCGCCCAATCCTGGCTGAGCCAGCCACGTGGGACAGCCCCACAGGCCTGGACAGTGCCCTGGCTCTGCCCTCGTGGCTTTGCCAAGCACTTACCATTCCAGCTTGGTAGCTGCTTGGTAACCCTCCCTCTACTGGACATTTAGAATTGAGTTTAAGGGTTACCTCCTTCTCTGACAACACCTATCCCTTGCCAGTTCCCCAAGCATACAAAACATTTAATAAAGTCTTCCTTACCACCCACTCATGACACAGAGTTACCTTTTTCTTTCTGTTCCTTTGTGTGGATTTGAGGTCCTTGAGGACAGCACTCTTGTTTCCTTTATGTTTGTGACCAGGGGCAGACCGAGCGCACACCCGGGGGACCGGAGTTACAAGGGGAGAGGGAGGGCAGCAGCAGGAGACAGCAGCTTTTCTCCCACCCCACCCCCCAGCCCTCTGCATTTTTGCGGGCTGATTGAGTTTCTAATAGGATTCAGGCAAATAGGGATTGATGCGCACCCCCTACCCCCTGCAGGGATACTCAGCTAATGAGGGCTTCTTCCAGGAGGGCACTGAAGAACAAACACATTGTTAAAACACCAAGTCTGGAATGCCCCAGAATTGATAAACCTCCAGCTGATCTGATATTTTATTATTTTTGTTAAGTAAGCTCTATGCCCGACGGGCTTGAACTCATGACCCTGAGATCAAGACTTGCATGCTGTACTGACTGAGCCAGTCAGGCACCCCTCCAGCTAGTCTAATAAAGAGAAGAGACACAGGTTGTCAGTGTCAATGGATTATCATTATGGATCCCACAGACATTGAAAGGATAATAAGAGTATTATAAGCAGTTTTATGCCAGTAAATTCAGTAACTTAGGTGAAATGGATATCCCTTGAAAGATACAAATTAATGAGACTGACACAGGAAGAAATAAAATCTGTAGAGCCCCATATCTAAAACCTCACAAAGAAAACTTTGGGCCAAGATGGCTTCACCGAAGTCTTATCGTAGACTTCAGGAAGAAATGATACCAGTCTTGCACAACCCTCATTTTATTTGTAAAAATGTTGGTTTTGGCAAAAGCACTTCTAACAGTGTGAAACCACTCAATCAAGCCCTGTTTGGGGCAGGGCTATTTTTGAGAGCCCTTTAAGTGTTGCTTTAGAGGCCCCTTCCTCCTGCAGGCTCTGGGACAAGTGAGGGCAGCAGGGTCAAGGCCTAGGTGTGGAAACTGGGCTGGGGTCAGAAATGGGGGGTATTTCCAGGAACAGGCAAGTGGACTGCGGGGAGGATCCTAGTCCAAGACATGGCTTTCCTGCCCTTCTCCACCAGTGTTTCTAAGAGTTTGGCTCTTCTGGAATTGGTGGAGAGAGTAATTAAATAGGCAAACATTTGATGAAGGTTGTCTCCTCCAGGCCCGGAGGAGCTCCAGGAAATGCCCCCACACTTGAGCAAGACGTGAAGGACTTGAGGGACTGGATATGAATAGCGAGGAACCCAGGACTGTGTCCCGGGCCTGGGGTCAGACCCTGATGTGCTCTAGGCCCAGAGGAGCCACAAGCTTATTGCCTGTGAGCCTCAGAAGGCTGCCTGCAGGAGGTGGCCTTTGGGTTGGCCTCCAGAATTGGTCAGAGGGTGGGTTTTCTTCAGGGTTATGAGAATGGGCATGTCAGGATTTGAGACAGAGAGTCTAGCATCAGGGTATTCTGGAATGGGCTGCAGGGCGAGTGTTGGGGCCTTGTGAGACTGCATCTTGAGAATGGCAGTTGTCCTGAGGGTCTGGGGAGCCAACGAGAGCTTTGAGCAGAGGAGCAGGAGATGTGACCAGCATCTTGGGCATGGATGGTAAGGTGGAGAGAGTCTTTGGGGAGGTGGAAGAGGAAAAAGGAGAGAAGTGCAGCAGGGAGCTGCATCCTCCAGAGCAGAGGGGCAGAGGGGCAGCTGGCTGGCTGGCCCACAAGGGGGGCAGGGATGGTTGTGGGCTGGGTTGTGGTGGGGACCTATGGAGGTAGCTTGGGAGAGGGGAAGGAACCGAGAACAGAACAGGGACTGGGAAGGAGAAAGAAGGAGAAAGAAGGGAGATTTGGGGAAGAGTGTGTGGGGGGAGGGGTTAAGCGGTGAGTCAGATTTAATGGTCTCCGGGTGGGCGAGTGTCTCCAGATTCCCTGGGATGCTGAGCCTCTTGAGCCCTGCCTGCACCCGCAGGGTGTACTTCAAGCTGGCCGTGGCCAGTCTGAGTGCGCGTGGCCAGATCCAAGCCATGTCTGAACCAGGTCTGAACTATGGCAGGGGTGGGGAGGTGGGGGGAGGCACGGGAGAGGTGGCTGGATCAGCGCTGTTTTTAGAAACTGAATGCCACTCTTGACACACTATCTCTCATCTGCTTGGCGAACACAGGGTGGGGGTCAGGACCTTGATCCAGACCTGCAGCCACCACTGTCAGGCACTGTGGCCTTGGTCAGATCTTTTCCCTTTTCCCTGATGGCCATTCACCAGACTCCCTGTGGATTGCATGGAGGACCTGGAAGACAGCCCCAGGAGGACCTTTGAGTCTCTTAGGCTGGCGGGGTGGGGGGGTGGGGGGCGGCAGTGTGAGGCTGGTGTGCACCTCCTGCTGCCATCCCAGGTCACACATCCCTGCTGTGACCGAGGCCAGGATGGCCCAAAAGCTGTTCTGCTACTCATGACACTCACTGTCTTATCTGAATCGCCGTTGAGTGGGAAGACTGGAGCACACCTTGTCCTTGTGTTTATGTGGCCTGTGTATTTGTCAGCCTGCTCCTGCCCCACACGCATATCTTTATTGTTCTGGAGCACCTGCCCTTCCCACAGCAGCCCAGGCTGGGGTCATCCTTAACCTCACACTGTGCGCAGAGGTGATGACACAGCCCGCCCACCAGACTGCCCGGCATTTTTTAAAATGTCACCTAGGTAGTTGGGTGTTTTCTCATTTGTTAATGAATAACTGGCCTGCGCCAAGGCACTTGAGTGTCTCTGGGACTCCAGGACAGTGGTGGCTGTGGTAGCTGCTGAGAAGGGGCATGGTGTTTGCACAGGACTGGTTCCCAAAGGCTGTTCCTTAGTCCTCACCCTCCTCTGCCAGGTAGTCCAGGTTAACTGAGCCCTGTGGAAAGAAGCCTTCCTGTGGGGTCGGCCACCAGCCCACTTTGGGGAAAGCTGAGCCTTTTCTGCCCTTGCACCTCTGTCCTTCATCACCAAGGGGAGGCAGGCACTGATGGCCATCAGGGTGTCTGCTAGCTGCCAGTTGGGAAGGAGCTTTTGTTTGACTGTCCAGGCTTATGGCTTGAATAATCCACTGGCATTTTGTCGGGGGGGGGGGCATGTGTCTGTTGGGCCTTTGTGGAGGGGTCCTACCCAGGCCCCAGCAGCCCTGGAGGCCCTGAGAACTCTAGCTTGTTTCTTATTTAAGGATTTGTATTTTAAGGGCACCTGCATGGCTCAGTCTGTTGAGCATTCAACTTCAGCTCAGGTCATGATCTCACAACTTGTGATTTTGAGCCCCATGTCGGGTTCTGTGCTGACAGCTCAGAACATGGAGCCTGCTTTGGATTCTATGTCTCCCTCTCTCTCTGCCCCTCCTCTGCTCACACTCTGTCTCTGTCTCTCTCAAGTATAAATAAACATTAAAAAAAAAAAAAAAAAAGAATTTGTACTCTGTTCTCCCTTCCCTCTTTCCCATCACCAAACGAATGCCTCTCTGCCCCAGGGCTTACTTGTCCAGTGCGATTGCCAGACTCTTAGGAAAGGTCCTGCCAGCAGCTCCCCCAGCCTCTCCTTGGGCTCCTAGTGCCTTAGGACACTGGTCAGAGCCCTCTGTGATTGACCCCACCTGCCTTGACAACCTTACCAGCATTCACCTTCACCATGACTGCTATTGCAACCACCTAGGTGTTCATCTGACCACACCTGCCTTGGCTCAAGCTGTGCCCCCCTCCAGGAATGCCTTTCCTACTTCTGTAACACCCAAATTCTGCCCATCCATCCCCTCCCCACCCCACAAAACCATGCTGACCACTCTCCTGTCGTTGCTGTCACTTGTTCCCTGCTGCCTCCTGCCTCATCCCCAAGAGACTAAGCTGCCCTGGGTTGAAAGAGCAAAGGATTATCTTGATCACATCACCTAAGGTTTTCTTTGAGCCAAAAGCCTCTAGGCTGGTTTTGGTGGTCTCCTTTCCCCGTAAGTGGGAGGCCAAGGAACGGTGGGGGTCTGGTTTTTCTGAGTCTCCATGATGATCACTGTTAGGAAGTGACTCATAAAATAAATGCCACTCCTGGGGAGGCAATCATCAACGGCATAAACGGACTTCTAGGAGAGCTAGTACACCAGCTACTTCACCTGTAATTTATGTCAGTTCTAGCTTTTTTTTTTTTAAGCTTATTTTTTTTAGTAATCTCTACACTCAACATGGGGCTTGAACTCACAACCCCGAGATCAAGAATCTCATGCTCCTTTGACGAAGCCTGTTCCCAAAGGCTGCCTGGACCGATGCTTCCACCCCACCCCCACCCCCCTACCCCACCTCCACCCCCGCCACCAGCTCTTTCTTATGTCATAGCCAGCTCCCTGTGGCACCTTACTGATGTCTTCTCGGAACACCGCTCCAGCGAGATGGTCAAAGGCACGTTGCTGCCAGAAATGAAGTACACAGTGACACCCTCTGGAGGGTCAGCCCTGGCAGGCAGGGAGGCCCTGGAGTCTCTCAGGACATGCACTGAGAGCAGAGAGCATGGTCATGCATTTGAGCACAGACCGCTGCACACACCGTGGATGTCTGTCTGTCCCCAGTCTGATCTAACGGAGTAAGGGAGAATGCCCAGGAAGACTTGCTTCCACAGGTGGACGCGGCATGGTGGTATCCGTTGTTGTGGCCCCTGGTGGATCTGGAGAACAAGTATACTATGTCAAGTGTGACATGAACATGACTTCTTTAGACTCGCAAAGAGATGGGGGGCAGGAGAAAGACAAAAACGATTCAGAATTTTTCCTATAGAAACTTCAAATTAGTTCCCCTTCCCTCCATCCCCTGAATACATTGCGGGAGTCATATTGCAGGCCCAGTTCTAGTTTGAGCTGTGGTTCCTCCTTAATGTAAGCAAATAGGTGTTTCTGGAGAAGAGGAGTCCGGCCTGGAAGGGGAGTCCGGAGGCCTGAGCTTTTGCCCCACCCTCGTTGCTGGTCACTACTCTTGCCAGCTCAGCAGGGGACTCCCTCCAGACCCAGGAAGTGGGCCTCTGACACAGGCCAGCTTCATTACTCACCATGAAAACCTTCTAGCTCCTCCTGGTGTTCTCCGAGGGCCACTGGGGGTCTGGCCTGGGCTTACCGGTGGTTAAGTTTGGTGGGGTGGGGAGGGGGCTTGGGAGGGTAGAAGGCTGGCGGGGGAGAGGGAGGCTCCAGTGTTGTGCCCCACTTGGGGGCTGCAACACCAGGCTGCTCCTGGCCAGGGAGTCCCGTTTTTCGCCAGGTGCCTGGGCATCAAGGATTGCATGTGACCAAGTGGTTTTCTCCCTTCCTTTGCAGGACAAGGAAGATGGGGAGCCCAAGACCAAGCAGCTCAGAGAAGGGGAAGAGGAAGGCGAGAAGCACAGGTGAGGCCCGTGTGCCGCGCTCTGCCCTGTGTGCTCCAGTGACACCTCCCGGTTTCTGTGTCTTCTCACCTCTGTTCACAGTCTTTATACCCCGTGCCTTCCTCCCCACCCCGGGCTGCCTGCTCAGAGCTGAAAATGTCACCCTTCTCCCCAGTCGGAGCCTGAGCCTGGTCTGTACCCTTTTCCCTGCTGGCCCGCTGGCTCGTACTCAGCCACCGGCAATTTCTTCCCGACCCTCCTTATGGTTTATCACTCTTCCCGTCAAACCGCTTTCGTGTCGTGATTCTTTGGCACCTGCAGAATCAGGCCCAGACCCTGCCTGGTGTGTAAGCTCTGTCCAGGCCACCGGCCTGGTCCAACCTAGTCCCCCCGTAACCTCTCTGGCCCTTCAGCATCTCCTGACAGCATCCTCTCTCAGCCTGGATTCCTCCTCATCTCCGTTTTCCTTTCATCTCTGCTTTGACATGTTGGTCTTCATGTGGAGCTCAGCTCAGAGGCCTCCACTTCTTCATCCCTGTCTGTGCTCCCCCAACCCTCTCAGGTCATAGAGGGCATTCCTCTTTGCAAATCCTGTCTTCTGGCTGAGTCAACTGTAGTTTCCCTGAACCTGGCACTCTCCCCTGTGGTTGCGGGCACATGGTCTGCCTCCAGTCTCGAGGGCTGGCACCTCCACACGACCTGGGTGCTACTTTGCATCAGAAATACCCGGGAGCCACTTGCAGAGCTAGCGTGTGGGGCAGGCAGGAGCTCTGTGTTTGGTCTTCATGAGCTGGGGAGAACCTTCATGTGTGCCCAGCACTTCCCATACCAGGGTTGAGTCTCGTGCCCTCCCTCCCACACCCAGCACCGAGCTGGGGCCATAAGGGTAGCTGGGGGGTTGTGCTTAGGATCAGACTTGGTTTCCGAATGGACAGGTCACCTTGATGTCCTCTGTCCCAAGCAGGCACAGGGCTTGACGGCACTGGCTCACTTGGGGGAGTGGATCTTGAGGTCCTCAGAAAACTTACCTGGGCGGACTGTGCTTTGCGGGTTTATAGCAGGAGCGGGGGACCCTCCCCGGAGGAGGGAGCAGGCCTTCCTGATGCCACAGCCTTGTGTTGTCTTTACCAGTGTGAGTGGGAACTCAGGAGGAGCAGACCCCTCATCTGGAGCTGATCTCAAATGAGGTAGGGCTTTCCAGGTCCACAGAGGGGTGTGTGTGTGTGTGTGTGTGTGTGTGTGTGCGCGTGCACGTGTGAGTGTGGCTTCACAGTTTACCCAGTGGGTTCACACTGTCCTCACAGCAGCCCTGTGGGGTCCTTGCCACCTCCCTTATTATCAGAGATGGTAACAGCTCTGTGCTGAGAGGCTGGTGGTGCTGGGACCCTCGCCACCCCAGTGGGCTCTGTGCTTTCTTATTCGGCCCACCCTCCCCCTATCACCTCAGGGAGCCTGGCTGGTGACAGAGACAAAGGCCGGGTGGTTGCTCTTTTGTCAGGTGACTCCACTTGTGTGGTTTGGGGGTGCGTACCTGCACAGTTTCCCCTGTTCTGTGGTAACTGCTGGGGGAACCTTTGGTTTTCTTCTGGTTTGTTCTTAGGTTCTCAGTCACTGGCTAGAGCGTCGAGTCCTGGGCTCTCTTGGCTCTGCTGGAAGGTCCCTGCTTTCATCCCCCCTCCTCCTTGATGAGAAAGAGAAGGGTCATTGGTTAGCAGGTGGGTGGGTCATAGAGTAGAAGACTTGACTGTTGAACTGTGCGATTGAATCTCAAACATGGTGTTGATAGAGGAAAAAGCGGGCTTCAGAACTGAGAACAGACAGGGTAGGAACGTGTATATCAAATTCAGAAGCCCCCACAGCGATAGAGGTGTTACTCGTTCAACAAGGCCTGACTCGGCTGCTTGTCTGATTGGCACAGGGCATCCTTCCTGGCCTGGGAGGCAGCAGTGGACGAAATAGGCCCTGCCCTCAGGGGGCTGGCATTCTCTAGAGGGAGACAGACTTCACAGAAAAGCAAGTGTGTGGTAAGCTGTCAAGGGCTAGGAAGCGGGAGCTGCAGAAGTGTAAACACGCAGGTGGAGGTGCCTCAGATTAGCTGCTGGGAAGCGGGGAGGAGACAGAATTAGGGAGAGGCTTTCACCGGCTACAGCCTAGGATTTCTTTAACAACAACAACAAAGTGGGGTGGGGGGGACAAACCTGTCTCAAAAAATGCAAAATGTTGCTTTTGTTGACTCTGCAGGAAGTGAGTACAAGTGTTGTGTTATTCTCTGAATTTTCCTGTGTGCCTGAGAGATTCATAATGAAAGCAGTGTGAAAGAGAAAGTGAAGGGCGCACAGTTCCGGGTTCCTGTGCGGGATCTCCGGGTCAAAGAGACCCCGTTCGCCTGCTAGAGTCCTTTGTAGTGAAGCTCCAGACCCCCTGTGAGATCCCCCTCAGTGAGCGGATGCAGGGTCCCTGTTCCTTTGCTCGTAGCAGCCCAGGGATCAAACTTGAAGACATTGAATTGGGTTCTGCTTCAGCTTATCCTGTTCTTCCACTTTCCTCTGACCCTGCCCCTTTAAGGTAGGGTGTGTGGTGGGCCAGTCCGGCCTAGTAGGCAGGGGCTTGACTTCAGCGGCTGTCCCTCTGCTGCTCAGTCACTGCCTAGCTTGTCAGGAAGCCCAGCCTTAGCCAGGAGTGAATTTGTGGCCCCCCCCCCAGGAAAAATGGACTCTCCTCACTTTAACTGGCATAGAGTAAAGGGTTTGTCTGGGTTTATCTTGGAAGGCCTCAGTCCCTGTGCCAAGTGGCCAGACCCTTGTGGGTGTAACCCCAGACTGCAGGGTCCAGGGTTTGGGTGTGGGCTTTCCAGAAGTACCATGAGGCAGCAGAGTCTGTCAGTGTCTCTCCCAGGAAAGAGGGGACCTTTCTGCTCATCTGTACCCCAAGTCTGGAAAGGAACTCCCAGCAGGATGCTTACAGCTTGAAAGCAGGCTCCAGCCCCTAGGCCACAGCCCCCTGCCACGGCCCCCTTTGCCAATGGGGAGAAAGCGGCTACCTTCTAGGCCCACTGAGCGGGGTGGTGGTGGCAGGGATGACCTCTGAGGCCAGTTAACCGGTGAGCATCTCAGCTTCCTTGGCTCCTGGGAGGTAAGAATAGTCTGCTTCAGTCCAGGTCCATGCACACTGAGCCAAGGTGCCAGGTGGGCAGCCCTGTGGGCACCAGCCCTTCTGAAGTGTCCTGAGAGAAACGCAGGGCCCGCTCCAGGCCGCCTTCAGCCCAGGGCAGCAGGACAAGGCCTCCTGGAGAACATTCCTCTCGAGTTAGGTCTGGAATCTTAGTGGGTAGGATTTAGGCAGAGAAGGTCCAGAGGTGTACACCAGCAGGGTGAAAGGACAAGTGGGATGGCCACTTGTTGGAGAGGCATGGACAGACATCCTCTGACCCATTGCTTGTAGACCCCAGCCCGGGCTTTATACAGGTCACTGGAGCAGGGAGGAGGATTTAATATGGTGGCCTTTAGGCTCTGCACAGGCACGTGGCACGCAGCCTGTTTCTTCAGGTGGTGTTCACTAACTAGGTCGTCACGTGCCTTTGTTTACACTGACAGGACTGAGGAAAATAAGAAAGGTTGAGGCAGTTCTTTGTGCAGCAGCGGCCCCAAAGTTGTAGGAACTAGGCTGATGGTGAGACCTCAGGACTGCCACTCAGGAGCCTTCTGGCCTTGGCAAGTCACATTGCCTCAGTGAGCCTCACCCGAGGCTTTCTTTGACTGAAAGATGGGGAGAAAAATAACACTTGCTTTCCTGATGAGCACAGCAGATACCGTCACTGGGCTGTGGGCAGGAAGAAGACACTTGTAGGCCCTCCTGAGCCAGCTGAAGGACTCCAGACACACCTGGAAAAGGCAGAACTAATGTTTGTGTAGGCTATGCTAACTTTGCAAATAGGGCAGTCATGGGGGAAACAGGGAGGTGGGTGGATAAGGATAGAAGTAAGTACATTGGCCAAGAAATGAATCGTTAGGAGGTCTTCTGTGGGGCCTCCCTTCCTTGGTACAGATCGTCCTCAGCAAAGAAGTTGAGCGGCATCATTTTGCACATGCAGGGGCGTGGGGGGTAGGGTATGTGGCTGAGGAAACAGGAAAACCCAACAGGATTGGAGGCAGGCACCACAGGACGTCGCCCCTCACCAGCCATGCTGGCGACTCACCCAGCTTCCTCTCTGCCCGTGCTCCTGCCCATTTGCCTAAGGAATCTTCTCAGAATCTTGGCTGTTCTAGTTCCTTTGCCCTTCCTGATAAATTTTAGCATCAGCTTGTTCGTATCTATAAGAAAAGCTTGCTGGGATTTTGATTGGAATTGCTTGGAACCTGTAGATCAAAATTCCTTTTTAAAAATTTGTATTACTCTCTTCAGGATAAACCCTACCCTGTCCCCATACAACCAAATCCCCACTAGGGTGGGGAGTCGGTCCCTTGGAGGGGGACCAGCCTGAGCCACGTTCTGTGGGAAGGAAAGACGTGTTTGCATTGCCAGAAAAGGGTCCTGCTTGTTCTCTGGGCTGGATCCGCCCTCTTCTAGCCAGCCTGCCCTGTAGCTAACTCTGAGGGGCCTCCGTGACTCATCTCTAACACAGCTCCTTGCCTGCTGCCTAGATAAGAGACGATCTGGTGGCCCTGGAAAGCTGGCCCACAGAAAGGGGTATTTCTGTCAGCTGCTTTTGTTTTTTTCTTTTCAAGCCCTCAGTCACTTCCCTCTGATGGCAAGTCAGCTGACATATGTGCCATAGAGGGGTGCCTGGGGTAGGGTTCGTGGCTGATAGTCACAGCCACCCTGCCAGGTGGGAGGAGAGGGGAGGTGTTGCACACTCTACTGGGCATGGGGCAGGGGAGCGTGTCTTGTTGAGTGCCTGAACAAGCAAGCCTCAACCCTCAGCCCCCACAGCCACCACCTCCCTCTGGCTTTGGATCAAGGTCTGCACCCAGCTGGAGAAGTCACCGTTCGGGGACAGTGGTTCACTCTGGAGTGCGTGTCACACACTGCTGCTGAAGAAACTGGGCCACTGGCCTTCCTTCTTCAGGATGGAAAACCAGTTCTCCCACTCCCGTGTGGAGAGAGGTCCCATCCCAGCCGAGGCCCAGCCTGGGCCTGGCCTGGCGCCCAAACCCTATAGGCTGGCAAATGGCAGGCCTTCTTTTGTCTGCGAGTTGGGTCCCCAGGACGGTGTCTGTGTGCCAGGGCGTGCTCACAGACCCGTGGCATCCGCTTGATTCAGCGGCCCTTGATCCACTGTAGCGGTAACCACCAGAGTGGCCCTCACCCACTCCTCTGGGCTTCCCTCACTGCGCTCCGGGCCTGGGGCTGTCCCATCCGTGGCACTGGGGAGGGAGCGTGGCTCCATGGCTTGTGCTGAGGCACCAGCACAAAGACCTGCGGCCGCTCTGCTTTTGCTCTGTTGCTCAGGAATAGGCCTGGAATGTGGGAGAATGAACCAAGAGAGAACTAGTTGAAGGAAGGCAGTGTTCACCATGAGACCAGGCCAGGCTCTTCCCTTCTGTGTCAGGGAAAGGTGGGAGGCTGGCTGGGTCCTTTCTTTGTGGAAAGGAGGCTTGATCTCATAGGTCATGATCATCAGTGCTTCCAAAGCCCTTCTCAGTAAATCCCCCTGTCTGTTCTGGGGGTAGGTGTGGTGCACCGTGAGGTGAAGAAGCTGTGCTTCATGCAGATGAAGTGACTTGTCCAAGATCTCCCTCCTGAGAGCAAGCGGAACAGCGCTGGGACTCCCCCCAGATGCCTCTGTCTGCCAGCTCCTGAGGCAGGCCAGGCCTGGTTCTGCTCCATGACCTTTACCCTTAGCGCTGCTCCCAAACACGGAGGTGCTAGAGCCTCCGTACCACGTGCCCTCTTGGCCGGGGCCGGCGGGGTGGGCATCAGGGGGGCCAGGCAGCTGTGCGGCGAGAAGAGGAGGGTTTCTCTGG
This sequence comes from Panthera tigris, assembly GCF_018350195.1. NCBI lineage: Eukaryota > Metazoa > Chordata > Mammalia > Carnivora > Felidae > Panthera > Panthera tigris. The sequence goes on along the minus strand of NC_056661.1, from coordinate 16,428,043 downwards.
CAGCCTGCAGCAGAGGCTGGCGGCTTACAGCCCAGGGCAGCCTAGTGGGGTTGAGCGCCATCCACCGTGTGGCCTGTGCGACGGGTTGGGCCCCAGGAGGATGGGGGGCGAGGGGCTGTGCAGGCTCCTTCTCCCCAGTCCCGTCTGGCCCCAGACAGCCAGTGTGGCCAGTGTCTGGCCTCGTCTTGTGGGCCCTTTGGGGTTCAGCTCAGCTGCCAAAGCCTTTACCCTCCTCCTCTTTTAAAATTTAAATTGATACAAAGTACTTAAATTACATATTTCTTTCAGTTGTGGAAAACTTAGAAAATACAGACCACCATGTATCTGTGCATATCCTGCTGTTACCGTTTTCACGTACTGTAGCCCGACCATCTTTTGATAAATACACTTCTACAAGATTCTCAGTGGCTGCTTAATATTTCTTTGAGAGTACTACTCATAATTTATTTTTCAGCTCTTGATTTTTGGTACCTCAGCCACTTCTGCTGCTTCACGTCCGCGTCAGCTGTGCGTTTTCAGGTGGGGTGGGTACAAAGCCCAACCTGGAAATCCAGAGAACGTGGTCTGGGCTCTGCAGAGGCTCGGGTGGGAGCGGGTGCAGGCCACATGACCCTGCTGTGCCGGCAGCTCGAGCCGGGCAGGGACCTGACCCTTGGCCCTGGGCATTGCCTTGAACAGCTGCTGGCTCTTCTGAACCATCAGGGGCTGGGCATCTGGTGCTCTTGGTGGGCCTTGGGGCCGACACAGTTGGGTGAACATAGCTGTCAGTCTGTCTTGGTGGGGCTCCCATGTGGGTCCCATCCCTAGCGGCTCTGGTGCCCCGTGGCCTCCCTGTTTTTAAGGCAAAGGCGTGGCTGCCTTTCTGTTGTGTATTTCTAAAGCGCTTTGGGCCGCTAACACCTGTGACCCACTGTGATTTTAGGAGCTGAGTGGGGGTCCTGGTAGCTCGGAGGGCTGGGGGGATGGGCTTTGGAGAGGGAAGAGGGGTTTCAAGAATGGCGCTGTGGGCTGCACTCCTGGAGCGGGAGGGTGGGGGGTGCCCAGCATGCATTTTCCCCTTAAGGAACACCAAGGGCTCAGAGCACTTGCACTGCAAGTGGGACTGCAGCCCTGGGCAGGACTCCCGGTCGTGGGGTCAGGAAGCCTTTACTCTTCCACATGATCGCGGGTCCCTGAGGAGCTCGGTGAGGGGGACTGGGGTCTGCCTGAAGGCCAGAGACCTGGGTTTGGATTCTGGCTCTGACTTTTCCCTCACTCCGATGCCTCGAACACATCCATGAGCCTCTCTGGACTGATTTCCACGTCTGGAGCGTGTCAGTAACCACCTTAGGTTGAAGGGCAGCCCTGAGGGCAGCATGTGGAGGGCATTCCTGTTGAGAAGCAAGCATTATCCCATTCTCTGCCTGTCGCCTGGGCCTTGGGGCCGGGGCAGGACCAGCGGATGCGGGAGCTCCCACCGCTTTCCCTGAAGCCCTCTGAGGGGTCACTTGGGAGGCTTTGTCCACGTGATGTGGCCCTGTCCAGCACGTGGTCGGTTCTTGTGCCACATCCTCTCTGCCTGTCATAGGACAGGAGGCCTGGGGTGGCTGGCCAGATGGAAGGGGAGGGAGCTTTGTCCCCTATCTGTAGTCTGTCCCCATGGTGTGGCCAGAGTCGTCCTTTGGGAGGACAGCTGGAGTCCTATGTCTTCTGCCCATGAGTGGGGAAGCCGCTGGGCTCTTTAAAAGCTTCATTTGCTATTAAGCCAACCATCAGGTATCCAAGTGTCCTGGGTTAAACTGTTCAGCAGCCACCAAACGAAAATATCACCATAGCCCAACAGGTTCCACGCTGATCTTGCACTTTACCTATAGTGAAGTTTCTAGGTGTTGTGATTGCACTGTCCCGAGCTGGACATTCCCACCCACCCTCACCCCAGTCCTGGCCGTCATCTGGAAGGGTGCTCATCCTCTGGGGGACTCTGCCAGAAGAGAGCCACAAGTGTCTGCCCAGGGCTGCTACAGATTCTGCTACCAGAAACATTTCTGTGTGGAACATTGTGTTTTGTTTGTCCCTGTTTTGTTGCTATTTCTACGGAATAAGTTCCCCAGAGCAGGGTTATCAGGTCATGAGGTTTGAACGCTTTCATCAGTCTTGAGAGAAGTGACTCCCAGCCTCTGGAGCCCTTGTGCACACCAATTGAGATGGTCGCCTGTCACCTTGTTTTCATGGGTCTCCAGGGTCTGGCCACTGGTAGCAAGAAACGAGGCCTTGTTTGTATTGGGGACACGGAGGTGAGTGTCGTCCGTGTGCAGAGCCTAAGGCAGCCAGAAGGTTGTTGGGGTGTGTGTGTCCCTGGAAGAGCCCTGCGTCTCTGTACCCCGGATGTGCACACTGTGTGCCTCTGCGGTCAGAGCTGCTGTCTTCAGCCAGTGCTGGCCTCCAGGGCCTCGCAGGTCCCTCCTGGGCTTGGCCTTCCCTGTGGTCAGTGGCTGGGGGGAGAGCTTCGAGACAGCCCTCTTTCTGGTCCTGGAGGGGCCTGTATAGGCAGGAGGGACCACGGTAGCCAGGTGGGGTGGGCTGTGTTCTCAGCAGGCCACGTGGGACTGCCCCCTTCCGGCCTCTCTCCAGGGGTGCAGGAGGGGCTGCGTGCGAGGTGAGAAGAGAGGCTCGTGTCCCAGAGGGTAAGGCTGGTAGCATGGATGAAGGAGGGTGAAGTGGGCCAGGGCTAGGAAACCTCCATGAGCAGCGGGCTTTCTCTGATGCCCATTCACCAGGGAGTGCTTTGAACCACATCATCTGGAAATTTCCTTTCACTTGGACATTCTAGAACTCTACTCCTGGGTAGAGTTTCCCACTTTACAGAGAATGCCAGCTTTTTCCTCCCTTCCTCTGAATGGCACACATGGAAGGTGTGAAAAGGCACCTCCGTGTCCTCTCCCCGGGCTCTCCCAGCCAGCCCACGCCTGGGGGCCCTGCAGCTGGTCTTGAGGAAGACCTCTCAGTGGTCACTGAACCTGCTCGGGCACTTGATAGGTCTCCTCAGATGCCTGGGGAGAAGGTGGAAGAGAGGAGATGGGAAAGGGTACATTTCCCCCAATTTAAGGAGGCTCCATAGAATGTGGACCTGGGCATCACTGTTGCTTTGCCACGGAGACAGTGGAAGTCACTTAGGAGTTGGCTGCCTTGACCAGAACACATTCCTGCCTTTTTTGAATCTCCTGGGCACAAATCCTTTACTTCCTATATTGTCTTCCCAAGCATTAAAAGGCCCACAGGGCCCCTGGCCACCCATCAGCGCCCTCTCTGAATTCTTCCATTGAGCCGGGGGCAAGCGCATGCTGGGAGCTTAGTGCTGGAGCTCAGTCCCTAGGCACTTGTAAGGCAGGGTGTGCAGGACAGCCACAAAGGGGCCATGTGCAGTGGGGTGTGAGGGCTGCTGAGTAGAGGGTAGGGGCATGTAGGGCAAAGAGGGGGCACAGGAGAGGAGTGGTCAGCTGTCTTGGGGTGAGTGGGGACATTAGGGCTGCCCGCAGTGCCATCTTGTTGAGCTAGCTCTTGAAGCCTAAGGGGCTTCAGAGTGTGTAGGAGGCAGGGCTGGCAGTGACCCAGGGGACATTTGATTGGAAAGCAGGCTGTAGGGACCAATGAGGAATGAGGCCAGGACTGTGCTAAGAGGCTTAGTCTTGTTTAGGGGACACTGGGGACCCTGGATCAGAGAGGGTGAAAGTAGAGGTTCCCAGGTGGCCTCTGTGTCTGTCCTCCCCATGGCACAGACCACAGGCTCAGCTCAGATGCCAGTTGCCTCCATGGAGGGGCCTGTGGGTGGCCCAGGACACGTGGTTGCAAAGGGTGGAGTCCTAGAAGGCACTGGGCTCACTGTGTTGCCCTCCTGTCCGTAGACTCCAGGGCCAAAAGCCTCCGGAGCGCGTCTTGGCCTCTGCTTCTCTTTGGCCAGAGGCGCTGATGGCTGCCGGGTGCTGAGCCCACCACAGTCCCTGCTCCTGGGGGTCAGCCTCACTGTGTCCCCTCTCCCTGCTGCCTCTTTCTTTGTTTTCTTCTGTCTAATTGGTTGGCTGTTTCTGTGCAGACAGAATATTAACTACATTAGCAACTCTAGAAACTACAGAAAATCAGAGAAGCAAGTAAAAGGATCGCTTAGCTAATCACTGTCAGCGTTTGGTTGTTTTTGTCTTTCTGTTAATTGTTCGGTTGCGTGTTAAGGGCAGTCTTTCACAGACAACGTTTTCAGTGGTTATGCAGTGATGGATCTGATGTCTGTAGTTATTTGGGTGTATATTTACACATTTTATTTTAGTTTTTGAGTATGTAAGGGATTTGTGGCTCCTAATTCAAAGGTATTAAAAGGCACACGGGGAAAAAATTCTTCATTCACTCCCAACCCTTGCTTATAAGACAACCTCCCCCCTCCCCTCAGTAGGCTCCTTGCCCCCATGTGGGGCTTGAACTCACAAGCCTGAGATCAAGAGTCATGTGCTCTACCAGCCGAGCCAGCCAGGTGCCCCTAAGACCACCTTTTTAGGGTCGGCTTCTTGGCATCTTCCAGAGGTAGGCGGTACACAGATAGGAAACTATGCTGGTATGTCCAACCCCGCCCCCCTGCCAAACAGCACACTTGTTTTTACACACGTGATAGCACGCTACTCTTCCTCACCTTGCTCTGGTTAGTCTAGCAGTAGCACATCATGGCGTTCATCCCACAAAAGTCACAAAGAGCGTCTTCATTGTCCCTCTGGTCCTGTGGCATTCTGTTGTTGATACAGGCCAGAGGGCATGTGACCAGGGTCTGCGTGAAGCGCTCTCTCCCCACCAGGAGAGGGTTAGCTCGGGGAAGGGGCCCTCAAGTCTGTGTCCTCCGTAGCCCCTAGCTCAGGACTCATGTGTTTTGTAGCCTCAGGCCCGGAGATGGCTGGGGAAAAGTTCTGGGCACTCCTCTGGCCTGGCTGTCTCCCACGCCTCTGCCTGTGGCTCCTCCGGGGCCGGGGCCGGGGCCAGCCCACCCCGCCTGTGGCCTATTGCTTAGGCCTTGCCTCAGAGCCTGTCTTCTAAGTCCTATCCGCAGATTTCAGTCCAGTCCAGGTCCACTCCACACCCGGTTCTGAGCAGAGAGGGCTGCAGAGATAAGTAAGAGAGGAGAAGCCAGGCTCCTGGCTGGCCCCGCTTCCGGGACTCACTTGTGACCGAGGCCGGGCTCGTGGAGACCAGACACTGAGGAGGCAGGCAGGGAGAGAGTAGTTTTCTGTTCTTTGGCTAGCCCTCAACTGCTGGTGGTATGTCCTGGCCCGTCCTGCCACTCGGTGTGTGGTGTGCAGGAGTAGGCACATCGCTGCCACCCGGTGGGCCACACAAGGACCACTTCATCTGCTCAGGCACCCTAGCTCATGGAGGGTATTTTGAGAAGCCTTGCTAGGCCACGTATGTGTCTGCTGGGTTGCTGTTCCCAGCTGCATTCGAGGGTTACTCTCTGGGCTTCAGAGGGCTAACTGTCCCATCTTAGGACAGTCTGCCATATTCCCACCCTGGCAGGTGGAGCCCTTGGGGTGTGGGGCGGGGCTTCTGGGGCAGCGTTGTGGAGTGAGAACAAGGCACTCCTGGGAGATTTGACTCTGTGCTGCAGGGCACTGCTCTGTTCAGTATCGATGTCCACAGCTTGAACCCCTTACACAGCCTCATGAAATCAAGGTGTCCTTGATTTCCATGTGGAAGCCAATGAGAGCATGACCCTTCCCATCCTTGTCTCGGAAGCATCAAAGCTGGGATTTGGACCCAGGTCACCCTGTTAGGAGCCTCGGGCTCCAGCACCTCCTCCCGCCGCAGCCTCCACATTCTAAGACCAGGGTAGCAGAACCCGTGCGTGGCTCCAGTGGCCTCTAGAAGAGTGAGCTCCAGATGCCAGCGTCTGCCTAGTGACTGTGGCAGCTTCCGAGGGGCCCGGCTGGCGTGGTGTAGTCCCATCTCCCAGCCTCCCAGAGCTGTGGCAGCTCCGGGTACCGCCAGATGCCGCCGTGGGGAGCCCCCAGGTTGGCGGCCTGGGCCCGTTTTGTGTGCGAACTTGTTGTTTCTCAGCTTTCCTTTTTATCTCAATTTTGGTTTTTTGGATTTTTGTTTTGTTTTTAATCATTCCATTTCCTGTTAATATAACTTGTTAATTATATACTCTTTTTCCTGTTAGGGGTTTCCGTAGGGATACAACATACATCCTGAACCTACCGAAGTCCAACATAAAGTAACACTGTACCGTTTCCCATGCGACGCCAGGACTGCAGAACATTCTCACGCCGTGGATGGTTCTTCCCGTCTCTAGTGCTATTGCTGCTGCATTTTCAATCCCACAAGTCATTTTTTTTTTTTAATTTTTTTTTTCAACGTTTATTTATTTTTGAGACAGAGAGAGACAGAGCATGAACAGGGGAGGGGCAGAGACAGAGGGAGACACAGAATCTGAAACAGGCTGCAGGCTCTGAGCGGTCAGCACAGAGCCCGACGCGGGGCTCGAACTCACGGACCGCGAGATCGTGACCTGAGCCGAAGTCGGACGCTTAACCGACCGAGCCACCCAGGCTCCCCCCACAAGTCATTTTTACTCTTTTGTGCAGTCAATATTCATTTAGATTTCCCCACATACTCTTTCTGAGGCGTTTAATTCCTACCTGCAGTTTGATTGCTCTCATCTGAGGTCATTTTCCTTCTGTCAAAAGCACTCCCTTTAGTAAAGAACAGATTCCCTGACAACCAGTTTTGCCAACTTTTCTTTCTCTGGCCATATCACCCCATTGTCAGTTTCCATTGTTTCTGTCGAGAAATCAGCTGTCCATTTTAGTTTCTCCTTTGAAGATCAGGTGTCTGTTGAATTTAAGAATTTTCTCTTTGTCTTTGGTGTTTAGGAGTTTGATAATGATTTGCCCAGGTGTGCTCTTCTTTGGGGTTCATAGTGTTTCTTTAATCTGTGTATATTGTATGGCTTGATGTTTTCCACTTATTATGTAAAATCATCAGTTATTGTCTCTCTCTTTTCTTAATGTTTTATTTATTTATTTTTAGAGAGAGAAAGTGTACAGGCACGACCAGGGGAGGGGCAGAGAGAGAGGGAAAGAGAGAGAGAATCCCAAGCAGGCTCTGCACTGTCAGCATGGAGCCTGACGCAGAGCTTGAACTCATGGACTGTGAGATTGTGCCCTGAGCCGAAATCAAGAGTTGGCACTTAACTGACTGAGCTGCTTTAGTGCCCCCGCTATTATCTCTTTAAACATTGCTTCTGGGGCTGTCGTTATATGTATGTTAGATCTTCTTGCTGTGTCCCATAGGTTTCTTATGTTCTTTTCTCTATTTTCCAACTTTTTTCCCTCTGTGCCTCAGTCTGGGTATTTTCTGACTTATTGGTGGTTCACTAACCCTTTGTCTAGCTGTTTTAAACTGCTATTAAATCCATTTATTGAGTTCTTTGGTTGATTTTCAGTTGCAGAATTTCCATTTCATTAAGTTTTACAGTTTCAGATGCTCTGCTGAAATTCTCCACCTTGTGGTATATTTTCCTGAACTTTAAAAAATGTGTTATGTTATTTTATTTTTATTTTTATTTTATTTTAATGTTTATTTTTGAGAAAGAGAGCAAGCACGAGCAGGGGAACAGCAGAGAGGGGGAGAGAGGGTCCGAAGCAGGTTCTGCATTGACAGTAGTGAGCCTGATGTGGGGCTCAACTCACAAACTACAAGATCATGACCTGAGCTAAAGTCGGTCACTTAACTGACTAAGCCACCCAGGCACCCCCAAATTTCAGTTATTTTATATTTCATTTCTTTTTAAAAAACATTTATTTATTTTTAGATTTTTTTTCTAATGTTTATTTTTGAGAGAGTCAGAGACAGAGCATGAGCGGGGGAGGGGCAGAGAGAGAGAGAGAGAGACACAGAATCCGAAACAGGCTCCAGGCTCCGAGCTGTCAGCACAGAGCCCGATGCAGGGCTCTAACTCACAAACCACGAGATCATGACCTGAGCTGAAGCCGGACGCTTAACCGACTGAGCCACCCAGGCGCCCCTAAACGTTTATATTTTTGAGTGAGAGAGTGAGAACGAGCGCAGGGGAGGGGCAGAGAGAGAGAGAGAGAGAGAGAGAGAGAGACAGACAGGATCTGAAGCAGGCTTGTGCTTAGAGCAGAAAGCCCTATGCGGGACTTGAACCCACAAACTATGAGATGATGACCTGAGCCAAGGTCAGATATTTTACCAACTGAGCCACCCAGGTGCCCCTATATTTCATTTCTAATCATTTTAATATCTGGATCTCCTGTGAGTGTATTTCTATCACCTTTATTATTATTTTCTTTTACTGTGGCTTTGGTTGAATCCTGGATGTTGTGTATGAAAAATCTTACAGATAATCTGGGGTTCTGAATCATTTATTTTCCTCCAGGGAAGATGTATTCAAGCTTCGGGCAGGCAGTTAGACTAGGGGTGCCCTGACCCACCCTCTCAGGACTGGGGAAGAGGCTTCCTTCCTGCACTGATGGAAACTTTTATCTCTTCGGCCACATGAGATTGCAGGGAGCTCTCCTTGGGGTCTCAGCTGTGCAGCCTCTGCTCGTAAATAGACAGATGCTTTAGGGGAGATGAGGTGCCCAGTGTCAGGCTCACCTGTCACACTTGCCCTCCCTATGATTGCAGTCCCTCAGATCCTGGTTGCCTTGGGACTTGTCCAAGGCTAACAGATTTTTTAAAATATGTCTCGGGGCTCCTGGGTGGTTCACTTGGTTAAGCGTCCGACTTCAGCTCAGGTCATGATCTCACGGTTTGTGAGTTCGAGCCCCGCATCGGGCTCTGTGCTGATAGCTCGGAGCCTGGAGCCTGCTTCGGATTCTGTGTCTCCCCCTCTCTCTGCCCCTCTCCTGCTCATGCTCTGCCTCTCTCAAAAGTGAATAAACGGTAAAAATAAATAAATAAATAAATAAATAAATAAATAAATAAATAAAAATATGTCTCTTGTCAGGTGTTTTCAGCCATTTTCAGAAGCAGGGGGTTAAACCTCGGCTCTGTGTTGGAAAAGCCAGGCCCTGGAGCAGAACCCAGTGCCCCCATGACCTGTCACAGAGACTCCTGCCCTTCAGGGGTGGGGGCCGAGGGCAGGGCAGGTAACTGGGCATTCATTAGAGGCTATCTCTTCATGAGCTCTCACAGAGTGAATCAGAGAGGGCTTGGATGTAGCTTGACGGAGCTGGACATAGCCTTCTTGTTTAATGATGTGGAAGCTGAGGCCGAGAATGGGATGGTCCCACAGTGACTGGGACACAGGTGTTCTCGACTGCTGGACTGGTGCTCAGCTCCCAGGGAGAGCAGGGGACGCTGGGCGGTAGCACTGCTGTGGGGGATGGGGCTGCTGTGTGGCCAGCCTCCCCCCCCCCGCCCCCCGCCGGCCCCACCAGTGCTGCTCTTTCCTATTGTGCTGCCCTCTCCCTGTCCCCCTGCTGTGTCTTCCCTGTTCCAACATCTTACGAAGCCTGGGCAGCAAGGCGGCTGGGGCGCGGGTACTTGTTCCTCGGGCTTCAAGCTCTGGGTCTAGTTCCTAGCAGACTCCCTCTCTCCTACTGATTTCTCACAAAACCCTGAAGCTGGTTTCTGAGAGCGATAGTTTTTTTTTTTTTTTTTTTCTTTTCTCACTAGTCCATGCAGTTTTCTTCCCACACCCAGTTTCTCTTCTGCTTTTCTCACTACCTTGTTGTGAACGAAAGTCAGTGTACCGAATCATGCCCCACTTTCTCTGCTGGGGCTTCCGTGGCATTTACCAGCAGGCCTGCAGGAGGCGCGAGAGGGTAGAGGACAGGGTGGGTGTCTTGCTCTTAGCGCCGTGGACTCTGGGCCTGGGGCCCTGGCAGAGAAGGGGGCTGCCAGAGCTGGTGATAGGGACTGGTTGGCAACAGAAAGCTCCCAGATTCAGACCTCTGCCACTTGCTAGGTGTGTGGCCACAGACACCTGCTGCCTCATCTCTAGAACAGCTTGCCTGCACAGGGGACCTCAGCAGCGGTTTTGCCCGGCACAGAGGGTTTGGTAGGTGACGGACTGTGGGAGCCCTCCTGCTGGGAAAACCATCCCAGGACTTCTGAGGGGCCAGCAGTCGTTGAGGGGCTCAGAAGACGTAGTGAAGGAGGACCCGCCTCCCAGGCTCACCTGGCTGGCATGTCAGGGGGCTGTTCTGCTTCCCTAGAGTGGAAATGGTCTGTCCCACAGTCTGTCTTGCCTTTATGAAGCAGCAGCCCCCACATGAAAAGTGTCACTTTGCCAGCCCATGGAGGGAGCCTGGGGCCATTTCTCCTGTGGTCACGCTTCCCTGTGTGGGGGTTGGGATTGATGAGCTGCTGAGCCAGGAAGACCCCAGCACACGCTTGGCGTGGAGGCCACCCCTGCCCAAGGGGACTGACGTGAGAGGAAAGTAACAGCACTGTTGCTGGCCGAGCCCAGTGTGTGATCCTGGTCCCTCACAGCTCCCCTCCCTTCACGGAGGTCTTGGGGTGAAGCCCTCTTGTGGCCGTGGGGCCATGCAGTTCTCCCGGCTGTCCCAGCCTTGCACGCTGTCGTGCCTGTCCTTCACCCTTGCCGGCTACTCCTCGCACGCACACACCCTTGCCGCCAGGAGCTGAGGTCTGTGCCAGCGGCTCCAGGCCACAGAGGCTCTAAGAAGGAAGCCAGGCTTGGAGAAACAGTGGGTGACCACCGGCTTTGTCCTGTAGGAGAAACTCAGCCCAGGAGCTCCAGCCCTGACTCCGGGTCAGACGCTGCAGCCACTGCTGTGAGACCTTATGAAAATGCTCCAGTCTCTCTGACCCTCAGTTCTCCCGGCTGTCAGATGGAGCTCATCCGGGAGAGACAGCCAGAGAATGCTCCCGGGCATCCCTGGCCCCAGCTCTGGGCGAGAACCTACGGTGCGGGCGGGGCCTTGGCGAGTGACCTGCCCAGCTGCTCCCCGGCAGATGACGGGGCTGCATGGAGAGGGGGGCCCGTCCCTATGGTCCTTCTGTTCCCATGCTCTCCCTCTTCACCAGGCTGTTTCCAGAGAGACCGGAGGAAAGTCTAGAAGTCACCAGCTCGTGTGGCTTCCTCACAGTCTGACCTCCAGGTGTACGAGGTGAACGAGACTGCCACATGCTTCGCTCCATCTCTGCTTGTCATCTCCTCTCGTAGGGAACTCAGGCTGCGGAACTACGTCCCAGAGGACGAGGACCTGAAGAGGAGGAGGGTGCCCCAGGCCAAGCCAGTCGCCGGTAGGTGGGCTGCAGCTTTCCACCTCTGAGGCGCCGTCAGCCGCCTCCACCTTGTCAGGTGTCGTCCTCTCTTGGAGGATAACTGGCAGTGCCAGGCCTGGAAGTTGGGCCTCCAGGACCCCTGGCAACGTCTCACAGCCATCCAGAAGTGGTCAGTGCTGAGTGACAGCAGAGAGGTGGTCAGGGCACGGCTGGAGGGCCTTCCGGGGACCTGCAAGAGAAGAGGCCCCATTCCCCTAAAGGACCTCTCTGGGCTGAGACATGGAAGGGGCAGTAGGGGCGGGGCATAGGTGGGGATGGATCCTGGGGGCACTTGGGGGTCAGAGTGAGAGACCCTGGAGAAGAGCTGACCACTCAGGTGCTCAGAGAGCAGCGGGCGGGCAGGTGCCCGCCGGCTGCGAGGCGTGGCAGTGCCAGAGCGCAGAGGATGGAGAAGGTGTCCCTGACGGCAGGTGTCCCTGTGTGAGCGGCCTGGCCGTGGGGCTGCCCGGTCTCGTGGCGTGGGGAGCAGCACAGCAGCCGGGAGCTTCTGTAGATGCTCCACACTGGAGATGCAGAATACTTACCACGTAGACCCCTGGCCCTGTTTTTATCCTTCGTTTCTGTTATCGGTTTCTAATTATACAAATTATAAATGAATAAGTACATTTATCTTGAAGACAGCAAATTGTTGCCCATTCAGCCACCCCCGCCCCACCCTCGTCTACTTCGCCAGTTGTTCACCTCAAGATTCGCGTGCTTCTTAGGTGGTTCGCTTCGTGGTTTGGGCCCCCATGGTGGGGGCAGTAGGCGGGACCGGGGAGAGGGGCGGGGAGTAGTCCCGTCCCGTGGCTTCAGCATCTGTGGCTGGAGGCAGGTGAGGCAACATGTGGCCACAGTGATGGGGAGTGGTGGGGGGGGGGGGTGGCGGTGGGGGTGGTTGGAGGAAACGCCCGGAGCCCAGACTTGTTAGTGCGCCTGGGCCTAGGCAGGCCCTCCTGCTCTCCCCACCCAGGGTTAGGGTTAGGGTTAGGGTGCCGTCAGCCGCTGCGCATAGCTGGGAGGCGCGTGAGGTCAGGGCTCCCCAAGGTGGGGAGCACGTATCCTTGCGGGCACATATCCAAGTGGGATGGGAAGAAAAGCCACCTGTGCCCCAGCTAGTCCAGGGCCCAGAGGATGTCCTCAGAGCCCAGGAGCCCCTGGAGATTGTGGGAAAGCCAGTACTCACAGCTTTTCGCAGAACCATCCTGTGGATATACCAAGGCAGCTCTCTCATTTCCCAGCTGGGGAGAAGGGCCGAGAATACTGGCCATGCTTCCATGCTGGAGGTCTGGGCTCTGTCTACTCCTAGCCGTCTGCCTCCTGCCGGCCCTCCTTCGCCCCAGGTTGGCTGTCATCCGGGGAAACCCAGGCCTGCCTCCACGGCTGCCTTTGCAGAGTCTTCGCCTCTGGAGGTTGGGAGCCCCGGGAGAGGTGGGGGCGAGAGAGCCCAGGGTCTCTGGGTGAGCCCGTTCCGCACCCTCCCCCTCTCCCGTGCGGGGGTGCCGGGTGTGCCTCGTGTGCCTCAGGGAGAGTGGCGGCCCCTTTCCGACGGCCTGTGTTGTTGTCTTGCACCCTCTAGTGGAAGAGAAGGTGAAGGAGCAGCTGGAGGCCGCCAAGCCAGAGCCCGTCATTGAGGAAGTGGTGAGTGGCCCCCGCCGTGGGCCCTTTTCTCCTCCCCCACGGCTCTCCTCCCTCCTACTTCCCTCTTCCTCCTCTCCACTTCTACATTCCCTTCCACCCCCTTTTCCCACACCCCTCCTTCCTCCCTCCCTTTCTCCCACTTTCTGCCTCAGTCCCCTGTCTGCCCACGTGCCCTGGAGCAGGGGCCGTCCGGTCCTGACACGTGTCTCTTCCTCCCCAGGACCTGGCCAACCTCGCGCCCCGGAAGCCTGACTGGTGAGTGCCACCGCTGCAGGACTCGCGCGGACCCACCGGCCGCTCTGGGTGCCAGACACGGCCCTCAGGCTGGGCCTCTCCCACCTCACAGCAGGGAGACGGACAGTTCGACACTTGCTGTCCAAAGGACGTGCTGACAGGACAGAAGTGGAGAATGAGAGGGTGGCCATGGGGGTGACACCTGGAGGGCGGGGGAGGGGCTCCAGGAGGGTGAGGAGCAGCAGTCCCTTGAAGAAGTCCCTGTTGCAAGGGTGGGGGTCCGGCCACCTCAGAGAGCTCCATTTGAGCAAGGCCGGCCTTGGCCCTCAAGGAACCACAGGATGGAGGCGAGAGGATGGGAAGGGCAGGTATAGATTGCTGTCCCAGTTCTGCTGCCACTGGCCTGTTCTGCTTTGTCCTCAGTTTCCCCTTCTGTGAAATGGGGCTGCTCATCCTTTCCTGATGCCCCTGTGACCAGGCTGATACAGAGTGGGGGAGAGAGGGGCCATGTGGCCTGGGGCTTGTGTTCTACTTGACCTTGGGCCAGAGGTGCAGACCACATCCCTCACCTGCGATTCTGTGACAAGTACAGCACCGCTGAAGGTGTTCTCATTTGTCGAAACAGAAGCACGGGGCATGTGTCCTCCGAATCCCTGGGCAGGGAGAATAGGCTGTGTGTGCACTTCTGGAAGCTCCTGGTGGTGAGGGTGAGCTCACGGCTAGAGGAGGAGCAGGACCCACAGTGGGCCAGGGCAGGTCACTCCCTGATGGTGACCGAGGGGACCAGGCTGAGAGGGACCCTGAGATACCCCACCCACCCTTGCACACCTTGACTTGGTCCCGTGTTTGGTGGGTCTGCGCCATCAGTCGCTGCCTCAGCGGGACACGGAAGGGTGACTGCTGCTGGGTTTTGGAGGGTGCAGAAAGGGAGAGAGGAGCTTCCTGGCCTCCTCCCCGGGGTGGTCTCCTCCCTGCGGTGGTCTCCTCAGGCAGCTGAGTGTCATTCCTAATGCCAGAGGGGCTTTGGGAGGGGAGGGTCCCAAGGCCACACCAAGCCAGTCTTCAACTTCGGCCTCCTCACACCTGCCTGCTCCAGGGACCTCAAGAGAGACGTAGCCAAGAAACTAGAGAAGCTAGAAAAACGGACCCAGAGGGCCATTGCCGAGCTGATCCGTAAGTGCAGGGCCTGGCGAGGCGGGATCCCTGCCCTCTGGGTGGTGGCCCAAGCACAGGGCCCCTCCCCACTCCTCTGTCTGTCCCTCATCCAGGTGAGAGGCTGAAAGGCCAAGAGGACAGCCTGGCCTCTGCA